>NC_041728.1:69267919-69892919 GCF_004115215.2 Ornithorhynchus anatinus | reverse complement strand
AGCACTGGAGTATAAAGAAGAGGTAAACACAGACCACTTGCTGTCCATCATCCCCATAGAGTTAATATCCTAGAACATTCCCTACTTGTTTTAAGGGATCGGTGCTCTGTGGAAAGTTCCGGAATTAGCAGGTTTTGAATGGTCCCCTGCAGCCACTAGCAACTCGTGCAAACAAAGCAGACTAAGTCACTCTGTCAGATGGTATTCTTCAGCCTAATTAATAGACAAAAGGCAGCATTTCTGGTCTACAGTCAACTATTTCAGTTTTCAACGGTTCCTTGCAGTCACCTAGCTTAGCCTACCCAGCAACCTGTGTAATCGGCAATATTCCCCACGTAAATTTAAGTGCTTTTGTAAACTGCCCAATTCACTGCTCTGAAAAACGAAATCCTGTGCCTCTAGCACTCAGAACACGAGTGCTAGTGGAATCAGGAGAAATTATTTTGCCCCAAGACCTGAAAGCTGAAAAAAGAAGACAATTTCAAGACCCATTAGGCCCCCAGATTCTCAAAAGCAGAGAAAGGCATCACTTTGTGAGTGGCATTTAAAAAAACTAAATAGAAATTTAATTTTTAAAAGAGGAGATTTCTCTGAATTTGGAAGGATTTGTAGGCTCAGATTTCTTGCATATCAAAGGCGATGTAATTCAAGAATAAATCCACTGAATCAGAATGCCCCTATTAGAGTCCCAGGGGTTGGTTAAGGTACACGGTCCAAAGAAATAACATTTAGCACGAAAAAAATATCAATTAACTGAAGTGATCAGAAATGTTATAATTTCGGTCGATCAAGAGGTAGCAGCATCACAAAGCAATAATCACTTTTCTGTCAAACTATTTATTTGGGAAAACTCAAAGAGCTTAACCACAGGTAAAAATATCAAACTCACCACCATTTAATTAAAAAGTATTTGTAAAATTAACATGGTCCCATGCAGACCTGAAAAAATTGGAGGCGATAACTGTAAGCTCCTTATGGGCAGGGAATGTCTGTTTAGTGTTATATTGCACTCTCCCAAGCACTTAGTACAATGCTCTGCACACAGTAAGTGCTAAATAAATACCAACGACTGACTGACTGAAAATGTATGACGAGTGGGAATTCACTTCGTTTTCCTAAGTCTGTGTTCATCTGGTTCCCTATTCACAGCCTGAGGTGTTTAGGTCCCAGGAACTGAAATCCTCATAACCCTAAGCCATCTGGTACTACAAGGAGATAGAAAAGAAGGTATTTCGTATGGTATAGTGAGTGAATTAGCATCATACTGTAAAAAGCTTTGTGAAAACCACGAAGAACACTAGGAAAAATATTCTCCCAGAGTGGAGTGAAAGTAAGGGATGGCAAGCCTGTGGGGCTCACAACGGCTTGGAGCAGATATAACCTAGACAGAAATTTTCTCCTTCCTCAGTGACTGTGCTTAGTATCGTTTGGGGGTCACGTCTGGGCAAGCTATTGGGCAAGCACTGGGCCAGGGATTCTGGCCACTAATCTATTGGGATACTTATCCAAAGGAGAAGTGGTGCTTTGGGGAAGGGCGGGCAGGACAGCAGTCCAGGCCGCTCACGCCCGGGGCCAGAAAGAGGAAGGTTAACTTGCCTCTACAGCTCTCTGGGAACTGGTGCACCCTGGGGACTCAAATGGGAGCCAAGAGGATCTATGAAAAGTGCCCCTGTAAGGAGGGTGGGCTTCCTCCCCCGAGCAGCCTAGGCTACTTTTCACAATGCCAGCCTGAAGGGCAGGGGACTTCAACATGGTGGGTGGTGCTTTTATCCCACTCCCTCCCTCCGTATTCTCTCATTCCCCAGCCTGTCTTGGCCAAACCCCCAGACCCCTGTTCTCCAGATCCCAACTACTTCAGCGGCTACCACTTCCAAACCCACAGCTCCTGTTGGCCTTGAAATCGTATACGTGCACACGTGCGAACACGTGTGTGTGCACGTGTGCACGTGCCTGTGAGCGAGCCAGAGATGGTGCGAGGAAAGGTCAGAGCTGAAGCTGGGCTAGGGCCAGGACGTGACTCAGTGGAAAGAGCGTGGGCTTCGGAGTCAGAGGTCATGGGCTCGACTCCCGGCTCCTCCATTTGTCAACTGTGTGACTCTGGGCAAGTCACTTCACTTCTCTGTGCCTCAGTTACCTCATCTGTAAAATGGGGATTAACCGTGAGCCTCACATAGGACAACCTGATTACCTGTATCTACCCCAGCACTTAGAACAGTGCTCTGCACATAGTAAGCGCTTAACAAATACCAACATTATTATTACCAACTCTGTTGTATTATACTCTCCAAGGGCCCAATAAATACTTTTGATTGATTGACTGACTGAACCCAGCAGGCTGTCCTGGGGAAGGAGAAGGCTTCACGGAGGGTAATGAAGGAAGGAATCGCAAAATGTAGGGCCAGCAGGGGTTGGAAAGCAAAGTGTGAGCATCCTGCAACACCTCAAGCGATGCCACTTTGGAACAGAACCATCTGTAGGTGGGCACTGCACTGCAGGGCACTGTACTAAGCGCTCAGCCTGTAAAAAAGGTGTATGATGGTGGCAATGTGGTGCCTGAGTTCTGCCCCTTTCAACTTTCAGAAGTGTAAAGTCTCATCTGCAATTTCTTTTAATCTTCTCCACCATTAGAACAGAATGATCTTGTATAGGGAAAACTTACAATTTCCCCAACAGAGGTACTTTCCAGACAATTCACAAGTTACCCATACTCCTCTACGGAGCGGCCTCACGTATAGCAAAGAAGACTAAGGACAGAGAGGACGTTACTAGCATTCTTCAGGACAGTCCTTGGGTCAAAAATAAAGACTATGACGTCAACTATCACTACCCAACTCTGCCTTTAATCACTAAGGAGCGATTCTGCCCACACCCACCAGAAACTCTAACCTCACCACCAGCACCCTGTGATCAACTCTATTTAAGGTCTAACAGTCAGCAAGGATGGCTCTTCATAGTCTAGCTTTAAGCATTATCTGACTAGGTCCGCCTCAGCCCTATTGGCCTGAAAACAGTCTGACAGAAGAGGATCTGATCGAGACACACCTGCAATTACCCAGCCACCATTTCAACAACATCTCTCCCACAGAACAAAACAAAAAAAGGGTGGCAAATAAGAGTCAGGATTACCTAAAATGTCAGTCCTGAGAGGATTCTTTCCCGAAATAGTTGGAGGAGAAAGGAACAAGTGCATTTGTTAAGCACTTTCTATGTGCTAAAATATAAGGTTATCAGACTGGATACAGACTTAATAAGTGCAGGTTAAGATAAGAAGCTGTGTGCCCTAGTGGACAGAGCCCAGGCTTGTGAGTCAGAAGGACCTGCCCATCATTGGGCAGGGATTGTCTCTATCTGTTGCCGAATTGTGCACTCCAAGCCCTTAGTACAGTGCTCTGCACATAGTAAGCGCTCAATAAATACTATTGAATGAATGAATGACCTGGGTTAATTCCAGCCTCACCACTTGTGTGCTGTGTGACCTTGGGCAAGTCACTTCACTTCTCTGGGCCTCAGGTATCTTATCAGTAAAATGGGGATTAAGACTGTGAGCCCCATGTGGGACAGGGACTGTGTCCAATCTGATTAGCTTGTATTTACCCGAGTCCTTAGAACATTGACTGACATAGAGTAAGTGCTTAACAAATACCATTAAGAGTCAGAAATAGTTATAAATGATAAGGTAGGTGTATTCACCCAAGTGCTAAGGGCAGCTGGTGAAAGGACAAGGCCTGGAAAGATGGAGATTAATCAGAGAATGCCTCCAAGGAGGTGGTTTTCCAGAGAACTTTGAAAATGGGGAGTGCAGTGGTCTGGTGGATTTGAAGAATGAGGAAGTTGGGGAAGGAGGAAGGGTGGGGACAAGGCGTTGGATGTGGGAGAGTTAGGAATGAGATAGAGTGAGAAGGTTAGCTTGGGAGGAATGGTTAGAGACAAGCTAATCAGGCTGGACACATTCCCTATCCCACTTAGGGCTCACCGGGGTTGGGAAGGAGGGAGCGTGACTCAGTGGAAAGAGCACGGGCTCGGGAGTCAGAGGTCATGGGTTCTAATCCCGGCTCTGCCACTTATCAGTTGTGTGACTCTGGACGTCACTTCACTTCTCTGTGCCTCAGTTTCCTCATCTGTAAAATGGGGATTAAGACTGTTAGTCCCACGTGGGACAACCTGCTAATAATAATAATAATAATAATGTTGGTATCTGTTAAGCGCTTACTATGTGCAGAGCACTGTTCTAAGTGCTGGGGAAGATACAGGGTAAACAGGCTGTCCCACATGAGGCTCACAGTTAATCCTTATTTTTCAGATGAGGGAACTGAGGCACAGAGAAGTGAAGTGACTTGCCCATGGTCACCCAGCTGACAAGTGGCAGAGCCGGGATTCGAACCAATGACCTCTGACTCTCAAACCCAGGCTCTTTCCACTGAGCCATGCTGCTTCCCTGATCATTTTGTATCCCCCCCCCCCGCCCAGCACTTAGAACAGTGCTTCACACATAGTAAGCGCTTAACAAATACCATCATCATCACCAAAAGAAATGAATTTTGCCTGTAAAAATAATACTAAAATATATTGCATTGATTGAGTAACTTTATTAATCTATTGTATTGATTGCATAGATATATTAATTCCTTAAGAGTTAACATAGATATGGCAATACCCTAGCTCTCCTTGAGTGTCTCTTTTTTGAGAGCATAAAAAGACATAGTCCCTTCTCAGAACCACATTTCACTCTGAAATCACCGGTAACTCTGAAACTTTTTACAGACCAATTATTTTTCCCAAATTCTTATCTCTATGTGCAAAGTCATTTTCAACTTAAAGAAACAGGTGTTTTCATAATGCAGAGCTGGGAGAGTAGAAGAACAAAAACAAAAAATGACTTATCTGGCTCAAAGTCTTAAGCATACTTTCTTTAGGCTTTTTCCTTTCTCTCTTTAGAATGTCAATGAATTTCAACTGGCTCCAGGCTTACTGTGAGAAATGCCGTACCCAAATGGGTTTGGGGTTAGACAGATGAAAAGGGTCATAAGGAGAGAAAGAATATCACTAGTGGTAACGAGTTCTCGGCACCATTTTTTCCTTTCTATCATTCCAATGTCAAATCCCCCTTCAGTTTCGCTCCAAAATAAATTGACGATAAAACTATAGCGGGGTTAAGTCGTCGGCAAAAATGTGGGAACAATGTATGTGAAAACCAGCCTCATCCTTTGTCCTAAAAAATGCTTTGGCCCGTCCTCTCTGCTCTGTCAGAACAGGAGCAGGGTGAATCACAGCACAATGAAATCCGCTGCTCAGCATTGCCTCTTCACCTTCCCTAAGTGCTGCCTCTTCGTCAGCTCTGTAAAAGTGTTGAAAGAGCTACGTGGTCTCCCCCATGACGGAGCTCACACTCACTCCCCTCACCCCTTTGAGGGGGCTGCACAGTGACCGAGTGATTATGCTGGATGAGAATCACTGCTTGAGGCCTTTCACTTCCATAGGGAAGGTTCCCAGAGAGCTGTGTATTCAATGGTTTGGCAAGGAATTGTTCTTGGAGTCCCATTGAAGTTACAGCGGGTATTCAATGCAGCGGTGTGGCAATCGGACATGACATCTTTAGTTTTCTCCAGGAGGCTAACTAAGTGTAGGTTATTCCTGCTGGGGCAGCTTGCTAGGGATCTGTACTCTGTTAATCAGCTACCAAATTCTTATTCCACCTGCTGAAATTCATGTGGCCTTCTCTCTAGTGTTCTTGAGTAACCCCTAGAACACTTAAAGACTGGAGAAGGTTCCCATCTAGACTGCAGCTCTCTAGCAAGACTCTTTATGACTTACAAATTTGTTCCCCGATGACGATGTGAAGTGATGTCGACCCATCGTGTTCCGGGACTGGTTCCTCATCTCGGACTTGATCTGTCCTGCGTCTCCATTATGGGCCCACACAAATCAAGTCCTTTGGGCAGGAGGCTTTATTAATGTCCTTAGCTCAGGATTGGCTTCCCTGAACTGTGTGCTGAGGTTACCAGACTGGGAAGCCCTCAGAAGTTTCTAAAGAGCCACCTGCTACAACACAACCCTGAAGGGACCCTGCTCAAGGGGATGGAGAAGCAGCGTGGCTAAGTGGAAAGAGCACGGCCTTGGGATTCGGAGGACGTGGGTTCTAATTCCGGCTCCGCCACTTGTCTGCTGTGTGATCTTGTGCAAGCCACTTAACTTCTCTGTGCCTCAGTTACCTCATCTGGAAAATGGAGATTGAGGCCGTGAGCCCCAAGTGGGACAAATGGGGATTGAGACCGTGAGCCCCAAATGGGACAACCTGATTATCCTGTATCTATCCCAGTGCTTAGAACAGTGCTTGGCATGTAGTGAGCACTTAATAAATACCATAAAAATAATAATAATGGCAGGTTAATCCTTCCATAGTTCGCTGCTTTGACGGGCATTTCTTCTACCATGCCAATTAGACAGCTATGAGTCCCTGACCAGTCAACAACCATTCTGTCTCCAGCCCTGAGGAATAACAAAAGGTTTAGGAAGCAGGACCAGGGAGAGTGTAACAATGGGAGAGAGGCTGGAAGGGGCTGACTCCCCACAGCTTGGCTTCTTACTGTCCTTCCTGTCTGGCATCCCTACAAATCTCCCCAAGGCCATTCCTCTCTGGCCACCATTTCCACTCCCTGCCCTTTTCTTTAGTATGAATTAGGATGGTAAACTCTCTTCCTGTTAGATTGTAAGCACTTTAAAGAGGGGAACTGTGTTCTTTGCTTCTGTGGTATGTTTAAAAGTCATTACTACAGCTCTGCACAGAGTAGGTGCTCAATAAATGCCATTGGCTGACATGACATAAACCCGAAGATCACGTTTAACTCCTCAAATTACCTTCTATTTAGATTTAATATTGTGAGAATATTAACGACTTATTTAAAGAACACATACAAAGACAGTCTGTTTAATTTCCAGCTCATTTAAAGGAAATATTCAGACAGAAAAACAGGTTTTTTGTCCCATCACTGTGACAGTGATAATTCATTCGATCATATTTATTGAGCGCTTACTGTGTGCAGAGCATACTATTATTACTAGTCTCTGGGTATTAGGCTGTGTGACTGTGGGCAAGTCACTTAACTTCTCTGTGCCTCAGTTCCCTCATCTGTAAAATGGGGATTAACTGTGAGCCTCACGTGGGACAACCCGATTAACCTGTCTCTACCCCAGTGCTTAGAACAGTGCTCTGCACATAGTAAGCGCTTAACAAATACCAACATTACTATTCAACATTATATTTCAGATTCCTAGGGACTGCAGTGGAATAAGTTTCTATTTCTCACCTGAACATCTTTGTAGTTGTCTCGTAAATCCATGAGCCGGTGATAAGCTTTGATGGCTTCTGAAAACTCTCCAACATCTGTGCTGGTGAGAATATAATTCTCCCAAATCTGCCAGTGTTCATAGTTGCATTTGAGAGCTTCTTGCAGGGTTCGAAACGCTTTGATTCTGTTGAAGACAAAATTAAAAAGGTTATGTACGTGACAGATTATTGTTCTTGTAAGCTATAAAGCAGAATATTCACATAAGTAGAAAGAAGAGTCACTATTTATTCCTCCGAATAATTAATCAGACAACAGGTATTGGGGACCCTAAGAGAGTCATGCATTATGGAACATGGAGTTCAAGATGTGTTTGCTTCTGTGGAAAAGGTTACAAACCACAGGGAGGAAAAAACCACAGTTCTTGTATACAATGAAGATACATTAAAACACAAATTTCCAGAAATAGATAATAATAATAATAACAATAATGTTGGTATTTGTTAAGCACTTACTATGTGCAGAGCACTGTTCTAAGTGCTGGGGTAGCTACAGGGTAATCAGGTTGTTCCATGTGAGGCTCACAGTCTTAATCCCCATTTTACAGATGAGGTAACTGAGGCCCAGAGAAATCAAGTGACTTGCCCACAGTCACACAGCTGACAAGTGGCAGAGCCAGGATTCAAACCCATGATCTCTGACTCCTAAGCCCGGGCTCTTTCCACTGAGCCACGCTGCTTCTCTAAGCATCAAGTTATCTATTCCCAGGAAATTGGAAAGCAGCATGGCATATTGGAAAGAGCACGGATCTGGGAGTCAGAGGACCTGGATTCTAATCCTGGCTCCACCACTTGTCTGCTGTGTGACCTTGGGCAAGTCACTTAACATCTCTCTGCCTCCGTTACCTCATCCGTAAAATGGGGATTAAGACTGTGAGCCCCATGTGGGATGTGGACTGGGTCCTACCTGATTAGCTTGTATCTATCCCAGCGGTTAGTAAAGTGCCTGGCACACAATAAGGGCTTAACAAATACCATTAAAAAAATAACAAGTGTTGAGCTATTATTAGGCCGACTAAAGTTGGGTGGGGCTAATTTAGGAAGGTTTTATGTTAGAGGTGAATTTTCGGGGTGCCTTTGTAGAGCGGTGGAGAGGGTATTTGGAAAGAGCCTTGGCTTGGGAGTCAGAGGTCATGGGTTCGAATCCTGGCTCTACCACTTAGCAGTGTGACTGTGGGCAAGTCACTTCACTTCTCTGGGCCTCAGTTACCTCATCTGTAAAATAGGGATTAACTGTGAGCCTCACGTGGGACAACCGGATCACCCTGTATCTACTCCAGGGCTTAGAACAGTGCTCTGCACATAGTAAGTGCTTAACAAATACCAACATTATTATTTACCGTAGGGGCAAAGGCTTGTAAACAGGAGAGTCTTGTGCAAGGGATAATGAATGGGTTGGCCTGGCTAAACCTTTGAGAGCAAGAGTCAGTGATTAGCAGAAGCAATCAGAAAGTATGAGAGTCACAAGAGGTATCACCGCTTGCGGGGGACCTTCAAGGCCATGCTCACAAATTGTAATTAGCTGCAAGTGGCAGGCACTTTGCTACTCAAGCCCTGCAGCACTTAATGTGAATAGCCTTATATTCTACTGTTTCCCCTATCTGTAATTTATTTTACTGCCTCTTTTACTACCAAGAAAACTCTATGGATACACTACCAGAATGACTGCAGATGAAGGTGGGGTGTTCGGGGAGGGATGTGCTTATGGAGTCGCTGTGGGTCGGAGATAAGATACTACTTCCCCTGTAGAATGTAAGCTCCTAGTAGGCAGGGATTGTGTGTGCCAACTCTATTAATAATAATAATAATAATGTTGCTATTTGTTAAGCGCTTACTATGTGCAGAGCATTGTTCTAAGCTCTGGGGTAGATACAGGGTGATCAGGTTGTCCCCATTTACAGTTAATCCCCATTTTACAGATGAGGTAACTGAGGCACAGAGAAGTAAATAGAAAATAAAAGTAAATAGTAAATAGAAGTAAAGTACAATAGAGAAGCAGCGTGGCTCAGTGGAAAAGAGCCTGGGCTTGGGAGTCAGAGGTCATGGGTTTGAAGCCCGGCTCTGCCACTTGTCAGCTGTGTGACTGTGGGAAAGTCACTTCACTTCTCTGTGCCTCAGTTACCTCATCTGTAAAATGGGGATTAACTGTGAGCCTCACGTGGGACAACCTGATTACCCTGTATTTACCCCAGTGCTTAGAACAGTGCTCTGCACATGGTAAGCGCTTAACAAATACCAACATTATTATAGCAGATCCAGGATTCGAACCCATGACCTCTGACTCCCAAGCTCTTTCCACTGAGCCACACTGCTTTTCTATTGTACTGTACTTTCCCAAGCACTTAGTACAATGCTTTGCACCCAGGAAGCACTCAATAAGTACCACTGATTGATTGAAATGGGAGGCACTATTGGCCTCTGAGAAGGGGAGTGAGGTAGCCAAAGCAAGACATACAACATATAATCTCATGAGTGTGTAGAATGGATTGGATGGGGAAGAAATTGGAAGCAGTAGAGCCTTCAGGGAAGTTATTTCAGTAAGCCAAGCTCCAAACGATTCGCTTCCCCAATTAAGGCTGTAGTTGAGAGAATAAGGAGAAACTATGAGGCTACTCCTGGGAAAGGATGAATGTTCGGGAGGCAACAAATTCCATTTTAGATATCATGCAGACTCTGGATTAATGGAGTTGGAGAATCAATCTAATCAATCAGTGGTATTGATTGAGTGTTGACTGTGTACAGAGCACTTGGGAAGGTACAATACAACAGAGTTGGTAGGTATGTTCCCTGCCCGCAAAAAGCTTTCAGTCTAGAGGGAGGAAGGAGCAGGGGGGACAAGAGAGAGAAGAAACACCCCCAAGCCTTTTATTTCCTCAATTTCACAGTAGCTAAATTACTGACAAATAACCCAGAACATTCCCTAATCTCAATTTTTGAACTCCCATTAAAAAACAAAACGTGAACTGCTCAATGTCATTACTATTCCGTTCCAGTCATAACAACAGACATGTTTTTGGGCCCTCTCTACCAGTGGCTTTGGCACATGGCAGCAGATGTCACTCTTTTAATTGGTTGGAGTTGAAAAAAGGACTTCCATGATCAAAGTCTTAAGCTCAGCGCTTAGTACAGTGCCTGGCACATAGAATGCACTTAACAGATATCATTCAAGAAAAAAAGCGCTAAGGGATTTCTTTTTCCAGGAACTTTTAGCAGGACTCTAGCAGTAAGTTTTTTGAATGTTGATGCAAAGTATTCTCTTTATGAGTTGGCTTTGGCTTTTTGAGGAGGTAAAATTTAAGATTCCTGAGGACAAACTGTAAACTTCCTGTGGGCAGGGGTGACATCTACCAGTTCTTTATTATACTTTCTCAAGTGTTTATTTATTGCCATTGTTCTTGTCTGTCTTGACTCTATTTATTGCCATTGTTCTTGTCTGTCCATCTCCCCCGATTAGACTGTAAGCCCGTCAAACGGCAGGGACTGTCTCTATCTGTTGCCAACTTGTTCATCCCAAGCGCTTAGTACAGTGCTCTGCACATAGTAAGCACTCAATAAATACTATTGAATGAATGAATCCTCTACACACAGTAAGTGCTTAATAAATATCAATGATTGATTAAGTGATGGACAGAGACCTAGGTTTAGTAAGACTAGTGCTGGAGTTTTCTGTTTTAACATCCCTATAACCTTTCATTCTGAGAAGGATGATGACGATGGTATTTGTTAAGTACTTACTATGTGCCAAACACTGTTCCAAGTGCTGGGGTAGATACAGGGTTATCAGGGTTGTCCCACGTGGGGCTCACAGTCTTAATCCCCATTTTACAGATGAGATAACTGAGGCACAAAGACTTAAATTTGTGTCTTTGGGGGGAAGTTCACATGTTCTTATCTCATATAATAATAATAATAATAATGATGATGGTATTTGTTAAGCGCTTACTATGCGCCAAGCACTGTTCTAAGTGCTGGGGTAGATACAAGGTGGTCGGGTTGTCCCACGTGGGGCTCACAATATTCATCCCCATTTTTTAGATGAGGTAACTGAGGCACGGAGAAATTAAGTGACTTTCC
This sequence comes from Ornithorhynchus anatinus, assembly GCF_004115215.2. Lineage (NCBI taxonomy): Eukaryota > Metazoa > Chordata > Mammalia > Monotremata > Ornithorhynchidae > Ornithorhynchus > Ornithorhynchus anatinus. Next base: position 69,881,503 of record NC_041728.1, on the reverse strand, counting down.
CAAGATCACATAGGAGACAATTGGCGATCCGGGATTAGAACCCACATCCTCTGACTCCCAAGCCCAGGCTCTTTCCACTAAGCCACGCTGCTTCTCTATCTGAATTCCTGAATTCTATCTGAATATCTGAATTCCACTTGCAGTTCTAAAGTCTGGTGGACCGGCACATTGTGGAAGAATGATAAAAGTTAAATAATTAATACTTGTTAGCTGATCAACTGGTTTATTGCCTTCACTTGGAATTCAGTGAATCACAGGCTAAGTTTCAGAGGGGTTAACATTTTCCCATTATCACCTCATTAGGATGCTTGGGGTCAGAGACACTAACGAGGTGAAAATTGATAGTGGGATCCAGAGTGCATTTTTTATTTTGAGTTTAAGGGATTGCCTAATTAAATTTTTTAGAGCAAGGCTTTTGAGAATTTCGTAAAATTAACTAATGCTTAACAAATGCTTTAGAATAAAGCAAGTATTTCTTAAATGAAAATAAAAAAAGAACACCCTTAAGACAACACAAAAATTACATAAGAAGGCAGCCCTGATAATGATCATTCTTGGAAGATTTAATACTACTGTATTCCAGTCTTCCTGGTGGCCCAAACCACCTCGATCACAATTTGTGCTCTTGAACTCAGGGAACTCAGGGAGCAGAGGAATCTCTATAATTAAATCAGAATCCAACAATCAGTGATATTGAAGGCTTGTTGTGTATAGAACACTGAATGAAGTTTGCAGGAGAGTATAATATAGCAAGGAGCTTACAGTCTACATAGGTCTCCACTCCTGGCTTCTGAAAGCTCTCTATCATCTTGCCCATTCTTACCTCACGTCCCTTCTCTCCTTCTCCATCCCAGCCCACACACTCCGCTCCTCTTATACTAACCTTCTGACTGTACCTTGTTCTCACCTGTCCCACCGTTGACCCCTGGCCCACATCCTTCCTCTGCCCTGGAACGCCCTCCCCCCTCAAATCTGCCAAATAATCACATTTCCCCCCTTCAAATTCCTCCTGAAGGCTCACCTCCTCTAGGAGGCCTTCCCAGTCTAAGCCCCTCTTTTCGTCTGCTCCCTTCATTGCCCCAACTCACTCCCTTTGCTCTACCCCATCTCTCTGCCCACAGCACTTGCGTATATATGTAAATATTTATAAATCTGTTCATTTATATTTATGATGGGTATATAGCTATAATTCTATTTATTTATATTGCTGCTACCGATGCCTGCCTCCCCGCCTTCTAGACTTTGAGCCCATTGTGGGCAGGGATTGTCTCTATTTGTTGCAGAATTGTACTTTCCAAGTGCTCAATACAGTGCTCTGAAAACAGTAAGCGCTCAATAAATATGACTGAATGAAATGAATGATGAATCTTTAAGGCAAGTCGATGCTCTGAGCCCCTACTGTCTATAAGAGGTCGTGGGTTCGAATCCCGGCTCTGCCACTTGTCAGTTGTGTGACTGTGGGCAAGTCACTTAACTTCTCTGTGCCTCAGTTACCTCATCTGTAAAATGGGGATTCAGACTGTGAGCCTCACACGGGACAATCTGATTGCCCTGTATCTACCCCAGCGCTTAGAATGGTGCTCTGCATATAGTAAGGGCTTAACAAATGCCAACACTATTACAAGGCCCACAGTCCAAATGGAAATCCACTTGCCCCACAAAGCACCAACGGGCAGGCTCCAGGTTAGTCTTTTATTTCGACATGAGACCCACGAGACTTTTAAGCAGCAGTGAGTGAGGACTGTTACTCATTCCTGTGGGGAGGAAAGGCATCGGACTCTGATAAGGACATTCGTTTCAACTCCACACAATCTCTGGAGCAGCAGAGAGGCTGAGGATAAGTTTGAGGGGCTCCTGGAAAACCCCTACTTCTGGCTCTTTGCCCGTAGACCTTCAACTGAGGTCGAGGCAGAGAAGAAAAGAAAAGAAAGTCTGGCAGTAAGGGGATGTACCCTTCCCAATCACAAGCTCAGGCAACTCTTTCAAACACCTCTCAATGGGGCACAATATTCCTGTGAGCAAGGTGGGGGGTGCAGGTGCTGATGTCGCTATCATTCATTCATTCAATCGTATTTATCGACCCCTTACTCTGCGCAAAGCACTGTACTAAGTGCTTGGGAGACTACAATATAACAACAAACAGAAACATTCCTGCCTATAACAAGGTCATATTCTAGAGGAGGAGACAGACATCACAGATGCTGTCTTCTAGGCCTCCTTGCTTCCATGACCCATGTGGGGCTCACAGTCTTAATCCTCATTCTACAGATGAGGTAACTGAGGCCCAGTGAAGTGAAGTGACTTGCCCAAGGTCATGCAGCAGACATGTGGCAGAGCCGGAATTAGGGCCCAGGTCTTTGATTCCCAGGCTTGGGCTCTTCCACTAGACCAAGTTGCTTCTTTCCTAATTTCCTAATGTATGGAAGCAAAAGGTTTGGTATACCTAGACCATATCCTGGGCAGTGGCAGTCGGAACTGGGCCTATCCTAATGAGAGCCCGACTGGCTTCAGGTTATTCATCTCAATCCGGCATTACGGATGAATAAGGAACACGGTATTCCTACATTACAGCTCACCACACTGCATGCTCCTAATCCGTTACTGGCACTACGATTTCGACAGGTCGAAAGCCAGGTGGATCTTGCTTCTCCTCTGACCACGAGAACTGACATGTTATGACATAAAACACCAAACTACCTATGCATCAACTCTGCGGTCTTGATACAATAAACCTCTTTTTTCATATGTTGCTTCAAAAGAGTGGAAAGAGCCTGGGAGTCAGAGGAGCTGAGTTCAAATGTGCGTTCTGCTGTATTATCTTGGACAAGTCACTTAACTTCTTTGGGCACCAGTTTTCCTATCTCGAAAATGGGGATTCAATTCCTGCTCTCCCTCCCTCTTTGACTGTGAGCCCTGTTTGCAACAGGGACTGTGTCAGACCAGATTATTTTGAATCTATTCCAGCGCTTAATACAGTGCTTGGCAACCAGTAAGTGTTCGATAAATACCATTATTATCATAACTATTATCATTATATACCTGCCTAAGCTAAGTTTATTGGGGGTGACCCTGAGTGTTTTAATTCCTCACACTGATGAGCAATTTAACCCAACATGATTAACAATAAATTGGACAAGGAACTGAATTTGGTGTTTCTGTTAAAAAAAATACGGCTCTCTGTTTACTTCTGCCTTTTTCTTCCCTGCAAATGGAGGCCTTAACAAATTCAAAACCAATTTATAACCCCAGGAGGCAGACATTTTAGTCACTGTGATGGACACTTTCTAAATGCCTGGGGCCTCAACTTTTCAATGACAGGTCTAGAAATACTCCTCTCCAGACTCTCTTCAGAACAGGTCTTTCTGAAATATAATTGTCCCGTCTGAAGCCATGATTAGCTGGCAGAGATTTTAGGTGTCATTTCCTCCAAGTTACAATTTCTATGAATGACAGCTAAATACTCCTATCTGATGTACTTAATCTCGAGTGTTTGGTGGTTCCCAAAAGGAATGGCAGCGATTCACATACTCATACATGTTTACTGAAGTTGTATCTGTAGCATTTTACTTGAATGGACACTGTGTTTTGTAATCTTTTCAAAACATATCTTGCGGTTTTACAGACTTTCCTTATCTCCCAAACCTGACTCATGTGAATACAGTTTAATCTAGCTAGTACCGGTTTTCTGTTATAGAAACTTCAACATAGAGTTGTGATTTGGAATTCTTGCCAGTGACAATTAACAGTAACTTCACCAACCACAATAACAGAAGCTGTTCCTTGAATCTGAAAAGATATGCTTTTGTGCTTGCCACCTTTCATGTGGATGCCTAATCCTCTTTTTTTTTTTAAATGGCATTTGTTAAGTACTCACTATGTGCCAGGCACTGTAACTAAATGCTGGGGGAGACAAAGCTAATCAGGTGTACATATTCCATGTCCCACATGGAGCTCACAGTCTTAATCCTCATTCTAAAATGAGGTAACTGAGGCCCGGTCAAGTGAAGTGACTTGCCCAAGGTCATGCAGCAGACATGTGGCAGAGCCAGAATTAGGACCCAGGTCTTTTGACTCCCAGGCTTGGGCTCTTCCACTAGACCATGTTGCTTCTTTCCTAATGGTATGGAAGCAAGAGGTTTGTTATACCTAGAACATATCCCACAAATATAAAAGAAAATGGAACTCTAAAACATAATTCATCAATAAGCGTGGCTGCTTTAAGTTTGGGAAAGACTAAGCCCTGTATTCCAATTGGCCGGTACCTTGTGCAAACACAAAGGGAGTCTACAGTGACATTTTAAATACACCTTTTCATTGTAATCCTATCCTGGAGTGTGGTCATTTGTTTTCCACAGTTCCAGAATTGAACCTGAACCCTGCCAGCACTTTCAACAGACAGAATCTCTCTGTTGCTGAGGGAATTGTGTTACAGTTAAAAGAGATTCGAAAATCATCTTATCGTGACTATTATAACAAACACAAATCTTAAAAATTAGAAATGGCTCTGTACCATTTAAAAGAGGCCAACATTACTTCTCCGTAGACGGTTATAACTTTACTTGCGGCTTTGTAATGTTTTCTCATTGACTTCAGTTGATATTCAACCTATTCCCACTAACAAGAACAACAACAGCCTATTACATTCACATTGTCTTTCCTCCAAAGGCTACAAAGCATCAGGAGACATGAGTGCCCTCAGTTCAGGAGGGATGGATGTTCTTCATGTTTCAACAGTAGTGAGGGCCCAGCTACTTTTCTATCATTTTCAATTTCCCTTCTCCCTCCCTACTTCATGATCTCTGCCTCTTCTGTTTACTATTTCTCCTTGGAGCAAGCCAGGTTCAGTATAGTTTTCATAGTAATAACAATAATAATAATTAGAAGAGGAAGGAGGAGGAGAAGACGACTTATGGTATTTGTTAAGTGTTTACTATGTGCCAAGTACTGTTCTCAGCACTGGAGTAGATACAGATTAATCAGGTTGGACACAGTCCCTGTCCCACATGGGACTCATACTCTTAATCCCCATTTACAGATGAGGTAACTGAGGCCCAGAGAAGTGAAGTGACTTGTACAAGGTCACCCAAGTAGACATGTTGCGGAGCTGGGATTAGAACCCAGGTCCTTCTGGCTCCTAAGCCCGTGCTCTAGCCACTATACCATGGTGCTTCTTCTTGCATTTATTCTCACAAAATTTTTGCTGAGAATGTGGAGTGCCAACGTTATAAACTCTCACTAAAAGATGAAGAAATTGAAGTGCAGAGAAGGGAAATGATCGGTCAAAGCCACATGCAGGGCACCCTGGTCAAGCTGGGAGCAAAGTCAAAGCATTTCTCCTGAAGTCAGGCCTCGCCCTTACCAGCTAGAGCTCCATGTTCGGCTCCTTTAACCAGTAACCCACATTTTGTGGCTGAGTCAGAGGAGCAGAATGGCTTCTAACCTTTTGAATCAAGCTGAACAACTTCCAAATAATACATTCTGAATGCCCTTAAGCCTTCCCACGCCAAATGAAAACAGGTAGTTTCCTTATATAGTGAAACAGAGATTAGACTCAGTAAGACCCAGCCAACTCCAATCATCTTGTTTCTAATGATTGATTCCCACTGCAGACACAAGGATTTGCTAAAAGGAGAGTTGGCAAAAGGGGTATGGGTTGAATTTTATTTATTTTAGTTTCTTCTGTCCTCCCCGTATAATCGCTACCATCAATTTTCTATGTCAAATGTTTCTTGAATGTGCTCAACGGTTTCTTGGTCTTAGACAATTAGAGACTACTACTATCATAGCAGAATGCCAGCTCGTCAAACACCCGGCTTCCACGCCCCTGGTTATCCGAACTCAGCTCCTCCTTCACTGGCCTTCACATTCATCCAGAAAATCCTCGGCAAGGTAGAGCATTTTAACAGAAGACGCTCCAAAGAGGAAAATGGGCCTGTGAACATGGCTAAGGACAAGGACAAGCAGATAATGATAATACTAATAATGATATTTGTTAGGCCCTCACTATATGCCAAGCATTGTACTAAGCGCTGGGGAGGATACAAGATAATCAGGCCCACGTGGGACCCATAGTCTGAGTAGGAGGGAGAGCAGGCACAGAATCCCCATTTTACAGATGAGGAAATTGAGATCTTGAGGCTAATCCTGGCTTTACCACTTGCCCAAGATCACACAAAAAGGCAAGTAGTAGAGCCCGGATTAGAATTCAGCTCCTCTGACTTTCAGGCCTGTGTTCCTTCCAGGAAAGGACTGATTTAAAAAAATTTGCACCAGAAAGTGTTGCCAGTGGGACCAGGGGCAGACTGACGTCTGACATATTCTCAGCCTCTCAGATGGAGGAGGAAGTGAATGATGCAAAGGGCTCTCCCTCCAGCTAGAAAAATCGATGAGCTACGGCAATTTTCTTTTTTTAAATTATAGTTGAGTTCACAGAAATCAATCCAGGGTACGATGGAATACCCAAGCCGATACCTGATGGCTCTGTCTTCTATCTCTATTCAACTTCTACAAAGCTTCTAATTCAACTTCTACAAAGCTTCTAATTTTCAGGGGAACGTTGAATTGGACGGATGCCAAATGTCGAGCACTGCCGCTATATAAAGAAGACTTGTCAGCTGGGGTCTTGCCCTTCCCCAGTCACTGAATATTCTTTCTTCCTGCTGTGATATTACAATCTTAAACTCAACAATGAGCTTTTCTTAGGAGACCATAGAGGGAGAATGGGCGAAAGAAGAGGTAAGGGGGCTTTGAAAAGAGACAACTGCCTTTTTTTAATGTAAATCATCTGACACATAATTTCAGCTGTCACAGTAAAACAAGGGCCTTGCGCCCAATCGGGAAGCAGAGTTAATCATCAAAAACAAAGCAAGGCAGAGCTATACAAATGTACCCAGAGTGAAGGAAATAAGGCGATTAAGCAGTAGACATGAATTAAGGGGGGCACAATCAAATACACGGAACTCAGACCTCAAAACTATAACAGCAAGATTTTGTGATAAAGACAAAAATCTTTAAGAGATAAATGCCCCATTTCTTATTTGGCCTCTCTTCTGCTAATACTACTGAATGTGGTAAAGTCAGCTAGGGAGATAAAACACTGCCAACAAAGAGAACTGTGATACTCTGAAGATCTCTGAACAGCCATACAATTTGTTTTAGGAAGTGCTCAGGAAATTAGGCAATAATCAGTTGTTTTTACTAATTTTTTAAAATGGTACTCAGTAAGTGCTTGCTGAATGTCAAGCATGGTTTTATGAGCTGGGGTAGACACAAGTTAATCAGGAGGGACACAGTCCCTATCCCACACGGGGCTCACAGTAGGAGGGAGAACAGACACTGAATCCCCATTTTAAAGGTGGGATACTGAGGCACAGAGAAGATTACAGACTTGTCCAAGGTCACACAGCAAGCAAGTGGTGCTCCTAAGATTAGAATCCAGGCCCTCTTGCTCCCAAGCCTGTGCTTTATCTACTAGGCCATACTATTTCCCATTTGTAAAGGAGTATGGAAACTAAACATCATAAAACCCTGAGCTAATCAAGGGTGATTATGATGCTTACCATCTGGTAAAAATTATCTCCCATCTTAAAGTAATGCAATGAATGTTGACAAATGAATCTAACAACAAGAAGACAATTCTGGGAGGAATTAAAACTGATTTTAAAGGAACAAAAGGGAGGAACGGAAAGCAATTTTTAAAAAAAACCCCTCTGCTTGATTTGGGGCTGGTAAAGAGAAAGAGTTGTTAGTAATTTTACTAGAGAATCTAATTCAGCCTTTTGTTTTTTGTTTGTCATTCAATCAGTCACTAAACCACTCATTTGTATAATCTTTTAAATTGCTTTCTGCAAATACCTAGCAAGTTACTCTGCTCCCAGGAGATGCTTGCCACAGTAGACATTTAATACATTTTATTGAAATAATTATGATAATGGCAAAGAGGGGGAACTGAGTAATTCAAAATTTTAACATTTTAAATGGGATAAAGCTATTTTATAGACAATAGTCCATAAATTGCAAGCTTCTTGTGAGCTAAGGACCATGTCTACTAATTCTAATTTTACTTCTCAAGCACTTAGTACAGTGCTCTGCACAGAGAAGGCACATACAAATACTACTGATTAATAGATTTCATGGACTAATTTAAAGACTGGAAAGATACTTCTGAAAGGAGTTGGGGAAGAGGCTGGGTTTTGCTCAGCATTATTTTCAAATGATCTAACTGTGCCTCGGTCTGAACTTTCTAGTCTTCATTCTCTCCCTCACAGTCCTCCTCCCAGACCCCAAATCCACCAGACCAATTTCAAAGCCCTTCTAAAATTCCACCTCCTTCAGGAGGACAATCAAGCCATTGGATTTTTTGAGCACTTACTATATGCAAAACACCCTAATAAGCACTTGGGAGAATACAATATAACAGGGTTGGTAGACACTGCCCACAAAGAGCTTACAGAGTCTTCCAGAAGCAGGCTGCCTAGTGGAAAGAGCACAGGCTTGGGATTCATAGGGCCTGGGTTCTAATCCTGGCTCTGCCATTGGTCTGCTGTGTGACCTTGAACAAGTCACATCACTTCTCCATGCCTCAGTTCCCTCATCTGCAAAATAGGGATTCAATACCTGTTCTCCCTCCTACTTAGATTGTGAGTTCCAGGTGAATCCCCCGTTTGGACTGTGAGCCCGTCATTGGGCAGGGATTGTCTCCATCTGTTGCCGAATTGTACATTCCAAGTGCTTAGTACAGTGTTCTGCACATAGTAAGCGCTCAATAAATACTATTGAATGAATGAATGAATCTGATTCTCTTAGGGAAGAGCATGGGCCTGGAAATGAGAAGGACCTGGATTCTAATCCTGGCTCCGCCTCGTGTCTGCTGTGAGATCTTGGGCAAATCACTTCACTTCTCTGTCCCTCAGTTACCTCATCTGTACAACAGGGATTTAGACTATGAGCCCTACGTGGAACAGGGACTCTGTCCAACACAATCAGCTTGTATCTACCCCAGCACTTAGTACAGTACCTAGAACACAGTAAGCACTTAACATATACCGCAATTACTATTATTACAGTGCTCAGCATAAAGTGCATGCTTAATAAATACCACACATTATTATTATTTATTAATTCTCAACACCTTAGTAACAACATAATATCCACCCACTAATTTATTTTACTTCTTTTCCCAACACTTAAGGGCAGTGCAAATTGAAGCTCTATTTTGTGTGTTAAGGATTTACTCTGCCATCTCATCCTGATATAATTGAACTACTCCCTGATGTAGGCTTCTATTCACACTGTTGAAAATAAACTTTTCCTTTCTGTCTCCCCCTTTCAAATCTGAGCTCCTTGAGGGCAAGGAATATGCTTTGTTCCTAGTACTCAGAGTTCAGGGCTTCGCGAAGATGTTCAATACATTGTTAGGACAAGCACTCAAAAAATACCCCTGGCCGACTGATTGACCTAGAGGACATGATAATATATTAATGAAATTCACAGACTGACTGGGAGATCCTACAAACTAGAGAAAGCAGTGAGCTAGAGGCAACACTGAAAACATCTGTAAATGGGCCAGGAGGTCTGATAAGGAAGGAAGTGGTATGATTGAATAACAGATTTGCGGAACACAATTCTGAAGCACAGTTACAGGGTAAGAGAAATCATTTCAAAAATAACAATTGTGAAAATGCAATTTAGTAGCTGGCCATGCAGAAGAATCATGCCAGTGCAGCCTGGGTTTTAAAATAAGGAAAATGGGAGATGGAATGGATTAGGCCCATTATTATTTTGTACCTATGTAGCCTGGCGCTTAGCATAGTGCTTGCTGGTAGATAGTAAGTGTTTAACTAATATAACACTTAGGATGATTAGGCTATTTAGAATACATCAGGTTGGGATGGAAGATTGGTTGGGGGGTGGCTGGTAAAGCCTGAATTGTTCTGTGTATGTGATTGTCATGAATAAATGAGAAACAGATCATCAGTCATCTATTCTGGGAAGAAGTGGAGTTGTGACACTCCCTTAGTAGTGACACTCCCTTTCTTACTACATCACTTGCACTGTGGCTCATTTCACCCTGGAGGAACCTCTCCAAGGAACTGGCAAAACTCTGGCTTGTTTTAGCAGAGAATAATGTCATAACAAAAGTAATAACACCAATCATTTGCACAGTGTTTGTCTTTAACATAGGAGACAGAACTGGCCAATGGTAATAATAATCGTGGTATTTATTAGGCGCTTACTATATACAAAGCACTGTACAAAGTGGTGGGGTAGATATAAGATAATCAGGTTCCATACGGGGCTCACAATCTAAGTAGGTGGGAGAATGGATCCCCATTTTGCTGAAGAGGGAACTGAGGCACAAACCTCACCGACTTGCTCAGCAGTCAGTGGCGAAGCCGGGATTAGAACCCAGGTCCTCCGACTCCCAGGCCCGTGCTCTTTCCACTATGCTACACTGCTTCCCATGACACAGCCCCTCTGTACGCAGAGTGTTAATGCCTGGAATGCTGAGGAATTTGGTCGAAGCGGTTTAGGGCTAGAGAAAGGAAAAAAAAAGGTCTGAAACAAACTTCTATAACTCTGACGCTGAATGGGGTCCCATCAGGACCCATCCTGAGATGACGGGGAAATGAACGCAGTGATTTACTAGGTCTTTCCAATCACTTTGCAGCCTTGATGATTTATAGCTGATGTCACAAATGAGTCAAAAGCAGCGAGACAGGAAGGGGAGGAAAGTGGGGAGAGGGATAAGAGAGGGTGATTTACCTCTGGATTTATCACTTCTGCACAATAAGCTATTCATAGAGTCAGCAAAAGGGGAAGAGGGCAGAGACGGCAGGGTACGGGAGATGAGTAAATGAACCCTAAACTACAGAGCTGAACTCATAGGACTGACAGACTTCAAGACCGGGCACCATAGAGTTGATGATCCTTGACTAACTGCAGTTAGATCATCCTGCCATTGTCACCAGTTTCTCTCTCTCTCTCTCTCTTTCCCAAATCAATCAATCAATCCCTGCTATTTATTGAGCTCTTACTATGTGCAGTACACTGTACTAGGCACTTGAGAAAGTACAATACCACAGAGTTGGCAGAAGAGGTACCTGCCTAGAAGGCGATTCTGGTCTATAAGGGATGACATTAAAAATAGATTACAGATAAGGGAGAGAGAGGAGATTAAAAAATATAGTATTTTGTGGCTAGAATGAATATCTAAGCGCTTAATGGGTGGTCAGCCAAGTACATAGTCCATGCAGAGGGAAGGGTGGAGAGGGAAGATAAAGGGTCTAATGTGGGAGAGCCTCTGGGCTTATGAATGCAGTGCTCTGCTCTTAGCCCGATGTTGGGCAGGGATTGTCTCTATCTGTTGCCAAATTGTACTGCACCGTACTGCTCTGCACACAGAAAGCGCTCAATAAATATGACTGAATGAATAGTAAGCAGTCCAGACCTCCCCACTCAAGGGTCTCCAGTTGCTGCCCCTTTATTCACCTCCACATCACATGGAAACTGGCTTTAAAGCACTCAATCAGCCCACTACTTCCTACCTTACCCCAAACTTTGCACCTCTACACCAAAAATTCACTGATTCCTGTCTTTTTTTTTAAAAAAAAGGTAATAATAATTATGGCATTTGTTAAGTGCTTACTAATTGCCAAGCACTGTTCTAAGCGCTAGGGTAGATACAAGTTAATTGGATTGTCCCCCTTGGGGCTCACAGACTTAATCTCCATTTTACAGATGAGGTAACTGAGGCACAGCGAAGTGAAGTGAGTGGCTTAGTGGGAAGAGCACTGGCCTGAGAGTCAGAGGATGTGGGTTCTAATCCCAGCTCTGCCACTTGTGGGTAAGTCACTTAACTTCTTTGAGCCTCAGTTATCTCATCTGTAAAATGGGGATTAAAAGTGTGAGCCCTATGTGGGACAACCTGATTACCATGTATCTACTCCAGTGCTTTGAACAGTGCTTGGCCCATAGTAAGCACTTAACAAAAACCATAATTCTTCTTATTATTATGAAATTATTTGCTATGCCTTGATCTCACCGACTAACCCAAGCCTATGTTCTCCCTCCGGCCTAGAACTCCCTTCCCCTCCCTCCCCACTCTCCCTATACTTAAAGTTCTCATGAAATCACACCTCCTCCAAGAGGGCTTTCCTGACTAAGCCTTCCTTTCCCCTACTCCCTCTCCCTTGGGCGTTGGCTATGCTTTTGAATCTGTACCCTTTGATATTTGCTCCAGCCTCAGCTCCATGTCGTTTATAAAAATAATAATAATAATATTTGTGGTATTTGTTATGCTTTTTCTATGTGCCAGGCACTGTACTAAGCACTTGGGTGGATACAAGCAAATCAGATTGGACACAGTAGTTCCTGTCCCATGTGGGGCTCACAGTCTCAATCCCCATTTTACAGATGAGATAAATGAGGCACAGAGAAGTGAATTGACTTGCCCAAGGTCACACAACAGACATGTGGTGGAACTGGGATTAGAGTCCATGACCTTCTTACTCCCAGGCCCGGGCTCTATCCACTACACCATGCTGCTTAATGTCGGTTTCCCTCTTTAGACTGTAAACTCACTGTGGGCCAGGAATGTCTCTACCAATGTCAATACAATGGTACAATAGTACAAAGTACAGTTACTTTCCCAAGCACTTAGTTCAGTGTTCAGTACACAGTAAGCACTCAATAAATACAACTGATTAATCAACTGCTATAGTTCGGGGTTAATCTATGAGAATTAAAGGGAAAGAAGATCATTAAGCTGCTCCGATTTTAAGACATTTACAAGGAAAATATCTATTTTCTTACCTAATATGACAATTGTTTCATATTCAACAGAACAGCACAAGTTTATGAGCTCTCTCATCTGGCAAATTTTAACATTAAAATCTAGAATGAACACTTGCATTTCCAAGAGAATTAAATATTTTAGCATCATGAGAATAGTTAAAAATTTCCAATCATGCTCGATTGAAGATCGTTTGATTAAGCCTAAGTGGGGTGGGAGTGAGAAAGTGAGGTCCCTTGTGGAAATGACAGGTTTAGTGTTGAGAGAGAAAATCAGATGTATTTACTCTGGAAACAGTGTTCTTGAATACGTTTGAAGTACTTACTTCTGTTTAAGTCTGATATAAGCTGTGGATAAATTGTTCCAGGCCTCGGCATTCTGAAGTGATAATAAAGAAATCAGTTATGAAAACAAAAAAATCAGTTATGAAAACAAAACACAATATCTTATTGGTGGGGAAACAGTTATACCATAAAAATGTTCATGTTATTGTGGTTTGCAGGTGTTAGTTTACAGACTGTGCAATAAACTTAAATTGCGACAGAGAAGACATAGAGGGAAATGTCCCCTTAACTTTTCCTTTTAAAAATCAAAAGATCTTCACACCAAGTTATCAAATTAGTTTCTTGAATGACATGGATTCAACATCGTGTTGGCATTTAGTAATTGAGAGAGGATTTATATTACACATATTTTAATTTGGAAAAACTTCACAAAATTGAGGAAATGGAATCTGGCAAAATTTTGCCCCACTTTAAAGTGATGAGTCCCATTTCACAAAACTCTCATTGGGAAATTCTGATGGGCGAGTAACAGTTCTTTTTATGTTATCCAAAGCGAAAATTCGAACGTTAAATAAAATATTCAGTGATTGCCTTTCCCGTAACATGAAAATCTGATCCTTATGATCGGTTAGCGGTAACTTTATATTAGAGAATTTAAATAGGGATACAGCGGAGGAAAAGGAAGGATAAATCAGACGTACATCAGGTTCCAATGTCACACAGCGCTGAAACGCTTTTGCGGAACCCCCGTAGTCTTCCAGTGCTAAATAGGCACAGCCAAGAGAAAACCAGACTCCAAGCTGTAGAGACAAAAAGAGCAAATTCGCTGAAGACTGGCATCTCCCACAGAGTCAAAAACAAAGTGATTCTTGTCAAGTTGCAAAAGAATGAACTCTTAGCAGGAGGGAAATGCTAATCTCAAACTTTTTGAAATTGGCTGTTTAAAGGTTTTCACTTTAGAGGTTCTAAAGATTTTTTAGGCCTTCATTTTCTAAGGCCAAAGACTCTGCTACCTGGGGTCGTGGCCTCGTGGAAAGAGCACAGGCCTGGGAGTCAAATGACCTGGGTTCTAATTCTGCCTTCACCAATTATCTGCTGTGTGACCTTCGGCGATTCCCTTCATTTATCTACTCTTTAGTTCCCTCATCTGCTAAATAAAAATTCAACACCTGTTCTCCTTTCTATTTTGACTGTGAGCCCCATGAGACCTTACCTTTTTGTATCTACCCCAGCACTTAGTACAGTGTTTGGGTCATAGTAAGCACTTAATGAATACCACAATAATTTTTACTATTACATTACTGTAGCTAATCAAGTACAATCTTTTGTGCCTAACTAGTAAAAGAATGAAGGTCGTTTTTAGTTCTAATTCCAGTCTATATTAATGCATTTTATCTGACATTTCATGATGATGGTAATTAAGTACTTACTATGTGCCAAGCACTGTTCTTGAAACAAATTCAAATGAATTTGAAACCCTATTCATTTAAAAAAAAAAAAAGAAGGTCTTTCTTCCTGGGATTTAGGAAAGGTGCCTTCCGTTTGAAGAGGAAAAATACAGTTCAATGTAAATTCTGAAAATTCACATAAAATGATACTAGAAATGTGTCCTGTAATTTAACATGTGCGGCCAAGAACTGTCAGTCAATCGTATTTATTGAGTGCTTACTGTGTGCAGAACACTGTACTAAGCACTCAGTAGAGGACAATATAGCAATATGTAACAATATAACAGACACATTTCCTGACCACAATGAGTTTACAGACTAGAGGGGGCAGCTTACTCCTTATTTAACTTTATAGCATCCTTCTAGAGTGGAAAGATAATAATAATAATAATAATGGTATTTGTTAAGCACTTACTATGTGCAGAGCACTGTTCTAAGTGTTGGGGTAGATATGGGGTAGTCAGATTGTCCCACGTGAGGCTCATATATTTTAATCCCCATTTTTACAGATGAGGTAACTGAGGCACAGAGAAGTTAAGTTACTTGCTCAAGGTCACCCAGCATACAAGTGGCGGAGGCGGGATTAGAACCCATGACCTCTGACTCGCAAGCCCATGCTCTGTCCACTAAGCCACGCTGCTTCTCTATATTGTCGGTATTTGTTAAGCGCTTACTATGTGCAGAGCACTGTTCTAAGTGCTGGGGTAGATACAGGGTCATCAGGTTGTCCCACATGGGGCTCACAGTCTTAATCTCCATTTTACAGATGAGGTCACTGAGGCACAGAGAAATGAAGTACCTTGCCCACAGTCACACAGCTGACAAGGGGCAGAGCCGGCATTCGAACCCATGACCTCTGACTCCCAAGCTGGGCTCTTTCCACTGAGCCACGCTTGAAGGGAGATTAAAATATTCAGCTTTTGGAAACAGCCAGCAAGCATATAAGACCTCTGTCTTAAAATACTCCATTTGGCAGGGGCGGAAGGGGGATACACGGACCAATCAGTCAGTGGTATTTATCGAGCATTTACTGTGTAGAGGGCTGTATTGAGTGCTCGGGAGAGTATAATATACCAGAGTTGGTAAACACTTTCCCTAGACTGTAATGAGGTATGGGACATAAGGGGTACCTTGGTTTCTTCACTGACAGAAGCGAACATCGAGTGGGCTGCAGACCCCAAAGTGCAGACACTGGAACAGACATACCATCTTGCAATAACTGCGCATTCAAGCATGGCATGGAGTAGCGGATAGAGCACGGGCCTGGGAGTCAGAAGGTCACGGGCCCCATCACTAGTCTGCTGTGTGGCCTTGGGAAGGTCCCTTCACTTCTCTGTGCCCCAGTTACCTCATCTGTAAAGTGGGGATTGAGACTGTGAGCCCCACATGGGACAGGGACTGTGTCTAACCTGATTCGCTTGGATCCACCCCCGCATGAAGTAGAGTGCCTGGCACATAGGAAGCGCTTAATAAATACCATACTAAATAAATAAATAATCCAGCAGCGTGGATCTGGAATGCTGAACTGCCTCCATTTCAAAACCCTGAAGCAGTTCCACTTACTGCGGTTTGAGAACCCTCACTGGGAGATTTGTTGGGCAAGGCATTTAAATATACATATCTGCCATTTATTTATTTATATTTATGTCTGTCTCCCCCTCTACACCATAAACTCACTGTGGGCAGAGAATGTGTCCATTTATTGTTGTATTCCACTCTCCCAAGTGCTTAGTACATTGCTCTGCACACAGTGGGCCCTCAATAAATACTATTGATTGACTGACCGACTGCCCACAAGGAGGGACAACTTACTGTAAAGAAGAGGAAGTTCTGGCACAGACCCAGAAGAGTCTCTAATTGGGAAGCAGCGTGGCTCAGTGGAAAGAGCCCGGCCTTTGGAGTCAGAGGTCATGGGTTCGACTCCTGGCTCTGCCACTTGTCAGCTGTGTGACTGTGGGCAAGTCACTTCACTTCTCTGTGCCTCAGTCCCCTCATCTGTAAAATGGGGATTAACTGTGAGCCTCATGGGACAACCTGATAACCCTGTATCTACCCCAGAGCTTAGAACTGTGCTCTGCACATAATAAGGGCTTAACAAATACCAACATTATTATTGTTATTATTATTAATCCAAAAGGTGTTTACTTTGAAAACTCTCCCTCACCTGCCCCGACCGTGCTCACCCCTCCTTCAAAGCCTTATTGAAGACACATCTCCTCTAAGAGGCCTTCCCAGATGAAGTTCCACTTTTCCTCATCTCCCACTCCCTTGTGTCGCCCTGACTTGCTCCCTTAGCATAGCACCTGTGTATATATCTGTAATTTTGCTGATTTGCATTGATATCTTTTATTTGTATTGATGCCTGTCTCCCCACTCTAGACTGTGAGCTCGTTGTGGGCAGGGATTGTCACTCTTTACTGTTGAATTGTACTTTCCCAAGCACTTAGTATGGTGCTCTGCACACAGTAAGCGCTTAATAAATACAATTGAATGAATGAATGTCGAGACTCAAGGGGAAAAGAAGACAAGATTGGCAAAGAGGGCACCTGGATTTCCTCTGTAGTATGAGAGGCAAGCCACAGGGGCTAAAGCTCTGACCCTCACGATCAGCTGGGTTTCAAGGCAGAGGGCTCCTGCACAGATCACAAGTAATAAGAGGAAAGCCACTTGCTTGCTACTCAAAACTTTAAAGCAAAACGGTGAACCGTGGGCAGCCAGAATGCCTGGGACTGTACTACAGTGGCAAACAATACGGCACGGGCCTAGGAGTCAAAAGGACCTGGGTTCTGATCCTGGCTCTGCCAATTGTCTGCTGTGTGACCTTGGGCAATTCACCTCACTTCTCTGGGCCTCAGTAACCTCATCTGCAAAATGGGGATTGAGACTGTGAGACCCAAGTGACCAACCTGATTACTTTGTACCTAAACCTGCTCTTAATACAGTGCCTGACACATAAGTGCCTGGCACATACCATAAAAAACCGCTCAACCTCCCGAGAATTTGCACAGTAATTCATTTTGTTCACCTACCTCGATCGTATTTATTAAGCGCATACTGAGTGCAGAGCACTGTACTAAGAGCTTGGGAGAGCACATACAACACAGTAGACACGTTCCCAGTCCACGAGGAACTTAGAGTCTAGAGCGGGAGCCCGAAATTAATATAAGTAAATAAATTATGGATACGTATATAAGTGCTGTGCTCTCTTCTTTTAACCTTCAGGGCTGATACACAAATGTCCCTTTCTCCCATCTGAACAGCTATCATTGCATTTTCAGTTTAAGGATGAATAACCCATTGCTGGCATATATTTTCTCATTTCCCTTGATGAGTCAATGAAGAAAATACACTGCTGTGAATCAGCTGCTTTGGACTTTTGCTTGCAGAGGGAGGAAAGAAGGAACGTTTCACTATTAGTCATATGTAGGGAAGTGTAAGGTACTCTATACTCCGTTTTCCCCGTCCCTATCCCCTGACTCAAAGGGATCCCCACACAGAAATGACTCAGGTAGTTCTGGTTTCCTCAGTAGGTAAACATCCCATGGGAGAACAGGGAGAGAGCCAATCACTTCTGAGTAATCGCCTGCCCTGTTAGACGTCTAGTCATGGACTGCTGAAGGAGAGTGGGTATCGTTGAATGACAAACAGCTCTTTGAGACCACCTAAAATATCTCCCCTCGGAGACCATCCGATGTGACTCACATTTCCCTTCTCCATAACTATTTTCTCTTTTTCAGTCACTTTCCCTGAGACATTACTGGCTCCCACCTGAACCGTCATTCCAGCATTTCCTTCTCTTCCTTTCTTGTCCTGAATTTTCTCTTAACACAACTCCAACTCCTCCCCCAATTTCTAGCCTACCCATGAAGCCCACCACTGAAGGGGGTGCAGTAATTATGTCTGGCCCATCCCGGAAATCTGCTTATAACCTCCCTCTTCCCATTCTGCCGCCTCTCTTTCATCTCCTGCCTAAGATGTGGTCAGACTTTACTGCTCAAACCTTCCAAGCACAAAAGCCAGCAATCATCCCTCTACCACAGTTGCCAGTCCATGCCCTGATGGGCAAGGATGGGCACAGGCAGGCCGGGAACGACAGAGTCCTGGCCAACGGATCCAGGCACGGTCCATCGAGCTATGCCTTGATCTTACTTGCTCATATGCCTGAGGAACTACACGGTTTGTTTGATGATGATGACGATGGTATTTGTTAAGTGTTTACTAAGTTCCAAACACCGTCCCTGTGCTTGGTAGTGCTGGGGTAGATACAAGGTAATCAGGTTGTCCCACATGGGGTTCACAGTTTCAATCCCCATTTTACAGATGAGGTAACTGAGGCACAGAGAAGTGAAATGACTTGCCCAAAGTCACACAGCTGATAAGTGGCGGAGTGGGAAGTCGGAATTAGAACCCAAGATCTCTGATTCCCAAGCCCGTGCTCCTTCCACTAAGACACGCCATTTGTAATGGCATTTGTTAAGTGCTTACTATGTGCCAGGCGTTTTATTAAGAGCTGGGGAAGATGCAAGCTAATCAGCATGGACTCAGTCCACAGCCCACGTGGGGCTCACAGTCTTAATCCTCATTTTACAGATGAGGTAACTGAAGTGCAGAGAAGTAAAGTGACTTGTCCAAGGTCACCCAACAGCTAAATGTCAGAGCCGGGATTAGGACCCAAGTCCTTCTGACTCCCAGACCCGTGCTCTATCCACTGGGCCACGCTCCCCTAATTGGGAAGGGGAAGGGGGAGAGGACATGGGAGGAGAAACAGCTAAAAAGGAATAGATTGGCCTGATTTCAAATGAAAAGATTTTGATCTTATCCAAAAGATATATCTAGCCCCCGAAGAGGAGAAGCTCATGTCTCACATCTAACTAGATAATCAGTGATCAGTGCAGTAAAGGTAGGCTATGTTAAATCCATCTCCAATACCCTCCTACCTATCCTACTCAGGTGTTGAAAGGAGAAACCAAGCGTGATTTGCTGCTCTTTACTCAGGAAAGCAGGCTCTTTTATGGGGCATAGAGAGGGCTGCAGATAAAGCTAGAAAACATAGATTTCCCTTCCTTCTTTTTCTTTCAAATTCCCCTCATCTCAATAAGTCAACCAATGGTATTTGCTGAGCGCTTCTATATGCAGAGCACTGTACTGAGCACTTGTAATGGTGTTCAGTACAACAGAATTAGCAGATATGTTCCCTGCCCATAATGAGCTCATCTCCTCTGCCGCCCTTGCTGACGGCCCTCCATGCCTTCAAGGCTCTTGTCGGGCCAAGAGTGGCCCAAGGATGGAGACCCATCTCTGGAAGCAAAGTGGCCAGGGTGGCCCGTGTTCACCTCTCTAGTTGGATGTCAGACTGTCTGTCTGACATAAAGAGACTTTATGCTCTTTTATGGTAGTGGAGGTGAGCGGTAATCCAAAACACAGTGGGGAGGAGGAGGGAACAGAACAATTTCTCAGTGACCTTTTTTTTTTTAAGGCATTTGTTAAGGGCTTACTATGTGTCGGGCACTGTTCTAAGCGCTGGGGTAGATAGGAGATAATCAGGTTGGACACAGTCCATGTTCGACATGGGGCTCACAGTCTTAAAGCAGTGTGGCTCAGTGGAAAGAGCACAGGCTTCGGAGTCAGAGGTCATGGGTTCAAATCCCCACTCTGCCACTTGTCAGCTGTGTGACTGTGGGCAAGTCACTTAACTTCTCTGGGCCTCAGTTACCTCATCTGTAAAATGGAGATTAAGACTGTGAGCCTCACGTGGGACAACCTGATGACCCTGTATCTATCCCAGCCCTTAGAACAGTGCTCTGCACATAGTAATCGCTTAACAAATACCAACATTATTATTATTATTTTAAAGATGAGGTAACTGAGGCATAGAGAAGTGAAGCGACTTGCCCAAGGTCACATAGCAGACAAGTGGGGAAGCTGGGATTAGAAGCCGATTTCTGTCGGCCTCTCTCCTCCTTCCCCATTCCTCCTGCCTCTCCCTGTCCTACAGACCCCATGAGAGAGGTTAAAGTGCGAGGGGCCGGCCGGCAGAGTCAAGAAGGGAAAATGAGAAAAAGGGAAAAGGAAAAGGGAAGAAGCACTCAGCACAGAGCTCTGCACACAGTAAGTAATCAATAAATACGATTGAATGAATGAAATGGGGCAGAGCACATCGCCCCTCAACCCACTGACCGGGACTCAACGTTCTGGGGTAACAGCGCTCTGGAATGTGTGGTGGTTGGGGAGAGGAGCCAGACCCCAAATTTTTGAAGGTCACAATAGCCAAATACAATATGCTCTTTACCACTCAGGCGATAAATTGAAGTTATTATGCAATCTAGCTTCAAAGAGGGCTGTCCTTAAATGGGCAGCCTCGAACATGCAAACATTACTCATCTAATTCTTTGCTGACCCGTCCGGTTCATTTATTGCCACAGTAGTTATTAGATTCAAATGCCATTCTTGCTGGACCCACATTTTCTTTAAAGAAAATGAATTAGCCCTCTAGCCACAGGTGGCTTTACTGCAGCAACGCCTAAATTCAACAGCAGTGTGGAAACTTGTGGGCAAACTTTTCCATCTTAATTCCAAATTCCCTTCTTTCCTCTTGTCAGAGACTTCAGTCCCTGACATTGTTCAATTCAGATCCTGAGAGAAAAGAGAAGCAGCATGTCCTAGAGGATAGAGCACGGGCCTGGGAGTCAGAGGACCTGGGCTCTAATCCCAGCTCTGCCATTTGTCTGCTGGGTGACCTTGGGCAAGTCACTTCACTTCTCTGTGACTCAGTTACCTCGTCAGTAAAATGGGGATTAAGACTGTGAACCCTATATGGGATCTACCCCAGAGTTTACTACTAGCCTGATACATAGTAAGCACTGAAGTAAGGGAAGCAGCGTGGCTCAGTGGTAAGAGTCCGGGCTTGGGAGTCAGAGGTCATGGGTTCAAATCCCTGCTCTGCCACTTGTCAGCTGTGTGACTGTGAGCAAGTCACTTCACTTCTCTGTGCTTCAGTTCCCTCATCTGTAAAATGGGGATTAAGACTGTGAGCCCCACGTGGGACAACCTGATTACCCTGTATCTCCCTCAGCGCTTAGAACAGTGCTCCGCACATAGTAAGCGCTTAACAAATACCAACATTATTATTATCACTGAACAAATACCATTAAAAAAAATCATCCTTCCTCTATTTTCAACGTTTCTTCAAGTCCTCTCTCCACCATTCTCTTTTAGGCTTTCCTTTACCTGTTGCCCAAACAATGACCTTTGTGTGTCTCTAGTTCCTCTTTCCTTTCCCATATTCTCTGCCAAACCTAGATCTGAGTTGATCCAGGGAGAAGTAGGGAAGTGATAAAGATTTCCAGCCGTAACAGGAGAAGAAAAGTCAGGTTATTTTTGTGTTACTTGTGCTGACCTGTGTGAAAAATGAGTGTAGGGGGGACCACTTCCAGATGCAAGAATGGCTTTAAAGTACTCCACCACCTTGCCCTTGCACTTGTCAGCTGTGTGACTGTGGGCAAGTCACTTAACTTCTCTGTGGCTCAGTTCCCTCATCTGTAAAATGGGGATTAAGACTGTGAGTCTCACGTGGGACAACCTGATTACCCTGTATCTACCCCAGCGCTTAGAACAGTGCTCTGCACATAGTAAGTGCTTAACAAATACCAACATTATTATTATTATTGCCCGTCTACTTCACCTCGCTACTCTCCTTCTACAACCCAGTCTGCCCACGTCACTCCTCTAGTGCTAACCTTTCATTCTGCCTCAGTCTCGCCTGTCTCATCACCGACCCCTGGCCCACATCCTGCCTTTGGCCTGGAATGGCCTCCCTCCTCAATCTGATAGACAGTTACTACCCCTACACCCCTTTAGAGTTTTATTGACAGCACATCTCCTTCAGGAGGCCTTCCCAGACTAAGCACCCCCTTTCTTTTTCTCCATACCTTCTGCATTGTCCTGACTTGCTCCCTTTGTTCTTCCCCCCTCCCAGCCCCACTGCACTTATACACCTATCTGTAATTTATTTATTTGTATTGACGTCTGTCACCCCGACTCTAGACCGTAGGCTCGTTGTGGGCAGGGAATGTGTCTGTTTATTGTTGTATTGTGCTCTCCCAAGTGCTTAGTACAGTGTTCTGCACATAGTAAGTGCTCAACAAATCCGACTGATTGAACAGATAAGTGGTCCTCTCATTGGCTCTTCGGAGGAGAAAAGGAAACAAAGAGGATAGGGGAAGACTCCCGTAGATTTGAGGCCTCCTGCATCCTTACCTGCATGGGGTTAATCTTCACGGAGCGTTCGAAGCACTCCACGCACTCTCGGAATTCCTTGTTCCGCAAGTGTAGGAGTCCTCTGGAGCGCTGGGCCCTGGAGCTACGATGCCCGGACAGCTCCCACGCCTTGTCGTAGTAATGGTGGTCGCGAAGCACGTCGCCGAGCAAGCAGTATAATCTCGGGCTTTCCTTCTTCTCCAATTCTTGCCTCAGGATTTCTTCTGCCTAGGAGTCACAGGAACAATATGGTAACATGCATATTACCTCCCTAATGAAGTAAACAGAAGACTCGTTTTGGAAATGATTGAATACTCCCACCCAGGAGCTTGGGGTGCAGTCTGGGTGAGAGATGAACACCGGCCAATTGTGGAAGCGGCTCTGATTAACGGTTGGTAATCTCAGCAGGAATTTTCTAGGATACTTTTTCCATCACCCGAAGGGATGGCTGTTATTTTCAACTGGTGGCCTGGCCTCCACTGGAGAACCTCACTTGAAGTATCCAACAAGCAGGAGTCTACTGTTGGGGTAGCACTTCTTTCAATGCATGGCAGAGTGACTAGAGCACGGACCTGGGAGTCACAAAGTCATGGGTTCTAATCCAGGATCCACCCCTTGTCTGCTATGTGACCTTGGGCAAGTCACTTCACCTCTCTTGGCCTCAGTTACCTCATCTGGAAAATGGGGATTAAGACGGCGAGTCTGATGTGGGACGGGGACTGTGACAAACCCGGTTAACTTGTATTTACCCCAGTGCTTAGTGCTTGACACATAGTAAAGCCCTTAAAAAATACCAGTAATATTATTGCTATTTTTGAGAGGCAGTGTGGCCTAATGGAAAATGAACAGGACTGCGAGTCAGAGAACCTGAATACTAATACTGGGTCCACTATGTGCCTGCTGGATGACCTTGGGCAAGTCACTATTTTTTTTTTAAATGCTATTTGTTAAGCACTTACAATGTGTCAAGCACTGTTCTAAGTGTTGGGAGAGGTATAAGTTAATTAGGTCGGATATAGTCTATGCCCTACGTTGGACTCACAGACTAAGTAGGAGAGAGAAAAGGTATTTAATCCCCATTTTATACTTGAGGAAATGGAGGTACAGAGAAATTAAGTGATTTGCTCAAGGTCACACAGAAAGCAATTGGCCTAGTTGTGATTAGAATCCAGGTCCTCTGATTCCCAGGCCCGTGCCTCAGTTCCCTCATATGTAAAATGGGGATTAAAACTGTGAGTCCCACGTGAGGCATAATAATAATAATGATGAGGATATTTGTTAAGCGCTTACTATGTGCCAAGCACTGTTCTAAGCACTGGGAGAGGAAACAAGGTAATCAGGTTGTCCCACATGGGGTTCACAGTCTTCATCCCCATTTTACAGATGAGGGAACTGAGGCACAGAGAAGTTAAGTGACTCGCCCAAAGTCACACAGCTGACAAGTGATGAAGCCAGGATTGGAACCTATGACCTCTGACTCCCAAGCCCGGGCTCTTTCCACTGAGCCACGCTACTGCCCAGGTTGACTGTGTCCAACCTGATTGGCTTGTATCTACCTCACCTCTTATTGTAATGTTTAACACCTAGTAAGTATGGAATAAATACCATTAAAAAGAAAAGTTCACCCCGTCTATCAGAAAAGAAAGTATCCAAACTTTTCTTGATTCAAGCAAGACCCAAATAATGTGTCTTGCAAAGAACCAATTTGCTCTGACCTGGCTCCTGCGCATGCTTTTGGGAGCAATGGAAGTTTGCTTTGCCGCAGTGCAGCTGGACACCAGCATCCCATCCACAATGAAAATAATAATCAATCAATGGTATTTATTGAGAGTTCACTATGTGAAGAGCACTGTTCTAAAAGCGTGGAAGAACACAATACAAGAGAATTAGCAGGTACGTTCCCTGCCCATAATGAGCATTCTACAGTCCAGAGGGGGAAAGAGACATTAATATGAATAAATAATCTATAATAAATAATTTGCTGTGGGGTTGGGTGAATAATAATAATGATTCATTCATTCATTCTTCAATAGTATTTATTGAGCATTTACTATGTGCAGAGCACTGTACTACATGATAATGATAATAAGTGTGGTTTTTGCTAAATGCTTACTAAGTGTCAAGCACTGTTCTAAATGCTGGGGAAGAGAAACAGGATGATCTGGTCAGGCCCAGTTCCTGTCCCACACAGGGTTCACAAATTAAGTAGAGGGAAAAGGCAGAGAAGTGAAGAAGGTAAGTGTTGGAGCCGGGATTAGAACTCAGGTCCAAATGACCGTGGGCAAATCACTTAGCTTCTCTGTGCCTTATGGGAGACAGGGACTATTTCCAAACTGATTAACCTGTATCTACTCCAGCGCTCAGTACAGTGTTTGAGACACAGTGAGTGCTAAACAATCAGCCATTAATCAACCAATGGTATTTACTGAGTGCACTGTATTAAGTGTGCTTGGGAACGTACAATCCTCCTGAGTTGGTAGAGACAATCCTTGCCCACAAGGAGTTTACGGCCTGCCTACCCCCCACAGGGAAGGATGGTCATTAAAACAAATTAGGGCTAGGGGAAATGATGCTGGATGAATTCATTCTTTCTCTTTTTTCAAGCCCTACCATCCTGCCACCAGAATCGCCTTTCCCAAGGTCATTATTTTCCATCTTTTACCCTCACGTCCCATTCGCATTACAGATTTCTCTCTTTCTGCTCTTCCGTTCAACCTCCCATCCCTTCCCATTATGCCCTTTTCTGTTGCCTAATGGTTTTGAAAGATGAAGCCTCTCTCTGTCCATCCGCTTCACCCCAGAGAGATGGGGAACGCTGGACCAAAAATGGGTCATGTGGCTGACGGCAAGAGAGCCTCAAAGGCGGTGTCGGGATCTGTCTGTACTGAGCCAAGCCGAAGATGGAGACGGGCAAGGAATGGTCACAGAATGTAAACTCTTCAGAAGCTCCTACAGCTGGGGGCCTGGACTTTTCTAGGGGCAAATATAGCGGCGTATTTTTACAGCAATGCGCAAGAGGATATTCATATAAACTTCTGCTCATTAGGACAAAAATAAAGCCCGGAACATGCAAAGTTATATTTAAATGGCCGGCAGGCTGCTAGCGAAACTGAAAGATGTCGATAAGAGATTTTTTGCTAGGTGGAGCAACCCAAACAGCAGTAAAAACAAGACTGGCAGTTAGAAATATCTTTTTGTGATTTTTGTTTCTCGTGTTCTTGACTCATCCTAACTACTCTTGTGGTACAGTGAATAAGTACTGATTGTGAATCTCAAAATACACCGACTAGAGCTCACTTATAAGCTCAATAATCCAAGGTGCCAGGGAAGTTGGTTGCTTCTTGGACTGAATTCCTGAACTCGCGAGCTGCAGCTAGGGGATGAAAACTATACAACAGGCTCTTCTCCGCCTCTCTGTCAATATTGCTCTTGACTCCAGAGCTTTTTTTTCTTTAAGGTATTTAAGAACCCACTATGTGCCAGGCTCTGTGCTAAGCGCTGTCTGTGGAAGTGCTCTCAGTGCGATCACCGCTCAGCCCACTCAACAGGAACTGCATTTTACACCGAAGCACGGTTTTTTGGTGGCTGAAATGCGCTGCAACAATTTTCAGGCATCCTTTCACTCCAGCTCTTTAGAGGAAAGTCTCTGGCCATCCTCCACAGACCCCACTCACGTTCATGGTTCCGGCACAACTGAACCTCAGACCGGACTCCAATTTCCGGTGGTACTGGCACCCGTGATTCCATCACCAGATGTATGGGCAATGCCTGTCCACTGTGGACAACCATGGGTGCACTTTAGAAACTTGGTCCTTAGCAGCGAAAACGAAATGCCCCATATTTAGGTTTCCAGCACAGAGCATGCCTTGGCTCCCAGTCAGGGAAGGATGATTTGCCAACACAAATATTCCATGTTCGAGATTAAATGGAATAATTCAATACTGTTTCTTGGCATGCTTCTAATCTGATTAGCACACCTCTTTGAAAAAAGGTAGGGTCATTGTTGGGCCTATTTCTCCCACTTGAAGAGAACACAATTATTAATAAATGAAAAACTTAATCTATTAGTACTTTATTTCAATGATTAAGCGATGACATTGTTTGTGAAAATTCCCTCTATTGTCCACAATTCCATTCCCTCAGAAAGGAGCAGGGGTTTCACCTGATGGGAAACTCCCACACCCTCTGAATGCTTGGGCAGAAAGTGATTTTGTGGAGAGAGAAGAAAGTAGGCGTATCTGGAGTGGTTTCATTTTCCTAGTTCATGACAAGGGGGCCATTTTGAAGCTATGAGGTCCAGAAAAATGATTAAAATGAAGGGAGATTCAAAATGAACACGGAACAGTGCTCTTACCTGATTATTTCTCTTAAATCTTGAGCCAAATCTACCCACGCACCCAAGAGATAGGGTAGGGAGCAGGCTAAAGTCATCTTAGAAGGCCCTCTTGGGTACCTTGGGATCCGCTGGAGCATAAGACCCTAGACAATGCTGTTACTGGATCAGGCCAAGAGTATGTCAATCCAGATTCCAGTCTGTCAGAGCGGCCACAAGATATTGACAACAATGTGATGGTTGCTCCCTTCGGTATCTCTCCAAATGATTCTGGATGTTTTATCAAGGATCCCTCACATTTTCTCAAGTAAACCGTAAGGATTTTTTTTTGGCCCATTTATCTACCCAAACCCCTTCTGATATCACTGAAACTGTCAACTGGCATGACTTCCAGTGATAATGAATTTTGTCTACTGTGTAAAGATTCTTCCTTTAGTTTGTTTTGAACTTTCCACCTTTGAACTTCTTATGTTGGCATGGTGGGGCTTCAGGGACAATGATTCCATGTACTCCCTGCTCACACCCTCCAGGGCTTCGGAAAGGTCAATGCTTATTAAGCAATTAAATGATGGATAAAATTTCACAATGACTGCATCTAATCAAGTTAGTGACAATCAGTAGTTGGCAAGAACTGCTTCCTGTGATGAACTGAAAGGATAGCACAACGAGAAGGGCTGAGTTGGGAAGAAAAATATTTGTAGCCTTGTGGAAAACTGCAGGGTTCATGATTAATCTGATCTCCCTGAGTTGTGTAATAAAAACAAAGGGAGGCTAATCAATCTTTTATGTGACATAGGAAGCACTGAAAGAAAATCTTCAAACTTTCAATTATTTTGGGTTGTTTGCTTTCAACATACAACAGACCTGTAAAAACAGAGCTGAACAAAGCAAACATAGTCCTACTGATCTAAGGGAAGGGATTTGTGCTTTCCCAAATTGTGATGTATTTAAGTCCACTGTCACTTAGTTATAATTTGGATTATTTTCCCAGGATGCATTACCTTCCACTTGCTCATGCTGAGGTTCATCTGCCACTTTTCTGTCCACTTACAGCAGCAAATCCCTATCTACCTAGCATTTTGATCCATGGTATTTATGGAGCATGTACTACGTGCAGACCACTATACTAAGCGCTTGGGGGAAAATACAATAAAGATGATAGGCATGATTCCTGCCCACCTGGAGCTTACAGTCTAGAGGGGAGTTTACAGGTACAGATGGGAAACAACCATCACAGTTCAACTTCACCAAACTATCACCACCAGAAACCCTTAGGTCCCATTAAGAACTTGGACCTATCACTGCTCACTCCCTCTTTCATCTCCTTTATTAATAATACTAATAATAATAATGATGGTATTTGTTAAGTGCTTACTGTGTGCCAGGTGTGGTGAGCCCACAATAAGCTGCCTTTTTAGAGACTGTGATCCCATCAACGACAAGGGAGAAAGATTGGTGAAGCCACTGACAGGTTCTACCTGAGACAGGTGATTGCTGGCCTGTGGGGGGGGTGAAGCATGGAGGGAGGCCTGGTTTTCTCTCCCTGTTCTACCCAGTAACAGGCCTGGACCAGTCAATGACTGCCTTGTAGCGCCACAGCTGTGATGCCTAAGGCAGATAAAAGGTGGTTACTTTGACTTGCCAGAGGGCACCTGGAGGTAATATGGAGGCCTGTTGAGAGCAGCAGAAGCAGGAGAGCAGTACTCAGATGTAGGTAGAAGAAGCACTGGCATAATGGTATTGGACCTTTGGGTGGTGGAGTGAGTGATCACTCCCTTGCAAGTTGGTAAAACTAAATAAAAAACTTTTCATGGTAACCTTGGTGATCAGAGGTGTAGTTTGAACTCTACTACATGTCACTGAAGCTTCCTCGGGACAGGAAAGTCCTGGTTGGTATGAACTGGGAGCTCGTGACACCAGGCGCTGTTCTAAGCACTGGGGTGGGTACAAGCCAATTAGGTTGGGCGCAGTCCTTTGTCCCACGTGGGGCTCACAATCTCAATCCTCATTTTCCAGATGAAGTAACTGAGGCCTAGAGAAGTGAAGCACCTTGCCCAAGGTCATTCTGTGAACAAGTGGCAGAGCTCGGATTAGAACCCATGACCTTCTGACTCCCAGGCCTGTGCTCTATCTAATATGCCATGCTGTTTCTTCTTTTTTTACTATAAAGTGTGCATCCTGGAGAATCTGTACATGGATGTTTCACGTAATCATCAGTACGGAACAACATGTTTGAAAACATTCGTTACAGGTGGCGAGACAGGATGCACACGTAGCTTTTTCTGACTTTACAGTTTCGATTGGCAAAGGGACAAGCAGGGCACTTGTCTAAGGTGCTGTAGAGCTCTCCTGTTTTACCATTCCCCACAACTTACCAACTTTTGAAAACACTAGAATCATTTCCTGTTATCACAGCTGTCCCACTAGGGGTGTAAGGCTGGGTTCCTGTCACCCAGTTTTATGGCTGTTGGTGCAGTGGAGTGAGAGGGAAGGTTTAAGGAGAGGTATTTCTTGCCACTGCAATAGTTTGGTTCTTAACCTCATTGTGGGTAGGGAATGTGTCTGTTTTCAGAGAGAGCGTGGGCCTGGTAAACAGCAGGTCATGGGTTCTGTTCCTTGCTCTGCCATTTGTCTGCTGTGTGACCACTGGCAAGTTGCTTCACTTCTCTGTGCCTCAGTTATCTGTAAAAAAGGGATTGAGAATGGAGCCCCACGTGGGACAGGAACCGTGTCCCACCTGATGTGCTTGTATTCACCCCTGTGTTTAGTACAGTGCCTGGCCCATAGTAAGTACTTGACAAATACCACAATTATTATACTGTACTCTCCAAAGTGCTTAGTACAGTGCTCTGCATGCAGTAAGCACTTAATAAATACAATCGACTGACTGACTGACTTAACCTCCCTCCTGCCACCGAGCTGCTGCTGATCAACAGCAGTTGATACTGTTGATACTGCCTGCATGGTTCTGCATGTCACTAGAGGTATGAGCTGCCTAGCTGCCACTCCTCGGAGAATGAATGACACTTTTGAAACACTAATTTTTACTGACTATTGATGCTTTCAACACCTCGGACATTCCTCTCTTTGTCCGTGGAAGTGATTTACTCCCAAGGGTTCAAAGTCCAAAAGAAGGGGGTGGCTAAAATGAGAAGAGAATGAAAAAATGATTCTTGTTTTTCTAAACTACAGTGTTGCTTCAGAGAATACAGAAGAGGAGGAGACTGATCCGTGATATCAGTTGAAAGCAATTTACTTATTAATTCACTGGTTTTGAATAGAGAAGCAGTTTGGCTCGGTGGAAAGAGCCCGGGCTTGGGAGTCAGAGGTCATGGGTTCTAATCCTAGCTCTGCCGGTTGCCAGCTGTGTGACTTTGGGCAAGTCACTTCACTTCTCTGTGCCTCAGTTCCCTCATCTGTAAAATGGGGATTAAGACTGTGAGCCTCACATGGGACAACCTGATTACTCTGTATCTACCCTAGGGCTTAGAACAGTGCTTTGCACATAGTAAGCGCTTAACAAATGCCACCATTATTATTATTATTATTTGAATCCTAGTACCAATAGCTTGTGATTTCAGTGTACCACTTGACCAAAGAGGATCTCCTGATTTTGCCCATTTTCAAAAGAGAACAAAAGCACAAGAGAAAGAAATGGAAATATTTCAGGATTTCTACTATTCTGAAAGGATGGAATTTGAAATGCCTGCACTGAGGACAGCTGCAAACTACAGTGAAGCTGACTGGAGAGCAGTTAGGGAAGGAAATAAAATACCGAGCACAGTGTGTTAAAATCTTTCACTGCCCTCCCTGAAGATCTCAACTGTTGGCAATTTCATGTTTGCTGCCTTGAATGATCTCCCCCAAATTAATGGAACTAATGGAAGCTAATGGACGAAAGTGGGTCTGGGAAAAAGAAATTGGAAAAACATTTGAAGAAGAGGGGATGGGTTAAGGGGAGGCAAAATAAAATGCTGCTGGGACATCCACATGTGGAAAAAAATGAATGAAGCCAACTCACAGAAACAGTCTATTAGGATTTATTCATGCCCGTGGAACTTTACTTACCTTCCCATGCTGCCCAGACCTTTCGTAACAAATGACAACGTCTTCCCACATTTCAAGCTTCTCAAAGATTTGAAGAGCAGAACTGGTGCATCCCAAGTCGAAGAGTAAGCTTGCGAGTTGGCGCTGGGAAAAATCAAATTATAAAGTTACTGAGATTTTTTGCTCGACAGAAGACATCCCGTTTCTTTCATAGGTTTACTTTGGCCTTTACCTGTTTATCTTCAATACCAGTTTTTTGGGTGGATGTTTTAGTGATTAAACCAACTGTACTTTATGCTGTCCAAAACATGGGTACCTCTACAAACTGAATTTTTCAGAAATTTTTTGAGAGTTTTGCTCAAATATTTCTGGATAGCAAAATCCCCCCTTTTAAAAGAAGTCTCATAATTAAGGGGAATAGTTTCTCCCTTATGGTGCATTTGTTGCCTAAATGGAACCCCAATCACAAACAGGGTCACTGAGGAAAATGAAGCCCCAAACCTGGAGTTGGAGGTGGGGGGTGGGGGGGGAAGTGGGAATGTAAAGGAGTGAGTGGAGGAAGGGGGAGGCGAAGGTTGAGAAGAATGTGCTTCCCTGTGACAGCTGAGTTATTTTCCCATAATAACCATTATAATCCCTGAAAGTATGGAATAATCAGTGAGATGACAATTTGGAAGTTGAGTTTCTAAGGAAATTAAACAATAGAGAAATGGCTGGATGGAAAAACTTGAAGATGGTCCTGAGGTCAAGGTCAGAGGGTAATGGGAGGGAAATCTGCAAAATGTACACTTATTTTTTGTCTCATGAAAATAAGTCTGAGCAGAGTAAAATGAACTCAGCAGTTATTTGAGGTCAAAGGTGAAATACAGTGATATGCACCCTTTTGATCAATTTTCTCTGGTTGCTGTATTCCAGATGTGTGATTTCTCAAATAGTAACATAACAACAACACTCCCTTGAGTTTCTTACTAGTATTTTCTTACTAAACACTTCATCCATTTTCATGGATACCATTTCATTTTCATTCCTTCAATATCTTTGCAGATTGGGGAAGGGCAGGTATAATAATTCCTGTCATTAGGGGAACAGGAAAGATAAGTGACTTGTCCAGAGTCACGTAACAATGATAATTAATATTTCAATCAATCAATTATATTTATTGAGCACTTACTGAGTACAGAGAGCACAGTGTGTACTAAGCAGTTGGGAGAGCACAATTCAGAGAAGCAGCGTGGTTTATTCAATAGTATTTATTGATCGCTTACTATGTGCAGGGCACTGTACTAAGTGCTTGGAGTGCACAATTTGGCAACAGATAGGGACAATCTCTGCCCAATGATGGGCTCACAGTCTAATCGGGGCTTAATGAAAAGAGCCCAGGCTTGGGAGTCAGGTCATGGGTTCTAATCCCAGATCTACCGCTCATCAGCTATGTGACCATGGGCAAGTCACTTAACTTCTCTGTGCCTCAGTTACCTCATTTGTAAAATGGGGATGAAGACTGTGAGCCCTACTTGGGACAAACTGATTACCTTGTATCTACCCCAGCACTTAGAACAGTGCTCGGCACATAGTAAGCGCTTAACAAATACGAACATTATTATTATTATTATTATTATTATTGCGTTGGTAGACATGATCTCTGCCCTTAAGTAGTTTATAGTCTAGAGGGGGAGACAGGCATTAAAATGAACTATGGCTATCTATATAAGTGTTTTGGGTCTGAGGGTGAATGGAATATCTAGCGCTTCAAGGATACAGATCCATGGCCAATGAAGCAGGGAGAGGGAGTAGGGGAAGTGAGAGCTTAGTCAGGGAAGGCGTCTTGGAGGGGATGTGATTTTAATACAGTTTTGAAGGTGGAGAGAGGAGTGGTCTATCAGATATAAAGAGAAGCAGCACGGTGGAGTGGATAGAGCTCAGGCCTGGGAGTCAGAAGGTTGTGGATTATAATCCCGGCTACACCACTTGTCTGCTGTGGGGCCTTGGGCAAATCACTTCACTTCTCTGGGCCTCAGTTACCTCATCTGGAATATGGGGATGGAAAATGTGAGCACCCACGTGGGTCAGGGACTGCTTCCAACCTTATTTGCTGGTATCCACCCCAGTGTTTAGTTCAGTGCCTGGCACATAGTAAGTATTTAACAAATACCGTAACTACTATATGAAGAGGGAGGGAGATCCAGGCCAGAGTCAGGACATGGGTGAGAGGTCAGTGGTGAGATAGATGAGACTGAGATACAGTGAGTTGGACGGCATTAGAGGAGTGAAGCCACGAGCTGAGGTGTAGCAGGAAACTAATGAGGGGAGAAAGGAGGGGGAGCAAGCTGATTTGGTGTTTTCAAATCAATGGTAAGGAGATGGTAAAGCTGACGATATCTGGGAAGTGGTTACTACATGTTGCACATTATGCTAAGCACTGGGATAGAAGTAGTACATCAGATCAGACCCTCTGCCTATCCCAAATGGGGTTCACAGTCTGAGAGAGACAATAATAGAACTGGGTTGTACATCCAGGTCTCCAGACTCCAACGGATTGAGATGTTTCCTGAACTACTGTCCACTTTCAATAAATATTTGCATACTTTTTCAGGATGGTAATTTCTTTTCTACCTGTATGGCCCACTGTGGTGGAACTTGGCAGCTATAGAAAATCTTCAGGCGTTCTAATACTGAGGTATTCTTGTCTTCAAATTGATCTGCCAGAGCCTGAAACAAAACATAACAATGATGCCCATTTACTTACATACAAGTGTGACTTTTTTTGAAAAGTGAACGGACAAAACCAATGCATGAAAAATTCCCCAGGAATTTTTTTTTTTTTTTGCTGTAAACACTACACACGAACCCACCAGACGTCCCAAAACGAGAACCTCATTAGAGCTAGAAGCAACTAAGTGGGCACAAAACTGATAATGGTGCACAGAGGGAAGAATTTATTCATTCATTCAATTGTATTTATTGAGTGCTTACTGTGGACATTCATTCATTCATTCATTCAATCGTATTTATTGAGCCCTTAATGTTTGCAGAGCACGGTACTAAGTGCTTGGAAAGTACAATTCAGCAACAAATAAAGACAATCCCTGCCCACAATGGACTCAAAGAGCACTGTACTAACCGCTTGGAAAATACAATTCAGCAATAAGGAGAGACAATCCCTGCCCACAAAGGGGTTACAGTCTAGAAGGTGGTAGGCAGACATCAAAACAAGTAAACAGGCAACAATAGCATCAATATAAATTAATAGAATTATAGATATACACATCAAACAGGCAACAATATAAATAAATAGAATTATAGATATGTAAATATGTACACTTTCATTCAATCGTATTTACTGAGCACTTACTAAGAGCTTGGAATGTACAATTCGGCAACAGATAGAGACAATCCCTGCCCAACAACAGGCTCACAGTCTAAAAGGGGCAGAAAGACAGCAAAACAAAACAAGTAGACAGGCATCAATACCATCAGAATAGTAAATAGAATCATATATATTTACACATCATTGATAAAATAAATAGAATAATAAATATGTACAAATATACTCAAGTGCTGTGGGGTGGGGAGTGGGGGTAGAAGCATGAATACACTGAAGACTTCTGTGATTATAACTGCATCGTACCGAGAGGAATTGTTAGCTTCTGGTCTTGGTCTTTCCTGCCCTGTCATCCAGTCTCACACCCTCTTGCTCTCTCCCCCACCTCACGCTGGCTCCCCAGGGGGCTTTCTCTGTTTCTGCTCTGGCTACCTGGGATCGGGGAAAGCTCTACGGTACCAAGTGGCGCAGAGGAAGGGAAAGAAGCGCATACGGTTGGACACTTGTGGGTCGTGGCATAGTGGAGAGAGCACAGGCCTGCGAGTCAGAAGGTCACTGGTTCTAATCCCAGCTCTGCCACTTGTCTGCTGTGGGACCTTGGGTAAGTCCCTTCACTTCTCTGGGCCTCAGTTACCACATCTGGAAAATGGGGATGGAAATTGTGAGCCCCATGTGGGACAGGGACTGTGTCTAACCCAATTTGTTGGTGGTATACATCCAAGGGCTTCATACTGTGCCTGGCACACAATAAGCACTTAAATGCCATAATTATTATTATTATTATCTCTCAAAATGCCTTGGTTGCACATCTGATACTTCAACTAGATCAGACTACTTGCATTTTGAGGAAAGTAAAATGTTGTCATGGGCAACAAGGTCACAGGACTCGGTAAGAACAGAAACCCTACCCTTCCAGCCCCCAGAATCAATGCCTAATGGATAAAGCACAGACCTGGAATTCAGAAGGACCTGGGTTCTAGTTCTAGCCCTACCACTTGCCAGCTGTGTGACCCTGGGCAAGTCACTTCACTTTTCTGGACCAGTAAAATGGGGACTAGGACTATGAGCTCCATGTGGGACAGAGACTGCGTCCCACACGATTTGCCTGTATCCACCTCAGCGCTTAGTACAGTGCCTGGCACATAATAAGGGCTTAACAAATACCATAATTATTAAACCTAGCCTCTGAGGCTTTTTCCCAAGCATAGCATTCAGGAGGCCAGCCCCACGGGTGAAGCTCATGGTGTCTAATTTCACGTAGACAGATCACCCACTTGGCCACGGCAGTTTTGAACCTTGGTGGCTTAAAATATTACCTTGTAAATCGCCACTTTAGTATTTTCTGTTGTGATCTTTTCCATTATGTGGTATTAATTAGGTCCTGATTTTGATCATTAACTTCTTTGGGAATCTAGTTCAGGCATGACTGATGCTTACCATGCTGATTTCCTACTAAAACTCAGCCTGTACATTTTACTCCTCTAATGCCAACTTACTATACGTCGATTTGGTCTCCCTGTCCACTCCTTACCCACATCCTCCTTCTGGCCTGGAACTTCCTCCCCCTTCATATACGATAGAATGCCACTCTTCCCACCTTCTAATCCCTCCTTAAATCACATCTCTTCCAAGACTTCCCTGACTAAGCCCTCATTTCCCCTTCTCCCTCTCCCTTTTGCATCACCTATGCTCTTGGTTCTGTACCTTTGAAGAACTTGACATTCGCCCCTCCGTCTGCCCTGTAACACTTATGTGCCCACCTGTCATTTACATTAATGTCTGTCTCGACTTCTTCACTGTAAATTCCTTGTGGAATATGTCCATCAACTCTGTTGTATTGTACTCTCCCAAGCACTTGTACAATGCTCTGTACACAAATAGTGCTCAATAAATACCACTTATTGATTGATTACACAGACCTCACAATTGGTTCCCAGATGAAGTGCTTAATTCCATGTTTTCCTTTAATGACCCTAAATACGGGGATATACTGCTAAAAGCTCTAAATTTCATCTTCCTGAGGCAAAAACCTTATCAGACTCTAATAGTATGGTGACCACCCCAAATTGCCTTTGGCATGCTTTCTCAACAGAAGCCTGTAGTTAATAACAATAATAATAACTGTGGTATTTGTTAAGTGCTTACTATGTGCCAGTACTAAGCACTGGGATAGATGCAAACCAAATGGGTTGAACACAATGGGGCTCATGTCTTAATCCCCATTTTACAGATGAGGTTACTGAGGCACAGAAGTGTAGTTACTTGCCCAAGGCCACACAGCAGATAAGTGGCAGAGCAGGACTAGAACCCATGACCTTAAGCTTTCCAGGTCTGTGATCTATCCACTATGCCTTGCCGCTTAATAATAATGTTGGTATTTGTTAAGCGCTTATTATGTGCCGAGCACTGTTCTAAGCGCTGGGGTAGACATAGGGGAATCAGGTTGTCCCACGTGGGGCTCACAGTCTTCATCCCCATTTTACAGATGAGGGAACTGAGGCACAGAGAAGTTAAGTGACTTGCCCACAGTCACACAGCCGACAAGTGGCAGAGCTGGGATTCGAACTCATGAGCCCTGACTCCAAAGCCCATGCTCTTTCCACTGAGCCACGCTGCTTAAGAATCCAAGTATCCAAGAGACTAAATTATGGAATGAATCGGATGAAATTGACTGTTTTTTCTTACTCTACAATTGGCTCCCAACACCAGGCTTTACCAACACCAGGCTTTACCTATTTAAGGCACACAGACACAATGTCTTGTTTTCCAATGATTAGAGGGTGACCAACTCTGTTGAATTTTATTCTCCCAAGTGCTTAGTAACCATGTTCTACACACTGAAAACAATCAGTGAATACCACTGATGATGAAATAATATTCACAACTACCTAGAAATATTTTAACAGTCCAACAGTGTCATTAGTAAATCTGGAAAACACAGTCTGAAACCTGACAAGGAATATATCAACCAATCAATAAACAGTATTTACTGAGCACTTACTTTGTGCAGAGAACAGTACAAAGAGCTTGGGAGAGTACAGTTCAGCAGAGTTGGTAGACACATTCCCTAATCACAAGGATCTTACTGTTTACAGGGGGAGAAAGACACTGAAATGAATTACAGATATGTACATATGTGCTGTGGTGCTCAGGGTGGTTGAATACAAGTGAGAAGCAGATAGAGCACGGACCTGGGAGTCAAAAGGACCTGGGTTCTAATCCCAGCTTCACCACTTCATTCATTCATTCATTCAATTGTATTTATTGAGTGCTTACTGTGTGCAGAGCACTTTACTAAGCATTGGCCTGCTGCCTGGACTTGGGCAAGTCAGTTTGCTTCTTTGTGCCTCAGTTACCTCATTTGTAAAATAGGGATTAAGACTGTGAACCCCATTTGGGACTGTTTCCAAACTGATTGGATTGTATTCATTCATTCTATCGTTTTTATTGAGGGCTTACTGTATGCAGAGCACTGTGCTAAGCACTTAGAATGTTCAATTTGTACCTATCCCAGGGCTTAGCACAGTGTCTGGTAATGGTAAGCACTTAACAAATACCATAAAAAAGTGCTTCATAGGTACAGATCTGAGTGCATAGACAACGTAGAAGGGAGAGGGAGTAGGGGAAATGAGGATTTAGACAAGGAAGGCCTCTTAGAGGTGATGTAATTTCAGTAAGGCTTTAAAGGTGGGGAGAGCGGCAGTCTTATCGTATATGGCACGGTGAAGAGAGTTCCAGGCCAGGGAGTTGAGGTGGGCAAAGGGTGGTGATATAGACAAGATCATGGCATAATCAGTCAATCCATCAATGAATGGTATTTATTGAATGTTTACTATGTACAGATCACTGTACTAAATGTTTGGGAGAGTACAATACAACAGAGTTGGTAGAAATGTTTCCTGCCCGTGAGGAGTTTACAGCTAGAGCAGGAGTCAGACATTAAAATAAGTGAAGAATATGTACATAAGTGCTGTGAGGCTGAGGGCAGAGTGGATATCAAGTCCTTCTAGGTCACAAATCCATATGTATAGACAAAGCAAAAAGGAGAGGGAGTAGAGGAAATGAAGGTGTAGTTGGGGAAGGCTTGCCTGGAAGAGAGGTGATTTTTAATAAGGCTTTGAAGGTGGGGAGAGTGGTAATCTGGCATATATGAAGGGGAAGGGAGTCCAAAGCCAGAGGTAGGATCCAGGCCTGGGGTCAATGGTCAGAGAGATGAGATACATTGAATAGGTAGGAGTCAGAGGAGTGAAGTGTGATGGCTGGGTACAGTAGGAAATCAGGGAGGAAATGTAGAGGGACAAACTGAGTTAGTTCTTTAAAACCAAAGGAAAGGAGTTTCTGTTTGATGTGACAACGTAGATAGGTAACTACTGGAGGCTCTTGATGTGGAGAAACATGTACTGAACATTTGTGGAAAAAATGATCTGGGCAGCAGAGTGAAGTCTAGACTCGAGTGAGGAGAGACAGGAGGTAGAGAGGTCAGGGATGGAGGCAGATCTAGTACACAGGGCTCCACCCATGAATTAGAATTGAAAACTCTAGTCTAAAAACACACTGGCCTGAATTATTTGATTGTTTCAGACTGAAACAGCAATCCATTAGAAATATCTGGATAGTTAAGTTAAAAGTACATTTTGGTACCCTAAATTATACAAGTAAATGGCAGTTGTAGGCCCAGAAAAAGGTTGGTTTTTTTTAAAAAAATAGATGATAACCAAATCATTTTGATCATTTTTAAAAAATGTGATTTGACTCTGCAGTACATCATTTTTAGACCCCATGAAACCTGCAGGCTGCATCTTGTTTATTAACACAAAATCTTGGAGACTGGATGCTTTAACACATATACAAAGACACATATGAAACTGAAAAGATATCAAATGCAGAAAAATGTCTACTTGATATGGATTTTTATTGAGAGTTACTATTAATAGATGCCTGAATTTTACAGGTGCCCTAATCGGGTTCCAAAATTTGTAACCACAGAAAAAAACATGTGCTCTACCAATTAAATCCAGTTAAATGCACCAAGAGAGGGAGCAAATTCATGGTGAAAACAGCAAACTTGCTGTTGAATTATGCCTTCCCATATTGGTCACAAAATGGCGACTCAAGGGCCCCTCTTGCTTCAGAGTAACAGGAATGATGGGGAAGAGTCACTTTCCCCATTTGTCCCATTTTTCCACCTGCAGGTTGGCTGACAGGCCTGGGAACTGTCAAGTCTGACTACAAATCAAGCAGTTGTCAACTTTCTGTGTGGTCTTGGAAAGCTATTTGGCACTGATCTCCTTTTCTCCCTCTGTGAAATGAGTAGGAATATTTACTTGCCCCTCAAGTACACTAGTGGGCTAACTAACCAAAGGACTTGATTTTGCCAAGTGAGCAGGTTACTCCTTGGCTATAAAAGAGGTGTTTTAGAAGAAGAATTCCTGGAAGCAGTAATTTCCTCACTGGGAAATTATATGGGGTCAAAAAAGAGTTAAATCATCTCCAGAATGAGCCTTAAAAACTGGCGGGGTCCCCCACCATGATTCTAAGTGGGCTCAATATACAAATGTGCCATTATCATTAATTGGCCAAAAGATTCAGTACCTTATGAGGGCCAACTGGGAATTTTAAGGCCAGAGCTAAACTATGGCTATTGATTAGATGGAGTAAAGGACTTGAAAAATAGCATGATTTTTACATCCCTTCTAGCGCTATAATTTGACATATTTGGATTTTGAAGTAAGAGTAACTAATCATGAAATGCCCTACAGAAAAGTCAAGCACACACAATTCTCTTAGATCCCCAAGAAGGGTACAGTTCAAAGCAGCAACCATCAGATTTCATGTAATAACCTGTTGGGTTACTCTTCCCCACCTCATGATATAGAGCTCTCCCCACTGCTTGATGAACTGATGGATCGAGGGACTGGATTGCGAGTTTTAATTCAATAACAAGTACTTGATTTATACGATTTCAAACTGGACTGGAACCATGATAGGTGGAAAGAGCACTGGTTATGCTCCCAGCTCTGCCACTGGTCTTCCACATGACCGTGGACAAGTCATTTAACACTTCTGGACCAAAATCTCCTCCTCTGTAAAATGGGAATACCTGCCTCTGACAAACAGTTGTGAGGATAAAATGAGATAAGTGATGTGAAAGTACATTGGAAAACTTAAAACACTATAATAATGATGGTAATTGCTAAGCGCTTACTATGTGCCAAGCACTGTTCTAAGGCCATCAGGTTGAACGCAGTCCTCGTCCTACGTGAGGCTCACAGTCTTAATCCTCATTTTACAGATGAGGGAACTGAGGCACAGAGAAATGAAGTGACTTGCCCAAGGTCACACAGCAGACAAGATGCAGAGCCGGGATTAGAACCCAGGTCCTTATGGCTCCATTAAGCCATGCTGCTTCTCCAGGATTATTATTATTGTTATTACTATTATTCCAGGGTTCCATTGCAAGTACCAGACTTTCAGCTAACCCAAGCTAGATGGCCAAGAAGGTCTTGGAAAATAGTTCATAAAATGTCCCCTAGTCAAATTGAACAAATTCTAAAATAAATGCAGCACCTTGGGAGACCTCAGTTAAGGATCACGCCACATAGAGGGATAATTCAACAGAAGTAGCCCGGTGATTCACCATCCTACACTATTAGAGGGAGGCAGAGAGAAGACCAGAGCCGCAAAAGAAGAAACCTATGCACCATCTTCCTCCCGTTGGAAAGTTGTGCCTCAATTAACAGCCTTATTAGTCAACCAAAACTCGTTAATGAATGAAAAGGCATTGTTGCTGCAAGAGACGACTGCTGATCTGAAATGGGATTTGTTGCTCAACATCCAAGAAAATCCAAGAAAAATGTGAGCAAAATACAAAACTGATTTCACTGGGTTTGCATGGATTCTCACCTTCTCTGCACTCTGACTGATCCCTTTTTTATCCTCCAATAGACTTTGAAATGAAATGTTTATAAATCTGAAAACAGTGAGGAAACACATATGACATCATATCTTTGCCTAGGCAAGGGCCCTACTATCGAGACAATCAGAACAAACTGAGACATAACCAACCCTTTAAACCATAACGGTCAGAATATTTTCCAAGCTCCTTGGCTTTACTTCATAGAAATTTAATAGCAAGAAAGCCCCACGCTTCTGCCGAACACTGTTTAGTTAGGGGAAGGAGGGAAGAAAAGCTTCCACTAAAAGCATGTGGTTGTAATAGAAGGATAAAGGGAACAGTAGATGACTTCATTAAAGGCAAAAATGTTATCAAATAAGCTTGCCTTAGACAAGAAGAGAGATGTGCTCATTAAGTAGAAAAATAAACAGCAATGCAGCAGTTTTCTATTTATTTTACTAAAACCTAAATACTATGTAAAAAGATCTTTTCCTACAAAATGTATCCAAAAATCGGTAATGATGGTAAAAATAATAATGGTACTTGTTAAGTGCTTACTATGTGCCAAGCACTATTCTAAGTACTGGTGTTGATACAAGTCATTCAAGTTGGACACAGTCCCTGCCCCATAGGGGGCTCACAGTCTCAAGATCCGTTTTGCAGATGAGGTAACTGAGGCCCAGAGAGGTGAAGTGACTTGCCCGAGGTCACACAGCAGACAAGAGGCAGAGCCGGGATTAATAATAATAATGTTGGTATTTGTTAAGCGCTTACTATGTGCAGAGCACTGTTCTAAGCGCTGGGGTAGATACAGGGTAATTGAACCCAGGTCGTTCTGTCTCCCAGGCCCATGTAAGACTCAGGTATCTGGCCCAGGCCAAACTGAACCCCAGGAGGACTGGGTCTGTACTCAGAAGCAGCATGACCTAGTGGCTAAAGCCCGAGCCTGGGAGTCAGAAGGTCATGGGTTCTAATCCTGGCTCCGCCACTTGTCTGCTAAGTGATCTTGGGCAAGTAACTTCACTTTTCTGGGCCTCAGTTACCTCATCTGTAAAATGAGACTTTGAGCCCCACGTGGGACAGAGATTTCCTTGTATCCACCCCAGCGCTTAGTACAGTGCCTATCATTACTACTCAAGCCACCACGTGTCCACATGAACCTGGGACGTGCAGCCGTGCTCACATGCTGGGCTGAGAGTGCCCAGTTGTCCCTAGGAACTGCTGGGTCTTGGAGGCCCAGGGGGTGTGCAAAGACCTTGGCACAAGTAAGACCCACTGCAAATGTGCCAGCTTTACGAGGGGGATGGAGCCAGAGGAAGGCCAGCCTTCCTTCAGAAACGGAGGAAGGCAAACCCAGTCAGGAGCTCAGAAAGTGATCCCACTTGAGGAATGGTAAGCCATTCCCCTGAGCGGGCAGGGGGAGGGGGGCGGGGAGGGCCGGGACTCTGAGGGAATCTTTTCCTTTCCACTGCCCTGGGGGCAGGGTGGGGCAGGGGGACTGGAATTTTCTCTTCCCTCTCGGGGATTTAGTTAAAATCCAGAAGTTGGCAGCGGGAGAAGTTCCTTAAAATGAAGTTTAAAAAAGATTTCCCCTTCTGTAATGTTTTCGGCTTCAAACTGTAGCAAAACAGCTCTATTTGTCAACTTACGTCACTTGTCTCCATTAGACTGTAATCTCCTTGAGGGATCGCATCCTTTATTCCCACTGAATGTTTCCCAAGCACCTAAATCCAATTCACTGAGCAGAGGCTCAGAAAATACTGTGGAATAGGATATACTTTAATGTGATGTTCTCTGTGTTAAGAAAACCTAGCATTACACTATGTGTACTTTGATTGACACACTGCACAGGTGGGATACACATCCCCTAGCCTCCCACTTTGTATTCTACCCAAACACAGTGAAAACATGGTACCCCTGCATTCATGTAACTCCTTTTTGCTCAGTAAAAATGAAATACTCTTTGTGGGTCCTTTGTTTTACCAATGAGTAACCGTATCTAGGCCCCCAACAGCCACATCTAAAACAGGCAATAAGTTTTAGGAAAATAAATGGAAAACTGCTACATGTAGGCCGCTTATTTTTTTACTTCTAGCAAAGACTTAATGTCACGAGCCATCTGATATTAATGCATTTGATGTTCATGCACAGGAACCAAAGCAACTTTGATCTAGGGAGAATGGGGCTCATTAAAGGGTAATTCCTCTTCGCTTTGCCCATTCCCAAACATTACCAACTTTTACA
This sequence comes from Ornithorhynchus anatinus, assembly GCF_004115215.2. Lineage (NCBI taxonomy): Eukaryota > Metazoa > Chordata > Mammalia > Monotremata > Ornithorhynchidae > Ornithorhynchus > Ornithorhynchus anatinus. Next base: position 69,837,881 of record NC_041728.1, on the reverse strand, counting down.
CACCATCATAGCACTGGGCTAGACACGGGGATGAGTGCCATGGAGTGGATGCTACGTAACATACTCATGGTCCAGCAAACCAGCAGGAAGCAGAGAAAAGGGAACAAATGCCTAGAGAATCAATGAGTGGTGTTTACTGAGCACTTAGTGTGTGCAGAACACTATACTAAGCACTTGGGAGGGTAATAGTAATAATTACAGTACTTGTTAAGAGTTTACTATGTGCCAAGCACTGTTCTAAGTGCTGGGGTAGATTCAAGTTAATCAGGTTGGGGGCACAGTCCCTGTCCTACATGGGACTCACATTCTTAATTCCCATTTTACAGATGAGGAAACTGAGGCCCAGAAAAGTGAAGTGACTTGTTGTCACCCATCTTCCGGGGATGGGTTCATTCAGGAATCGGAGTGGCGAAAGACAGCGAGAGGCCGGGGACGGAAAGGCTGAGTTCTATATAATATTTATTCCCCGTGGCGAATTGAATTATTTGACTATTTTGGACAAGCGTTCAGTGGGACGCGACACTCACCCATCCCACGGCTCCTCCCTTGGTGCAGGCAGAGCGGGCTTCTCACGCTCTGGGAAGAGGTGACCCGCAGCCGGCTGCTGCAAATCTCGATATGCTGCCCAGAAGGTCGGAGGCCACAGGTATTTATCACCTGGGTTCCTAGGCCATTCCACCTTCCGACCTCAGTTTATCCAATCTCTGCCCTCCCCCTTACTCCATACCTAATTTGATTGGCACGGGGGTGAGGGACACCTTCTGTATTCCTGGCTTGGGCTGTAATCTAGCAGTTTTTGGGGGGGGGGAGCGGTATTCCTGGCTCGGGAGTCACAAGATAGCATTTGACCTCGAGATGGTGGGTACCTCGGGGTCACCTTAGGACACGTGCCCAAGGTCACACAGCAGATATGTGGCAGCCATTAGAATCTAGGTCCTTCTGACTCCCTGACCCGTGCTCTATCCACTAAACAGGCTCAGTAGACACGTTCCCTTCCAACAGTGAGCTTACAATCTAGAGTGGGGTGGGAGGAAAATTTAGAGAGGAAAATCTAGGAGGGGACAAATACCCTCCTTGTTCCAAATTTTATCTTGGACCCAGACACATGGTTCAGGCTGCAATCTGTAAAGACTGTCCCAAGCAGAACCTGGTATGATTCAAACTGCTCTGTTTATGTGCGGAGAACTGACCATATCTGCGAGTTAACACACAGCTCTTCAAAAGAGCAGCTTGTCCCTAAGGAAAAGCCGATATTCCCTGTAACTCTGGACCATTCATTACGTTTCTATCAAAGTCTGTATCTGCTTTCAGGAAGAGCCAAGGAGAAACTTGCTGGTACTCTCAAAAAATGGATTGATCTTATGCCAGATCACCTGATACTGCTTTGTAGTCAACATTTTTTCAAGTAGGACTTTTATTCTAAAGATTTGTGCTCAACGAAATACATGCAGCCCTTGAACTGAACTTATCCACTGGAACAGAGGCTACGTTGTCTTTAACAGTCCACCCGTGAGCCTTTGAAGCTACAGAATGAGACAATCAATTAAAGCATTTAATAACCTTCAAATCTTACTTCTAACTGTTAATGTAGATACCCAAGTAAAATGAGGTTCAATATAAATGCCTGATACAGTGTATATTCAAGCCCATGCTTTGAATTTGAGTGATTGTTTTAAGGAGACAATGTAGTCCGGGAAAATGGGAGTCAGAAGAGCTGAGTTGTAAACCTGACCCTGTGAAAGGTTTGCTGTGTAATTATGGACAAGGAACTTACTGGTCTGCCTCTACATCAATCAATCAATATTTATTGAGCATCTACTACATGCCATGCAGGGTACTAGGCATTTGGGGGAGAACAATACAGTAGAGTTCGCAGACATGTTCCTTGCCTACATCTGGAAGTTTCTCAATTTTCAACCTCACATAAGCGAAAACAGGACAAATGGGGTGCACAAAACTTTTCATTTCGGATCACTTCATTCCCATCAAGTTACATCTCAAATCTTCAATAGAAATATTTGAGCTTGCAAATTAGTTTTACATCTTTAAGTTACACTTTACTGTTCTGACTGTTATCTCCCAAGTCTTAAATAAAGTACATCAGTGTTTACCGTAAAGACTGCTTGGGTTTAGAAACTGCTTTATCTTGCAACTTACTTCAGTGGCAGCTGAAAACTCCTAAAGACTGTGAATTTTATGCAACAACAACAGTGCTCTGCACAGAGTAAGCGCTCAATAAATACGATTGAATGAATGAATGAACAACAGCTGCTACTATGAACAAGCCCAGATTTCAAAAGTCACAAACTTCATGAGATACCCGAATTGTTGACTTTTTAAAAAAGCAACATGACAGATTCTCTCTGTCTCCACTGGGGTGGAGACAAGCAAATCGGTTGGGACAGTCCCTGTCCCATGTGGGCTCACGGGCTTCCCTGACTAAGCCCTCATTTCTCACCCTATTTATCCTCTTTTCTACCTCGCCTGCACTTTGGTCTGTATCCCTTAAAAACTCGGATCCTCACTCCCCACCCAGCTCCACAGAACTTCTCCTTACACTCTGCCATTTCCTCCAGCTGTAATTTATTTTAATGACAGTCTCTCCCTCTAGACTGTAAGCTCCTTTTGTAAGCAGGGATGATGTCTACCAATTCTACTGTATTGTACCGTGCTCTCCCAAATGCTTAAATCAGTGCTTTGAACATAGTGAGTGCTCAAAGAATACCATTGATTGAATGATTGTTACTTTTTTAACTAGCCCCCCCTTTTACCTCCCACATTAGAAATGCATAGGTAGTCAAGTGAACACAGCAGTCTATTCACCCAATATGAATTTTCCCCTCAATTTGGGTAAGGAAGCATTTCCACAATTACTGGATGGATGTTTGCCCTTGGCTTAGAATTGGGCTACCAAATGGGTAATAATAATAATGGTATTTGTTAAGCATTTACTATGTGCCAGGCACTGTACTAAGCGCTGGGGTGGATACAAGCAAATCAGGTTGAAGACAGTACCTGCCCCATGTGGGTCTCACAGCCTCAATCCCAGATGAGGTGACTGAGTCACAGAGAATTGAAGTGGCTTGCCCAAGACCACAAGGCAGATGAGTGGCAGAGCCGGGATTAGAACCCATGAACTTCTGACTCCCAGACCTATGCTCTATCCATTAGGGCACATTGCTTACAATCATGTCTGCTGCTATTTATTTTATTCATTTGAGAAGACAATTGTTCAGGTGAAAACTTCTTCTGAAAATAACAGTATGAAAATTGGTTTCCTGCCTACTGCTTTTGAGGGGCTGACCTATTTTTGAATTTCAATTTCTGAATTAAGAACATATTGTTTTGACTAAATTTTAATTCTTAAAACTTTTGCAATCTTATTTCATGGGCTATACTGCATAAAAGTTTAACTCAAGTCCCTTTATGGCACATTCAGCCAACCCCTATCGCAAAGATCTAATTTTAACATTCATCCAAGATAGTCTTACTGCATTTTAATGCCAGTATTTCCTATAGCACTTTGGTTTAGCTGTGTATATGCTCTGAGAAGCATTTAATTAACATTTTACAGTTTAAATATATAATGCTTTATCACTGGTACAGGTACATTGATAGATTGCTTTTTAACTATGTAAGCTAATAGTGTTAACTATATTTTTCTGTTTTATCATTTTTTAATGTAGTGAGATTATTTTGGTCAGTTTATTTAATCTTAGGAATGCACTGATGTGTTTTACCTCATTTCCTATGGCAAACTCTTACTCATTTAGTGCTCTTTTGACTAAAAGATGCTCATTTACTTTTGGTTTCATGGAACCAGTTAAGAATATTGAGAAGCAGCATGGCCTAGTGGATAGAGCAGAAGTCCGGGAATCAGAAGAACCAGGGTTCTACTCCTGGCTCTGCCACTTATCTGCTATATGACCTTGGGCAAATCACTTCACTCCTCTGTGCCTCGGTTACCTCATCTCATCTGTAAAATGGGAATTAAGGCTGTGAGCCCTGCGTGAGAAATGGATTGAGTCAACCTGATTAACTTGTATCTACCCCACTGTTTAGTACACTGCCTGGCACAAAGTAAGCACTTAACGAATACTACATAAAAAGCAAAAAACAAAACTGGAGAATCCCCAGCCTAGTGACCATGTCTGTTGCTCAGGGTAAACATTTATGGAAGGAAGTCTTTCAGCCCAAAATAGCTGGTTTTAACATATTGTAAAAGCCAGCAAGATTCATTTTGCGGAAAGCTGCATGCCAGTAGCAAGGGGAGAAACCAGGAACCGTGATATCACTACTTTGGCCTGACGGACAAGAAGCTAGTCAGGCCTTCCCATTCCTGGCCCTGGTTTCTGCCTCATATCTCAGGATCCATTCAGACCCCTTGGAGGCTGACTGCAGGGAAGGAGGGTTGGATGAAGCGCCGCCCATATTCCCAGGAGGCACCTGCCAATAAGGCAGATTGTTCACTGGCTTGTTTTCCTGCTGAACATTAGCTGGATCTGCGATAGCAAGTACTAATGAAGCAGTGTGGCCTATTGGATAGAGCACGGGCCTGGAAGTTAGAGGACCTGGTTCCAATCCTGGCTCCACCAGTGTGCTGTGTGACCCTGGAGAGGTCTCTTCACTTCTCTGTGCTTCGGTTCCCTCATCTGTAAAATGGGGATTAAGGCTGTAAGCCCCATGTGGGATATGGACCGTGTCCAACCTGATTAGGCAGAGAAATGGCAGAGCTGGGATTAGAACACAGGTCATTCTGACGCCCGAGCCCATGCTCTATCAACTAGGCCATGCTGCTTCTTGTTCAATTAGTTCAGTAGGGAGGGGAAGCAGTCAAGGAGAAGACCTGCTCTAAGCTTCTAGCTCTGCTCTGGCACACATCTAACAGTCCTTAGTACAGGAAGTGAATCAAACATTTTGCAGCGGAGTAGTAGTAATAGTATTTATTAAGCTCTTCCTATGTGCAGAGCACTGTAATAAGTACTGGAAAAAAATACACAAGCAGGAATTTAGACACAGGAAGAAGAGAGTTCTACTAGGTTGCCTTTAGGAGCAGCTTTGCCCAACTCAACTGACATGATTTTTTTCTTAGAGCACATTTACATTTCCCCTCTGAGGACCATACCTACAGAGTTTCCAGTCCTCTACCAATCTCGGCTATGGGAGGGAGAGTCAAACAGAGGCATAGCCATTCCATTCCTAGCTTGGGCAGTGGCCAGAGTGGAAGGTAATCGGCTACAAATCAAAACTCACCGGTGCTGGACAGCAGTGATATGGGAGAGAGTCGAGGGCGGAGACTCAAATTTACCTTGCAGAAGGAAGCGATGGTCGACCGCTTCCGTATTTTGACCAAGAAAACTCTATAGATCCACTATCAGAACGATTGCAGATGGAGGTGGTGAGTTCTGGGAGAGATGTGTCTGTGGAGTCGCCATGGGTTGGAGACGACTTGCCAGCATAAGATATTTACATTTACCAACAGAATGTCCACAGGAAATTCCATTGACTGATGGTGGTGCATTTTGAATTTGCAGTGAATTACTGTGTTTGTCACCCCCAATTCGTGAGAGAGAGAGAGAGAGAGAGCGAGAGAGAGAGAAGGAGCCAGCTTTGACCCAACCAACATAGCAGGGACAGGGAACAGCTCTCAAAAAACTCCTGATTTCACCAAGGCTCTCAGTTTTGAACTGGCTCTCTGAAGCTTAGTACAGTGCCTGGAGCCTAGGAAAGTGCCTGGCATAGAGTAAGCAGTTAACCAATACCACAGTTATTATTAATTTTGACCTGTGCATTCCATCAATCAATGGCATTTACTGAGTATTTACTGTGTGCACAACACCCTACTAAGTACTTGGGAGAGTAAAATGCAACATTTGAAAGATACATTCCCGGCCCACAAAGAGCTTATAGTCTAGAGGGGAAACAGATATTAATATATATGGGTCCTCCTCGACCCAGGCCCTGCACTTAGGACAGACACACAAGCACACAGACAGACACGCAGACACACTCATCTCCCTCCCCACCCCATCCACTCTTCCCATTCATAGTGAAAACTTCTATCATGGGCATGGATCATAACTGCCATCCATATTGTATTACATTTTCCCAAACGCTTAGGACAGCGCTCTGCACCCAATAAGCACTCAGTAAATTGCATTGATTGATGTACTGATCTAAGATTTAGCCCAATATCAGTAAGTGAAATGCCAAGCTTTAGCTACTGACCTTTCTGCTTGAAGCCATTCAGTGAAATACATGAATACAGGAAGCAGCATGGCCTAGTGGATAGAGCACGAGCCTGGGGGTCAGAAGGACCTGGGTTCTAATCCCGGCTCTGCCACTTTGCTGCTTGAACTTGGGCAAGTCACTTCACTTTTCTGGGCCTCATTTACCTCATCTTTAAATGGGGATTAGGACTGTGAGCCCCATGTGGGGCATGGAATGTGTTCGACCTGATTAGCTTGTATCTCCACCAGTGCTTTGTACTGGGCCTGGCACATATTAAACGCATAACAAATACCATAATTATAAAAATTGCATTTATCACTGCTGTCTTTCCTATGGTTAGACTTCCTCTTGCCACACTCCAGGCAAGGATGTGATGGAGTATTATGATCTAGGGCTCCCTCCATTCCCCGCCCACAGTTTTCAGCTATTATTAAAGGCAACTGAAAAAGTCCTCAACTGAAGCATTTAATGGGATCATTAGAAGAGCTACACCTTCCAAGACCTTGCTAACAGAGTTCAATCTCGCCTGGCCTTAATTAAACGCTGGCTGCGTTTGACATTCTTGGAGAACCGCTGGGTTCATCAGCCTTGCTTTTACAGTGCTCTAAGCGTAGTAATTGCTCATTAAGTACCACTGACTGATTGACTGTAATAGCCTCTTCTCCTTGTTCTATCCTGTGATTAATGCTAAGATTTACTCAGAATAGTTCACTTCTTTATATGGTTTCTTAGGCTAGGCATAACCCACTTTAAAACAAAAATTAAAATAGTTTTCCTCAACAGTAGTATATAGAGTCCTTAGCTCTTCTCCTGCTTCTGTTTTGGGGAAAAGAAATGGCAATGGCAGGATTAGAAGCAGAAGTCAAGGATTAGAAGCAAAAGTGACAGGAAATTGGCTCTTTTACATTTTCTCCCATTCGACTCTCCTTGAATATATTTTTTAAAAAACCTGATTATCTTGTATCCAACCCAATGCTTAGTACAGTGTTTGGCATGTAGCATGTGTTTAACAAATCCCACAATTAGAAATATTATTGATAGTAGATTCATTCAATAGTATTTATTGAGCACTTAACTATGTGCAGAGCACTGTACTAAGCGCTTGGAATGTACAAATCGGTAACAGTCTTTTCCTCATATTTTTTAGGAGAAGCAGCATGGCTTAGTGGAAAGAACACGGGCTTGGGAGTCAGAGGATGTGGGTTCTAATCCCAGCTCTGCAACTTGTCTGCTGTGTGACCTTAGGCAAGCCACTTGACTTCTCTGAGCCTGAGTTACCTCATCTGTAAAATGGCGATTAAGACTGTGAGCCCCTGGTGGGACAACCTGATTACCTAGTATCTACCCCAGCACGTAAAACAGTGCTTGGCACATAGTAAGCACTTAACAAATACTATCATTATTATTATTATGAAAAGATTAAATGTAAAAAAGACAATGCGGATAATGTGGATAAACCTATAAATCGAAAGAACAATTAATTTGCATGGAAATAGAGGTGGAGATAATTTGCAAATGAACTTTAAACTTTCTTATTCTCTTCAAATTTGCAAATGTGTCCCAAATGCATGTCATTCTTGACTCAGCTCTCTCATTCATCCCACACAATCCGTCACCAACACCTGCTGGTCTCACCTTTACAATATTGCCAAGATCCGCCCTTTCCTCTCCATCCAAACAGCTACCGTGCTGTTACAAGCTCTCATAATATCCCACTGGATTATTGTGTCAGCCTTCTCTCTGATCTGTCTTCCTCCTGTCTCTCCCCGCTCCAGTCTATTCTTCATTCTAATGCCCGGGTCATCTTCCTACAGAAACGCCCTGGGCATGTCACTCCCTTCCTTAAAAACCTCCAGCGGTTGCCTATCAACCTCTGCACGAAACAAAAACTCCTCACTCTTGGCTTCAAGGCTCTCCATCACCTTGCCCCCTCCTACCTCTCCTTCCTTCTCTCTTTCTACTCCCCACCCTGCACGCTCCGCTCCTCTGCTGCTCACCTCCTCACTGTCCCCCGTTCACGCCTATCCCGCTGTCGACCCCTGGCCCACATCCTACCGCTGTCCTGGAATGCCCTCCCTCCTCACATCCGCCAAACTAACGCTCTTAAGTCGATTGTAAAAAGCTAGTTTGATGACAAAGGTTATAACATACATCGCAAATGAAGAACAAAATGCAACTCTCTAGTTCTATGGATTTTTGACCATGGATCTACTTTTTTTTATCAGCAGTTAAAATGGTTAATTAGGAAAGGAGTAGGAAAATTTAAATGAAATGTTTGAGACCCTCTCCACAGGACAACCAACTCCTGAATGCCATTATGCCTATTTTGTTCGGTCTCCCGTCAGCACTATCCACTGATTTCGTAACCCCTGTATTTCTCAAAGAAGCCGTGTGGCCTAGTGGAAAGAGAAATCAGAGGACTTACGTTCTAACCCCGGATCTGCTGCCATCGGCCTGCTGTGTGACCTTGGGCACGTAACTTCACTTCCCTGAGCCTGAGTTTCCTCATCTGTTAAATGGGAAGTCAATACTCATTCTCCCTCCTAGTTGGACCGTGAGTCCTATATGGGACAGGGACACTTTTGCGCACTGTGAGGAGTACTCCACTATCCAAATCTCCCAAGGTGGAAAGCAGACTGACTTAAGATGTTGTTTCCGGAAGCCAGGTGAGGGAGATCTGTGGGTCAAAAACCGTTATCACTGTCATTATCATTAGACTGCCACTAGTTAAGGATTACACTTCCTATCATATAAACTTGAGAGGAGGAGTCTCAGTGTAGGCCCAACAGGTATTGAATGGAGGGAAGGACCTGGGTTCCAATCCTGGCTCCACCACTTGTTAGCTGTGTGATCTTGGGCAGGTCACTTCACTTCTCTGTGTCTCAGTTCCCTAATCTGTAAAATGGAGATTATGGCCGTGATCCCCATATGGGACACGGACTATGTCCAGCCTGATGATCTTGTACCTACCCCAGTGCTTAGTACAGTGCCTGGCACAGAGTAAGCATTTACGAAATACCATTTAAAAAAAGGAAGAGCAAGCAAGGAAATCTAAAAGCACTGCAGCCAGAGAATAGAGGCACTAATTTGGTGAGGAAAGGCCACGTCAAAAGCTGGGCTTTGAAGAATCAACCTTGTAGGGAGTCAAGCCTAGGGTAACCTAAATGAAGCAGTGAAGCTTAGTGGATAGATCACGGGCTTGGAAGAAGGCCTTGGGTTCTAATCCCGGCCTACCTCATGTCTGCTGTGTGACTTTTCCTCATCTGTAAAATGGGGATTAAGAGTGTTAGCCCCATTTGGGGCAAAGACGGTGTCCAACCTGATTAACTTGTATCTAAACCAGCACTTAGAAGAGTATTTGACACACAGTAAGTGCTTTACAAGTACCGCAATTATTATTATTATTATTATTATTGTTATTAATAATAAACTCAAACTAATTAATGCTCATTGAAAAATCAAGGCTTCCAAAGCAAAACAAGGTAGAAAGCTCCCCAGTGGACTATTAAGTCAGGAGTCTCTACTGCACCTCATGTAGCAGGAGGTTAATTTCTCAAGGGAGAGGAGGGCCCACAACGAGGGTCATAAGTATGACTTGCAGCACCATCCTTCAGAGTAACTTCTCACGCCTGGGGCGGTATCTGCTTAGATAAAGGTGCCAGTTGGGTCTAAATGAGGTTGGACTGAAATCAGTCAATCCTGGCTGGGGACCCCAAGGGGAGAGCCTGTCAAATTTGCAAATCTATAAAATGGTACACTGTTCAGGCCACAGTCACCTGTGACATCGGGCTGCCCCTTGGCCAAGTCAATTAAGAACAGGCAGCAACAGGCTTCTGACAAAAGTCCCAGTCTTCAGCGAGTCCCAGGAGGGAGAAATGTTTTCCATGGAGGGCCCTCAACTTTGGAATTCCTTCCACCTCCTAGCCTACCTTAAGGAGCCCTAACTTTATTAGCCTTTGGAGGTATTGCAGCATTTATTTATTTGGTCTGGCCTTTTCCCATTAGGCAAAGCCCTTCCAAACGTTCCCCTTTTAAGGGAACTGCTTTTGGGTCTGTAAAGTTTAATTGTACATTTCTGTAATGCTGCACATGTGCTCAGCAGCCTTTGGGTGCTGGGTGTCAGGAAGACCATTTGGGGAAAAAGACTTAAACATAATGCTAATAACTCTAATGTACAGAAGCATTATTCTGGACTCAATAAAAACTTTTGTTTAAATTCTTCCCGAGACCTCTCCCATCCTTAGGGAACCAAAACCTCAACAAGCATCTAGAAATATCAGTGTAATCAAAATCCGAGAGAATGAAAGAAGAAAAGCGTATCAATGCATCCGTGACAAACCTGGATAGATGTGCCCACAGTTTTGCACAGTTATCAATTAATAATTTTTTTTGGAGCACCTGTGTGCAGAGCACTGTACTAAGCACAAAACCTCTTTTATATCTGAACAAGGTAAATGGCCAGATATATAGTCATTTGGATAACCCGGGTTTGGGAAGTTTGCTTTCTACTGTGCTCCTTTGTTGATAAGGATTTTTAATCTCATTTTCCCTTAAATTTAGAGTAGTCCTGATATGAAACACCATATTAATGATTTTAAAAGCTACGCAGTAACTACCTGTTATAGTATTTCTTTTCCAGCAAATATAATGGGAAAACTCACTCAACTTTCCAATATCTACTACACATAAGCAACATCAATCGATTGAGCAATAGTATTTATTGAGTGCTTACTGTGTGCATGGCACCATACTGAGAATATGGAAGAATACATTACAACAGCATAGATAGATACATTCCCTAACCACAATGAGTGTATTCACAAGTAAATTAAAACTCCTAATAACTGCAGGATTTTCAAAATTAGCTATCCCATTTTACCTAACTCTCTTCTCTATGAGCTCATAACCAAAACACATTTTGGGTTTAGCCTCATTGGCTTGTGTTTTGGTTCGCTTTTTTTTTAAATTGCTATTAAGCAGTAGTATCACCTGAATATATGACATGAGAAGCAAATTTAGGGTCAATATTAAGAGCCTGAGAAGTATAATTCAATGCAAAAACATGCACATTCTTTAATGACCACGATAGGCTTCGAAAATAAATCAAGTCCAGAGGCAGCAGTGACTTGGCCTTTTAAAAAACCACCCAGCCAGGAAGAGGTAACCTTACCATGCTTCCCACAGGAAGACTTTCCACCGGCTGACTGTAGCTCCTCGTGGGATACTCTGTTGTACTGTACTCTCCCACATGCTTAGTACAACGCCCTGCACACATTAAGCACTCAATAAACACGACTGAATGAATGAAGAGGCCAGCATACTTGGGTTCTACTCAGCTGGATCTCGATCCAGCAGTGTTGACTGACCATCTGCAGCATGCAGTGTGCTGCACCAAGTATCTGGGAGAGTCGGAGAGAATTGGTAGACATGAACGGATATGTATGTGAAGGCTAAGTGGGGCTGTGAAGTACTTCAGTGTTTAGGGAACTAAATTCTGAACTGGCAGCTGGGGATAACAAGAGGGGAGATTGCAAATCAATCAGGGAAAGCCTCCTGGAGATGTGATTATCAAAGGACTTTGAAGATGGAGAGATTAATGGTGTGCTGGAAGGGGAAGGGAAAGCTGTTCCTGGAAGGAGGGAGAATGTGAATGAGAGGTCTGTAGGGGAAGGCCCAGAGTTTAGCTTGAGAAGAATGAAGAGTGTTAGATGGAGTATGGTGAGAAGAGTGGATAGGTAAGAGGACGAGAGCTCATTAAGTACCTTAAAGCCAAAGGTCAGGAGTTTCAGCTGGTGGTTTGTTGGGAGCGAGTTGATGTGGGCAGGATGTCATTTTAGAATAATGTTCTGGGCAGAAACATATGGACTGGGGAGGGGAGAGACTGGAGGCAGGGTCAACTGCGAGGCGGTCAATGTGTTAGGAAAGTCAAGATTTGACAAGTGCCTAGAAAAATACGGTGGCCACGTGGATAGAGAGGGAAAAACAGAACCTGGAAATACTTGGAGGAAGAACCAGAGGGATTTCGAGACAGCCTGATGAAAGGTGTTGAAGGAGAGACCACACTTGGGGAGGATGGTGGCACTGTCAACTATGCTGTGGAAGTTCGGAGTAGAAAAGGATGTGGGAAGGAAGGTGAGGAGTTCCATTTTGGATACGCTGAGCTTGAGGTGACAGTGGGACAGGTAGATCTGTCGCAGGGGCAAGAGGAAAAATGGGACTGCAGGGTGAGTGAGGAAGATATGGGAATCATCTGTAGGGAGGTGGGAGTTGAAGCTGAGGAAACAGATGAGTTCTCCAAGAGAGTGAATGTAAGTTGAGAAGAGAAAGGGACCCAGAACAGTCCTTTGAGGGGCACCCACAGGCAGGGGGTGGAAATTAAAGCAAGAGCTAGTGAAGGAGTCTGAGAAGGATTGGGCAGAGGGGTGGCAGGAGAATCAGGAGAGAACATCTATCTGTTGCCAAATGGTACATTCCAAGCACTTAGTACAGGGTTCTGCACATAGTAAGTGCTCAATAAATACAACTGAATGAATGAATGAACTTGAAAATAAAGATTAGATAGTGTTTCCAATCGAGAAGGACCAGGGCCAGAGTTCATTCGATATGACCAGAGGGAGGTCATTAGGAAGCTTTGAGAAAGCAATCTCAGTGGAAGGAAGGGGCAGCAACCAGATTGTAGAGGGTCAAGGAAGGAGTTGGACAAAAAGAAATTGAGCAGCGGCCATATATAACTGACTCAAGGAGTTTGAACGGAAGTGGAATGAGGGAGATGGGGCAGTGTCTCACTGGTCTTAATAACTTTTCTCTCTCCCCACTGATAATAATAATAATGATAATGGTATTTAAGTGCTTACTGTGTGCCAGGCACTGTACTAAAATTCAAGCAAATGGGTTTGGACTCAGGCCCTGTCCCACGTGGGGCTCACAGTCTTACATATTTCACAGATGAGGTAACTGAGGCAGAGAGAGGTGAAGTGACTTGCCCAAGATCACACAGCAGATATGTGGTGGAGCCGGAATTAGAACTCTTGTCCTTCTGACTCCCAGGCCTGTGCTCTATCCGCTAGGCCACGCTGCTTTGGCTGCTGCTGTCCCCGTCCCACCAACAGCTCTCATTCTTATCCCTCCCCCATCATCTAGCTGGGCCCTTAAATGATCCAAAACACAGATGGGCGCTCGATCTGTGTTTTAGTGATAAGGTGATGATGGGGATTAACAGTGAGTCGGTTCCAATTCCAACCAATGGATATTTACCTAAATTAAAGGCAGAATTTAAAATCAGAAAGTTTATTTTCTTTCCTTTCACAGATCTGACCTACATTCTGTTATAGTATAAGATCAGGCCAAGCTCAGGAGCTGAACATACCTAAGGCTATATTTTTTCCAAGCACTGAGAAATGTCAGAATTAAACAAAATCAGTGGCAACTGCTGTTAGGTCATTATTAGATTTTATGTTCCTTGAGGGCAGGGACCGCCTCTTTTACTTCTATTTTCTGTTTTCCAAGAATTTAGAACAAAGCTCTGTACACCACAGGGGCTCTGCTCAATAAATGCTGATGATAATGATGAAGACCTATCTTACATATACACATAATAGTAAAATACGGTCTGGAAAAATAAATGGGCATTTTACTGCGTTTGCTACACTAATGAAAATGTAATGAAATGAAAATGTTTTCATTCTACATGTTGCATTGCTGCAATGCAGGCATAGAAGGGGTATGTCAGCCTATTTGCGCCTCAAAGGTTTTTTGTAGTATGTTCATCAAAGTTGGTTTAAGATAAACTTATCTTTTTGGGCCAAATCTTAGGTCTCAAAAATCAACAGAGCTTCCTTTCCAAGGTGTTCCCGTTCTGGACTACAGACCACATTGACGTGGCTTCATCTCAAGACTGATCGTTGTGGGCAGGGAAGATGTCTACCACTGTACTCTCCTAAGCGTTTAGTACAGTGCTCGGCACACGGTAAGCACTCAATAAACACGAATGATTGGGGATTGGTGAAACTGCTTACTCTTAGAATTCGATGTGGAGATTGCCGGTGCTTCCTGGGCACTAGTGCAACTGCTTAAGAAGCCAGATGCTGTCTTTGATAGGTCAAGCAGCAGAATCATGGAAAGGATTAGACTTCACCATTTTTGGTGAGAAACACGAGGGTACCAACTTGATTCCTACCCAGGTAACCTTCTCGCAATACCTCGTTCTTATTTTTCTTGCCTCTGATCCCATGCCCACACATTTCCTTTTGTCTGGAGCTCCCTCTCCTTTCATAGAGTCACAAACCACAGCTCTCTTCCATTTTTAAAGCCCCCCTGAAGTCCCACCTCTTCCAGAAGGCTTTCCCTGAATATTTTTTCTCGGCATTTACACGCTCAGTCATCTGTAGTACTTTTGCACATATCAATTTAATTACTCCACTTTTTATGTCTCCATATTCATCTTTCCATTCTCTTCTAACTTCTCATCTGTAAATAATTTTGTTTCTGTTTCCCCTACTCGACTGATCTTTTAGGGCAGGATCATGTCTTCTAATTCTACTGTTTCTCCCAAACGCTGCTGTTATCTGGCCTCTCAAGGAAGATGGTGATTTTTTTGATTTGATTTTCTACCTCTGTGTCAGTGCATGAGACAGTGCACTAATTCAGCAGAATTCATTGACAGCTTTCAGCTTTCCTGGCCTGTGTATACCATTTCCCAAGTGCAAGTTGGTGCATAACCTCAATGTATTTCAAGTTTATTATCCGTCCCTAGCGTTATTTAGATCTAGCAAATGGGTTTGTATTATTTTCACATTGTGTATGACTGTATTATCAGCAGTCACTGATGTCCAGTACTTCCTGGTTGACTATCTCCGGGAGTTTGCTGCTACATTCAGATACCAGCTTTTTATTGCTACTTTTACGTCTTCAAATGGGGCTGCATGAAATAGTTACTTGAGTCCCTAGTGGCAAACTACTTGATGGTGATGATGATTATGGTATTTGTTAAGCGTTTACTGTGTTTCAAACACTGTTCTAAGCACTCGGATAGATACAAGGTCATCAGCTTGGATGCAGTCACTGTCTCATGTGGGGCTCACAGTCTTAATTCCCATTTTACAGATGAGGTAACTGAGGCACAGAGAAGTGACTTATGGAGCTCACAATCTCGATCGCCATTTCCCAGATGAGGTCACTGAGGCACAGAGAAGTGAAGTCACTTGCCCAGGATCACACAGCAGACAAGTGGCGGAGTCGGGATTAGAACCCAGGTCCTTTTGACTCCCAGGCCTGTGCTCTATCCACTACAGCACCCTGCTAAACACTGACCAGACCAGAACAGGCCACTATGAATCAAAGATATTGAACTAAATCTCCCCCAACCACTTCCACATATGATACCGATGCTTATTCTGAATTTTCATGAATTTTTTTTTTGCCAGACATCTTCAATTTCAGTTTGCCACTGCACTGGGAATGGCTCTCCATCTGTGCATAGGCCTCCATTCTTCTTCTCAACAGACTTTGCTGTCCCAACTTGGTAGTACTCTAGCTGTTTTATAGTGCACTGAAACCACTCGACCCTTAAGGCTTAAGATCTTCAAAGAGGACTATAAATTGAATTTACCCATACAGCAAACATGACCAAATTCACCTACAGAAAGAGCAAACCCTCAAATTGGTAGGAAACCAGAGGAAAGGATTTTGCTAGCCGGAGCAGCGGTGGTGGGGGGAGTGTGCCACAGCACAAAGCTGCTTTGAGGTTTCAGGCTTTCATTCAATGTCATTCAATCGTATTTATTGAGCGCTATGTGCAGAGCACTGTACTAAGCACTTGTAACCTCTCTCCTCCTAAAAATGGCCTCTCACATTCTGGAGACCCTGGGTACAAAACCAACTCCAACATCTTTCTTCCATTTTATGCGAAGATTTTAATCCTGACTAAAACCAGGGAAGACTAATACCATTATATACAGGGGAGGGCCGGCAATTGTTGCATACCAAGATCCTTAAGTATGCATAGTCCTAATGTCATATTCTTCAACTCTGAAAAGCCTTTCAAGTCTGGATTCAAAATAGAGCAGAAGTAATCCCCTCTATAAATCAAAGGGCATGAATCACCAAGAGGAAATGAAAATACAGGCCTCTAAATTTTTTAAAAAATATATTAAAATAAGACCATCTGAAACATCCCATCTGAAGTATCACACTGGTACATGGAAGGTGACTTCTGGTTCTATAACTACTTACTGTGCTTGATATTTTCAGCTAATAAGCTCTTCCTTAGAATGTGGGCTGGAGTTTTGGGGCTTTACCCTCTTTAACCCATTTTCTATCCCACAACTTTGGGCCCCCCCAAATCTGAAAAAAATTATTTTGAAAATGTATTTACATTTTTCTTAACATTTTCAATGCCAAAATGCAATTGAGTTAATTTATGAATCCTTGTAATTCTGCCTGGCCAATTTAAGTAGATTTAGTTCATTTGCGTAAGCTTTCAGCAACTCCACTGTCAGTAAAATGGGCATAGTTTGGGAATGTGACAGCTGAAAAGTATGCTCATTTTTTTAATGCATCATAAATATTTTTTTCTGGAGATTCTCCCTTCTCCCCACTCGGAAAAAACTCAGAATTTTCTTGATAGAACTGTACTGTTGGTTAATTTTTGTTTATGTCTTGCGTGCAAATGTCATTATCCTTCTCTTCCAAATCAAATACCTCCCTTGACAATAAAACAATATCCTAATATTGATTTGGATTGATACTGGTGTCCACTAGCACAAATAAAGGATTATTACCAAAAAGACGAAGGTGAAAATAGTTCCTCAAATTTCAAAATTTAAAATAAAATCCAAGAATTACCCCCAAATTACAAAACTTTTTAAACCAGACCAACCCTTACCCTTTACAAAGGTCACTTTTGAAAGCTGATTGAACTGCCTCCGGACAGTAAGATGATTTAAACAAGCACACTTTTATGAGATGAAGTCAATGTGGGGGCGGGTAAGGGAGGCAAGAAAAGTAATGAGCAAAATTGTCTTGGTAATTCCCACCTGGGTCTGCATCATTGCTCGCTCTACTCGGCGTGTGCTTCCCCTCTCCAGTTTGGTTCGGAGGAACAAGGCTGTCGTTTGAATGGCCCAGAACTTCGGTTGTGAAAGTAAACACTGGAAAGAAAACACACAATAAAGAAATAAAGCAAACAGGTGATGATGCTGCCATTATTAACGTCATCCACTTCCCGCTAAAGGTTTCCTCCAATACCTCAAATTCATTTCAACTTGTTCTCATATTAAACAGTGGATACTTTGTTTTAAGCTGAAGCATCTTGGGTTTTTTTTCTTAGCCTTCACTTTTTAGAAGAGTGCTTGGTACAAAGTAAGCACTTTACAAGAACCATAATAATAATGATGAGATATCCTCATCATTATTATTATTAAGAATGGGTAGATTGCTACCTCAAGTTCCAAGAGCTCTCTTTATGCCACCCGCGTAGTCAGGAGCTGCTATTAAGGAGGGCAGTGATTTAAAGTTGTGTGTTGGGGGGCAGGTGGGAGAGAAGGGGGATTGTACATTGAGCACCACTGGCTTGCAGCCTGTGAAATCTCTTTTGGGAAAGTCGTGGGGGAGATTCTGGAGTTCTAAATGGTTGCAGTGGTGATTAAAAGGGGCAGCCGCTCAGAGGCAGGCAGAGTAGAGTGTCTGCCCTTTAAATCATTGTTGCTGGAGGCATGAGAAGAACATGAAGTCCTACAGGGGGCCTCTCTTGGGAACCACTGATCGAGCTCATGGCGAGGACCTCTCAGTTCCTAAGTCAGTTCTCATGAGGAATGAAAGTCACGCCAAACATAAAGTTTGCTTTCGGAATTTATGTCTTTCCACATACGTCCCCGGAGAAATGAATACTTAAGAAAGAATGATCACTTCAAAAGTTACTATTTGGCTAGACTCCCCTTCCTGGAGCTAAGCCTTTTCCAGATTCTCTGTCGTTTCTTGGTGGGATATAGATGAGGACGGGGACTAGGGCAAAACTACAACTCTATTGCACTGTCAACTCTACTGTACTCTCCCAAGTGCTTAGGTCAGTGCTCTGCACGTAAGTGCTCAATAAATACCACTGGTTTACTGATGCTATTTAATCAGACATCACTCACAAATAATTTCCAATTACCAACCAATTGTGAAAGAGAGCATCAAAGACTAGGAAGTTGCACCTGCCTACTGCTCCCCAAGTATCTGCAAACTCTAGCGACTTTTATGTGTCGCTTCTTAAATCAGCACCGGAAACCGTTTAGTGAGCCATGATCTGCTCAATACAACAAACATGGTTAAACACGATTAGAATGGAGACAACTGATGTTTAGAATGCAAAAAATTACTCAAGCAAGATTTCTCTAACCCAATTCAGGGTGCTACTTAAATGAAGAAATTGTACACTGAAGATCTACTGAGCAGAATCACGATATTATTGTCACATCCTTGTTGAACCGCAGGAAAAATGTCTCGGAGTTTCTTCTCCTACAGTCACTTAGGCCATCACTATCACTATAGCCCACTACCACCAAATCCGATAAATGGCTGCATTCATCGAGCCGTTTTGTTGAATGTGGAAGTTTTATGAGTGTCGGGGACATTGGAGAGGAGGGGTCAACACTGCTTCTCATTTGTTTCCCGGTAGAAATGGTTTTGGCATCCATAAATCTGAAATGGAAGGGGTCAGGTAGTCCTGGTCCTTCTCTCCTTAAATGCTGAGGTTTTGAGGGGAAAGAGCACTTGATTTGAATTCTGAAAAGATATTTGAAGCCAAATCTGTCTTCCCCATCTGTACTGATATTCTTCCCTACATACACAAACTCCACCAGGTTTGGCCACGAGTTAAATGAATCCTCACTTGTTTGGTGCCAGCAGGGAAACTCTGGGAATTGGCCACATTGAGTGCCAACCCTTCCACCAGAGCAGAGAGTCCATCTGCATTAAACTCCACACCTGATGTAGTTATCTTAGAGAAAATGTTTTCCACTGAGAAACTGCCTTGCGGAAATGTTTCCTTTCTGACTCCTCAGGGCTTTATGCAAATGGCAAGCAAAATGTTCTCACTGGAAAGTTAAAACTAAAATGTAATCTGTCAACTGGCATATGAAAGGCTTTAAAGGCTGGGCAGGCTGAATGATGGTATCAGTAAGAAAGCTTTTCTTTTTTATCAGTTTGGCGGGGAAATCCCTTGAGACTTTCTCATGAATGGAGACGATTGTTAATAGGAACACTTTAAAATAAGATATTTTGTGTAATCCTGTTTTTTTATTAGATGCGACTCAATGAAAACACTCTGGAATTTTAAGGGGATAAAAATACAATTCTGGACCCTGTCATGATTTAACTGCAATCAGGTTTTCTTTTATTCATCTCGCTAAACTTCTCTCTTTATAAGAAATTGGACGTTCAACCAGCATCTTTCTTCTCAAACATCTGGGTGGCGGTCTGGCCAGCTGGGACAAACACATGTGACCTCTTCGCTAGCATAAGGGCATGTGCCTTTTGCTTTTATCAGGCTCTTCCAAGTGTCTACTGATCGATCAATCAATGGTATTTACTGATCACTTACTGTGTGCTGAGTACTGTACTAACCAGTTGGGAGAGTACAATATAACAGAGTGGCAACACATCTTCCCTGCCCATAAGAATGAGGTCTTATTTCGTCAGGGAAGGCTACTTGGAGGAGGTGTGATTTCAATAAGGCTTTGAAGGTAGAGGGCGGTGGTCTGTTATTAATTTGAGGCATCAAGTGAATTGAATGAGCCCAGCAGAAATCCTCAAAAAAAATAGCTGACAAGCATGGACAACCAAGAAGGTAGCCACTACATGTTGGGATGTGACCCACGGCATAGCACTGGCCCCATGCTCTGGTCCCTTTCATCGTAAATGGGTCCTGCTTGTTAAAAACCCCTAACATTGAACCTACGGTATTTACTGAACACTTACTGGGTGCAGATCACTGACTTAAGCACTGGGAAGAGTATAATACAAAAGAATAGGTATAGATGATCCCTGTCCAAAAGGAGCTTAGAGACACTGCACACCCAATAAATGTTCAATAAATATCATTGATTGATCGATTGACTGATTGACAGACAGTGAAAGAAATTACAGATAGTTATGTACATAAGTGCAGAGAGGCTGGGGGAGTGTGAATATCAAAGTCCTGAAGGGGAATAGACTCAAGTGAATAGGTGACGGGTGGTGGGGGGATGGGAAGGACTCAGACAGAGAAGTGAGGGCTTTAGTGAGGGAAGGCTTGTGGGAGATATGATTTTAGTAGGGCTTTGAAGAGGGGGTGAGAGGTAGTCTGTTGGATACGAGGGAAGAAGGAGGATGTGGGCAAGTGGTCAGTGGCAAGAAAGACGAGATCGAGGCACAGTGAGAAGGTATTAGAGAGGTCACGTGTGCAGGTTGGGTTGTAGTAGGAAATTGGAATTGTACTTTCCAAGCACTTAGTTCAGTGCTCTGCACACAGTAAGTGCTAAATAAATACAGTTGAATGAATGAAATTGGAAATGTAAGGTAGATTGGAGAGAGCTAATTGACTACTTCAAAGCCAATGGCAAGGAATTGCCCTTGCCTGCCTTCTAGGTCACAACCCTCTAGGCCCCCAAAAGGAACGAGGCTGGCAGGGATAAAGGGACTGTAAGTGGTGCTGCCCAAATCAATGACTCATGAAGGTTCTCAGTCCTGAAGTCTCAATCCTGAGACTAAATGGTCATTCTGGAAAGGAGACTCAAATCATTATCAAGGACATCACAAAGGGCACATCTAGAAGAGATTCTGTTATTCACAAATCCCAAGATTGAAAAGATACCCCTTGATTTTATGAAAAAGCATTTAAAGGAGGGAGAGGGGAAAAATGTCTAAACCTTTAAGGGGGTGGCCCATAGCAGAGTAATCTGGGCAATGGCCAGGAACACTCCACCCTAATCTCTTTAAAGAGGATTTCCTATGCAGACTTAGGTAATCATGAAATGGACATGGAAGAGTAGAGCTAGAGGGGAGAGGCAAAAGGGTGAAAGATACAACAGATGAATGGCAGATCATAAGAATGAAAAGAAAGACGATACATGCAACCAGAGATACGTAGGGAAATTGGGCACAAGGAATAGGTTTGGACTGGAATCAATGGTATTTATTGAGTGCTTACTGGGTGCAGAGCACTGAACTAAGTGCTCAGGAGAGTTGGTAGATTCGCTCACAGCCCACAATGAGTTTACTGCCTAGTACAATCTAGAGAAAAACATGCAAGGAATTGAAAGGTTAAAATAAGAATAAATGAGGAAGAGAGGTCTTAGAACCCTTCTCAGGATCGTACCTGGAGAGTTTCCAGTACTCTACTAGTCTCGGCTACTGGAGGGAGAGCCAAGAAGAGGCACACCCATTCCATTCCTAGCTTAGGCAGTGGCTAGCCAATGGAAGGCAATCTGCTACAAGTCAAAACTCACCTGTGCTAGGCAGCAGCAACATGGGAGAGAGTTAAGGGTAGAGCTTCAGGTTTACTACATAGAAGAAGGTGACGGTAAACCACTTCTGGATTTTTACCAAGAAAACTCTATAGATCCCTACCAGAATGATCGCAGGTGGAGGTGGGGTGTTCTAGGAGAGATGGGTCCATGGAGTCGCTATGGGTCGGAAATGACTCAACAGGAAAAGACAAGGCAGAGGCCTTAGAAGAGCAAGATAAATGAGAGGGCTGAAATACTTGGGAAAGAGGACATGTGTGCAAAATCGGTCACTGAAAAGGTAGAAGTGCAGGAGGGACTAGGGCTGGGGCGGGGGTGTCTGTAGAGATTGGATGAGTGTGCGTGAGGGAGAGAGGAAGTCTCTGGGTGGTAACAAGAGGGTAGGTGGTCGGCACATTAACCTCAAAATGCTAGTACCTAAGGAATTAGCAGAGCAAGTCATTATATTTTGGTTAAACCACATCTCTGTGAACCCAGCACATATGTCATGTTCTTTCACATTACCTCACCTTTTTCACCCAGCACCTCCAGATGACATTATTAAAATCACAGAATTTATTAAACCATTTGGAGCTCGTAATTGCTGAATGAGAGAGCAGAGGGTATTGTGGAGGGGTTTCAAGTCCTTGGGGCACAATTAGAAGGTTCTGTGAAGTTTTCCATCTGCTCGGTTTCTCAGGGGAAGTACAGCTCATCGTATTCCAAGGGAAGACCTTGGCCAAGATGAAATGCCAACGATGAGAAGCATGGCACGGCCCCCAAAATATGGGGCTTATCTAGGAGGTTATATTCAGGTTGGAATAAACTAAATTCCAAAATCTGCAAAGGAATGCTCTGAAGTGGTCTGAGCTGCTTACAAACTGAACTGCTGTGGGCAGTTGCTGTGGGCAACGAAACGACAGTTCTGCTGATTTACTGAGGCCGATAACCCATTTACTCAGGATGATTCAGATCCAAGCACCTACACCGCTGTTTCTGTAATCCAGTAGAACACGTAAATTTCTACCTTCCTAAAGGGGAAATGCAATGAACAAAGCCATTATCAAGAGAAATTATGAAACACAGGAGTTTGCAGGCCACACTATCTTCCGCCGTTCACTGCCCGTCCTACTCGGTGAATGAATGTTGAAGACTCACACGAAGACTGGAAAAGTCAATATCAAACCAAAGGAAAGCACACGCATCCAGGAAGCACTGTCCTCTTTAAAGAGATGATTTTGTCTTGAAAGAAGTCACCCTGTCTAAACAAAACACCCCCTGAAGCCCAGAAAGGAACCCTCCAGTGGCAAACCAGTTCCAGAAGCTGGTTTATTTCATAAAGTTAAAGTGCTCAGATGCACAAGTGAAACGATGAATCTATTTACGACCACAATAAACAAGACCCCATGAGCTCTATTTCTGTTGAAAGCAAGATGTCTCGGTAGATCACCAGGACACAATTCAAAACCAGGAGTCACAACCTGTTGGCTCAGTTTTCACGAAGAGCGTCTTTTCTGGCAGTCGCCTTGTTCATACAACTAAATCTTTAAACTGCTACAATTGCACTCCTACTGAAAACCAGAGCCACGGGCTATTGCTATGACTTAATCCCATACTGCATCAAATCATTACACTGAGGACTTAGTAATTAAGACACCCACAGCCTCTAGGTAATTGTGTGAATGAGAAAGGGTAATTGGGTGAATGTGACCAAGCCACCTAGCTGATCTCATCTGCCTTTATTAACTGTCCCACTATGATGATGATGGTATATGTTGAGCCCTTATTACGTGCCAAGCGCTGTTCTTGAAAAGGCAGGACAAAATTTCTGGGAAAAAATTGACAACAGGGTCTACGTGACATAAAACTTCAAATCTTGGGGAACAGATTCAACTAGAAGCAGTGTGGTCTAGTGGAATGAGCACGGGCCTGAGAATCAGAGGATCTGAAGACCTGGATGACCTCTTGCCCACGTAGTGCCTCTGGTCTGGAACTCCCTCCCTCTTCACATCCGACAGATGATCACGCTCTCCACCATCAAAGCCTTATTAAAAGCACATTTTCTCCCAGAGGCCTTCCCCAACTAAGCCCTCATTCCCTCTTCTCCCACTCCCTTCTGGTTCGCCCTTGTGCTTGGATATGCACCCTTATTCACACCTCCCTCACTTATATACATATCCAAGCACTTATATACATATCCATAATTAATTTAAATTATTATCTACATCCCCAGCTAGACTGTAAGTTCACTGTGGGTAGGGAACATGGCTACCAACTCTGTTGTATTGTACTCTCTTAAGCACACAGTAAGTACTCAATAAATATGATTGATTGACTGATTAATCCTGGCTCTGCCAAATTATTGCTGTGGGACCTTGGGCAAGTCACATAACTTCTCTGTGCCTCAGTTTCCTCAACTGTAAACTAGGGATTCAATACCTGTTCTCCCTTCTACTTAGGCTGTAAGCCCCAAGCAGGACAGGGTCTACATGAAACCTGATCAAGTTGTATCTACCCCAGCATTTAGAAAGTGTTCGACATACAATAAGCACTGAAAAATTACCATATGGAAATTTTCAAAATGAGTTAGGCACCATCTATACATGGGATGTGGAAATTTGAATACAATAAAAGAAGCAGCATGGCTTAATGGATAGAACTCGGGTCTGATAACCCGATGGAGCTGGGTTCTAATCCTAGCTCTGCCACTTGTCTACTGTGTAACCCTGGGCAAGTCACTTCTCTGTGTCTTAGTTCCCTCACCTGTAAAATGGGGATTAAGACTGTGAGCCCCATGCGGTGTGAAACATGGACTGTGTCCAACCTGATTAGCCTGTCTCTACCCCAGCACTGAGTACAGTGCCTGGCACAGAGTAAGCCCTTAACAAATACCATTAAAAAAACCCCCCATAAGAGTTTCACTTGAACCGATCCAGATGTTTAAACTGAACCTGTGAGCCGAACAAAGCTGTCCATGACTCACAGGGAGTGTGGCTACAATCTAACCGGAAGAACAGAATAATAAATACTATTATTTATTACCCTATTTATTTTGTTAATGAGGTGTATATCTCCTTAATTCTATTTATCTTGATGATACTGTCTTGTTTTTGTTTTGTTCTGTTTTGCTTTGCTTTGCTGTCTGTCTCCCCGGTTAGACTGTGAGCCTGTCATTGGGCAGGGATTGTCTCTATCTGTTGCCGAATTGTACATTCCAAGTGCTTAGCACAGTGCTCTGCACATAGTAAGAGCTCAATAAATACTACTGAATGAATGAATGATCAGAGGGTCACATCCAGGACTGAAGGATGGTCAAACAAAGCAGGCTCAGGATTCCAGTAGACCAATTAATTCTAATGCAAAAAGAGATGAGACAAAGATAAGGGTTTTTCCTCCAATAGCACCCTCACTGCCCAGGCACATCAGTCATTGAATAAGTGGGGATGACATCATTACTGCAGCCAATATCTCCAGGCATGAAAAACTGTATTGTACTCTCCCAAGCACTTTCTACAGTGCTCTGCACACAGTAAGCACTCAATAAATGGGATTGTTTGGATACTTTCCTTTGTTTGATCTGATGTTAGAATATGGAGACATTTTTGTCCTGATTTTTCTTCACTATGCCCAAGAGTGCTGTGAATGCTGCATATATCAGTGCAATGGAAAAGGGAAGATAACATAAAAATTCCATTTATAGGCATACAATCATGTGGCTCAAGTCACCCCTAAAAGGGAAATCATTTCCAGAATGGACAGGTCTTCAGACTCTAATAAAAAAAAATGGAGATCTACGGCCACAGAAAAGGGAAAGCAAAGAACTACATTAAAATATCAATTAAATGGGATAAGAAAAACATTTGGTGGTCCTGGGCCTCGTAGTTCAGTTTTGGTTCACATTTCGCCACAATGTTGCATGAAAAATGTCTGTCCAGACCTATTCTGGGTTTAAGAGATTCCTTGCCTACTAATGGCCAAATTTCTTTTTCAAAGCCCATATCTTCTTTTTACATTACTTCAGAATTGACCACAGTCTTATTGGTCATCCCACTTTTTGGAAGGACACCAGAATTTTAGCTCAATAGAGAAAAACAGTGATTTTCATTTCGTTAAAACTATAACGAATGGGGGAAATCATACATGCTTTCTGTCAAATATCCCTTCTTGAAATAGGACATACCTACCACACATGTTAATCGGATGATAAAATTGACTTTCACTGAACTCAAGATTAAAAAAAACCTCCATATGTTTAACAATTTAATTACTGAAAGCATAAACAATGAAATGAAACAAAGATTAAAATAGATAAGAATGTTATGATTAGAATTAAGTTAATCAACTAGCGACTTTCACACTAAATTTCTTATTTTCCCGTTATGTACTGCAAATTTAATTATCAATACACAGAAATTGTAATTTTAAGCATTACTTAGGATGATGAAGCACCTTTTTCATAATCAGAGAAACATCTCTCTCAGAGATTCAAACTTTCTTTAAATGAGATGAAAAGTAGAATTCACATGTCATCCTTGCACAGGGGCCATGCTAACATTCTCTTTATAGTTCCAATTTTATGATAAGTAGATTAGATTTTACAAAAGTAAGGATGAATCCCTTTAAAAATGAATTTACTGGAATTGCATTGTAACAGGTACATCAGGTTATCAATTCATATCCTTTAGGATATTGATACTCACCCCAGCCCCATATCACTTGCGTCCATAACATTCAACTCTATTTCCTCTATCTATAATTTATTTTAATGTCTATCTCCCCCAATAGACTGTAACCTCGCATCTCTTCTATTCCCTCCTCTTTCTGCATCATCTATGCACTTGGGTCTGTACACCTGAAGCATCTGATGCTCACCCCACCCGCGGCTCCACATACATATATATATATATATATATATATATATATATATATATATATATATATATATATATATATATACGAGAAGCAGCGTGGCTCAGTGGAAAGAGCACGGGCTTTGGAGTCAGAGGTCATGGGTTCGAATCCCCGCTCGGCCACTTGTCAGCTGTGTGACTTTGGGCAAGTCACTTAACTTCTCGGTGCCTCAGTTACCTCATCTGTAAAATGGGGATTAAGATTGTGAGCCCCAAGTGGGACAACCTGATTCCCCTGTGTCTACCCCAGCGCTTAGAACAGTGCTCAGCACATAGTAAGCGCTTAACAAATACCAACATCATCATATATATATATTTGCCTTTATTTAAATGCCTGTCTCCCCCTCTAGAATGTACGCTCTTTGTGGGCAGGGATTACATCCACCAACTCTACTGCATTGAACTCCCAAGAGCTTAGTACAATGTTCTGCACACAGAAAGCCCTCAATAAATACCACTGCCTGACTGATTTTTGGATGACGAGGAAATGGATCCGACTATCAATGAATCAATTGTATTTTTGGAGCACTTACTGTATGCAGGGCACTGTATTGAGTGCTTGGTAAAATACAATATAACAATATGGCACATTCCCTGCCCACAATGAGCTTAGAATCTAGAGGGGGAGACAGACATTAATATAAATAAATAAATTATAGATATATACACAAGTGCCGGCCGTAGGGCTGGGAGAGGGGATGAATAAAGGGAGCAAGTCAGAGTGACAGTGGAAGGAAGTGGAAGAAAGGGAAAAGACGGCTTAGTCAAGGCCTTAGAGGAAGGCCTCCTGGAGGACACGCACCTTCAATAAAGCTCTGAAGGGTGAGGAGGGGATATTTGTCTTTCAGATACCAAGAGGGAAGGCATTCCAAGCCAGAGGCAGGATGTAAGCAAGAGGTCAGCAGGGAGACAGACAGGATCGAGGAACAGTGAATGTGTTAACATTAGAGGAGTGAAGTGTGCAAGCTGAGTTGTAGTAGGAGAGTGGTGAGGTGAGGTAGGAGGGGGCAAGGTGTGAGGTAGGAGGGGGCAAGGTGATAGAGTGCTTTAAAGCCAACAGCAAGGTGTTTCTGTTTGATGTAGAGAAGGATGGGCAACCACTGGAGTTTGTTGAGGAATGGGGAAACATGGACTGATGGTTTACATAGAAAAATGATCAGGGCAGCAGAGTGAAGTATATACTGTTGTGGGGAGAGGCAGGAGGCTGGGAGGTCAGCAAGTAGGCTGATAGAGTGATCGAGGTGGGATACGGTAAATGCTTGGATTAACGTGGTAGCAGTTTGGATGGGGAGGAAAGGGTGGATTTTAGCGATGTTGTGAAGGTTGGACTGACACGACTTAATGACGGGCTGAAATTCTGGGTTGAATGAGAGACTTGTCAAGGATAACACCGAGGTCAGGGGCTTGCCAGCGTTACGGTCTTGGGAGACAGGAAGGAAGGTGGTGCCATCTACAGTGATGGGAAAGTCACGGGGAGGACAGAGTTTGGGTGGGAAGAGAAGGAGAACTGTTCTGGGCGTGTTAAGTTTGAGGTGTTGGCAGGACACCCAAGAAGAGATGTCTTGAAGGCAGGAGGAAATGTGAGACTCCAGAGGAGAGTCTGATGCACTGCACCATGCGTGCTCACTTAATACCTCCAACCAGTACCACTAAATAAACTGGGACATTCCTAATTGACTGCAGTTCCTAAGTATTTCTAATTGCTTTTCTTACTGGAAAAACACACAGACCCAGAAGGTTCTGGATTGACGGTTGCAAAACCAGAAGTGAAACGACCCCTCACATTTTGCTCCTCTAAAGCCAACCTACTCTCTGTATCTTAATCTCATCTATCCCTCGGACTCCTCCCTGCCCATGTCCTCCCTCTGGCCGGAACTCCCTCCCCCTACATATTCCACAGACCACCACTCTCCCCCTCTTGAAAACCTTCTTAAAATCATGTCTCCTTCAACTCTGTAACATTGCACTCTCCCAAGCGTTTAGTACAGTACCCTGTTCACAGTACGGTTCAATAAAGATGATTAATTGATTGACTGAGGCCTTACCTGACTAAATTCATTCATTCATTCAGTTGTATTTATTGACTGCTTACTGTGTGTGGAGCACTGTACTAAGCGCTTAGTCAAGGCCGTAGAGGAAGGCCTCCTGGAGGACATGCACCTTCAATAAAGCTCTGAAGGGTGAGGAGGGAATATCTGTCTTTCAGATATGAAGAGGGAAGGCATTCCAAGCCAGAGGCAGGATGTGGGACAGAACAGTACAACACTAAACAGACACATTCCGTGCCCACACTTTCCCTCTCCATCCTCCCCTCTGTGTTGACAATTCGCTAGGCCGTGCACCCCTTTAACGCTTTGATACTCACCTCAGCCCCACAGCACTTAGGTACATAGCCTTATACTCTATTATCTTTGCTCTCTGTGATTTATTCTAATAATTGTCTCTGCTGTATATTTTTTGCACCTTGTGGACAGGTATCTCATCTATCAACTGCATGGAGTAGAGGATACAGCAGGAGCCTGGGAGTCATGGGTTCTAAGCGCTTAGTACAGTGCTCTGCACATAGTAAGCACTCAATAAATACTATTGAATGAATGAACTTGTTGGCTGCTTGGCTTTGGGCAAGCCACTTTCACTTGTCTATGCCTCAGTTACCACATCTGTAAATGGGGATGAAGAATGTGAGCCCTGCGTGGGATGTGGACTGAGTCCAACTAGATTTGCTCGTATCCACCCCAGGGCTTAGTACAGTGCCTGGCACGTAGTAAGTGCTTAACGAATATCATAATTATAATTATTATTGTTGTACTGTACTTTCCCAACACCATGATTGTTTGACTGAATATGTAGAGTTTCCACTGTAAGGTCTTAATGCATTACAAATCAATTTAAAGCACTTAAGAACTGTGTTTTAATCTCCTTGGCAAGTTACAAATTCAGGGACTTAGCTACAGTGATGAGGCAATACCATCCACATTAGAAAACCTCTCCCACCCTAATACCAATGGGTGTGGAGAAATTAATGACTGGTCTTTAGCATTAGAAAGGATTTAAATTCCAAACACTTGTCAAGGCATTAGCTGTTAACCAAAGTGAGGTATGGCTTTAAACTGATCCTATTAAACCTTGAACTCTGATTTCCATCTCTCTCAACATTCCTTATCGAGATGTGATAGTGAATTCAAGTCATTTTAGTATTTTGGCTATGAGCAAGGTGACCTTTCGACTCTGAAACAAGAACAAGGCAAGATCTGCTATCTCACAGGTGTGACGCATAAAAATATATTCCACACAGGAGGAATAGCCCCAATACTGTTCCAAAATATTACATAGCTAAACTTCTCTTACATTATTTTGGGAGGATGCACTGTTGTACCCGCATCTGAAAGGCCTACTCTGATATTCAATTCAATTTCCAGAGAATGATATCCTCTGGATCTGATTTCCTTCTGTGACAAACTGAAAACCCAACTAGAGACTAGTTCCTTTAACAATAAAACTTTGGGGACTAGTTATTCAAAACTTCCAGACAAATGAGCATCAGAGTTGATGAACAAGGGGCTCTGGATAATCACGCGGAAGAGAAAGCTAGAGTAAAGCCCATCGAAAAGCGTCAGGAAGGGGACTTAGTGAATCCTGGCTACCCAAAGACTGTTTGCTGATCAGACTAGAGGATGATTATAAATTGCAGTTGGAGTTAGGAAGATGGAATTGTTTGCTAATTACATGAGCAGACAGCATACTCTGTCCTGCTTAAGGAATTCTGGTAGAACTCCTGGAAAATCCAAAAATATTGCCCGAGGCAGAGAAACAGACATCAGTCATTATGGGCAAGGATCAAGATTGGTCGGTAAATTGAAGATATCTGCTAATTTGTTAATCAGATTAGCAGAGATTATACTGAAGCCTCAGGGGAGCGACATCCCTTTGCTGGGGAAGGATCAGCAGGGCAAAATCCTTCCAAGGGATAATAATGATGGCATTTGTTAAATGCTTACTATGTGCCAAGCACTATTCTAAATCCTGGGTGGACTGGCCATGGTATCAAAGAAGCCAGGAAGAGAGGTCCTGAGTAATTTACTCCCAGTTCATTAGAAGGGGGTGCCAGAAAGGGGTAGGTGCCGGGGTAACAGAGCACTGGGCATCTTGCTTGGTCCCTCCTCCTCCTGTGGCCCCCACCCCCACCAGACCTGGCTGGTGGCGCCGGCCCAGAATCCAATTCACTGCAGCTGCACCAGAGCGAGGGGCAGCTCTTGAGCCTGACCCCTGCTAGCAGGCTGATAATCACAGTCGCCAACTTTGTTCAGGGTGCCCAGGGGCTGAGGGGAAGGTTGAGCATTTCCCTTCCTTGCCCAGCTTGACTTAACAGGCCTCAGCGCCGCTGCTGCCGCTCGCGTGGGAGCCAGTGGTGAGATAAGAGGGCCACGACAGCTCTACCTTGTCCTGCGGGCCACTGGCAACCACGGTTCTCCAGGCTGGTGTCACATCCTGCCTGCAGAGGCTTAAATGGACTGTTTAAAAAAGGGCACTTTATTCACCCTCAGCTCCTTTCTGGCTCCAAGGGGAAGAGTGGATGAGCCTTCTTTCTGATCAGAAAGCCTTGAGGGAGAGTTTTTTGTTTTTGATGGTATTTGTTAAGTGCTTACTCTGTGCCAGGCAGTCAGGCAGTCGTATTTACTGAGCGCTTGCACTTAAGTACAGATCTGTCTCCCCCTCTAGACTCCAAGCTCACTGGGGGCAAGGAATGTTATATTATACTCCCAAGTGCTCAGTACAGTGTTCTGCACACAGTAAGTGTTCAATAAATTCGACTGACTACTAAGCAATTTGGAGAGGACAATAAAACAGACACAGTCCCTACCCCAAACAACCTTACAATCTAGAGGGGGAGACAGATATTAATATAAATAAATAAGCACTGGGATAACGACAAGGAAAGCAGGATAGACACAGCCCATGTCCCACATGAGACTCACTGTCTTAATCCCCATTTTATAGATAAGGTAACTGAGGCAGAGAGAAGTGAAGTGACTTGCCCAATATCACACAGCAGACAATTGGTGGAGCCAGGATTAGATCCCATGACCTTCTGAATCCCAGGCCCGTGCTCTACCCACTACACCACACTGCTTCTTGGCATCACTCTCACAGTACCAAGGCCACCTACAGAGCAGGTGTCTACACTGGAGATCCACAATGGGCATCATGAAGAGCCATCTGTTTCCAGGTTTGAGGAGAGAGGGCAAATCTGGATACTCAGAGACTTGAGGTCTAGTTCCAGCTCTATCCCTGGCTTATCTCCAGAGCCGGAATAAGTCACATGACCAATCTGTTCCTCAGTTTCCTTTTCTGTAAAATGGTGGCACGTGAGATTATGACTTTGAAAAAATAAAGACTAAAAAAGATAAATAAGATAGAGACACTGACTTTAATTATTTTTTATACCCCTAAGTTTCCAGTGCAGTGCTCTATCCCCAGATGATTTTGATGTGATTTCCTACTAACTGGAGAAGAGGAATTACAGGAGATAGAAGTTCTAAATCCACCTGACCAAGCCCCTCGTGCTCTTAGTCCCCATTAGAACCTTCTGTCCTTGAAGGAATCCATAAACAAATACCATATTCAATATGTGAATATGATCTATCCCCACCTTTAGAGAATGGCTGAAATGATTCCATAAAATTAGAAAAGGTTAAAATATGGAGAAACCTTTAAAAACAATGTGAAAGTCCTCATTACACAACAAGAGTGACAGCATCTTTGAGAAATGTGCCCCCAGCAAAACTATTATTAATCTAATGCCCCATGTATTTCTCAGTTAGTTTCAGACCGCACATTCAGAATGTTTTTTCCAGAGCCTAAAGTTGTTCACTCAAGTGTATGTCAGGGGTTTATTTTCATCTATAAAAATAATCCTAACACTGCACTATGAAAATAGCAATTCGTCACAACAGGTGTTAGTTGATCATGAGCAGAGCTGGGCTTAAAAGATTTTATTCCTGCTGTTAGAAACACTTTTCGTGATATTAAACTCAGGTGCGAGGCAGTCACCTCAGGGAGTTGCATCAAGAGAAAGTGCAATAAGAACAGAGTTAAATTTTACTTTGTCCGGTACTGTTTGACACTGAAATTGTACGACAGCACCACCAGATACATAAAATGTTCATCATTTCATTTTCACTGCCCATTTTAAATTTAAATGGAATACAGTATATAAATGAATACTTATTACTAAGTACTTAATTACTTATTACTTAATACTAAGTACTTAAATAAATAATAGTGGAATTATTTGTAATATAGAGTGTTTTAAGTCACAGGCAGTTGGGAAAACATTTGCAATTATATACGAATGCTTCTTTGGTACCTACTATTAGACGTGTCAACAGGTCAGAGTTTCTTTTACTACCACATGTCTGACTCCTCACAATCGTCATTGACCCGCCCCAACTCACAGTTTCTTAGGTGAAAAGATGTTCAAGAATTTAACAGACTAAGCAAATATTCATAAATTCTAGATATTTCAATAGTCCTCCATTTAGATCTGAGAATTCTTAGTAAATGTGATCACCCAACACCCTGCAACCAAATCAAATAACTCACCAGTCTTAAAAAAAGAGGTGCCCCGTCTCTCTAAAAATAAAATGTAAAATAAAATACTTAACTAGCACACCCAGTGGGCAAAACAAAATGAAGCTGAAGCTACTGTAATGTCCTGATCTATGACATCCTGAAGGATCAGCCTATGGACTGTGTTACCACAGGCAAAGAAACATTAATGGCTTCAAAAGGAATTTGAATGTTTTCATGGAGAAAATGACCATAACCAATTGTTGAAGGGACTATGAAGTTATTGGAAAACTATGGGAAAGGTCCAAAAAAAGTCCAAATAGATTAATTGGGAATGAGTCCAGAATGAGAGGGGGAAGTTTGGGGTGGTAGGCAGTAAGTACATCCGCCGCCATGGGAATGGATGTCAATCGATCAATTGTATATATGGAGCTCTTACCGGGTACAGGACACTGTACTAACCGCTTGGGAGAATACAACAGAATATAACAGACACATTCTCTATCCAAAGGTAACAATCACTCTAGGTCACTACAAAGAGAATATGGAAGTGGCCTAGCCTCATATTGTATGTCTTGGGATTTTTAGCAAAGTTTCTCCAGTCAGAAGCATTATTCTGATTCTGGATCTACAACTCTTCTACCCTTGAGCTAGTTAGCATTTAGTCACCAATCAATCATATTTAATAACATTTACTGGGCGCAGAGCACTGAATTAGGCACTTGGGAAGGTACAATATAACAGAGTTTGTAGACACCAGCGAAGCATGAACCAGGGAGGGGCTCCCAGTGGGCAGGAATTGTATCTACCAATTCTATTATGCTCTCCCAAGAGCTTATTACAGTGCTCTGCAGAGTAAGTGCTCAATAGATAGATACCAGTGGAAGACTGATTCTTGGGCTGATTTTCTGTGGTTGATGTCAATGTCACTTCACTGCCTCCAAAGCCAAGCTATGCTGAAATGCAAATCATGCCACCTCTTCAATGCATTCCAAGTAAACGTAGTCAAGGAATCAAAACCTTTAAAGTCAAGGGAATTGGACGGGCTATGGAAGAGCAGACAACACCGTGGTCTCCTGCCAAGCCCTCAAGCAGAACTCAAACAGTCCTGAATAATCTACCCTAGGGAGGCAAGGTTGCTGCAATCGTTCTAGTAGGTAATGAATACCCATCTGGCTTTAAGGGTCTTGTTTGGGCAGGCAGAAATTTGTTGAATAGTTTAAAACTGATTAAGCCCTCATTTCTAAGGACTGCAGTCCAGTGAAATTTGCCAGAGCCTCATCTGGGCATCTAGGCGGCCAATTATGGGAGCCGGGAAGCTGTTCCACATTTTGTGACCGGGCCATGGATTCTTGCTTTATGGCCCCATGGAGACCAAGGAAAGAAACAAAAAAAACCCTCTCCCCTTCTTCCCCACAAGTGGCATCGGGACGATTTCTGCAGGGACAAGTTTGTTGCCTTTCCGAATGTTACAGAGAAATGGTGGTTTTGGATGTTAATGATCCCTTTCCATTCCCAAGGTTGGCGAGGAAGACAATCAAGGCTAACAGAAGGGGCTTAGGCAGAGTTGACCTCTTTCTTTTATTTTTTCTTTTAAAATATTTGTTAAATACTTACTCTGTTCCAGGCATTGTACTATGTGCTGGGGTAGATACAAGATAATCATGTTGGATACATTCCCTGTCCTAAATGGGCTCGCAGTCTTAATCCCCACATAAAAGAAAAGGAGATGGGCAAGTTAAGTGACTTTCCCAAAGTCACATAGCAGAAAAGTGGCGGACCCAGGATTAGAACCTTAGGTCCTTCTGGCTCCCAGGCCCGTGTTCCATTCACGCTGCTTCTCTTTCTTGGTCCTTTCATTCCAATTCCTGCCCAAACCAGTTGAGCATTTACACATTTCTCTGCACGGTAGAAGGAGGGTTTTATGTTTTTGTGTCCTATGTGTGAATCTGTAATTGTCCTCCTTGTCAGTTTTTCAGCAAAGTGCAGTAACAAAACAAAGCGCAGTACTCTATCTACATCAGAGGTTCCCTAAAGTCTGCTGCCTGGTTACCAATTGAGGCCAATTGGAATAATGACAAAGTCTTCCTGCTGTCAGGCCTTGATGGCAGCTGCCTCCCTGTAACACTCTGCAGGAAGGATTCTAAGGAACCATCACCTAATACCCTCGTAGTAGTGGTGAGATCTTTCTGAACTGGAGAGAGGGTTATTGGACTAGAATAGGAAAACATGACACGTATCAAAGGCTTTTAAGATTCTTTTTCCTGCCTCTACATGGAAATATGTGTGATCTGGTACCAGTTTATCACTGATCCAGGATACCCAGGAGCAAGGAGAAAAGGCTGTAAGCTCCTTGAGGGGTGGAATAGTGTCTACCACCTCTTATACTCTCCCAAATAGTATACACTCTTCTCCCCTTAGCATTAAATAAATAGCACTGATTGCTGTCTGACTGAGAAAAGATGAACGGACGTTGGCAGTGGCTAGCCCACAGGCCTCAGATCCTCCTACCAACTAAACTTAGAGAAGCAGCGTGGCTCAGTGGAAAGAGCTTGGGCTTAACATCAGAGGTCATGGGTTCGAATCCCAGCTCTGCCAGTTGGCAGCTGTGTGACTGTGGGTAGGCAAGTCACTCCACTTCTCTGTGCCTCAGTGACCTCATCTGTAAAATGGGGATTAAGACTGTGAGCCTCACGTGGGACAACCTGATGACCCTGTATCTCCCCCAGTGCTTAGAACAGTGCTCTGCACATAGTAAGCACTTAACAAATACCAACATTATTATTACTCTGCACATAGTAAGCACTCACTAAATATCATTGTCTGATTGATCGATTGTGTGCAAATGCACACCATTCGCTCCAAATATCCCACTTTCTCCTGCTCACTACACTGCAAGATCTTTGAGGGCAGGGATCACACCTTTTAGGATAACTGAACTCTCACATGTTTTAAAGCAGTGCTCTGCACACAAAACTTTCAATAAAGAACAGATTGCTTGATGTTCTACTTAAAATCTTTGAATAAGACATTAACACCCACTGACTCTTTATCTATGAATACTCTTCTAGACACCCCTGCCCCACCTAACTTCACCCTCTTCTCTCCACTGAAATTGCCCTCACCACCTTTTCTAACAATTTTCTTCTGGCAAAGTCTAAGGTCTCCCCTCTATCCTGACCCTCCTTCACCTATCTGATCTCAACCGATGTCCAAAATGAAGAGGGCCTCACAATTAAATAAGGATACAAATTTTCTTCTCTGATATACTTATAAAATGCTTTCCTTGGGAAAATTTTTTTAAAGGTTTATTAATGTTAGAATTTATGGAGCCCTTTAATTATGGAGTGGGAAAGGCCAGGTCAAGTTATAGTTCCTTTTATCACTTCTAACAAGATTCAACAATTGCCCCTTCTAAAATATTGCTTGATTTGAGGTATGTCATGAGTTAGGTATTACACACAATCTCACACACCCTTACTTTCCTTCTGCAGCCCGCTTGGCAGTGGTGGTATCCTCTCCATTTAAAGATACAGAGTTGGATCGATTCCACGATACTTTAAGAATGGATTTCCCCTTCATATCAGAGGAATAACTTCCGATGGCCTCAATTCAAGTCATAAATCAGATTTCATTCGACTGAGAAAAGGTTAACTATGAGCTAATGATATATGGGATAGTCAGTAATTTTCAGGTAATGGAACAGCTTCAAAAATATAAAATAGTATCACCTAATGTGAAAAAACTTCTAAAAAACTGCCCTCTCCAAATAGAGTCTCCAATGAAAAACTAGCAAAGCACACACTGGAGAAAACTAGTGGGAAAAAACCTGAATTTGGTCTAAAAAGATGAATAAAATATTGCTGAAAATACCACATAATACGTTTAATTACTGTGTTATACAAATGAGGGTAAAGTATAACCTCTCAGATGAACTGAAGAATACGAGTTCTTTGGGTAGTTTTCCAACTGGACACATCCCAAATATCCAGCCTCACCCTATTTATGTTTGGTTTATCCTCTTCAGTTCATGAGGTACTTTTCCTTCCCTCCTCAGAACTAAATTTTAGGAGAGCTATGAATAGGACACTGGTCAAATGCTCTAGTAAACACTGTTGAATCAGAAACAGTAGACCTAAATAAAAACCATGCCAGACTTCAAATTAGTGCTTAATTTGGAGAGAAAGAGACACAGAGGGAAAGAGGGAAAGAGAGAGAGAGAGAGAGAAAGATAGATAGATAGAGAGAGAGAGAGAGAGAGAGAGAGAGAGAGAAAGAGAGGAAGAAAGAAAGAGAGAAAGAGAAAGAAAGAAAGAAAGAAAGAAAGAGAAAGAAAGAGAGAGAGAAAGAGAGAGAGAAAGAGAGGAAGGAAGGAAGGAAGGAAGGAAGGAAGGAAGGAAGGAAGGAAGGAAGGAAGGAAGGAAGGAAGGAAGGAAGGAAGGAAGGAAGGAAGGAAGGAAGGAAGGAAGGAAGGAAGGAAGGAAGGAAGGAAGGAAGGAAGGAAGGAAGGAAGGAAGGAAGGAAGGAAGGAAGATGAATCTAAATATCCAAACCTCTTCAATGGAGGTCACTTCACCGATGGCAGCGGGGGTGGCTTGAGGAGCCAAAGCTCATCTATTTCCAGGACTGAGTCTTCACAGCAGAGCCAGAGGAAGTGACCTTGGCCACAGAAGCAAGTTTTGGCAACTGGGAATATATCTCTGAGCTTGCTGACTATACAGTTGTGCACTCGAGAGTTTCTGACACCCAGTCCTAGAGGTTCAGTGTTCCAGGGATCAAGATGAAACCCTGGAACAAACTCGACCCTCCTCTAGCTACGGAAGGTCGCTGGCACCGACTATTGCATGTACTTCATCGATACGCCTTCCAGTTCCATGAACTAATTCACCATTTCACAGAACTGTTACTTCCAAACTGCAGAACAGAAAGGGAATGATGTGTCTGGGGCTGAGTTAAAACCAAGAAACAACAAAGGATTGAAATCTAGCTAATTAAGGTCAGGTTCCTTCAGTGGGAATGGTTGACGTAAAGGTAAAGAAAGACTAGGCTAAGTTCTGTGGGACTGAGGGTGGGGTGAATACCAAGTGCCCAAAGGGTAATAATAACATAAAAATAATGGTGTTTGTTAAGCACTTACTATGTGCCAGGCACTGTTCTAAGTGCTGGTGTGGATACAAGCAAATCGGGTTGGACACAGTCCTTGTCCCACGTGGGGCTCACAGTCTCAATCCCCATTTTACAGAAGAGATAGCTGAGTCACAGAGAAATGAAGTGACTTGCCCCAGGTCACACAGCAGACAAGTGGCAGTCAGGATTAGAACTCATGACCTTCTGGGTACAGATCCAAATGCACAGGTGATGCAGAAAGGAGACGGAGTAGGGCAAAAGATGGCTTAATTGGGGGAAGGTGTTGGGGGTGATGTGATTTTTAATAAAGATTTAAAGGTGGGGAGAGTGGGGGGGGGTGTTATATAGGGGGTGGAGAGAGTTCTCGGTCAGAGGAAGGATGTGGGAAGGAGAGTTGTGGCGAGATGGATGAGATTCAGGTAGAATGAGTTGGTCGGGTTTCAAGAAACAATATGAACATGCTGGGCTGTAGTTGGAAATCAGAGAGTTAAGATACTCAAGATGATTGAGTCCTTTAAAAGCAATGGTAAGGAGTTGCTCTTTGATGCAGAGGTAGATAGGCAACCATTGGAGGTACTTGAAGAGAGGGGAAACACAGACTAAATTTTTTTTTGGAAAGTAATCCAGTCAGCAGAGTGAAGTGTGGACTGTAATGGAGAGAGACAGAAGGCAGGGAAGTCAGCGAAGAGGCTGATTCAATAATCAAGGCAGGATAGGGTAAGTCCTTGGATCAACATGGTAACAGACTGGATCGATCGATTGTATTTACTGAGTGCTCACTGTGCACAGAGCACTGTTCTAAACATTTGGGGGGACAGAACAGAGTTGGGCCTTAGGCAAGTCACTTCACTTCTCTGTGCCTCAGTTCCCTCATCTGTAAGGGGGATAAGAGTATAAGCCCCAAGTGGGACAGGGACAGAGTCCACCCTGATTAACTTGTATCTATTTCAGTGCATAGAACAGTGCTTGACCCATAGTAAGTGCTTGAAAAATCTCATCACTTTACATAACAATATTGTTGTCAAATTTACTTGTAGTCGGTCAGCTCTCCTAAAATGTGTGTTTTTATCACGCTTTTTGGATAGGGCGATATCAAGGAATTAGGAAACTCAAATAATACTGCACTGTATCGTTCTGAATTCAATGTGATGTCCAGTGGTCCTGGGGAGTAGTAAGACTAAAAATTCGTTGTGGACAGGGCACATGTCCGCTAATTATGTTGTATTGTACTCTCCCAAGCACTTACTACAGTGCTCTGCACACAGTAAACATGCAATAAAGACCATTGATTGATTGATTGACATGCTTTTGGAAGAAACAGTATCGCACATAAGTTCCCCTTCCGTCACAATGGGAGTATTGAGCCTCTTGTAACACGAGGTACTTCAGGAACACAACTTCAGTGTTACAGGAGAACTGGCTGACTTTTTATACATTGTGTAAATTTATGGGACGAAAAAATGGCAAGGTTTTTATATAATGAATGCCAGAACAATTTCTTGGATGGGTATTGGGACCAACAAATATGGGTAGTCTCCTAGAGCTTATTAAAACTTGTGAAGCAGCACTTCGGGCTGAACAACTGTTCACCCTGTCTTACAGTTTGTGTCTATCTAATTTGGTTCAGGATTTAACACCGGCACGTGGAGATATAGGCTTGTGACCCACTTCTCATTCTGATTCAAAATGTAAATCCCAGAATTTCTGGAGCCTCTTGAGGGGAGAAAGAGAAATATATGTTAATTGACATATTTTTACATTTCTACTCATTTGCTTTACTTTGAAGGATGATGTAAGGGTAAAAAGGCTACAACTCATGGACATTCCAAATATTAGACATTAAAAAAAAAGTTTTCTGGCTTGGTGCACTAGGCAGAACATAAAATAATGCCTCACAGTCGCTGATGTACAGGGTGTGCTTAATTCCATGTTTGCTAATTTAGTTTCAAGATAATGTTCAATTACATAGTTCATTAAATTCATGGTTGAACATGTTATTCGGGTAGGAAGAAGGTTATTACTGGACTAGATTCATGCTAGAATATTTTATTGGAGACTTAAAGGGGGTAGAATAGTTGCCCTGTTTCAATGTATAACATCAGTCGGGTAGCTCTGTCAGAGAATTTCAACTAACATCCTTAATATTATATGTTCTACCATCAGGATGGTACGGGAATGAGCATCTTGGGACCGTGGGGATACACTTTGTAAGAATAATAAATACTTCTATAATGATAACCTTGGCTCTCAGCCACATCAGTGACATCAAAGGGATGACTATAACAAGGAATTTTTAAAATAATTCAAAAAAGGCACAGCCTTGGTTTCATAGTTCAAAACTGAAGCATTGCTTGGTTTAGAGCTGAAAAACTTTCTGGCTCTCTCATGAAAATTTTGTCCTTTGCTGACATGAGAACATCAACAAAAAAGGAAACAAATGACAATTAAATTGAAAACCATTTTCACTGCTTATCCATTTGCTACACTGCGACGGCTCCGCTATGCATTGTTTAATTTGCATTAATTTTGCAGTGCTAATAAACCTGAAAACTTCGCACCAATGGAAAGCTAGTGGTTTCCCAACACTGATTTTTCAAAAAGATATAAGCTATTCAAATTCCCTTCCTAATTAGGTCTTGTCTTTGTCTTAAAGACAACACACTGTATCATTAGGGTTCTCTCCTTGGCAAATCAGGGAGAAAGGCCTGTGGCAAATTGTAAAACTTCTATGGGAGACTCAGGTTAAGTTAGTCCTATTTAAACCTTGCAATGCGTAGTAGGGCAGCTTCTCCTTCTTACGTGGGAGAATTTCTGCAAGTTCATAGTGTGCCTATCCTCAGCCCTCGACAAAACCAATTCTTTCAGGAAAGTAACATTTTTAAAGAGGCAGTGAAGAGGCAGTGAAGGGTAGATGTTCTCCAGCTATGGCTGAGAATGCATGCTTAGAGGAAAAATCCATGGGACTCTCATATAAACCAAAGGAATATACAGGGGAATTACACACGTAAAAGACACTTAGGAAGAAAACAGCTCAGTCAAAAAGTGTGGATTCTTCTTCTAAATACATGCATCTTAATGTACTGAAATTGCTTGAAATTTAAGCCCCCATTTTGATTTTCTTTGTCCAAAATTACCTCTAAGGCTGTTGACATGGTTCGTTATACCTGGTACTCTGGACGGTCAACTCATCTAATGTTTTACCAGGACTAATTCGTAATGATGGTCATTATTAATAAATTAGTAATGCCTACTATTCACAGAACACAGTCCTAACTAAGCACTTGGGAGAGCATGATAAAATAAAGAGAAGACCTGCCCCTGCCCCAAAGGAGCTGGCAACCTAAAAATATAGGTAGCAGAGGGGAATCAATCAATCCATCAATGGCATTGTGCAGAGCACTGTTCTAAGCACTTGGGAGAGTACAATTCACTGGAGTTGGTAGACCTGCTTCCTGCTCACAAGCAGGAAGGGAAGATAGACATTGACATAGCAACATGAATTACCTATGCATACATAATTGGTATGGGGATGGGGTGGATATCAGCGGTTTAATGGGTACAGATCCAAATGCAAAGGTGACCAGTAGAAGAAGTAGAGAGGATGGGGGATTAGTTGGGGAAGGACTCTGCTAGTTGATAGGATTTTAATAAGGCTTTGAAGGTGGGGAGGGTAGTGGTCTATTGGATATGAAGGAGGATGGAGTTCCAGGGCAGGAGGAGGAAATGGACAAGAGTTTGTTGGCAAAATAGGTGAGATGGAAGTACAAGGAGTGAAGTTTGCAGACTGGGGGGATTTGCGAACCTCAGTGGGATCAGAAAAGTCAAAGGCTGCATGCAGCCCTTTAAGGTGGGTAACTAGATCCGGATGCAGAATCAGTCACAGTGAGCCCTCTTCAGAGAATTAAATTCCCACTGCCCAGCTTGTGTTCCAAGAGGCCCAGGAGCCTAGAGGAGGTTGAGCAAAGCTAGGGGAGGTAACAGCGTTTTGTTAGGGATTTCACAACCAAGGTCTTTCTGTTGAACTCTCCCAAGTACTTAGCTCCCTATAGACACTCAATAAATTCCATGGATGGATTGGTTGGAAAGAGGTCCAACTGGCACTTTGAGATGGTAAAATACATGGCTGTGGTGTGATTTTTTTTCGCTCAGTTTTTGAAAAAGAATTTAGTTCTTGAATTTCAGAAATTAGTTATTAGACTGGAACAAGGATTCTTAGTATATTCTTTACCTGCCTACCCCCAACTTTGACAGTAAAAAGATTTAGTATTTGAAGAGTGAATGCCAACAGTAAAAATGTTAGCTTCTGTCAAGTTAGTATTAAGTTAAATTTGGATTTGGGGGTCCATATGACAATTTTCTTCGCTCATCTCATCAATCAAATGACTAATTTTATGCTCATTTTTGATGCATTTCTAAGATATCTCAAAGGGTCTTCCTTTTTCCAGGGAAGATACATTTCAGCAGATAGCACATGAATGAATGACAACCAACTAACGAAACAGCAGATTTAAGAATCCACATTTAAGACTGAGATGCTTGCATTTGCTTCCCCCATCCCCACTCTCTCTCCCTCTCTTTTTTTCTCTCACATCACAGAGGCAGTTTAATAGTGGACCACTGAGTCAGAAACCTAAAACAAATTAGTATGCATGAATGAAGTGAATCCTTTAAATGGTAGTCATTACTAGCACAGGATGTATCTGTTTTCTGCCTAGAGATCATTTTTGTTCAGTCAGCCAAAGCAGCATGGCTTAGTGGAAAAGAGCACGGGCTTGGGAGTCAGAGGTCATGGGTTCTACTCCCGACTCTGCCACCTTTCAGTGGTGGGACCTTGGGCAAGTCACTTCACTTCTCTGAGCCTCAGTTCCCTCATCTGTAAAATGGGGCCTCATATGTCTATCGGCCCAAATGGGACAACCTAACTACCTTGTATCTAACCCAGTGCTTAGAACAGTGCTTGGCACATAGTAAGCACTTAACAAATATCAACATTATTATTTACTGAGTGCTTACTGTGTGGAGAGCACTGTACCAAGCTCTTGGGAGAGTACAATACAGTAATAGACACATTCCCAGCCCACAACGAGTTTAGAGTTTAAA
The DNA here is from genome assembly GCF_004115215.2 of Ornithorhynchus anatinus. Classification (NCBI taxonomy): domain Eukaryota; kingdom Metazoa; phylum Chordata; class Mammalia; order Monotremata; family Ornithorhynchidae; genus Ornithorhynchus; species Ornithorhynchus anatinus. Next base: position 69,794,479 of record NC_041728.1, on the reverse strand, counting down.
GTGGGGGGAGATAGACATTTATATATATTTATATATGAAATTACAGATATGTACATAAGTGCTGTGGGGCTGAGAGGAGGAGGAACAAAGGAAGCAAGTCAAGGTGATGCAGAAGGGAGTGGGAAAAGAGGAAAGGCGGGAAGGGTCTAGTCATGGAAGGCCTCCTGGAGGAGATGTGACCTCAATAAGGTTCTGAAGAGGGGGAGAGTGTAACGGTCCGTCAGATTTGAGGAAGGAGCGCATTCCAGGCCAGAGGCAGGACGTGGGCGAGGGGTCGGCGGTGAGATAGGCGAGACCGAGGCACAGCGAGGTTAGCAGTACAGGAATGAAGTGTGCAGACTGGACTGTAGTGGAAGAGCAGCAAGGTGAGATGAGGACTGTTTTGGGAAAAGTGGGAAGACCAGAGGAAAGTTAAAGGTGAATGTTTTCCCCTCCTCCCTCACCCAGGCACTTAGAGAGGAATTCCCACTTTATCTATATAAATGAATCCCTCAGAAAGCATGAGATGGAAATATTAAGATAACAGTAGGCCAACCCCCTCTCAGGATCACACATCCTAATATTAGAATCCATCTGCTAAACCTTTTCCAATGTTGTCTCTACCCACAGCATTCACAGTTTAATGCTGATGTGGTAACTAAGAAAACAGCTCAAAGAGTTGAGCATCACATTGTGGTTAAAATGCTAATGATGGCTAATTAGCCAACCAGAAACCCTGTTGCATACCCAGTAATAATAATAATAATGTTGGTATTTGTTAAGTGCTTACTATGTGCCGAGCACTGTTCTAAGCGCTGGGGTAGACATAGGGGAATCAGGTTGTCCCACGTGGGGCTCACAGTCTTAATCTCCATTTTACAGATGAGGGAACTGAGGCACCGAGAAGTTAAGTGACTTGCCCACAGTCACACAGCCGACAAGTGACGCAAGGTTATTATTTGACGGTGTACATTTATCTACCCCTTTTAGGATTGCACCTAGAGAGTTTCCAGTACTCTACCAGTCTCAGCTATGGGAGGGAGAGTCAAGCAGAGGTATAACCTTTCTATTCCTAGCTTGGGCAGTGGCTAGCCAGTGGAAGACAATCTGGTACAAGTCAAAACTCCCCTGTGCTGGTCAGCAGTGGCATGGGAGAGAGTCGAGGGTGGAGACTCAAGCTTACTGAGCAGAAGAAGGCAATGGTAATCGACTTCCTTATTTTTGCAAAGAAAACTCTAGGGATACACTATCAGAATGATTGCATTTGGAGGTGGGACATTCTGGGAGAGATGTGTCCATGGAGTCGCTATGGGTTGGAAACGATTCGATAGCGTAAGACAAGTAGGCCAAGAGATACAAGAAAGCAATGAACCCTCCAGAATGAACAGGGTCCTAAAATGGCAACTGTAATTTCCTACCCTGTGAAAATAGTGGAGTTTCATTGGCTGGGGAAACAGACGAAGACCGGGAGCAAATAAAAGTACATGAAATGTTCTTGGAAAAGCTTCACATTGTGGAAATATTTTACACTTTGGCCTCTAAGTTAAAATTTCATTCATGAATTCCCTTGTGTCTTTATTCTCCCTTATAATCTGTGGCTGTGTGGTAGCTATCGTCATGGCCTATTGTCTCCATCTGTTTCCGTTACTTATAACTTTAAAGGTTCTGGTTGTTCTTTCACTACTTTTGTTTCACGCCAAGTTGTCACCAGCCATCTCAGACCATAATGTATGATCAGGATGACACATCCTGAACAAAATGTTTGTGTATGGCCACAATCTGGTCATGTGACTGTCCCCCACAGGGTGCTGGGCTGTGGTTTGTGGTTCCTACTGGTAATCATGGCCCCGGGGGGTCCCTGCGGGGCGTTAAACGCTGCTTATAGAGCCATGACTACAGAGTCACTTTTTCCTTTAATGAATCAGTCTCTCCGGTTTACTTCTTATTCCCATTTTTCTCTTCATCCCCTCACAAACCTATTGACAATTTGGCATTTTTATTCTTCACTTAAGTTTTCGCCCATTACTCAGGCGAATTTTTCCACTAGTCTTTTTTTAATCGAGGAACTTAAACTCAACCTCGGCAAGCTCTTTATGGGCTGGGACTGTGTCTCCTAATTCTGTTGTGTTGCACTCTCCCAAATGTTTAGTACAGTGCTCTGCACATAGAAAGCACTCAATAAATAACATTGATTGACTGAACTTCCAAAACGGTCATTTCTCCAACTGTTCTCCCAGTAATCAGTAATATCCAATATCTTTTTTCTTTTCACAACAGGGAGTGTGTTGCCTCTGACAAAGTGAACCTTCACTGGTTACTAGCTTCATAAAGCAAATTTCTAGCAGCTGGGCCCGTACCTCTTGCAAGAAAACATGATTTCACATCTCTGTTTTCTTAAATACGAGTCAAGAAAAGGAAAAAAAGACTATCAAAAACACACACAAGCATACTACAATTTTGATTTTTTGGTATAGTCAAAAAAGTCACTGTACCCTAATGTATGCATTAAAAGAAGAAACATCATTGTTTATAGGATATAGCTTTTTAGATAATGTGCCAAGGTGAACCTGGACGCTATCCGTGACTTCCAACATCAGAGATTTCTCAGGCCGGGGGGCAGAAATAGGTGTCCCTCACCTCCATGCTGATCAAATAATGAATGGAGGAAGGACGGAAGGTAGAGAGTAAATAAACAGAGACTGGAAGCTGGAATGGCCTAGGAGCACAGATAATAAATACCTGTGGCCTCTGACCTTCTGGGCAGCGGATTGAGACTTGCAGCAGCTGGGTGTGGGTCACCTCTGCCCAGAGCATGCAAAGCGTCCTCTGCCTGCACCAAGGGAGGAGCCCTGGGATGGGTGAGTGTCCCGCTGAACGCTCATGGGGCTGGAAGTAGGGTGCTTTACCATGGGCATGTAACGCATAAATGGTTTCCTCCCAAGTGGGAAATATTCATGGGTGGGAGCTAGCTGCCTCACCACATGGGAACAAGGCATAAGTGAATTCCTCCTGAATGGGAAACGTTCATGGGCAGGACTTAAGTGTTCCACCATGGCCAAGTAACACATAAGTATATTCCTCCCAATAGGAAAGCTCTAATATCATTAAACAATCATACTCTTCCCAAAAGGGGCCTCCCAAAAAGGAAGTTCAATTCCCCGCATCCAAAATAATCAAATAACTCAATTCGCCTCGGGAATAAATTTTGTATAAAACTCAGACTTTTCTGTCCCCAGTCTCTTTCTCTTGCCTCGCCGAATCCCGAACTAAGTCATCCCCAGGTGACGGGTGACAGATGCTTCCCCACTTCCTTCCCCTTTTTCTAAAATCCACAAAAAGATCCAACAGACTGAGGGAATACTGACGTATCAATGCACACAAAGCAAAACTTTTGCCAATTAAAATGAAAACACCTGCGATCATAAACTATGTTGTTCTCATTTTCAACAATGAAAGGAAGTTAAAAGGCCCACTCTATGTCACTAGACTTGGCTCCTGTGTAGGGAAATAACATGGATAGATAAGCCAGCCGATTTTAAATGCTCTAGCCAAATCAACTCAAAAGGGTCTCTGAAATAATATGGGATATTTTCACATTAATGCTGTTTCCTGAAATGGATTAGTTGCAAGAGCTTTCCTTAAGCACATCATATTGATGACTTATGAAAGCGGAAATACACCCGGAGGGCTAACAGTTATGCTGCCTTCTTGCAATCCCTATACAATTCCAAAACATTACTTTTTTAAGATGGATTTCCCTCTCCTCCAAACATAAATGAAATCTCATAGTTAGTGCTTTAGCACTGGATTCCTTGCTGGAACGATTAAGCTGTACTCCCATTTCTGCCATAAAATAGTTACAGCTACCTATTTCAAAATGTGATTGCTCTTCTTCATTGCAGCCTCTCTGCAAAATGGTTGCAGTATCTCCTCCTTCACTGCTAAAGATGGAACACACTGCTAATTGAGAACAAGAAATAATTCCTCTATAATTCCCCTCGAGACTGCAAGCTCCTTGTGGGCAGGGGTGACATCCATCAATTATTATTATTATTATGGTATTTATTAGGCACTTTCTAAATGCCAAGCACTGGGGTAGATACAAAATATTCAGGTTAGACAAAATCCCTTTCCCACATAGGGCTCACAGTCTGAGGAGGAGGATGTAGGATTTAATCCCCATTTTACAGATGAAGAAAGTGAAACACAGAGTAGTTAAGTGACTTGCCCAAGGTCACACAGGAGGCAAGGTGTAGAACTAGGATGAGAACTGAGGGGCCTCTGAATCCCAAGTCAGTGGCCTTTCCACTAGGCCATACTGCTTCCCAAATCAATTCTACTGTATTATACTCTCCCAAGCACATTAGCACAGTTTCCCTACACAGTAAGTCCTCAATAAATACTACTGATTGATAATGCAATATTTTCCTTAAAATTACTCAGTATTATGCTTCGGAACTTTTGAAGTCTCAAACACCTCCCTTTTGACTACTTTAAATGCATAGAGAATTTTAAAAAATGTAGAGATCTATTGTTATTATTTCTAACAGATGAACGTGAAGTACCCTAGCACTTAGAAAAATTCTTGACACTTAGTGCTTATCAAATACCAAAATGATAGTGACGATAATGAGTGATTGATGAGAGTACTTTTGGGCAATATTTGAGGTTTCTAAAGGTTATCATCCTTAGGTAAAGCTCAAGTGGGCCTCTGTTTTACAAAATCCCACTTTTGATTTTATTTTTTCATTAATGATGACCATGACACTTCAAAGAAAAAGCCCAAGTAACAAAACATATTAGAAAATGTGTAGTATTGGCATCATTGGAACTAAGCACAATCTGACAGTCTTTAAAATATGAAAATGGAAACAAGTCAATGCTAACTCACAGATTTAATAAAGATGGAAAATGGACTGGAAATTACCATTTTTTCCTCCAAAATGAAATTGCTTAAAGTAAAGAAATACTAAATATTCAACATAATGGCACTGTTGATAGCAGTAATACGATTTTCTGCAAACTGGTCTTTTGGGCATCAAAGTTATACCAAGGGGAGCTTGCAAATAAATTCATTTCACTGGTTATCTATTCAGTGACCTTTTCCCAAGTTAAAAATCTCAGTTTTGGTAGAAAATCCCTGATGCCCACCACAGAATACAAAATAAGGGTACTAAAAACTTCAGTGCTGATGATACTTATTTCAGTTTTCATTCCATCATTGCAACTGCTGAATTTTAGTTACAACACTTAGAGAAGCAGCGTGACCTAGGGGAAAGAGCATGGCCTGGGAGTCAGAAGAATTGGGTTCTAATCCTGGCTCAGCAACTTTTCTACTGTGTGATCTTGGGCAAGTCAATTACTTCTCTGTGTCTCAGTTACCTCATCTGTAAAATGTGAATTGAGACTATGAGCCCTATATGGGAAAGGGACTGTGTCCAATTATCTTGTACCTACCCCAGTGCTTAGTACATGCCTGGCACAAAATAAGTACTTAACAAATACCATATCAGAGCTCATCTGAAAAGGATGCACAGAGATCAGATTGAAGGAAAGGCTGGCTAAGAAGCTGGGAGTGGGGGATCGATATTTAGGGAGTTTGTTGCTGGCTGTTCCTTCTGAGCTGCCTGTAACCAATCAGTGGTATATATTGAGTGCTTACTATGTGCAGACCACTGTGCTAAGTGCCTGGGAGAGCATAATGCAACAGAATTAGTGGAAACGTTCTCTCCACATACCGAGCTTACAGTCTACCTGTGTTATCCAACTGCCGATTCTGGGGTTTCTGAGCACGCTTGGTGGGAGAGAACAACATGCAGCAAATGCTGATCAAATAGAGGGTGTCTATTTGACACCCTCTTCTTACTTTCACCTCTTAGAGATGCCATCAAATCCCCATTCCTAATTTTCTCCCTTATCTTCAGTATAGCATATCTAAGATAAAAGGGGACAATGAAGCAACAGAGACCCCAATCAATTTTCTCCACAAGGCTTTGCATCTATTTCCGAAGATGTGCCGCTCCCACTCAATTCCACGGAGAGCATTACGCTGACAGCTGGAAGGTGAAAGGAATCTCATTTTATGGACTCACCTTTAACTGTATAATACAATTATAATGCTGGTTTATTTCAATTTTTCAGTCATCAATGTGAAATCTAGTGCTTGTAATCTCAGCCAGCTAACTATGCCAAATCCTGCCTATGTTAACAGCGGTTCACTTCAGGAATTACTCTTTCCATTCTTTGCTGAGAAGAAATGTGGTTTTGTGGAAAGAGCTCAGGACAATGAGTCAGGAAGCCTGGCTTCTAAATTCTGTTTCTAATCCCAGCTCCACAACTTGCCTACTGTGTTCAGCAAGTCACGGAAATTCTCTGTGCCTCAGTTTCCTCGACTAGAAAATGAAGATTAAATCTCTATTTTCCTTTGCTGTTAGACTGAGTTCCACATGGAAAAGGGATTATGTCCACTGGGATTATGTGACATCTACCACAGTGCTTGGTACTTTTTAAGCACTTCACAAAGACCACATTTATCATTATTTAATATGTCACTGGGAGGGACATTTTCACACATGTTTCTTTTAAACCATACTGACACCACAATCAACAAAATGTTCGATTAATAATAGGCTTAGGTTTAATTAAATCTGAGGCCTTCTGGGAAACTGTTCTCATAATTCAAGAAAAAAATGGATGCTCAGCAAAGTTTCTGAGGCTGAGATTCATAATATGAGTGGGGCAAAATATTTCAAAGGAATTATTCAAGAAATGAAGAAAGGCAAATCATGTATACCAGTTAATTATTTTAATCCTATATTATACCATAAGAAAGGTACTCTTTTCTTTAACTGCTCATCTTTAACTCCAGAGACTACCATGACCATTATTACTATTACTATTTTTTTGTTGTTTTTTTAAATGGTATAAGTTAAGCGCTTATTATGTGCCAGGCACTGTACTAAGTGCTGGGGTAGATACAAGATAATCAGGTTGGACCTAGACCATGTCCCCCGTAGGGCTCCCAGTCTTTAATCTCCATTTTACAGACTGATAACTGAGGCTCAGAAGTTAACTGACTTACCCAAGGTTACACAGCAGACAAGTAGTGGAGCTGGGATTAGAACCCAGGTCCTCTGACTCTGAAACCCAAGCTCTTTCCACTAGGCCAAGCAGCTCCACTCTGTTAGTTTATCGCTGGGGTGGAAACCGAACTACCCACCATAGGACCCACTGAACAAAAGAAGAAAATACGTGTTTAGCTGTTGACTGTTACATGGAATTGTTACCTTGGCAACTGGTGTCAAAAAGGGAGTTTAAGGCTTTGCAAGTGAATATACCAAGTACTGGCATGCTGCCAAATGGCTTTGGTAATGAAATGGTTGATAGCAGAGAATCAAAATGATCAGAGCTCAGGGACTTTAGCTTAAAACTGATCATCAGGCAGGCATAACACTTACAAATGAAATATGGTAAAATGCCAAAATAATATCAAAAAAGCAAATACAGTTATTGCTTCCAGGGATCGGTCTAGTACTCCTTATGGTGGTTTGAAGAGCTTTTAAAATCTGCTCACTGGAATTCCCTGCTTTCTCAGGAAATTAAATCATATAATGGATTACTGGAAGAAAGAGCATAGCACAATTATAATGTATAAATGCGCTTTTCATCTCGGAGAAAAAACTCCTCCCATTAAAAATGCCATTTAGGTAAGGTGCTAGAATACTTAATTGGGCAGACAGTAACTCTTATTTATTGACCATATACTCTGTGTACAGCACTGTACTAAGCGCTTAGGAGAGTACAATATAACACAGTTGATAGACATGCTCCCAGCCCACAATGAGTTTACAGTTTAGAGCTAATATCGTGGCTACAATCATAGCCCCTACAAGAATGATGAGAATATCTGGTCTCAGAGATGCAGAGGGGAAAGCATCATTTTCCTAATAAGATCATAACTCTTTAATCTCTGCCACTCTATTTTACTCAGCTTTGTTTTCCACTTGACAATTCTACGATTCTTTCCTCATGCCCAGGACCCAGCCCCCACCCCAGGCCCCTGATACCCTTGCCAACTACTTTGTTGATAAAATTGAAAACATTAGGCACAAACTCCTCAAAGTCTCTCCATCACCCGCTCACCTTTCTCCGGATTACCAGCTTTTTCTCAAGAGGTCTCCCGCCTGCTCCCCAGTGAACCCAGTACCTGAGCCTCTGTCCCTTTCGCCCCCTGAAGCGATTGATCCCACTCTTTCCCCACCTCATTGCACTTTTCATGCTCTCATTCTCTGCTGGCTTGTTCCTCTCTACTTTCAAACATGTTCAGACCTCTCCCAGACTACAAAAGCCCTCTCTTGATCGTTCTACAGCCCTGTCAACTATCACCCCATCTCCCCAATTCCATTCCTGCCCTGACTCCTAAAGCACATTAGAAACACCCACTGCCTTCATTTCCTCTCATATAAACTCTTCTCAAACCCACTGAAGTCAGGTTTTTGACTCCTTCAAGTCAGAGACCGCACTCCCTAAAGTTCACCTGCACTCCCTAAGGTTCACCAATGAGCTCCATATAGCCAAGCCCAAAGGGCTCCACTCCTTCCCAATCCTCAACTTCTCAGATACTTCTGACACTAGAGACTTCTTCCAAACCCTATCAGGCCTTGGTTTCGCTGACATGAATTAACTGGTCCTCCTCCTACCTCTCTTGCCACATCTTCTTAGTTTGGTTTGTCTTGTCTTATGCTGTCAAGTCATCTCCTACACACAGCGGCTCCATAAACACATTTCTCGCAGAACGCCCCACCTCCATTTGCAATTGTTCTTGTAGTGCATCCATAGAGTTTTCTTGATAAAAATATGGAAGAAATTGACCAATGCCTCCTTCCGTGCAGAAAACTTGAGGCTCCATTCTCGACTCTCTCCCGTGTCACTGCTGCCCGGCAAAGGTGACTTTTGACTTGCAACAGATTGCCTTCCACTGGCTAGCCACTGCCCAAGCTAGGAATGGCTATGCTTCAGCTTGACTCTCTCTCTCTTCTGGACTCCTCCTTTTTCCAATCTCCCATTCAGTCAAATGCTAGTTCCTGCAGTTTTTCCTAAACGACATTCCCTGGAGACGCCTCTTCCTCTCCACCCAAAAAGCTACCAACCTGAACCAGGCTCTAGAAATATCCTGGTTAGACAATTGCATCAGACTCCATACTGCCCTCCTTGTTTCTAGCTTCCCTCCCGCTCCAACCTACACAGCACATTGCAGCATGGATCGTCTTCATGAAACTTGACTCAATACACACCTCTCCACTCCTCAAAACCCTCCACTGGCTTCCCCTATCTCTCCAAATTGAACAACTCTTCCTCAGTCAGCTTCTGGGCTCACAACCAACTTGCCCTATCTTGCATATATGCGCTCCACCAATTACTCTTCAGCTTGCTTTCTTTGATAGAGAAGCAGCATGGCTTAGTGGATAGGGCACGGGCCCAGAAGCCAGAAGGTCATGTGTTCTAACCCCGGCTCTGCCACTTGTCTGCTCTGTGACCTTAATAATAATGAAATTACTTCCCAGCACCCTCTCTTATTTAGACCCATCTGGAACATTTTTGTATATATGCTACTCAATTGCATCCTTTGATTCCTCTATTTGTAACAAGAATTTTCCCTCACCGTTAGAGTGAAAGCTACTTATGGCCAGGGAACCTATCACTTGCTGGTTTTGTACTTCCTGAGCATTTAGTACAGTGGTTTGCATCCAATGGTGATCAATCAATATATTACTATTACTTCTATTCATTTGTAAAATGCCCAGGGGAAGTTTTCTGTGAAATTCTCCTCCAATATTTATGTAATTAGAACAGCCCATGAAAAACAGGAAATTACATAAATTGTGATCATTCTCCACTCAGTGCTCAAGGTAACAAACAAAACTAGTGCATAATAAGTGTATAGAATGGGAACGATCTCTTTCTTCTGAGCATCAGCAAAAGGCTTCCAGGTTTCATTTTTTTGGCCCCTTAGAGCTGAAGAGAGAGATAAAAGATTCATAAACTTTAGGGATGCTAAGCTGACATCACAGGTGTTCTCTTCTCCCTAAATGAACCATTCGCAGCAGGTTACAAACAACGTGTGCTGTACAACTCTGACATTTCAGGATCATCGGGGGCTCCAGGTGGCAACAACTTGGGCGACCACACAATTGTTTCATTCCAAGAAGAAACAAGAGGCAGAGCGATTTAGAAGAAAGGAATATGCCCCTGGAGAGAAAGATAAGCTACTCACTGATGTGAATGCTAACAGTTCCTCCTCGGTTAACTTGTGCACAGGGTTGTTCTTTTGGAAGTTGGTGCTGAAAGACAAAAAATTGCACAGACGGTAAAACATCTCATAGCACTGTAGTTGAAGAGTTGGAAAATGTTTCCTCCAAATCGTCAAATCCCAAATCCCAAAGATTTAAAATACACTAGAACTACACCAAGGAGAAAATGGCTCTAACCTGATGTCACACAGGGACAAGTAATTCTGAGAGGACCCGAGAGATAAAGTGTACTATCCCAGTGGGTGGAGGATATCTTGTCCCACCTAGCCACCCCCAAGCTATTAGTTTAAACAGCAGAGCACCTGATCGTAGTTTTAGGTACTACTTCTTGGTATAACAGCAGGTCACGGGTATGCGAGCATGGCCACCTCAGAATGTAGAAACCCAAAAGAAATCCCCCCATGATAGCCAATACTGCTCACAGCCTCTCTCAAGGCACATCCAGTTCTGGAGACCAGAACTCGAGATTCTCAGAAAATGGGTTCAGAAGAAAACAACGGAGATGATTAAGGGGATGAGAAATAGGAATGGAGATGAAGTTAGCCAAAGTGGGATTATTTCATGTGAGGAAAAGGCAGCAGAGGAGGAATTTAAAGACCCTCGAGCACATGAATAGTCATTACGTGACAGTGAATGATCAGCTGCTCCCCCATCTACCCTTAGAACAGATGAAGAGAAGAGGGGGTTCAGAATGCAACACCAGGCAGTTAGGTTGGATAGAGGGAAGAAATTCCTGATTCTGAGGTTTGGGAATATTGAAAGTGCCACCCCCTCCACCTGCGCCTCGGACCCCATTCCCTCTCACCTTCTTAAAACCATCGCCCCTGCCCTCCTCCCTTCCTTAACTTCTATTTTTAACCACTCAATCTCCAAGGGCTCCTTCCCCTCTGCCTTCAAACATGCCCACGTCTCCCCCATCCTAAAAAAACCCGCTCTTGACCCCACTTCCCCCTCCAGTTATCGTCCTATCTCCCTACTACCCTTCCTCTCCAAAATCTTAGAACGAGTCGTCTACAATCGATGCCTAGAATTCCTTAACTCCCATTCTCTCCTAGACCCCCTCCAATCTGGCTTCCGTCCCCTCCACTCTACCGAGACTGCTCTCTCTAAGGTCACCCATGACCTCCTTCTTGCCAAATCCAATGGCTCCTACTCCATTCTGATCCTCCTTGACCTCTCTGCTGCCTTTGACACTGTCAACCATCCCCTCCTCCTCCATACCTTATCTCACCTCGGCTTCACGGACTCTGTCCTCTCCCGGTTCTCCTCTTACCTCTCTGGCCGATCATTCTCGGTCTCCTACGCTGGAGCCTCCTCCCCCTCCCATCCTTTAACTGTTGGAGTTCCTCAAGGGTCAGTTCTTGGCCCTCTTCTGTTCTCCATTTACACTCACTCCCTCGGTGAACTCATCCGCTCTCACGGCTTTGACTACCATCTCTACGCAGATGACACGCAGATCTACATCTCCGCCCCTGTCCTCTCCCCCTCCCTTCAGGCTCGCATCTCCTCCCGCCTCCGGGACGTCTCCACCTGGATGTCGGCCCGCCACCTAAAACTCAACATGAGCAAGACTGAGCTCCTCATCTTCCCTCCCAAGCCCGGTCCGCTCCCAGACTTCTCCATCACCGTCGATGGCACGACCATCCTTCCCGTCCCGCAGGCCCGCAATCTCGGTGTCATCCTTGACTCGTCCCTCTCGTTCACCCCACACATCCTATCCGTTACCAAGACCTGCTGGTTTCACCTCTACAATATCGCCAAGATCCGCCCTTTCCTCTCCACCCAAACGGCTACCTTACTATTACGGGCTCTCGTTATATCCCGGCTAGACTACTGTGTCGGCCTTCTCTCTGACCTCCCTTCCTCCTCTCTCGCCCCGCTCTGGTCTATTCCTCACTCCGCTGCCCGGCTCATCTTCCTGCAGAAACGATCTGGGCATGTCACTCCCCTTCTTAAACAACTCCAGTGGTTGCCTATCGACCTCCGCTCCAAACAAAAACTCCTCACTCTAGGCTTCAAGGCTCTCCATCACCTTGCCCCTTCCTACCTCTCCTCCCTTCTCTCTTTCTACCGCCCACCCCGCACGCTCCGCTCCTCTGCCGCCCACCTCCTCGCCGTCCCTCGGTCTCGCCTACCCGCCGTCGACCCCCGGGCCACGTCCTCCCGCGGTCCCGGAACACCCTCCCTCCTCACCTCCGCCAAACTGATTCTCTTTCCCTCTTCAAAACCTTACTTAAAAATCACCTCCTCCAAGAGGCGTTCCCAGACTGAGCTCCTCTTGCCCCTCTACTCCCTCTGCCATCCCCCCTTTACCTCTCCGCAGCTAAAGCCTCATTTTCCCCTTTTCCCTCTGCTCCTCCACCTCTCCCTTCCCATCCTCACAGCACTGTACTCGTCCGCTCAACTGTATATATTTTTGTTACCCTATTTATTTTGTTAATGAATTGTACATCGCCTTGATTCTATTGTTTTTCTATTGTATTGTTTTCTATTGTTGCCATTGTTTTTACGAGATGTTCTTCCCCTTGACGCTGTTTAGTGCCATTGTTCTTGTCTGTCCGTCTCCCCCGATTAGACTGTAAGCCCGTCAAACGGCAGGGACTGTCTCTATCTGTTGCCGACTTGTTCATCCCAAGCGCTTAGTACAGTGCTCTGCACATAGTAAGCGCTCAATAAATACTATTGAATAAATGAATGAATGAAAGGGGGGCTGAGGGAGAACTTGTCATTTGGAACCTTCCTTCCTCTGGAAGTCTTAAGAATGTGCTCAGAGCCTCACCCCTCTGAAACAGCTTTGTCAGGGTCCCCCCCAAGGACAAAGAACAAGACAAGCCCCCCAAAAGGCCCTGCTGCCTATCAATCTTCATCGGGCACCTCCCCTTGTTGCACCCAAGGATGTACACCCCTGAGCAGCCCCACCAGAGCCCAGGAAGGGAGGTAAGTGAAAAACCTCAGTCTTTGCAAGCATTCAGGCCATTCGGGCTGGGGAAGACCCAATCCTGGCTCTACTACTGGGCTTCAACACTAAAAATTCAAACAAGGGGCTGGGGAGGTAGGGACTCCGTACCTGCTGCAGAAGACTTGACTGGAGTGTGGCATGGGGCTTCTGTTGCAAAGACTTGGGGAAGAAAAGGAATACCTACAGAGCACCAACTTTGTGCCAAACACTGAACTAATTATAATAATAATAACAATTGTGGTATTTGTTAAGTGCTTATTTTGTGCCAGGTCCTGTTCTAAGCGCTGGGGTAGCTACGATCTAAGTGGTCCCTGTCCCGCATGGGGCTCACAGTCTTAATCCCCATTTTATAGATGAAGATAAGGCACAGGGAAGTTAAGTGACTTGCCCAAGGCCACACAGTGGTGGAGTTGGGATTGGAACTCAGGTCCTCTGACTCCCAGGCCCGGGTTCTTTCCACTAGACTGCTTCTCTACCAAATGTTGGGAAAAGGTACATGGTTAAGATTCTCTAGGAAGTAAATCAGAAATCTAAACCCCCTCTGAAATCACTAGACTGACTTCACTACAATGCTTCTGAACAAAAAAAATAAATTCTCTACCTAGCCAGACTACAGGAATGGGGCCCCATATTAGTTTTCTGTTACTCAAGTCCTAGTAACATTAAAATTTAATATTGCAGGAAAGCTTTCATTTTAACCACCTTAGTTATTAGTTAGTGGGTATTAACTTTAAGATAAAGAGAGCTAAAACCAAGGCAGACTGAAAAATGCAATAATTCGAATCTTTTTTTCTCTTAGTTATGGCTTTTAAGAGTGTGCTGGAACTTGTTAAAAAAAAAAACCTGAAGAATTTAAAATACTGAGACTGAGAAGAAAATAACCAAGAATGCTGTCCTCCTCTACTCTGCCGAACAGATCATGACCAATTTTATCCAGAAAACAACCCTACACCATCCTTTTATTGATGATAAGAGACCCAAGGAGGCAAAAGGGAAAACACCAGACAATGCAAACACTGAGCATGGCAACACAATGAGGGACATCTTTTTGTGTTGCCACAAAGCCATTCCTATAGACCCCAAATTGGCCTTTTCAGTCACGAACATACTCATAGGTAAACTTCACCTCTTGTGGTGTTTTCCTTGAATATGAAGGACAGCTATATCTGCAAGTGTATTTATGTACATACATTGCATACAAGTACAATAACCAATCAATCAATGGTATTTACTGCATGCTTCTTGTGTGCAGAGCACTATACTAAGCACTTGGGAGAGTGCTCTGCACACAAGAAGCATGCAATAAATACCACTGATTGATTGGTAGACAGGTTCCCTGCCCACAAGAAGCTTACAGCCTAGAATGGGAGATAGACATTAATATAAATAATATAATTTCTAGTTATGTACATAATTACTGTGGGGCTGCAGGTGGGATGAATACCATATGTCCTATTAAACATCAGCAATTGTTACCTGTTATAATAAATGCATACTTTTGATTTTTTTCACTGAACAGTGAATGTGCTGATAGTGCCCTATATTGTAATACATCTTTTTGCTACGAGCCCGAACTCATGTTTAGTAACAATAAAAACAGCCTGTGAGTAAATCATCCGCTGATACACAGACTATATACTAGGATAAAAAAGAGACAATATACGCTTGCTCAATAGCTTTGAGACCCAGGAAACATGTGAGCAATTAAAATATTGTTTTTCACCCACGTAATGAAAATGCAGAACTTAATGATTGAGAAATCTGGCCACTTAACTGTCTAATCCGGATTTTCTTCTTGTGTGTGTTTTGGAAGAAACAGAGCTACACTATCGCTTCACTCTTGCCACCCCCAGCATTGATGTTTTCAAAAGCTTCTGAGCCTCAGGGCTAATCTGCAAAAGCATCCCATAAGCAGATCTGAAAGTAATTTTGTCACCTAAATGCTGATATTAAAAAATCTCTGGGTGAACAGCACCCACTCTCCTCCCCTAGGCTGATCTATACCTCCTATTGGCGAGAATGACAAATGAACTAAATCTGTTTCCTGCTCTAAGCCTCTTACTGGCTATAGTGGCTGGTTCTTAAATTTGCTTTCACAAGGAATGAATTTACATTCCAACTCAACTCTCTGTGGACAGCTCCAGTGAATCAGGTACGGCAGTTGGCACTAGGCTTCTAAAAATCAACTCCCTTGCTCTAGAATATTAGTCTGCCTTAAATTAAGATCTGGGCATGCTGTTGGGTATGTTGTGGCATTGAATATGTTGCGAGGTGCTCTTGAAAAACTTGCAAAATGACTAAAAGAGCAAATCCTCCCAACGACTTACCAAATCCCAAGGATGACGGCAAGTTCCTCGGCACATAAGTCAGGAATCCGATACTGCTCACAATCAGCTAGTTTTATTTCGTTCAGTACCGTATCATCATTTAGCTCGAGATTCTGTAAGAAAACAGGAAGAAATGTATATCATCTACCAAGGGTGATAGTGATACCGAATCACTTTCAGCTTCACCGATGTTTCCAGTAAGATCTAACAACAAAAATTACGTGTGGAAAAGAGCTATTTTGGAAATCATCAAAACTTGATAGCTGGAATTTTTCAGCTCTCAATAGTTGCCCTTCAAGTGGATTAAGGAGAAAGGATTTCACCTGAAGGAGAAAAGATAGCTGTCATCATTGTGAGCAGCCAATTTACTGAGTGTGTGCCAGGTACTAACCAGGTGCAGGAGTTTACAGTTTTGGTTCCACATAATCCCTGCTACAAAGGAGTTTACAATTTGCTGCCTTGGACCAAAGCAATGCTTGATGCAATACAACTTGCAGAAAATGGCACAAAGGACAACTGAGCCACCAGAATTAAAATGATTAAAAATCCATTTGATATTTCATCTATGACAGAGACAATGACATACAAACCAACAGCAGGCCCACGAAATGCTAACGTTTGCAGAATGTGAACAAAATGTTCATCTGATGATTAATAAGTATCTGGACTGTTTATACCCTTAAAAACAGCACTGAATTGGTTGTTCCTTCATATAATGAAATCTGAAACAACTCAGAAAAAAATCTCAGGGGAGAGAGTACATCACTGACAGTCATCTGTCTTCCTCAAATTAACCCTCTCCCCAAACTTTTAATTGAAAATCTCTGATGGGCTGAAAAAACATTTTCAAAATTCCTGGGTTTCTCTTGTGACCGCTGAATCTAAAGTGAACTTCTAAACATCAAACCCAAGACTGAAAAAAAAATATCTAAAAGGTGACAAGCAAAATTTTTAACAATCCAACTGAAGTGCCTGTCAGTTGTCTCTGCCGAGCCCTATATTAAACAAACCCAAACAAAACTTGGCCTAGTGGATAGGCCAGGAGTTTGGGAGTCAGAAGGATCTGGGTTCTATTCCCAGCTCTGCCACTTGTCTGCTATGTGATGTTGGGCAAGTAGCTTCACTTCTCCGTGACTCAGTTACCTCACCTATAAAATGGGGTTTAAGACGGTGACGCCCTTGTGGCACTTGGACCGAGTCCCATCTTTTTAGCTTGTATCTTCCCTAGTGCTTAGAATAGTGCCTGGCACATAGTAAGCACTTAACACCATAAAAAAAAAAATCAGAATTCTGATTATCAATCACAGCATGAAGCAGCACCAGCTGGTGGAGGTAGGGGAGTAAGTATAGGAACATGATGAAAGGGAAGAGAAGAAGGGACTTTCTGAAGGAGGGATGCTGATCTTTCATACATGGCCTCAAAGAGGAGATCGAATAAAGGGAGGAGGAAGGGTTGTATGGTATACTCTGGCAACATGGGGTAACTGACTTGCAAAACGCTTGCTTCAAAGTATCTTGAGGAATCCCAATATGTATTTGCTCATCTGAAAATGTGTTCTCCCGAACCTAGCTCAATGTAATTTAGAAATGGAGTTGAACATACTTTTTGAAAGGTTCCTAAATTTGAAAAGTCGGCTCTTGAAATGTTTTGTTGAAACAGGGGGTAGGGGTGGCCCTCCATGGAAGTATAAAATCGAGTCCTGGTCAAGAGCAAGAAAATAGATCTGTTTGTCTTTAGTCCAGAAGATGCTTTGGGATGGAGGGAGGCAGCACTAGATGTGAGTGTGGAACTGAAAAATGGAATTAGGTGGAATTTTAGGGGATTTCTGACAAATTTACCTGGAATTCTATCTTTATTATTAGATTTTTCATCATCGGTGATCTTGGGGAATCGATGAATCAATTCATTGAGTACTTACTATGTGCACAGCACTGATCTAAGCACATGGAAGAATAAAATACAACAGAGTTGGTAGATGCAAGGGAAGTTGGGTCAAAGTTTGGTTATCTTCCCCCCAAAATTAAAGAAGGTCAGTAATCAAACAGTCATATTTATTGAGCAATTACTGTATGCAGAGCACTGTACTAGGCACTAGGGGAAATACAACAGAGAAGGTAGACACATTCCCTGCCCACAGGACCTTACAGTCTAGAGGGCGAGGTGGACATTAAAATAAATTATAGGTATATGCCTGAGTGCTATGGGGTAGAGGGTGGAGTGAATATCAAGAGCTTCAAGGGAACAGATCCAAGTGCATAGGTGAGTCAGAAGGGAAAGGGAGTTGGAGAAATAATACAAAAATAAATAATTATGGTATTTGTTAAGCACTTACTATGTGTCAAGCACTGTTCTAAGTGCTGGGGTAGATACAAGGTAATCAGGTTGTCCCACCTGGGGCTCACAGTCTTAATCCCCATTTTACCGATGAGGTAACTGAGGTGCAGAGAAGTTAAGTGGTCTGCCCAAGGTCACACAGCAGACAAGTGACGGAGTCGGGATTAGAGCCCACAACCTCTAACTCCCAGGCCCGGGTCCTTGCCACTAAGCCACACTGCTTCTCTTAATGAGGGCTTAGTCGGGGAAAGCCTCTTGGGGGAGACGAGATTTTCATAAGGCTCTGAAGGTGAGGAGAGTGGTAGGCTGTTGGTTATAAGGGGGAGGGAGTTCCAGACCAGAGGGAGGACAGGGACAAGGGAATGGCAGCAAGATAAACAAGACAGAGATACAGAAAGTAGGTTGGCATTAGAGGAGAGAAATGTGAGGGCCGTGCTACAGTAGGAAGTCTCAGGCATCTACATGAGCGTGAGCATAATACATATCAAATATAAGGCAGTATTCTTCCTCTTCCAATCAATCAATAGTATTTCTTTAATGTTTACTGTGTGCAGGCTTTAGTAAGCACTTGGGAGAGTACAAGGTAACAGAGGTGGAAGACACGTTCCCTATCCATAAGTAGCTTAGAGTCTACAGAGGAGCTTACTTTCCAAACATCCTACCTACCCTAGTCCCTGGCCCAGGATCTTGGTGGGGTCACTGTCAAGGTCTCTCTTCCTTTGCTGACCACCCTCTCCACCATCTTACACCACCCAATCCATCCCCCAGTCCTGCTGATCCTGCCTTGGTCACATTTCACTGATAAGAGCACATGATTAACATTAGAATAGCAATAATTGTGATATTTGTTAAGCGCTTACTAAATGCCACACAGCCTGTCAAAGGAATCTGACTTAATAATAATAATTTTGGTATTTGTTAAGCGCTTACTATGTGCCGAGCACTGTTCTAAGCGCTGGGGTAGACAGAGGGGAATCAGGATGTCCCACGTGGGGCTCACAGTCAATCCCCATTTTCCAGACTTGTGGGGGAGGGATTCAGGACTGTCTAGCCGGGCTTACGGGGGACTCTACTTCCTGCTATCCTCCTCCAACCGGCCCCTTCAAAACCGACGGGTGGGTGGGTGATGGATGATGAGGTAGAAAATTGGAGACACAGATCCCTGCGTAACTAGCCACAGGTTCCCTCAGAAGTAGGGCATGACATTTGACTGATGCCTATGAAACAAGAGAAAAATGGCTGAAGGACTCAAGATAATCAATTCCAAACCGGGGAATGGGGAGCAGCAAAATATAAGAAGCATCTCCCGGGGCAAGAGGCGGTAAGAGAATGGTCAGGCCGGATATGCCATCTACTGACGATCTTCAATCTGTCAGAGGCTCACTGGAAGGGGACAGAGGTCCCAGACCAGATGAAGGGATCACAGACTCGTGTACAACTTGGCCCGAACGTCGCAGAAAACTTGTATCCAAAATAACCTAACAACTCTAAGAAAGACAACAGATATTCTGGCTCACATTTCTGGCGAGGGAAGTTTAGGGTTTCCTCACCAAGTTAAGATAATAAAAATCTACTTTCGCCGCTCTTTGCCATCCGAATTGTACATTCCAAGCGCTTAGTACAGCCCTCTGCACACAGTAAGTGCTCAATAAATATGATTGAATGAATTAACTGATCCGAATGTTCTTCAAATTAATTTCTTTAAAAGCTATCCTCTCTCCTGTGGACAGCAACAATAAAACTGATATCTCCTTCTGGGACAAGAAACTAGGAATGGGAGGACCTAGAAGACTAGGATTTTAGTGGATAAAGCATGAGCCTGGGAGTCAGAAGGTCTTGGGTTTTAATCCTGGCTCTGCCACAAGTCTGCTGTGTGACCTTGGGCAAGTCTTCACTTCTCTAGGCCTCAATTATCTCATCTGTAAAATGGGGATTAGGAGTGTGAGCCCCATGGGAGACGGGGACTGTGTCCAACCTGATTGACCTGAACCGACCCGAGCCCTTAGAATGGGGTCTGCCACATAGTAAGCACTTAACAAGTACCATGATTATTAATATTACTTTTAACCAGTCCAAGAGGGGAAAAAATATACTAAAAATCATGAAGGGTGGGGATAGGGTGAATGTGGAATTGTTGTTCACCAAGTCCCACAAAGCCAGGACAGGGAGGATCCACCAAAGCTTGAGATCGGTAAGCTCAAGACTAACAAAAGGAAAATCTCTTTTGCGCCATATGGTAAGCATATGGAATTTATTACCGCAGGAAGTTGTGCAGGCAGAAAATTCTCATAAATTCATGGAAAAAAGGTCCTTAATAGGTTACTAGAATACAAAGTGAAGAGTGCTGGAAGGCCCAAGATGCATTTAGATAGACCCACGGATGATAGGTTCAAGAAGGGTTTGTGCGGGAAATGCCGGCAACGATACATCTTTAACAATGAGGATGGACGCCCTTAGGGGCAACTATCAAACTGTTCCTCCACGAATCCTTCAACACGACCCTCAAAAACAAAATAAGGGGCTGCTGGACCTTAGAGTGACCCAGCTTGACACCCCCTGTTTCCTTTTGCTCCCGTTCTGTGACTTGGATGTAGCAATCCTAAATACAAGCTGAATGACCGAATTATTCTTCTGCTTACCTTTGTTAAATTTTCCAGAGGTGTGGGAGCTGGGCTGAGTTCGCAGTGAGGAAGGACATCATCTTCTCTACTGACACTGATGATAAGCTGGGCCACATAGTTTTCCTGAAATCGGGTCCTTTTTCCTAAAGCACCTAGAGAAGCAAACGACATAGGACACGTCGTTAATGTGGCCATGGGGGTCTTTTGACCTACCGGCCGTAAGTTTTCAAATCTTGTTCTTCTTGGGAGGAGTCTTTTCTCTGGCTGCTTCATTTTTATTAGGAGAGGTGTGAACCCCCCAACTTGGGAAGCTTGAAAGCCCCTGGAGAGGTGAAAGGGGAGAGTGGAGGTAGCTGAAAGGGATAGAAATGCAGAAATTCTGTTGCCTTTACCCTCCAAGTCTCCCTTATACCAGTCTGGGTGGAGAACCATCTTGCTGGAGACTCTGTCCAAAGAATATTAGTCGGGTGTCTCTTCCAAGGTTCCAGGGCTCAGGAATGGGATGAGCTCCACAAGCACAAGAACAAATTAAGCCCTGCTTTCTGAACATCATCAAAAGAGCAACAGAAACACCATTAGAGTTAAGTGGTTGATGAAGATCATTGTTTCTGAGGTTTTTTTGGCTTCATCCAGCCTTCGCACACTAACTGTAACGCCACTGACATTTGCCAATACAGTATGTACTTTTTTCATTTGTTCACTCTTGGTATTTCTTAAGTGCTTACTATGTGTCGAACACTTTTCTAAGCGCTGGGATAGATACAAGTCAATTAGGTTGGACAGGGTCCCTGTCCCGCATGGGGCTCACAGTCTAAGGAGGAGGGATAGCAGGAGAACTGAGACATAGAGAAGTGAAGTGACTTTCCCAAGATCACAGAGCAAACAATTGGCAGTGCTGGTATTAGAACCCAGAACCCCATACTTGTGCTCTTTCCACTAGGCCACACTGCTACTTATGTGTAAGAGCTTAAAAATCACCCAGAAATATTATTTGGCCCCTAGGCTGGAATAAAATCAATTTCTAGTAATTTAAGATGTTTAAATAGAGTAGGCAGAGTCATACAAGTGCCAAGGTCTGCTAACTGGGCTCCCTTGGCAGCACTTCAGTTTCCTCATTTGCTGCCGTCGCCCCACCTCTGTCCTTCCCACGTGCATGTTTATCTTCTCTACATTTCTGTTCTTGGAATGTTGCTGCTTGAGGGAACAGAAACATAAATACCTAGGGTTTATAATGCACCTCTCTCCCCGAGCACACAGACCACTTTCAGACTAATTTTTCCATGGTATCCTCACAACCCTGGTGAGAATACGGATGAGTTTGAAGATGCCCGATTTACTCTTTAGAGGAAAGTTTGCTAATCTTCTCCGTCTCAGATCAACTTTATGAGTCAATGTCAATCACGGGGTCACTTTGGAAATATAGCAGCTTGTAAGCTCATTGTGGGCAGGGAACATATCGAACTCGTATATCGTGTTCGTACTCTCCGAAGTGCTTCGTGCGGTTCTCTGTACATAGCAAGCATTGAATAAATAGCACTAAGCGATTGATTTTATATGATTGATGCTGCACCTATTAGTAAATATTTTGATTGTCGATTGTAGTTATAGAAAGGCTCTCAGCTCAACGCTGGGAGAGGAGTCAGCCTTTGGCCAGGTCAGGACAGCGAACAGAATGGCCAAGGCCAAGCGTGGATGTGGGCAGGACTTAATGGTCTGGAACTTCCTGCATGTTGATCTGCATAACAGTGAAAGTGTAAAATCTCTTTAAAATAAAAATTGAGACCAGTGTTAGAGATCTTCAGCAGAGATCATGGAAAATCCTTCAATGATATTAAAGAGTGGGTTTCTGGGACTAGTGGAAAACTTTGATCCATAGAACCATTAGAAGCAGCCTGGTGGACAGAGTATGGGCCTGGGAGTCAGGAGGAACTGGGTTCTAACCCTGGCTCTGCCACTTGTCTGCTGTGTGACCTTGGGCAAATCACTTCACTTCTCCGTGCCTCAGTGACCTCATCTGTAAAATGAGGATTAAGTTTGGGAGCCCCATGTGGGACAGGGACTGTGTCCAACCTGACTAGCTTGTATCCATCCCAGCAGTTAGTACAGTGCCTGGCACACACTAAGCGATTAACAAATACTACAATTATTATTATTATAGAAAGTCCCCACAAAGAGGCTTTAGTTAATTTCAGAACAGTTTTCTAGAAAGTACCGGAAGAGATGCTGGGGGGGGGGAGACCCAATTAACAGACCAGTTCTTGGACGGCTCTGAGAAACACATCTGGGTTAATAGACAGAAAATAACCATTAGTGATTGAGTCTCCAGTCAGGATTGACAGACAAGGTTTGGTCCCGAGGCATCGGGTCTAAGAAGCCTGCAAGGGCAGCCCATTAGCGCTTTATCTTTCCTGCCAGTAATCTTCGGGCTGGGGCAAGGAGTTGTTGGCCCATAAGATATCCCTTTGAATCTTGGTTCTTTAACAAATGGTCTTCCTTCCCTACCATGACAAAAAACAGACTCTTCTTTAAATTGTGTCGATTAGAATAAAACCAACCTTTGAAACAAATTTGGGCCGGTTTTAGCTCAGGCAGCATATGAGACATTGGAATGTTCACCAACCTTAGGCAGAAATTCGTTGCCGCCATCATTAAATAAAAAGTGCATTAAGTCGCTTCAGGTTCAGCAATCTTTTTTCAGTTTACAACACCTGATAAATTCCTTTATCAAGAAAATCTCCATTAAACCAAAAACATTGGTCCCAGGAATCCACTATTTACCAGAATGTAATTCAAACATTTTTATGTCCTTCAGATAAAGCAGTCCTCTCAATTGATTCCTTTGGCTTCATAATTAAGAGGCTTAACTGTAATGATTATGGGGAAGCTCTTGCTGGAATCAATCAACCAATAGCATTTATTGAGTGCAAACTGTGTGCAGAGCACTGTACGAATCTCTTGGGAAAACACAATGGAATTAATAGACATGACCCCAGACTCAAAAAGAGTTTACAATCCAGTGGGGAAGACAGATGGAGGAAGCACTAGAGGGCAAAAATACGTAAATAAGTGCTCCAGGGAGCAGGGTATATCCAAGTTCTTAGGTGATCTGGGAGTGCTGAAGTGGGAGTTTTGGAGTGGGGCGGGGAATGCCTGGTGAAAAGAGGACAGGCCCCGGAGTAAGAAGGACATGGGTTCTAATCCCTGCTCCGCCACATTCTTTTAACGACATCTGTTAAAAGCTTACTATACATCAGGCACTGTGCTAAGCGCTGGAGTAAATACAAGATAATCAGGTTGGACACAGTCCCCTGTTCCACATAGGGCTCACAATTTTAATCTCCATTTTGTTGGTGAAGTAACTGAGGCACAGAGAAGTGACTTGCCCAGGGTCACAGAGCAGACAAGTGACAGAGCCAGGAATAGAACCCGGGTCCTCTGACTCCCAGGCCCGTTCACTTTTCATTAGGCCACACAGCTTGGTAGCAGAAGTAAATAGTAAAACTCAGTTGAGCACACCAGTTCTTTTCATCCACACTTTTCCTCTCATCGACCTTAATAGATACTTCAATAGTCAGCTGTATTAGATGTTTTTATACCCTCTGTTTTTCTGTATTGACCCTTTGAGAGTCTGCATTTTTCGAACATGCAATTTCTACTTCTATTATAGTACAGGGTGAAGCCTCCATAAATGAACATTCTAATCCCAACCCACCTCCTTCATCCCTTCGTTTCCTCTCCTTAGTTTTTTCTGGTTACTCTCAAATTTGCTGTTGATTAGCTTGTAGCTATCCCAGCGCTTGGTACCGTGCTTGGCTCAGAGCACTTTACAAATACTATGATTATTATTAAAAATTATATTTTTTCACTATTCCTTTACACTGCTATGGGGTGAGGTGAGAGGAAACTAGAATTTCACTCCTTCCTGGCAGAATATTTGCTTTATGCACAAGAAAGGAAACAGGCAGGAGAAGCCAACATTTACTCATTCGTTTATTCACTCAGCCGTATCTACTGAGCACTTACTGTGTGCATAGCACTGTACTTATCACCTGGGAGAGTATGATATAACACGACCACAACGAGGAGGCATTCGCTACTACCCACCACCACCCACACCAGGTCAAGGAGTCACCCAGTGAAGCTTGAGGGCGAGAGATCCAAAATAAGCAAAAGGAAACACTCTTTAAACTGCATGAGTAATGTTATCCCAGGAAGCTGTGCAGGCAGAAATTATCACTAGGTGCAAGAGAAGTTTGGATAAATCCATGGATGAGAGGCCCAGAATGAGCTGCTGGAGGGAACGCAGAGGGGAAAACAATGTTCCATAGGGCATCTTTCACAAGTGAGTTGGATATAAAGTATGACTCTATCACACAGAGTAAGAGCCCTGCTCTGGGTAACCAAATACTTTATCTTCCCTCCCAATAAATCGATCAATCTTATTAATTGAGTCCTTACAGCATGCGGAGCATGGGGCTAAACACTCGGGAGCGAATAATAGAACAGAGTTGATAGACAAGTTTCCTGCCCACAATAAGCTTACAGTCTAAAGGGGGAGACACATTATGCTGAGTAAATGAGAATCAGCTGTGGGACTGAGGGAAGCAGTAAATAAAGGGTGCAAGTCCAAGCAAAGGAAACACAAAAGGGAATGAGAGAAGAGGAAATGAGGGCCCATTTTACAGTTGATGGAACTGAGGTTTAGAAATGTCAAGCGACTTGCTCAAGGTCACACAGCAGGTAAGTGGCAGAGCTGGGATTAGAACCTAGGTCCTCTGAGACTTCCAGGCCCATACTCTTTCCACTACATCAGGCTGCTTGCTCCTCTCCCCCACCACCCAGCTCGCATGCTTCACTACTCTCAAACCAACCTGTAGCCTGTGCCATGTTCTCATCTCTCTCCATCGACCTCATGTGAAACAGCTTCCCCTCTCACCTGGATCTTCCTTCCCAACCAGGAGACATCTTCTCTCCTCATCTTCAAAGTCCTACTAAAAGCACATCTCCTTCAGGAGGCCTTCCCTGATTAACCTCTCATTTCCCTACTCCCTACTGCAAGTAGGGAGTACTTCCGCATCACCTACGAACACTAGGGTATCCACCCAGAAAGTTCTTGAGACTGTCTCTGGAGGCACTTCAGAACATCTCTTTAAACTACCTGCTTCTTCCCCCGACTTGAAATTTATTTTAGTGTCTACTTCTCTGGCTAAATTGTAAGCTTCTTAATGACGGGGACCATGTCTACTTACTCTGTTTTACCCTCCTGAATGCTTAGTGTAGTGTCTAGCCCAGAATAAGTGCTCAATAAATAGTTTTGATTGACTGATTTAAGGCACTAAATCAGCTCTATTCCTTCTATTTCCCCAAGATCTTCTCTCACTACTTCCCAGCTCACACCCTTTGCTGTTCTCAAACTAACCTATTCACTGTGCCTCAGTCTTAACTCTCCCAAGCACGTAACATTCATACAGAATTGGACTCAGTCCCTGCCCACCAAGGGGCTCACATTCTCCCCCTTTTACAGATGAGGAAACTGAGGTCCAGAGAAGTGAAGTGTCTTGCCCAAGGTCACATGTCAGACAAGTGGAAGAGTCAGGATTAGAAAACAGGTTCCCTGACTGTCAGGCCCAGGCTACTTCCATGAGGCCATGGGTCTTTCTCAATTCTTGTCCCAGATCTATCTGTGTCTGGTTAAGGTCTGGCTTGGGAGTCAGAAAGTCATGGGTTCTAATCCCACATCTGCCACTTTGCTGTGTGACCTTGGACAAACCACTTCACTTCTCCGGGCCTCAGTTACATCATGTGTGAAAGGGGGAGTGAGACTGTGAATCCCACGTGGGATAGGGATTGTGTTCAAACCAATTTGCTTGTCTCCACCCCAGCGCTTGTACAGTGCCTGGTACTTAGTAAGCGCTTAACAGATACCAAAATTATTATTATTACTCGTTCACTGCACTTTGGGACCCAGCGGAAAAATGGCTTCCAAGGCCAAGAGAGTGTGAGTGGCGCTGGGCAAGCCACTTGTACTAGAAACAATTGTCCTGCGTGCGAGTTTTCTGATCTCCAGTCTCGATATCATGGTTTAGCTGTGGTCCCCGACAGCAACGCTTTCCAACTGTTGTAAACAGAACACTGAGACAAATGAATTACTGGCAAGACCTGCTAATGGTTTATAAGACCCTGAAAAAGAGAGAAAAAATCTCATCCAGAAACTGTTCATTTAAAAAGACTTACTACTCTTTCCAGGGCCTGAGAGCAACTGAGAAAAAAACAACAACAGAGGTTTCTTAGAAGGGGAGAAGAAAATGTTCATTATCAAGGAACAGTTTAAGTGCCATACCCCAGTATGAATTTAGATTTCTTTTTTAGATTAATACCCCCTTGGAGGAATTTTTTAAACCACCCCCTTATAAAATTCAATTTACAAAACATTCTTTTCTAGAAATCAGTATATGTTTAATTCAGAACATATCAGAATGCCACATCTTAGCTTAAATTTGAATCGTTTTATTTTTTAATTTATAGACAAAAAAGGTCTAATTTGATCAGCGGTGTAATTTACTATTAGACTACTTGAACTCATTCACATTTCACTTCACTAGCTATTACTTAATCTATAAAGAACAGTAAGTACTGAGACTTAAGGCAGACCTATTCAATTTACATTAAAGGCACCCTCTAAAATCTGGGATAAATACTGAAACATGGGAACAATTAGCAATTCAAACGTTAAGGAATTCCTCAAGATGAAATCATTCCTAAAATGTTAAAGACCTATTTGCTAATTTAGTTCATAAAAATCTTAAAAACCCCCACTTAAATCAAAAATGGGGGTGGGAACAAAGCTTCTTTGACAAAGTACATATGACACAGCTTCTAATGCTTGGCACTCCAAAATTTCACCCTCCATTGTCATAAAGCGTGGTACAGCGGCAGTGATTTTTGCAGCGTTTCGGACAAAGGAGAAGAGGAGATCATCTGTAAGGTTTACATAATCATAATGATGATGGTATTTGTTAAGTGCTGACTATGTGCCAAGCACTAAACAGATCAAAAGCATCTGACCATCATTTAGATTTGCGTCTAGATTAATTAAAGTCCTTGCGGCCAGGGATTGTGTTGCCCAACGCTGCTGTATTTACTCACCCAGGTGTTTGGTACACTGCTTTACACACAGTATATACTGTATACAGTATAAATGGACAGAGCATGGGCCTGAGAGTCAGAAGGACCTGGGTTCTAATTCCAGCTCTGTCACTTATCTGCTGTGTGGCCTTGGGCAAGTGATCACTTCATTTCTCTGGGCCTCAGCTCCCTCATCTCTAAAATGGGCATTAAGACTGCGAGCCCCATGTGGGACATGGGCTGTGTCCAACCTGACTGGCTTGCCTCTACCCCCAGCGCTTAGAACAGTGACTGGCTCATAATAAGCCTTAACAAATACTATAAAAATAATGATAATAATAATACTTAAATATAATAATATCTACTCCAGTGCTTAGCATATAGTAAGTACTTAACAAATACCATAAAATTTAAATAAATAACAATGATTGATCAATTGATCTAGCTCGAGGGGTGCCTTGTCTGAGCCTTTCCTATAGCCCACAGGGAAAAGCAAGGCTTTTATCCGGTTAGATCCGGTTTTATTCAACTAATTCTATACCACTGAGCTGGAGAATGCAACAAGAGACTTGAAGGCTGGGCTTCCTGATCATCCAGAAAATCTTCCTGCTCAATGGGCATGAGCATCACAGACACCGGAGACAGGCATTCGGGAGTTGTTGCATGCAGATGCTGCAGGTTGGAAAAACCCATGCAAAAAGACATTCAGAATCTGTCCAGTGATGTAATCAGAGCCAAGTGGATGAAAAATTCAATCGAGAATGCCAAGCCTCTCTTTAGGCAGACTACCAGATAAAGAGTGTGGTGGTAAGGACGAACCAAGCTGCAGACCAAACTGAAGACAGGATTCATTCATTCAATCGTATTTACTGAGCGCTTACTGTGTGCAGACCACTGTACTAAGCGATTGATGTGGTAAGCTGCAGACCAAACTGAAGCTCTCCAATCTTCCCAGACTGAGCCCTCCCTTTGCCCCTCCTCCCCTCCCCATTGCCTAGTCCCTCCCTCTGCTCTACCCCTTTCCCCTCCCCGCAGCACTTGTGTATATTTGTATGTTTTATTTATTACTCTATTTTATTAATGACATGTATATATCTATGATTCTATTTATCTGTTTTGACGATATCGACGCCTGACTACTTGTTCTGTTTTGCTGTCTGTCTCCCCCTTTAAGACTGTGAGCCCGTTGTTGGGCAGGGATTGTCTCTATCTGTTGCCGAATTGTACGCTCCAAGCGCTTAGTACAGTGTTGGTCACACAATAAGCGCTCAATAAATACAATTAAATGAATGAATGAATTCTATAGAGTTGTGACCTCTTGACCCAACCCAAATGCTAGATCTGGTTTCCTGAGCAGTTCCATGAGTATTCTCTAAATGTCCTGCTCAAATCGCCAGACCGAATTACAAGTAACAAAATCATCCCACTAATAATAATGGTGGAATTTGTTACGCCTTTACCACGCATCAAGCACTGTACTAAGAGACGAGATGATCGGGTCCGCACGAGGAAGCTCCGCTTACCTCAACGCAGCTGCACTGGCTGAGACATGTGAGGATAATGGATGAGTGTATAAAACCCCTCCAGCTGCTGTACAGTGAGCAGAATGGATGTCCTGACCATAAGGAAAAGGGTTGGAAGAAATCCTCAAAGGGTGCAATTATACTGCAGTTTCAGACAAACTGCTGAGAGGCAACTGCTGTGATAATCATGAAATCATGAAAGAAGCAGTTTTGAGCCGCTCTCCAAAAAATCAACGGCGTGGACTGAGCACTTTATTGAGATGTGGCACGGTCTAGGGAATAGAGCACGGGCCTGGGAGTCAGAAAGTCATGGGTTCTAATCCTGACTCCACTTGTCTGCTGTGTGACTTTGGGCATGTCATGTAACTTCTCCAGGCCTCAATTCCTTCATCTGTAAAATGGTATTAAGACTGTGAGCCCCATGTGGGACAGGGACTGTGTCCAACCAGATTATCTTGTATCTACCCCAGCACTTAGAACAGTGCCTGGCACATGCTAAGCACTTAATGAATACCATAACTATTATTATTAATCACAGCTTACTGGGTACAGAGTACTGTACTGAGTGCTTGGGAGAGTACAATACAACAGAGTTAGGAGACAAGTTCCCCACCCACAACAAGTTTACAGTCTAGAAACCAGTTTAGAGTTTAGAGTCTCCAATAAACTCTGCTCATTATTATCATGGTCAGAATTATTATTAGCTAACCACCTTATGCATTGCCCTGCTCCAAGCATTAATAGGCCACGAGAAGCAGCGTGGCCTACTGCATAGACCATGGGCCTGGGAGTCAGAAGGACCTGGGTTCTAATCCCCGTTTCACCACTTGTCTTCTGCGGGACCTTGGGCAAGTCATTTCACTTCTCTGGGCCTCAGTTACCACATTTGTAAAATGGGGATTGAGACTGTGAGCCTCATTTGGAACAGGGACTGGGTCCAACCTGATTAGCGTGTTCCTACCCCTGTGCTCAGTACAGTATCTGGCTCATAGTAAGCACTTAACAAATACCACAATTTTTGTTCTTAGTAAAATTCCTGTGATGGCATACAAGGTTGCATGAGAAGGTTCCAGCTACTGGTTGACTGACTGAGAGACGTAATGGAATAATAATAAGAATAATGTTGGTATTTGTTAAGTGCTTAGTATGTGCAGAGCACTGTTCTAAGCGCTGGGGTAAATATAGGGTAATCAGGTTGCCCCACATGAGGCTCACAGCCTTAATCCCCATTTTACAGATGAGGTAACTGAGGCACAGAGAAGTGAAGTGACTTGCCCAGGGTCACATAGCTGACAAGTGGTGGAGCTGGGATTCGAACCCATGACCTCTGACTCCCAAGCCTGTGCTTTTTCCACTGAGCCACGCTGCCTTTCTAACGTTGTCCCTTTGCCATATTCTTCTGTCTCGATGGCAGAAATAGAAAAATGGCTCTGAGAAATGCCCACAGACAATCTGCATCATTTACTGTTAGCTCAAGTTTCTTATTCCACATAGGGCTGCTTGGAATGTAGTTTCCCAACAGCTTCTTCTTGAGGAACAATGTAGCCTAGTGTTAAGAACACAGGGCTGGGAGTGAAGAGACCAGTTCGAACCCCGACTCCGCCAGCTGTCTGCTGTTTGACCCTGAACAAGTCACTTTACTTCTTTGTGCCACAATTTCCTCAACTGTAAAATGGGATTAAATTCCATTCTCCTTCATCCTTAGACTGATTATGTTGTATCTTCCCCAGGGTTTAGCACAGTGCTTGGCATATAGTAAGTGCTTAACAGATATTAATATTGTTATTGCTATTGTCATTATCTATTAATATTATTATTATTATTACTTCCCTCCAGCCAGGGAGAGAAGAGCTGGGGACACGGATTTTGGTTCAGGTTGTGAGGAGGCAGAAGAGTTCTGGTTAACTTCTGGCCGGGGCAAGTTGGGTTCAGGTTTCTTGGTCTTGCTATTGGGGAACAGTACATCCCCACCAAATTCTTATTCCGTAAGGAGAAACTGTGCCTTGGGAACATCAGGGCTGTAGATGAAATGTGAATTTCAATGGCAATGGGAATGTTTTGCCATTTAAATTTGAATGTTGTTTCCCAAAGACCAGAGAGAGGCCAACCTCCGCCCCATCCACACACACAGCTCTATTAAATGGTATCTGTTAAGCACTAAGTGCTAGAGCACATACAAACTGATTAGGCTGGACATAGTCGATATCCCACATGGGGCTTACAATCTTAATTCCCATTTCACAGATAAGGTCATTGAGGCACAGAAATTAGCAAAGATCACACAACAGACAAATAGCAGAGCCGGAACTAGAATCCAGGTCCTTCTGACTCCCAGGCCCATGTTCCATCCACTAGTCCATGCTGCTTCTCTGCTGCTCTCTTCCCTCAAACCCCCGCTAAAATTCCACCTCTTCCAAAAGGTCTTCCCCATCTAAGCCCTCAATTCCCCTACACCTCCTCACTTCTGCATCGCCTTTGCACTTGGATCTGTAACAATAATAATAATAATGATGATAATTGTTGTACTTGTTAAGCACTTATTATATGCCATATACTGTACTAAGTGCATGGCACAAGATAATCAGGTTGGACACATTCCCTGTCCTACACGGAGCTCACTGTCTTAATCCCCAAATTAGACATTAGGACACCGACGTACAAAGAAGTTAAGTAACTAGCCCAAGGTCACACAGCAAAGTGGATACCTTATAAGCACTTGATTTCACCCTGTCTTCAGCCCCACAGCAATTATGTATATATCCGTCATTTATTTTCATGTCTGTCTCCCCCTCTAGACTGCAAGCTTCTTGTGGTCAGGGTGTATATCTTCCGACTCTATTGCATTGTACAGTCCCAAGTGCATATGGTAAGCGCTCAGTAAATATTAATAATAATAATGTTGGTACTTGTTAAGTGCTTACTATGTGCAGAGCACTGTTCTAAGCGCTGGGGTAGATACAGTGTAATCAGGTTGTTCCTCGTAAGGCTCACAGTCTTCATCCCCATTTTACAGATGAGGTAACTGAGGCTCAGAGAAGTGAAGTGACTTGCCCACAGTCACACAGCTGACAAGTGGCAGAGCCGGGATTTGAACCCACGACCTCTGACTCTCAAGCCCGTGCTCTTTCCTCTGAGCCACGCCGCTTCTCTATGGCTGATTATGACTAAGGGCAAATTGAGGGCTCTAGAGTAAAAGCATGCTAGAAAAAGTTCAGGGAAAATATGGAAGAGGCAGACCGACAGCTAGGCGGATAGAGACCATAACAACGATAACGGAGGAACCATTAGAAAGGTTGCGGATCTTGGCACAGGACAGGACGTTCTGGAGAAAGTCTATCCATGGAGTCGCTATGAATCAAAAACGACTCGACGGCACTTCATAATAGTAATAATAATAATAATAATAGTAAAAGGATTACCTCTGCAGGGGGCAGGGTTCCATTTCCAATGCTAAAAGCTGGGTGAAAACAGGAGGCTCCATCACCTTAAAACATGTCACAGCAAAAGTGGCCACATCTGTTTCAAATATCATTTCTATCAACTGCACTGTACTCTCCCAGGCACTCTGTACAGTGCACTGCACAGAGTAAGCATTCAGCAAATACCAATACTTAGGTTTAGTGGTAAAGATGATTTTTCAAAATGGGCAGCCATAACATGTGCTAATGAATTCCAATAATATTGGCATTTGTTCAGTGCTTACTATGTGCAAAGCACTGTTCTAAACGCAGGGGTGAGGGGATACAAGGTGATCAGGTTGTCCCTCGTGGGGTAATACAGAAGAGAGTGCTAACAATTAGTCTTCACACACAAAAAGAGCACTGTATTTCTACTTCTCTCACTATTTTCAATGCATAAATTCGACCTCTTGTAATAAAAACCAGACTCTTGAAGCGACTAATTGTACATCTTGTTCTATTCAGCCGGCACGTCCATCAATCTGGAAGAATCAAATGCTTCATTCCTACTCTCCTGCCCCATTTGGACAATCTGGAAATGTATCATGAAATTAAATGCACCGCAAAACCCCCCAGAACACTGATGTATTTATCCCAATCTCATGGCACCAGAGTCTAGTTAATGAAATGTATAAAATGCAGAAGCAATTGTAGCCATGACAGATGCATTTTCAAAACGGGAAATGACTCTCATAACTTCCAGCGGGTTCATGAAACTAAACAGTACTCTAAAAATTCTTAAGCCTATAAGCATCAGCCCTTTGAGGACCACATGGCAATCAATAATCCCTTGTATTTATCTAGAGTATTTGTCATTAAATAATTCCTAAGCAATTACTGTGTTCCTATAGGGTCAGCTTAAAGATAAAAGAGAAAGCCATTGTGCGCCACATTAAGGAAGGTAAATGAGACACTGATAAAAAAAACATTTTGACCAACAGAAGTTTTGCTAGATTAGTTTTGTTTCTATAACAAATATGCAATTGTAATCCATTTTTTCATTGCACACAACAAGCATTAGAGGCAAGGTTGAAATTCTTATATGGTTTGATATTGATTATTACCATTGAAATGCTAATGCATAAAATTATTTCAGTATTTTCAAATTCCTTACAAAAACTTCTGACATTTTAATGAAACACTAATAAATCATCCAACAATGGCTTAGTGTTCCATTATGGTAAAAATTAGAAATAATGACTTTAGCAAGGAAATCAAAGCACTTAATTAGATACAAGTGTAACAGAGGAAAAAAATACTAACTTACCAGTCAAATCCACTTGCAGTTTGGTTAAGTCTTTAGCTGCATCAAATTCATCTTTTGCTTTTTTATACTCATAATAATACAGAAAAGTATAAGCACACTCAAGATGGAACTGAATGACCAGATGTTGGCATTCTTTATCTGTAAACAGAATCTCTAATTTCTTCACTGCAAGACAAAAGAGGAGATATTATAAGCAATTCTAAAATGAAAACAAGATCTGGAAATTTAATCCCTTAAAATCTTTACTTGGAAGCAGGTCAGGGGGCAGAGTGGCAACAGAGTATCTAAAATCTCTATCCTGTTTAAATATAGAAGTGGTGAAAAAGGTCTATACGATGCCAGACTCTGGAATCGTTTAGTATTTGGGTAATCCAAAAAATAACGCTGGTCAGAGGAACAGATAGTGTCTCGATAATCACAAAACGATACAACCTGGAAACAAAGTCGTTGTTTCCTGGGCTACTTAGAGATGGAATGGAATCGTGTGCTTCCTCCTCCATAATTGGCTGTAAATATCTCCGTCTCGACGCCAAATGGAGGTTGACAAATTGCAGCCGGCTCCCGGGTCTGGCTTTCTCCATCTGAACTATGCAGCCGCTAGTGGAAAATCCACTCTAGAAGGCCTGACCCAACTGTCGATTGGTATTTATTGAGCACTTCCTCTTTGCTAAGCACTTGGAAGAATTCCACACACATAAATAAGTAAGCACAATCCCTGCCCTCAAGAAGCTGACAATCCAGAGGGAACGGATGACAAACTGGAACCGAGGTGAGGGCTTTAGCCTGGGCAAGTTCCTTGGATAGAGGCCTCTTAAAAGCCCACTCGGTCAGACCCGGATGCGATGCTGTCATTCTCCGGATTCAGCATGACAGGGGGTCGAGGGTGAAATCGTCCACCCCTCCTGGAGGGAGGAGGAAAGCGGGACATGGGGAAATGAAGCTGGGCAGGAATGGGCATCTTCCTTCTTCCATAACACCATGCTACCTCTTTATATCAATCCCAATTTATAGCGCAAGACCTGCTTGAAGGATTCCAAGATTCCCAGAGCATGGATAAGTTTACATGCAGCTGAGACCTGCTCTCAACAACATTCGGAAATCCCGTTTCCCTCCACTTTATAGGTTTGGGGTGGAGTCCGTCACTAAAATGCAAATTTCCCTGCATGCAAGCAGAGGATTTCAGGAACTGCTTGCTATATAGGGTCCCCATGCAGCGCTTCGTGGCTTACCAAGCAGTACGACGTTTCCAGGCTGTGAAACTCACGTGATTTTAATGTGGTTCTGAACTATTAGTTTGATATAAAACACAAGATTGAATGGGACAGCACAATCTTTGCTTCCCACCACTTTCCCCAAAGAATGGTTGACAACCAACTGAAAAGAAAGCCAAGGAAAAAGAGTGGCTCATGTCACAATGTAAATATTTTAATCTACAGTGATCGGGTAAGAGAAAAAAGGACTTTATTGAATCAAGTGATTACGATGGGGCTTTGGGGCCATTCAGGACTCCTGGGGAATTCATAATCCTTAAAGATACTCACATCATTGACACCTAAGAAAGTTCACTACAATAATGCTGAACTATAATTTTCCTTTCAGAGCAAAGAATTTTAGTTGTTTAAACTAAGAGGGATCATTTAGATTGAATAGTGGGTTTTGGGGGGATTTTGTTTTGAAAAATACTTCAGATTTTTTTTTATAAAGAAGTAAACTCTTAGAGTCTTATCACGAGCCCTCTGGGGTGTCACTGCTTTTCCATCAGGAAGTAACTGGCGACCACGGGAACTGAAATCTGCTGAAACTGTACAGCAGAATCCCACCCTTGCCCTCCAAAAATGAAGTCTTGTTTACAAGATATTATCACCACTTAAATATTTATGAGAATCATCTCCATATAAATCTTCTACTACTCTATAGACATGGATTTCTCATTTCAACACCACTGTTCCCAAAAATGGAAGAGTCATTGTTATCAATAAATTTAACATCCTGGTGACACCAACAGGATTTTGTTGGGTAGCAAAATGATATTTTTGGCTCTCTCTAATGCGGTTTCTATGGTGACCGGTAAACAAATCTATTGTTACTATGCATTGGATCCAAATTTTACAATACAAATGTATCTGTCCAACATGGCAGAGTTTCATCTCAACTTTGATAAGTGAAGTAAATGCAAAAGACTCCAAAGTATTTAAAATTGCTCAAGATTGAACAGTGTAAAACACTCAACAGGGAACAATAAGCATCCTTGTTTTTCATTTATATGGCACTTTGATGATGGTGTCGGGTGCCCATGAAAGACTGGGTGAGCCAGGATCATGGTTGCCTGCTTGAAGGGTATAGCCCATTGTTGGGTAGGGATTGTCTCTATTTGTTGCTGGATTGTACTTTCCAGCTCTGCCACTTGTCAGCTGTGTGACTGTGGGCAATCACTTAACTTCTCTGTGCCTCAGTTCCCTCATCTGTAAAATGGGGATTAAGACTGTGAGCCCCACGTGGGACAACTTGATTCCCCTGTGTCTACCCCAGCGCTTAGAACAGTGCTCTGCACGTAGTAAGCGCTTAACAAATACCAACATTATTATTTTTACTTTCCAAGTGCTTAGTACAGTGCTCTGCACATAGTAAGCGCACAATAAATACGACTGAATGAATGCTCTGCACACAATAAGCTCTCAGTAAATATGACTGAATGAATGAATGAATAAAAGCGGTGATCCTACCTCCACTTACAACCCACTTGGCCAGGGTTTGACCCCTGCTGTGGCAGGTCTGCAATCAATCAATCAATGATATTGATTAAGCACTTACTACGTGCACAGCGCTGAACCAAGTGCTTGGGAGAGTACAATACAACAGAGCTGGAAGACACGTTCCCTGCCCACAACAAACTTCTAGAGTCTAGAGGGGAGACCGACATTGGTATAAATAAATAAATTAGGGATATGGACATAACTATAATAATAATAATGATAGTGTTTGTTAAGCGCTTCCCGGCACTGTACTAAGCACTGGGATCAAGCAAATCAAGTTGGACAGAGTCCCTCTCCCACGTGGGGCTCAAAGTCTCAATCCCCATTTTACAGATAAAGTAACCGAGGTTCAGAGAATTGAAGAGACTTGCCTAAGCTCACACAGCCGAAATGTGGTGGAGCTGGGACTAGAACCCATGACCTTCTGACTCCCAGGCCCCTGTTCCATCTGCTACGCCAAGCTGTGAGGCTGAGGGAGGGGTGGATAAAGGGAGAGCAAGAGCTTCAGGGTTGTGAGCCCCGAGGGGCAGAGCACCCTGCTCCGGGGCCCCGCCCTTCCATTCCTTCTTCCTCTTCCCCTTTCTCTATATGGCCGTTCTACCCGTGAGTCTCTGCCATTTTTATTTTTCAAAGGAAAAGCTTCCTGGTAAACCTTATCTCTTGGGAATATGAACACTCCCCAGAAAGTTTAACTGGCCAGCAAGCTATATCCTTTCCGAACAGTACCTTTGGAACGGGGGGTGTCTGGTCACATCAGGGCTGTGCCATCTTCTCTAGCACTGGCCCGCAAGGAAGCTGAGATTTCTGTGCCACAGGGTCACGGTGGTGCAGAAAGGTGGTAGAGGATGGTGGTGAGCGCAGCTTGAGCCCCGCTGCCTACAGGACTGCATTGCATGGGTTCTCTGAGGTTCTAAGTCCATCTCAACTCAGTGCCATTTCTGCCCATTTCAGGGACAAAAGGCACATAAAGTGAAACTCAAGACGAGGCCCGCGGTGGGGCCCAGAAATGTCCCTTGGATGAGTTTGTCCATCCCCATCATCCAGGGGAAGGCCAGTGAAAAGACTCAGCTTTGGAAATGCTTCAGAAACTGAAGGACAGTTTCTAGATGCTAGAAACAGGAAAATGCTTGAGGAAATCCTAATAGTTTCCAGAAAAACTACCAATACTGTAGGTGGCAAATGGTGATCACCAAAGCCTATGGGAGAAAGCACGGGCCTAGGAGTCAGAGGACCTGGGTTCTAAATCCTGCTCTGCCACTTGTCTGCTGTGTGACTTGGGCAAAATCACTTAACTTCTCTGTGCTTCGGTCACCTCATCTGTGGGATTGAGACTGTGAGTCCCATATGGGAGACAGATTGTGTCCAACCTGATTACTTTGTACCCAACTCAGCACTTAGCACAGTGTCTGGCACCCAGTAAGCACTCAACAAATACCATAAAAAATAAAGTTCTGAGTGGGCAAGTTAGGATAAGGGATTTCTCCTGGAGGAGACAACAGGCAGTAAAGGCCCAATTCAGACAGTTCCTACTGTTTAATTCCACTCTGTCCTAAGATCCTCCATGTCAAAGCCCCACCTTTTTGCAAAATTACCATTCCCGATAATACCTGTGACTGGGATAAAGCCCCCCTCCCGGTTAGAAAGCAATGAAACAGGGGCCAAAAACAACCTCACACCACGTTTCAAGCTTGGAATACCGAGAAAATGAACAGATTTTCTATTCTTCTCTCTTTATGCTGCAACTTGTTTTTAATGGCAGCAAAAGTGCACCAAAAGCAATTCCCCAAAGACTTAGTGAACAACATGAGCTTCGATTCTTACGGATTTCGTACAGCTGTTTCTTGGCCTAGACAAAGGAAACGGCCGCTGGTGAGGGAGACAAAAGCCTTATCATAGTCTAATAACAAAGATCCCTGATCAAAAAAGTGTGACATCACATCTTTCAGAGAAGGGCAGTGACTTACATTCTGCAGCTGGCTTTTTAGTGCCACATACTTCCCTGATTAGATATATTAAGGGGAACACTAGCAGCTGAACTGTATATTTAGGAAGGCTATGCCTGAAATATTGTATAAAAGTTTCTCTTCACTGCTGGTGGAACGTCCTGTATTTATTTAAGTACCATGAACACTCAGCCGATGGTTTTTATTAGGAGCAAGTACTCAAAGATGAAAATCCAGGTGACTGGGCCCGAGGATGGTGGGGGAATCAGGAAAATGAGATTTCCCTGCAGTTCATTCAGTCTACTGTATTTCTTGAGTGCCTAGTCTGTGCAGAGCACTTTAAAAAGCATTTGAAGAGTACAACAGATATCATCCCTGTCTTCATTGAGCTTACAGTATAATGATCCCCATGAGCTTTGCCCACCAGGGGCTGTCCGGGCCTTTGGGTGGCCACGAGTAAGGGGTAGAGTGCTCCTCTACAAACGACACTAGCCTGCCGTAGGGGACGGGGAGCATCCAAAATCAGCATGGCCCAGTAGATAGAGCATGGGCCTGGGAGTCAGAAGGACCTGGGTTCTATTCCTGGGTTCTAATCCCAGTCCATCACATGCCCGCTGTGTGTCCTTGGACAAGTCACTTCACTTCTCTATGCCTCGGTTACCTCATCTGTATAAAGGGGATTAAGTGTGTGAGCCTCATGGGGGACAAGGACCGTGTCCAACCTGATTAATTTGTATCTACTCCAGGGCTTAGAATAGTGCTTGGCACATAGTAAGTGCTTAACAAATAACATGATGATAATTTTTATTCATTCATTCGCATTTATTGAGCACTTACGGTGTGCAAAAGTGCTTGGAAGAATACAATATAACAATTATTACTATTATTGTTATTAAATCTCTCTAGACTGTAAGCTTACTGTGGGCAGGGAACATGTCTACCAACTCTGTTATACTGAACTCTCCCAAGTGCTTAGTGCACTGCTCTGCACACAGTAACCGCTCAATAAATGCAATTGACTGATTGAGGGTGGGAGATATTCAAGAAGCAGCACCAGGCCTGAAAGATTGCTCAGTATGTAGCCCTGACTCCCTAAGAAAAGAGATGCCTGATTTTCCCTGACTCCCTAAGAAAAGAGATGCCTGATTTTCCCCCACCTTTGGACTTCCTATTACTCTCAGTAAAATATGTCACTGGCTAATTTCTGCAGATGATGGGGAGAATCAAGGAAATTCTACCAGTAAAACACTGCTCTAGGGATCTGGCTACATCCAATCTGTACCATAAAATACTGGGAAGGAACGAAGAGAGCTCTCCAAGTCTTCTGCATAGGCAACTGCTGCCCTTTTAAAATAACCAGTCACAACTTGATATTCAACCAATTGCCATCCAGAGTGAATGATCAAGTGTTGACTGAATGCCCCTGAGCACAAAATGTTTAAAGTACAAGTCAGAGGGAAAGAAAAGCTAAAGCTCACGTCGGCTTGGTGTTCAGGTGAACTCTTAATCAGATGAAACTGAGATTGCCTAACCCACTTTAGACATTCTCCAAGCTCTCATCAGGAAGGCATTCCATTAGGCTATTGGAGCTGAACTTAATACAAGGAGCTCATTCTTCCAAGACTGAGTTATGGATCACAATACAAACTTTAAAAATATAAGTTCTGATTTACCATGTGGCCTATCTGTTTATCATATCAAATAATGTCCTTGTCCAAAATCCAAGAGCACAGATTTTAATATTAAAGAGGTTGTTTTTTTCCCCAGGAAACCAGCACTCACAAAGAGCAAAAAGACCAGTAAACTGGAATAGTACAATGATCCACTATATTCAACCTAACGACCATAAAGTGCTCAGCCAAATTAATTATCAATGATAACGTTTAAATGAAGTTGGGTCGGGGCACTAGAACTAGAAAGCTCAAAAAAGTCAAGCTTGTATTTTGAACTTTTCTCTTCTCTCTTAAATCCTAACAGGATCAGGCCCTGTGGAGCCTTTAACAAACTGCCCTACTAACTTCACTGTGAAAAAACCTGGGCTCCCCTCCTGGGTTCTCCAAATTTACATGACATTAACTCATCTATCGACTTTGATATCACGACTACCACATGGTTTCAAACAATATATTCTTTGTTCATGTGGAAATTTAAGCAGCAGGTTTTTGATGTAAGTAACTTCTCACTACCTTTGGGATCAGAAGACCAATCTTGTTTTTTGGGGGGCATTTTTTCTGGTGGAGGTGGGGTGGGGTATTTGTTAAGCATGTACTATGTGCCAGATACAGTTCTAAGCAATGGGGTAGAGACAAGGTAATCAGGTTGGACACAGTCCTATCCCAAATGGGGCTCACAGTCTCAATCCCCATTTTACAGATGAGGTAACCGAGGTCCAGAGAATTGAAGTGACTGGCCCAAGGCCACAGAGCAGACAAGTGGTGGAGCCACGACTAGAATCCAGGTCCTTCTGACTCCCAGGTCCATGCTCTATCCACTAAGCCACACCGTTTCCCAAAGACTGCACACAAGAGAAGACTGCCACTATTAGTTAGTTAGTTAGTTAGCTGGGAAGTAAAATGTCACTGTCCATACCTACTACAGGTATTTGTAGGAGAGGCTGGAACACAAGCATAATAAGTTCCACCTGATAGGTTTTCAAAAGCTTAGCAGAAAAATACAAGGAACCCCACAGTACTAATTCTTCAATTTGCCTATGGAATTTTGGAACCAACTATTGCTAATCTCACCAAAATCCTGGCCAAGGTGGTTTAGTGGGAAGATCTTGGAAAGGAGTCCTGATACCAGGATTCTAACCCACCTCTAACACTGACCCCAGTGTATGATCTTGAGCAAGACTCTTAACCTCCCTGGGCCTCACTTCCCCATCTGGAAAACTGAGCTTTTTGTTGGACCTGATATTCTCGTATTCCTTGCACATAGTAGGCACTTGATGAATCTCGTAATAATGATTATTACAAAACACTTTTCCAAAAATAAACACTGGATCTGAAGTGATGGCATTTAATATTATCTATGGACCATTCCAGACATGGCTAATATGGACCAAAACAAGTTGGGTAGATGAGAAAAACTAACCATATTTTCAGCTAAAATTCAAGGTCATTCTGAAATCTATGTTTCCGCTTAATGGCATTTTTTAGTCTTCCCATCGATAATCCATCATCAATATTTATTTTCTAATGCTCTGTTCAAAACATGTGAGGCCCTCTCTTCTCACAATATGCAATGTGATCTTGGAGGAAAAACAATCATATATATTTTGCCGTTAAAATAACAGAGATACGGGAATCCATCAAGGAGAGGAAAGGTGAAATTTGCCCAATTTCACTTCGGGAAAGCTGTATGTAAACAACCAAATTTAAATTCCATAGAGGCCTGAAAAACATGAACAGAAGTGAGGGATGGTTCAAACTTGCCATAAATTTGAAGTCAGTGAATGTTGAACTATTTTAAGGTCACCAATTAGCATACTCAGCGTAAAAAAACCTGTTTAGGAGCACCATGATGGAGCAGGGTAGGGCTCTTCTACTAATTGAAATAATTTTAAAAGATCTTTAAGTGCTCTACAACCTGTCCCTCTTCCCAGAAAAATGATCTACAACTAGTCTAGTCCCTTCAATAAGTGGTATTTATTGAGTGCCTACTATATGCATGGCACCGTACTAAGTGGTTGAGTGCCTGGAGAAGCGCTTGGCATTACAGTGTACCAACCACTTTGCAGAGTGCTCTGCACAGAGTAAGCACTCCATAATATACCTATTTGAATCTAGACTGTAAGCTCCTTTCGGGCAGGGAATGTGTCTACCTTTTCTGTTGTATTGTACTTAGTACTTGTACTTGTACTTAGTACAAAGTGCTTAGTACAGTGCTCTGCACGCAAGTGCTCAACAAATATGATTGATTGATTGATTGATTGTAAATACTACTGACAGAATGATAGGACAGATGTTGCCCATAAATCACTTCTCCTGTGACGAGAGGCGGATGAGAGCCAGCACAAATGGGAAGATTTCTCACTTACCTTGTTCTATGCAGACCTGGGCAAGAGCGAAGAGGTTGGGAGAGCGTTCTTCTAACAACTGTTGGTGAACTCTGACACATCGCAAAGTCCACCAGGGAAAAGTCTATAAAGGAAAAAAAGGTCATTTGAACTAGGCAAGTGGACGAGTCATAGATTTCCTTCCAGTAAGGACCGGTTTGAAGGTAGTTGACCTCAAAATCATTTGATCTATCTGCATCCATCATGTTTTAGGGTTCCTAAAGCAAAACAATGCATACCACGATTGCCTACAAAATGAAGGGAAAAGCATCATTTTCACTTTGAAATGAGCTTACAAGTGGAGGGTGAATGCTCAGCTCAGGGACAGCAGTTGGTGATTTTTTGCTTAGAACATAATTTCCCCCAATGCAATAAAGGATAAGTTAAAGCAGCTCTTTAGAAAATTCCTTCACTGAGTGTCACAATAAGGAAGCTCTCTCATCAATAATCATGTTCTGACTCTTCTTGTTTGAGATGAATGCTGTGCCAAGTTGCCCTGCACATAAGGAAACTGCTAAGATCTATGGAGAAGGACGGTTC
Source organism: Ornithorhynchus anatinus (assembly GCF_004115215.2). Taxonomy (NCBI): domain Eukaryota; kingdom Metazoa; phylum Chordata; class Mammalia; order Monotremata; family Ornithorhynchidae; genus Ornithorhynchus; species Ornithorhynchus anatinus. Next base: position 69,751,282 of record NC_041728.1, on the reverse strand, counting down.
CCATTAACCACTAAGTGAATTCCCTGACGCTCTGTGCTTCATTTTCTTTTCCTCCCTGTCCTTCTCCAATATTCCTGTTAACACCTGCAGTAAACCATTCAAGGACGGATCTTCAGACTCTGTTAGGTGTGAATTTTTTCAAGAAGAAACAATGTGTCCCAGTAAAGCAGGAATTCATTTCAATTCCGAAGACAAGAATCAGTTTAGAGACAGAATTCTCTTACACACAAAATTGTAATTCTATTTTAGTGTTTAAAAAAATGACTGTAGGGATCAAATTTCAAATACATGAAAATATACTGTTTGGCTCTAAGAATATTCCAGATTTCTAGCCTAGGCCAGGTCCACCGGATCATTCTTGGCGTCTCCCTGGAAGTCCGCAGTTGGATGCCTAGTGACTTGGTGAGGGATCGCCAACTCATTTAACATGGTGTGGCGTGGTGTGGTGTGATATGGTTTTCGCATCGACTCTTTCCTTCATTCATGTGCCCCCGAGGTGAAGTTGCTCAATGACAAACTGGTCCAAGAAAGGAACACTGAAACACTTTCTGCATCCTCCGCTCAAGGGGTATAGTGAACTGGAGAGTGAGAGAAGGACACCGAATTAAAAAAAAAGAGATTCAAATACTTGAAAAGGAAATTTAAGGGTCAGAGGAATGGGATTGCAAAAGACCAACTCGTCAGGAAAGGAATGATTGGGGAGAGAAGAACAGAGACATGTTCTTGATTTCCTACCCAGAAACTGATGCCTTGGCACCACCGCCTACAAAGAAGGGAATGGTAAAATCCAAAGAGCGGGAGATTTTTCAGATGATTTTCAACATGCACTGATCACCCTGACCCTGCAGTAAGACCCTTTGGAGATATAAAATTTCCATAAGCAGAAAAAACAATACTACTCAACCCAAAGGACATTATTTATAAGAGAGCTGGGTTAAGCATTAAAAACAATTCCAGGACCAGTGTGTTGATGTGTACCTGAACACTAATGTTTTAATTATCTGCATTATTTTGTTTCCTTGAAATGGAAATTGAAACCTACTTCCAGGCCACTATATGACAGGCAATGCCTCCCAATTTGCAGGCTCCAGCATTTTCATGATTGAATGTTTGGTTAGACAAACGACCCTACCGAAGGACAGGGGTGGGAGGGGAAACTAGAAGGGGTGATGGATGGCCAGAGAGGTTGGTCTGGTGAGTTTGGGAAAATTGAGGAGTGAGGACTGTGACCATTACCCACACAGGCTCTCTCTCTCTCTATATCTCTTCCTCCCATCAGCTCCCCCAGGCCTCTCTCCAATTCCCTTTCCTGGACAAGCACTCTTCTCAGCCCTTATGGATGGTTAGCGAGAAAATACCAACTTGTGTCCAGGAGGGCAGTCTTCTTGATAACACAGGTGGTTACTGTATCAGATAAAATATAAATCAAAATGCTTTTCAACATCCTGAAAATTTTGAAAAATCCTGAAGTACAAAGAAGACAGAAATAATACCAACGGCAGTTTGAACAGAGTTAAATAGTCCACGGTGAATCTAAAGCACAGTCGGACATGAACTAGCAGAGTGGAAGTTGTTTTGTCCTATTCAGGGACCGACTTCTTGGGATTGTTGAGAAAGTGATTCTCAGAACCTAGTAATGAATGTGGGAATGTGATCGATCAAGCTTCGCAGAACAAGGGAAGATGTTTTCATCACAGGATGTTTATGTGAAAAAATGCTACAACCAAATCTGTCTCTCCAAAATATAGAGAACCTGCAGAAAGAGCCTCGTTGCCTGCAGTGAGTCAGAAAAGTTTTGCAGCTGAAGACTCTCCTCTCATTAACTGCCCCCTTCACCTCCTCTCCATGAACGATATCCAGATAGGGCTGCTTGCATATGTTTACTTATTTCATTAAATTGTTGACACAGAATGGTATCTTCTTTCAAATAATGCTTGCCATACTTGCTGGTGAAAGGTTTATGGCTGCCAGAAATCCAAACTGCGTCACTCGCCCCGTCCTACCCCGTTTGTCTCATTGCAGCTAACAAGAAATATCATATGGGAGCCGTATGCCTTGGCATTTCTTTTTTCGAAGCTCGACCTTAGTCAGGTTCCAGAGGAAAAAGCTCTAGCCTCGCTCTAAGGACTTTTTCATTTGCAGACAGACTTGAAAGAAATTTTTTCCATTCGATAGGGCATCATTAATGCTTGTATGGTATGGGTTCATTTGCTATGGAATAGCAAGGAAATTTTATGTGAAATAGGCCCTGAAGGTAAGACTGGCGTTTCAAAGTTACTACTGATGTCGGTTCTCTTTGGAAAAAAAGAACATCCTTTGTAGCTCTGGGAGGTCATGTCAGAGAACAAGTTTCTCTTCTGCAAACAGGGATAATGATGAGAGAGAGAATAGAAACTGAAGATATTGGGCACATAACTTTGGGGACAACATTCCTCCTGTGCTCCCGCAGCTGCTTCCACTCATAGATCTTTAAAGGATCTAGCTTATTTCTGCAATCCAGTGTTGCATGAAATGGAAATTAGGACTGAGTGGGGAGGGAAGGTGAGGAAACTGGGACCCTTCTATTCTCAACTTACACGCACTTCCTCCTACAGTTCATCCACTCTCACGGCTTCAACTACCACCTCTGAGCAGATTAATCAATCAATCGCATTTATCGAGAGTTTACTGGGGGCAGAGCACTGTACTGAGCCCTCGAAAGAATACAGTATAAGAGAGTTGGTAGACATGTTCTCTGTTCACAATGAGCTTGAGGTCCAGAGGGGGAGACAGGCATTAATATAAATACATTATGGATATGTACAAAAGTGCTGCGGGGATGAGGGAGGGATGAATAAAGAGTGCCGATCCATGTGCGGGGGTGATGCAGAAGGGAGTGGGAGAAGAGGAAATGAGGGTTTAGACCGGGAAGGCCTTTTGGAGGAGATGTGCCATCTATGAGGCTTTGAAGGTGGGGAGAGTGAAAGTCTGTTGGCTATGAATGGGGAGGGAGTTCCAGGCCAGAGGCAGGATGTGGGCAAGAGGTCAGTGGCAAGACAGACGAGATCAAGGTACAGAGAGTAGATTAGCATTAGAGAAGTAAAGTGTGCAGGCTGGGTGTAGTAGGAAAGCAACAACGTGAGGGAGGAGGGGGTGAGATGATCAAGTGATTTAGAGCTGATGTTAAAGGAGTTTCTGTTTGATGCAGACGTGCATGGGCAACCACTGGAAGTTCTTGAGGAGTGGGGAAACAAGGACTGAACATCTTTACAGAAAAATGAACTGGGCAGCGTGAAGCATGGCCTGGAGTCGGGAGAGAGAGGAAGCAGGGAGAGCTGCAAGGAGGCTGATACAGTAATCAAGGTGGGATAGGATAAGTGGTTGGATTAAAGATGGTAGCAGCTTGGATGTAGAGGAAAGGGCAGATTTTAGCAGTGTTGAACAGAATTTGGTGACAAAGTGTGCATTGAATGAGAGAGATGAGTAAAGGATAATGCCATGGTTATGGGCTGTGAGACAGGAAAGATGGTGGTGCTATCTACTGTGACAGAAAAGTCAGGGGGAAGTTTTGGAGTGGGAAGATAAGGAGTTCTGTTTTGAACATGTTAAGTTTGGGGTGAGGGAAGACAACCAAGTAGCGATGTCTAAAAGGCAGGAGGAAATGCAAGACTGCAGAGAAGGTGAAAGATCAGGGCTGGAGATGTGGATTTGGGAATCATCCACGTAAAGATGGCAGTTGAAGCCATGGGAGCGAATGAGTTCTCCAAGGGAGTGGATGTAGATGGAGAATAGAAGGGGACCCAGAAATGAACCTTGAGAGGCTCCCACAGTTAAGGGGTGGAGGGCAGAAGAGGAGTCCGTCAAAGAGACTGAGAATGAGTGGCCAGAGAGATAGGAGGAGAACCAGGAGAGGACAATGTCAGTGAAATCAAGGTTGGATAATGTTTCCGGAAAGGGGTGGTCAACAGAGTCGAAGGCAGCTGAGAGGTCAAGGAGGATTAGGATGGAGTGGAAGCCACTGAATTTGACAAGGAGACTATTTGTGACCTCTGAATGGGCAGTTTCTGTGGAATGAAGGAGACAGAAACCAGATTGGAGGGAGTCAAAGAGAGAATTGGAGGAGAGGAACCTGAGACAAGGCAAATGGCTAAAGGAGTTTGGAGAGGAATGGATGGAGGAAGATGGGGAGATAACTGGAGGGAGCCATGGGCTCAAGAGAGGGTTGTTTTAGGATGGGAAAGGCATGAGCATGATTGAAAGTAATGGGGCAGAAACCATTGAAGATGAAACAGTTGAAGTCAAGAAAGGAAGAAAGGAGGGGGCAAGTGTTTTGATTCGATGCACAAGTGGAGGGGGCGGATTTTGAGAGAAGTCAGGGTATCTCCTCGAGATACCTCTGGGAAAGATGGGAGAGTTGAAGAAGGGGCAGGAGGAGGGAGCGACTGGAGAGAAGCAGGGGAGATTTTAGGGAGATCACATCTGTTGATTTCAGTTTTCTAAATAAAGTACACGACCAAGTCATTAGGTGAAAGAGATGGGGGAAGCGGGGTGCAGGGGTTTGAGGAGGGAATTAAACATCTGGAACAACTGGTGAGGGCAATGGGCATGGCAAGCAATAAGGATGGAGAAGTATTTTTGCCAGGCAGAGTTAAAGCCCACAGGGATGAACTTGAGGTGGACGAGGTTGGCCTGATATCTGGATTTCCGCCAACATCACTCTGTGGCTCACACACAGGAGTGAAGGAAATTAACTTCCATGTTGACCCCCATTTAGGAGTCATGTGGCTATTTCCCAAATCTACAACAATGACCTTGGCAGGGGAATCTCCCATCTCCTCCTGCCTCCAGCCCATCTCCATACGAATGATTCCCCCGACCTATGGGGCTTAACATGTCCAAAACTGAACTTACATTCCCTCCCCAATCCACTTGTAACTTTCCCATCACAGTTGACAGCACCATCACGGTTCCTGTTTCACAAGCCCATAAAGTTGACATCATCCTTGACTCCTCTTTTTCAACCTTCATAGATAATCAGTCAGTCACTAAATCTCTTTGGTTCCTTCTTCACAATTTTTTAGTGGATACTGTTAAGTGCTTCCTATATGCCAGGCACTGTATTAAGCACTGGGGTAGATACAAGATAACTAGGTTGGAGTAGATTCAAGATAACTGTAATCCCCATTTTGCAGATGAGAAGTGATTTGCCCAAGGTCACACAGCAGGCAAGTGGCAGAAAGGGGATTAGAACCCGGGTCCTTCTGACTCCTTAAATCCATCCCGACCAAATTGCCACTGCGGCTGTCTAGGCACCCAACGACTACTACATCAGTCTCCTCACAGATCACCCTGCCTCCAGTGTCCCCCTTCTCCAGCTCACACTTCAATTTGCTGCCCCGATCAATGTTCTAAAACACATCTCCCCACTCCTCCAAAACCTCCGATGGCTACCTCTTCCTCTTCATACCAAGCAGAAACTCTTGATCATTGGCTTTAAGGTACTCAATCAGCTCTCCCTCTCCCACTATGACACAACTTAGATTCTTTGCTCCTCTCAATCCCAACCTACTCAATGTGCCTCATGGCTCAGTGGAAAGAAGACGGGCTTTGGAGTCAGAGGTCATGGGTTCGAATACCGGCTCTGCCATTTGTCAGCTGTGTGACTGTGGGCAAGTCACTTCACTTCTCTGTGCCTCAGTTACCTCATCTGTAAAATGGGGATTTAGACTGTGAGCCCCATGTGGGACAACCTGATTCCCTTGTGTCTACCCCAGCGCTTAGAACAGTGCTCTGCACATAGTAAGCGTTTAACAAATACCAACATTTATTGTATTTTTATTTTTTTGTCTTTCACCTTCAACTTCTTGCCCACACCTTCCCACCTTCCTGGAACAAGCTCCCCCTTCACATCCGGCAGACCACTGCTCTGCCTATCTTCAAGACCCTTCTGAAATTACAACTCCTCCAGGAGCCTTTCCCTGAATACCTCTCATCTCCCCACCCAATTGCCCTCCCTATTGCCACATCAGCACTTCTACATTACATAATCAGTCAACCAATCAGTGGAATTTGTTGAGTACTTACTGTGGACAAAGCACTAGACTAAGCATTTGGGAAAATACAACAGAGTTTGGGTATACAAGATCTATGCCCACAAGGATCTTACAGTCTAGAGGGGGAGAGAGACAATTAAATTAGAGAAGCAGCGTGGCTTTGTGGATAGAACAAGGGCCTGGGAGTCAGAAGGCCCTAGGTCCTAAATCCCGGCTCTACTCTACTGTCTGCTCATTCCCTCATCTGCAAAATGGAAATTAAGACTGTGAACCTGATGTGGGACAGGGAATGTTTCCAGCCTGATTAGCTTGTATTTACCCCAGTGCTTAGTACAGTGCCTAGCACACACTACATGCTTAAGAAATACCTCGCTGTGGACAGGGAATGGGTCTGTTGTTATATTACAGTCTCCCAAGCGCTTAAAACAGTGCTTTCTGCACAGAAAGCACTCAGTAAATACAATTGAATGAATGGAAAATAAAAGCTCATAGATGATGCAGAGGGGACAGTGTAGGGGAAATGAGGGCTTAGGCAAAGAATGCCTTTTGGAGGATATGTAATTTAGGAAGGTTTGTATGTTTGGTGTACAAACTCCTCTAGCCTCCCAAAGTACTTATTCATATATGTTTAAACTCTGTTTCTTCCCCTCATCTGTAACATATTGTAGTGTTTGTCGCCCCTGCTGGGCTGTAAACTCCTTGAAGGCCAGGATGACTACTCCTAAATATCGGCACTTTGCCCACCTCTCAATACAGTGCTCTGCACAGAGCAAGCATTTAATAAATACTATTGATTGATTGGAAGAGGGTGATGGGAGGGGGAGGAGGAAAGGGGAGGTGGCAGAGAACAAACATGTTGAGCTACTAAAACTTGACTGTTGGAAGTGACGCTTGTGAGAAGAACTGTACCCTCCCCTCAGCGCTTAGTACAGTGTGCCCTGCACACAGTAAGTGCTCAATAAATACCATAGATTGATTATTTTGATGGGTGGAGTGAGTCAATACTGTGGGAAGTGGGTAGTGGAAAAGTTGGGGAGCTGCTGTTTGTGTAAAAAGACGGTCATTTCTCTGCAGAAAATCTTCTAAGAAAGTCTTCCTCTCCAGTTGCAAAAGAGCTCAAACTGGTTTTCCTTCAGACCATAGTAAAAAGCTGGGATTTCAGTCAGGATTTTTCCCCAAATGTTAACAGCCTTCCCTGATATGGCTTGAAGATGAGTAATTTGGTGTTTTCAGATATACATTCATTCAGAGACAAAAAAAAGGACACAAGGAAAATTGGGGAATATGTAGCTGTCTTATTTGCAAATATGCCCATTTTACATAAATGATGACAGGAGACAAGGGATGGTGAAGAGTTCAAGTCTAAACCATCAACTAAATGCAGATGATTATTACAGCCCTAAAATTAGATATAAAATGGGCATTTGCTAATGAATGTAAAAGACTAATGCTATATGACGAAACATCCAACTGAATGGCTTAAGAGGAGCACGAGCAGGGACTTGGTGAAAAAAATCGCACCCTTACGTTTCACTAATTCATGGATTTAGGTTAAAAGAGGCAATTTTGAAAAGCATTTTCCAAAGTATTTGCTGTGGAGGTGAATCCCCAAGTATTCGTAATCTGAAAGCCCAGGTTATTTAGGAGTATTTGGTTAGAGGGAATGAAATTCTTGTAAACTAAATCTTCATACTCAGTAGCCTCAAAGGGTTCTCCCAAAATTTGAGGGGAAATCAGTAAGTTGTGTACTTTCTTCAGAAATATAATGAACAAAGGATTTGTGGGGTGCGGGGGGGTTTCTTCCCAATTTTCTCAGTTTTGTAAAATGCAATTTGTTCCTTTTGCTCATAATCCTTCCTCCCTTCTTTTCTCATCTTTATTTACTCAGCTGAAATCAACAGGAGATCAACATTCCATCTCTTTTACTAGAACACTGTAGGGTCTTGGAAAAAAAATTAGTTTTTTTATGCCTCAATTTTCCAGGCTGTTTAATGGGATAAATGACTGCCCACATCCCAGAAATATCATCGCCATTTAAATAGGAAACCAAAAAAAAAGCCAGAAAAACTTTCCACGAAACCACCTTCAGTCAAGACTTTTTTAAGAAATGCAACTTGTGATGAAAAACAAAAACAAAGATGTTCTATATAAATAAATGAAAGAATAATAAAGGCTTGCCCCCCAAATCCTGGTGAATCTGTTTTCCAGATGAAAGGGTACATGAAAATAGATAGGTGCACTTAAACAAAAAAAAACCTAGCATGCCACCTACTGGTAATAATTTAGGGGGGCATGGTGATAAATATAAAAATAAAAAGTATTTTGGGAAGGATGGATAGTCAAGAAGGAAAAGCAGCTATTCCATGAATGTGTTTTAAATAACTATTTCAGAGTCATGTGTTTATTTCCAGAAAAACACCCGAGAGATTCAGCATATCCTTGCTTTAACTGAATTGGTCAAATCCTGACTTCCAGCATGCTATAAAGCTTGAGTCCATTTTTAAGGAACTTTGTAACAGAATTGCCGGTATTAATAATTCAGTTCAGACGCTTCCTACCTAGCCATTAGATGATATTAAGCTGGCAAACTAAGGCAGAGTCTAGCACTTACACCCAGGACAATTAATCGGAAATTCAAACCGCCACAGCAGCCAGGAAATGACCACAGCCCTGGGGTAAGAAACAGATTAGTCTGTGGCCAAAAACTGAATATGCTATCTATGGGCCTGCTACTGTTCTTCAAAACTACTCATGCTTATCATCACTGATGCTTCATTGCTAGGATACTAGTAAAGTGAAGAACAGGTCACTGAAAACCTATGAGTAGCCAGAAAATGTTCACTGATGGACCAGGTCATTTTAAAAAAAATACAAACATTATGAAGAATGAAAGCAGTTTTCATTTCATTATTCCCCAAATCTAATAACCTAGAATGAAGCACTGCCTTTTTTTAGAATACACTTTTTTATGTTTAATTTTATACTATTTAATCAATCAGTGGTATATATTGAGCACTTACTATGTACAGAGCACCTTATTAAGCACTTGTAAGAGTACAATGCAACAGAAGGAGTGAGGTCAGGTGAATGAGTTTTCCAAGGGACTGGGTGTAGAAGGAGGATAAAAAAGGACCTCGAACTGAGCCTTGATGGACCCCCACTGTCAGAGGGTGAGAGGCAGAGGAGCCAGAAAAAGAGACTTGAGGAGGAGCAGTCAGAGAGATAGGAGGAGAACCAAGAGATGACAGTGTTAATGAATCCAAGGCTGGATAATGTTTTCAGGAATAGGTGGTGGTTTAGTGTCGAAAGCGGCTGAGAGGTTCAGGAGGATTCCTCTTAAAAATTTTAAGGGGAAAAATTGTTTTCACATCACATTGAAAAACTGAGAACACACGATCTTAGGCATTAAGAAATCAGAATGCACCCTAGTGGTAACACCGGTAATGATATATATGATGTTGATAAATATTCATCTCACTACTCACTATTAGGTAAATAATCTAATCATAAAGAAAGCAAAGAAAAGCAAAAACAGATGGACTAAGCTGTTTCCTGCCTAACCAGATCCCTTCTGCTATGAAAGGGAAAGGGTGAAAATATGCCAGAAAGACAAAGGATTTAGTTTATCCTTTCAACTCTTGCCGCTGTTTCAGCCTTCCATCGCCAATACCTTTAGTAAACTGTGGAAAGTGAAGGGACTCCACAGTCCAAAACTGAAAAAGTAAATTCACCACATAATAAGCACTCAGTAAATACCACTGACTGATTGACTGAGTGATATCTTTAGGCTGTGAGCTCCCCTTCTAGACCACAAGCTCCTCGCGGACAGGGATCACGGCTTCCACCTCCACTAAGCGGCGTGGCTCAGAGAAGCAGCGTGGCTCAGTGGAAAAAGCCCAGGCTTGGGAGTCAGCGGTCATGGGTTTGAATCCCAACTCTGCCCCTTGTCAGCTGTGTGACTGTGGGCAAGTCACTTCACTTCTCTGTGCCTCAGTTCCCTCATCTGTAAAATGGGGGTGAAGAGTGTGAGCCTCACGTGGGACAACCTCATTCGCCTGTATCTCCCCCAGCGCTTAGAACAGTGTTCTGCACATAGTAAGTGCTTAACAAATACCAACAGTATTATTATTATTACTCTCCTAAGCAAGTAGCACAATTCTCTGCTTACAGTAAGCGCTCAATAAATAAAATTGATTAACTTTACTGACTGATCTGCTTAGAACACTAATCTTTGGGAATCAAATGGTACAATGATGTCAGAAAACTGCTTTTCCAAGGAACATACATTTGAAGATAACGTCTAAAGCACAATGAAGTGTCCCGGTAAGCACTGAGAAGCAGTGCTGCCTAGTGGATAGGACAGAGGCCGGGAAGTTAGAGGATCTGGGTTCTCATCACAGCTATGCCAACTGTCTGCTGTGTGACTGTGGGCAAGTCAGACCTGTAAGATTGGGATTAAATCCTATTCCCTCCAACCTCAACTGTGCGCCCCATGTGGGACAGGGACTGTGTCCAACCTAGTATCGTGTTTCCAAACCGAGCACTTAGTACAGTGCTTGGCACTTATTAAGCGCTTGACAGGTACAATTTTCAAAACAAAAAATTAAAAGCATCCATTCCACTATCTCTGATTTCACTATGAATCCAAAGGTGACAGCACGGACAACTCGGATGGCCAGCACCCCAATTTTCCAATGACGAATCCCGTTCCCGGATGACAGATCTGCCCTTTTCTTCCTATGGTACATATTGGAGCACATGATTTGGAACCAGAGTGAGGATCTAAGTGGATACTGGCTCTGTGTCAGGAACTGTGCCAGAGCTCAGACCCAGAGGGTCACTTCGCAATCAAGCATCATTGGTCAACACTCGCCCCTAATCTCCTTCTGTCCGCTTGTGTCTAATAATAATAATAATAATAATAATAATAATGGTACTTGTTTAGTGCTTACTACGTGCCAAGCACTCTACTAAGCGCTGGGGTAGATACCAGTTAATCAGGTTGGACACAATCCCTGTCCCACATGAGGCTCACAGCCTTAATCCCCATTTTACAGATGAGATAACTGAGGCCCTGAGAAGTTAAGTGACTTGTCCAAGGTCACACAGAAGACATGTGGTGAAGCCGGGATTAGAACCCAGGTCCTTCTGACTCCCAGGTCTGTGCTCTATCCACTAAGCCATGCTGCTTGTCTTCCTATGTGGGTAGATTAGAGCTAATTTATCTTTCAGTGTACAGCACTGTTTTCAGCTCCAAGTCTCCCCTTTTTCACAGATCCCACCACTGAGGAACTTCCCCACTTCTGATATGTCGGCAGAGTTCATACGGACCAGGGAGAAGAAGGCATAAGCTCTGGAGTAAATTAGGAGCTGAAAGGTCCCCTGAGACAAATACTTTAGGAGCGCATAAAGCCAGCAAACTTCCCCAAAAGAGCATTGAGTTCCTTAGAGGGCGTCGGATGCCTCCGTTTCCCTCTCTGATGCGTGGAGAGGGTTATCAGTAGCCACCCTACCGACACCCGACGTGCCTTCAATCAAGGTAGCGATGCATTTGCTAGCAAACCTAGCAGAGCACTTGAACCTAAAAATGGAGCAATTCATTTGAATCAACCAAAGAGAGTGCTGTGGGAGGGAGTTCTGATCCCTGATCAGGTCCTTTTCACCTATTGTTCAACCCTGGAAATATCATTTAATCTCTTTCATTCATTCATTCATTCAATCGTACATATTGAGCGTTTACTGTGTGCAGAGTACTGTACTAAGTGCTTGGGAGAGTAGAAAACAAAAGTAAACACATTTCCTGCCCACAAGCTTAATGTCTAACGGGGGAGAGAGACATTAATATAAATGAATTACTGGTATGAACATAAAAACTAAAACTAAACCTCTCAAAATTAAAAGTCGCCTCAATCAATCAATCATATTTATTGAGCAATTAATATGTGCAGAGCACTGTACTAAGCGCTTGGGAGAGTGCAATACAACAGAATTATCAGACTCGTCCTCTGCCCATAATGCCCTTATATCCTAGAGGGGTCCAAGTGGAAAAACACTGTGGCTGTTTTCATGACTGAATTAAAAACCCAAGTATATTTCAAGTATGGGAATAATTAAAACTCCCAGATGATTAATCGATCCTCCACTCGACTAATGTGGTGTGGGGAGAAGGAGCAGTGGAGGGATGGAGAGATAAAGCCAATCCAAAACAGCAGATACCAAAAAACCCTGTTAATCCAAAGAAAGCAGGAAGCGAGCTCTTATCCAAGTAATGGATTTTCCAAATAAGCAGAGGTTTACCTCCGGGACGGCTGGAGCCTTACCAGGACACGCGCCTCGCCAGTTTCACAGGCTGGGGGCCACACAGCTCTCGCTGAAGCTTCTGGTCTGTCTGGGCTCCAGCCATCCCAGATGGAAATAATAATAATAATAATAATAATGATAATGATAATGATGATAATAGTATTTGCTAAGCACTTATTCTTTGTCAGGCACTTTTCTAAGTGCTGGGGTGGATACAAACAAATGGAGTTGGACAAAATCCCTGAACCATGTGGGGCTTACAGTCTCAATCCCCATTTTATAGATGAGGTAACTGAGGCACAGAGAAGTGAAGTAACGTGCCCAATGTCACTCAGCAGACAAGTGATGAGAGCCAAGATTAGAACCCATGACCTTCTGACGCCCAGGCCTGCGATCTATCCACTATGTCATGCTGCTTCTCTAAGCCTCAGAAGGCGACTGGGTCAAGGCTTGCTCAGCACGGAACAAGGACCCAAAATAGCAGAGCAATCACAAACTTGTGGAGGGAATGGGGAAAGAGGAAAAAGAGGGTGGGCATGGGGGTGGGGTGGGGTGGGGTGGGGGGAGAATTATTTTCTAGAAAACTAAATAGCAAGGAACTCTTTCTAGAAAAAGGGATTCTCAGCAAAGGGTGGACTGGAGATGGGGGTCTACCTAGATTACACTCCAAATGAGCCTCGGTTGCCAGAAGCCAGTCTACCCAGGCAATTGTGGGATCATGGACTAATTGTGCCCTGGATAATCCACAAAGTGCACTGTCCATGTTTGAATCACTGGGATTTTTGAAGTTTGCTGAAAAATATGCAGATATGTTCTTGTAATGAAAGTAAAACGAATGTAGTGCCTCACAAATAATCAGAATAGTCTGTGGGTCAACAAGACCATTGTCCTAAACAAGGAGACTTGGTTTAACATTTTACCTAAGTGATTTTTGTCATCACATTCTGATGCTGAGAAACATGATTTATTAAATAGTTCTGAATAGCTTTCCCCACTTCAATTGCTTTAAGTGGGAGAGCTGTCTGTGGAATGGCCAATATGAAAAAGGTGCATAAGGATCTCATTATTTTGCAATTCAGATGCCTGATGGCAACAGATGCATACAGTTGTTGTTTTCCACTTTTCATAGATACCCTACGTTTGCCAAGAAAACTACCGCGAACCACAGAGTTACTGCAATTCATCTTCAACAGATATAGTGGTTCCCAACACTCAAGTGGAAAAGCTGATAAAAGCATTTCAAAGCATAATTTCCTTTAGCTCCCGCCAATCTTCTAACCCTGTGGCTCTTAGGCTGAAGATGTTCCTTGCTGTATAGTTACTGGGAAAAGAAAATAGGGGAGAAAAAAGGGAAATTTTAAGAAATTATATCGGTGGAAAAGGAAATTTAACAAGTAAATAACACACAGAATGAGACAGAGAGGAGGGGAGGTTAAAATAAGCCACCTAAATTGAAAACGAATCTCAATTGGTGTTCTTACCTGGATAGATGGGAACTTATGCCTTAAAGTGACGAGGATTGCTCGGGCTAGCAGCAGCAGAATGGGCCTGGATGTCAGACTGTAGACTGATTCACCATCTAGAACCAGCAAATTCAGAGCACTTGCACTTAGTGCTTGAGGCTGAAAAATATGTAATTTACAGAATAATTACAACACAGTCAGATACCTTTTACTGGAAAAGAAACTATTCATCTTTTTTTTTTAAAGTGTATGGTATTCATATATTTACTATTTCCAATTCATTCCATTTTGAAATAAGCCATCCTTGGTGGTTAACAATTTGACAATTCTGGTATAACCACAATGGATTCTATTTATATCTAGATCTATATAAATAAATCTATATCTTAATATATATATACTTATTTATAGATAAATCCATCAGTCATATTTATTGAGCAGTTACTGTGTGCAGAGCACTGTACTAATCACTTGAGTACAACATAACAAAGTTAGTAGACACATTCCCTGCTGACAACATAGATATCTCTCTCTCTCTATATACACACATATATATTCATTCATTCATCCAATCATATTTATTGAGCATTTACTGTGTGCACAGCACTGTACTAAGCATTTGGGAGGCTATATTACAACAATAAAAGTCACATTTCCTGCCCACAACAAGCTTACAAACATCAATACAAATAAGTGAAATACAATTACAGATATGTATGTAAGTGCTGTGGAAGACGGGAAGAGCAAAGGGAGCAAGTCAGGGTGATGCAGAAGCGAGTGGGAGACGAGGAAAAGTGGGGTTTAGTCTGGGAAAGCCTCTTGGAAGACTTGTGCTTCAATAAAGCTTTGAAGGAGGGAAGAGTAATTGTCTGTCAGATTTGAGGAGGGAGGGCATTCCAGGCCAGAGGCAGGACGTGGGTTAGGGGTCGGCGGTAAAACAGGTGAGATCAAGGCATAGTGAGAAGGTTGGTGCTACAGGAGCAAAGTGTGCGGGCTGGGTTGTAGAAGGAGAGAAGCGAGGTGGGGTAGGAGGGGACAAGGTGGTGGAGGGCTTTAAAGCCAATGGTGAGGAGTTTTTGTTTGGAGTGGAAGTGGCTGGGCAACCACTGGAGTTTTTTGAGGAGTAGTGAGACATGTCCTGAACGTTTTTGTACAAAAATGATCTGGGCAGCAGAGTGAAGTATGGACTAGAGTGGGGAGAGACAGGAGGCTGGGAAGTCAGCAAGGAGGCTTATGCAGTAATCCAGGTGGGAGAAGATGAGTGATTGTATTAGCATGGTGCTAGTTTGGATCAAGAGGAAAGGGTGGATTTTAGCTATGTTGTGAAGGTGGGACTGACAGGATTTAGAGAGGAATTGAATAAGTGGGTTGAATGACAGAGAGGAGTCAAGGATGACACCAAGATTAGTATATGTCCAATAAAGATCATTGATTGATTGCTTGATATCCATGTCAATGCTCAATCCACAAATGAAAAACAAGGCTTCTAGATATTCTAGGTCTGATATTTCTCATTAAGTGTTTGTTGATTCTCCACTAACAGTTTCCTGGTGCCCGGTGATGCATGGGAAAATTCAATTGATTTTAGGTTTCTGCCTAAAGTGCATTTATGTCCTCTTGAAAATGCTAGAAATAAAAGCAAGATGGTTCACAAGGGTTTTTTTGTCGTTGCTTTTCCATTAGGAACAAAGACAAAAAGATTCTTCCCTAGCCTCAACTCTTGAATATACAACATAAAACCGATCCTGAGAAAAGTAAGCAGTTCCCAGATGACTGCCCAAAAGTTGCCTTAAACCTGTGCCTGGATACAAGGGAAACTGGGTCAAAACTGGGTCAAAATTTGGTTGCCCTGGCTCCCAGAGGGGCTGAGTGCTTAAGAGGACAAAGAGAAACAAACATGAGTGTCAGGTACAACAAAAAAAGCAGCTTAGCAGTACCTGCAGATGTCAGTCAATTCAAGTTATGGGTCAAACATTTCCCCTCTGAACGGCAGCAGAAGGGAGAGGCAGATGAGGAAATGAGGGCTTAATCAGAGAAGGAGCATGGCCTAGTGGATAGGGCATGATGAGCCTGAGAGAAGGATTTGAGTTCTAATCCCAGAGTTGCCACTTGTCTGCTGTGTGACCTTAGGCAAGTCATTTAAGTTCCCTGGGTCTCCGTAACCTCACCTGCAAAATGAGGATTAAGACTGTAAATCCCATGTGGACGGGGACTGTGTCCAACCTGATGATTGATTATTAATCAGGGAAGGCCTCTTGTAGGAGATGTGATCGGAATAGGGGCACAAAGGAGTGGAGAGTGGTGTTCTGTCAAGTATTAAGGGGAAGAGAGTTCTGAGCCAGAAGGAGAACCCCGGGAAGGGGGCGGAAGCAGGTCAGATGAGATCGAGGTACAGTGAGAAGGTTGGCGTTACAGAAGCAAAATGCATGGGCTGGGTTGGAGTGGGAAATCAGTGAGGTGAGGTAGGAGGGAGTGAACTGATTGAGTGCTTTGAAGCCAGTGGTGAAGAATTGGTCTGATGTGGAAGTGGATGGTTAGCCACCGGATGTTCTTGAGAAATAGGGAAACGTGGGCTGAATGTTTTCATAGAAAAATGAAGTATGGACTGGAGCGGGGAGAGGCAAGAGGGAGGGAGGTCAGTGAGGAGGCTGCTGCAGTAGTCATGGTGGGATAGGATAAATGCTTGGATCAGCGTTGTAGCAGTTTGGGTGGAGAGGAAAACAGCAAGCGCGTGAAGGACACATGTAGAGGTCAACTTGGGAGTAGCAGAGATAAAATGAACTCAGTCACCATCCATCACAACCAATGTATCACTGGGATTACAAACTGCTGGACCATCTTCACTCTGCTTTAAAGAGATAATGTGCAATTCCTTTGGCTTCATTCTTTTTTGGCTGAGAACTCATGAACAATCACCGGACGCAAAGCACTCCGGGAGAAAGGGCTACTCGAAGTCTGGGGAGAAGAGCAGCCGGTTCTTTCCAAAAAGAAGCTGAACCCTGGATGCTTCCTCCTCTCTGCTTCCAAAAAGAAGGTGGAAACCAAAGCTCCAGTCTCTGCCCGCCTTCCTTGTTGAGGCAGGGGAAATAATAATAATAATACTGGTATTTATTAAGCACTTACTAAGTCCCAAGCACTGCTCTAAGCGCTGGGATAGATACAAGGTTAGAGACCGTCCCTGTCCCACCTGGGGCTCACAGTCTTAATTCTATTTGACAGATGAAGGAACTGAGGCCCAGAAAAGTGAAGTGTCTTGCCCAAATTCACACAGAAGACAAGTGGCAGAGCCGGGATTAGAATCCAGGTCCTCTGACTCCCAAGCCCATGCTCTGGCCGCTGGGCCATGCTGCATATGTTTGCTTGTCCTCAGGGGATAGGATTTTTGTAGCCTGGAAGAAGAATTACATTAGTGACAGAAACTGGGAAAGATTGTGATGAGGAGCAGTGGTCAAGAGTAATGGAGGGGAAAGAGAGGGATCTAATCTCCCGGAGACCAACGCTTTGCCCTTCTGAGGCAGTTTTTTGCTGGGTTTCACTTCTGGATCCTTTATGTTTGCTTGGCCCCAGGGCATAGGATTTTCTTGGCCTGGAGAAGAACTACTTTGATGATGTGACTGGGGGTAAAAGGACAACAGTGGCTGTGTTTTGAATACATTGTCCATCCCTTCCACCTAAAGTTCTTGCTGTTGCTTCTTTCAAAGCAAGTAGAGTGGAAGGGTTGAAAGTTGCAGCTAAGGTCATCCCTATCCCTTCTGCTGTGCATTATGAGAAGCAGTGGGGCATAATGGATCTTGGGCAAGCCATTTTGCTTCTCTGTGCCTCAAGTTACCTCATCTATAAAATGGGGATGGAGACTGTGAGCCCCACATAGGACAGGGATTGTGTCCAACCCGATTTGCTTGTATCTAAGCCAGCACTTAGTACAATGCCCGTCACATAGTAAGCGCTTAACAAATACCACAATTATTATTTTCTGTGCCTCAGTTATCTCATCTGTAAAATGGGGATTAAGACTGTGAACCCCATTTGGAACAGGGACAGTGTCCAACTAGATAATCTTGTATCTACCTCAATGCTTAGATCAGTGCCTGGCGCATGGTAAGCGCTTAACAAATAGCATAATAGTGATAATAACAATTAATAAAGGATCCAGAAGTGAAACTCAGCTAAAAACTACCACGGAAGGACAAGACATTGTATCCAGGAGATCAGAACCCTCTCTTTCCCCTCCATTATTCTTGACAACTCCTCCACATCACTTAATCTTTCCCAGTTTCTGTCAACAAATATGTCAGACAGGTCCAATATTCCAGTGGATCAACTGTCCAGATTCATCAAGAGGACTAATTGCCAGATTGTTTTCCTGCAGTCAGTTTGGGCCTTGGGAGTTTTTGGGCTTTGAGATTAGGTGGTCCATGAAGTGGAGATTCTTGAATCAAGTGGTATCAAGATGTTCAATATATCTAGGGAGTAAAAATTCCCAGGCAAATCCAAGGTGAGATTATTGTAGTATTAGCAGGCACTTAACTGATACCACAATTATTAGTAGTGTGCTAATAATAATTACTTTACTACTAATAATTGAGGTGTTCGTTAAGCACCTGCTGTGTGCATGCACTCTGCTAAGCTCTGGATACAAGATAATCAGATCGGATACTGTCCCTGTTGAGTATGAGGCTCACAGTCTTCACAGGGGGACGAACAGGTTTTTCATCCCCATTTTACAGATGAGGAAACCAAGGCATGGAAAAAGTAAGTGACTTGCCCAAGGTTGCACAGCAGCCCAGTGCTGAAGGTGGGATTATTGAGCACTCACCTTCAGTTATGCCCAGAAAAGCAAAACCCTCGCTTCACTAAGACAGAAGCGGAGGTAACCATGACTGAAAATCCTCCTGATATCCCACGTCTTCCAATTAATTCCTCCCAAATATCCTCATCGCATAAATCTCTCTAGGTCAATCTCTAGCACTCTCATTTACCTGTTTACACCTACCTTCAGCGCCTTTGCATTTATGTTCGCCCAATTATACATATTTGATGACTTCAATTTCTCTGTTTGGAGATATTTACCCCATTAAATTGCACACCTATGAGCAAGAAACACCTCCCTTCATTGAAATGTACTTCTCAATCACTTAGTACAGAACACTGCACCCCATAGGGGTTCATATTACCTATTACTGTTCCTGCAGCTATTAAAACTAGCGCCAAAGATAGAAGAAATGGGTTTGACAAGGATAGAAAGCTTCTGAAATTAAATTTTCATTCTATCATCCTCAAAATTTTGCTTCAATGTCAAGCATATTGAGCAGGATCCAGTCTGGCAAATTGTCTTTCGGCGAAAAAGAACTTTGAACAAATCATATCAAAGATTCATTAAATCATAAAACCAGTCTGTTTTCAAAGCAGCTGTCCTATTGCGTTTCAGTCTAATTAGAGCTTGCATTTCATAACCTCTCGAGGACACAAAAATATAGCTACTCGTAAGCTCGTTGTGGGCAGGGAACGTGTCTGTTTATTGTCGTTCTTTACTCTCCCGAGTGCTCAGTACAGTGCTCTGCACACCGTAAGTGCTCGATATATACAACTGAATGAATGAATGCATAAATGAATGACCACTTTCTCTTACTGTTTTTCCAGGCTTGGGGAGGCTACGGGTATCAACGAGCAGCAGTGTGAATCAATCCTTACTCCTTGATGTTGAAACCAGTAAGGGAGTATGGGAGGAGCAAGAAACTCAGCCAAACCAAACAGAGAGTGTAGGGGTGCTAACAGAAAAACCAACTGTTACAAGAAAACCGCTTATTTTCAGTGGAAGAACATATCCCCCACACTAGGGGTCATTCTGAAGTCATGAAGGACTTCCCAGCTCCCTGAGACAAGATCAGTTAATGACCCTTCCTTAAGGAAAGTAGCTCTTGGGAAGCAGCGTGGCCCAGTGGAAAAGCCACAAACCTGGGAATCGGAGGACCTGGGTTCTACTCCCATTTCCATCCCTTGCCTGCTTTGTGATCTCACTTAACCCCTCTGTGCCTCAGTTTCCTCAACTGTAAAATGGGGATTCGGTACCTGTTCTCCCACCTATTTAGACCGGAAGCCCCAAGTGGGACAGGCACTGTGTCCCACCTAACTGGTAGCAATCAATGGTATTTATCAAGCGCTCACTATGTGCAGAGGACTACCCCAACACTTAGAGAACAGTGCTTGTCATATAGTAAGTGCTCAACAAATACAATAATGATATTAGTAATGATAATAATAATGATGATGACAGTTATCAGCCTGGGGAACTCTCTGGTCTCGTGATTTCGATTTCCACCGTGGAGTTTCAGCAGGTTGCAGACTGGTTTATCGTCCTGAGCTCTAGGAGAAGGGACACGGGCGGGCAGGGTATTTGTGGGGGTTAATGGGGGGGGAACGGATGGAGCTACATTTCGTACAGATAGAAAGGATAACCAATCTTCCAAATCTTCCTTCTCTTTTCTCCACTTAACACTGTGGGGTCCTTGTCTGTCTTTTCTGGGTGGTTGGTTGTATTTCTGTCCTTCCGATTTTGGATTCCTAACCCTGGCTTTTGTTGCACTTTTCCAGTGTTCTTTACAAGAAGGAGGTGAGCGCCATGACCAATAATGGCTTATGAAAAATGGGTCACGGATGATGCTGCTGCTCATGAGGTTTCTCCACGGACCGGCTGTTCGACGATCCCAGGCTGCGCCCGCTGTCCTCATCCTATCACATCAGCCGACATGCGCTGCTGGACACGAGGGAAGCTTCAACACCATCACTGCTTTAAAAGCTCATCCAACTCCTATTGGGCTGGTGGTAGGACACAACTTTCTAGTACAACTCAGCCCGCACACATTGCTCCTCTAACGCTAACCTACCCACTGTACCTCAATCTCGCCGCCGACCTCTCGTCCACGTCCCGCCCCTGGCCCGGAACGCCTTCCCTCCTCGAATCCGACAATTACTCTCCCCGGCTTCAAACCCTTACTGAAGGCCCATCTCCTCCAAGAAGCCTTCCTTAACTAATCCCTCCTTTCCTCTTCTCCCACTCCCTTCTGCGTCACCTTGATTTGCTCCCTTTTTTCATCCCCCCTCCGAGTTCCACAGTACGTAGGTACATATCTGCAATTTATTTATTTATATTAATGTCTGTCTTTCCCTCTAGACTCTGTTGTGGGCAGGGAATGTGTCTGTCCTATTATACTGAACTCTCCCAAGCACTTAGTGCAGTGCTCTACACACAGTAAGCGCTCAAGAAGTACAATTGAATGAACTTTCTCCTTTCCCAGAACCTAAAATGAAGTCATCTAAAAAATACAGGGAGGTCAATTGTGGTCTATTACTGAGGGAGAGGCAGAGTATTCATGTTCTCTTCTTTAAAGGTTCTAATTTTCAACCACATCCAAGCTCGCACTCTCCATTCCACCTAAGGTAGCCTCACTGGACTTCATGTGAGGGTCTTCTGCCTCTGACCTTTTGTCCCCCTCTAGAGTGAAAGTTTTTTTTGTTTAACGGTATTTCTTAATGTACCAGGTACTGTATTAAGCACCAAAATAGATACAAGGTAATCAGGTTGGACACAGTCCCTGTCCTACACAGGCTCAGGGTTCACAGTCTTAATCCCCATTTTACAGATGAGGTAACTGAGGCAGAGAAGTGCCTTGCCCGAGGTCACAGAAAAGACAAGTGGCGGAGCTGGGATTACAACCCAGGTCCTCTGACTCCCAGGCCTGTGATCTTTCCACTAGGCCACACCGCTTCTCCTGAGGGTCTACTGGCTCTACTGTATTGTACTCTCCCAAGTGCTAAGTACAGTGCTCTGCACACAGTGAGTGCTCGATGAATATTACTGATTGATTGATTCAGGCTCACTATGGCTGCAATTCCCTCTCCCCTTCTAAATTGACAGACCAAAAGATCCTTTCTTCTTTAAATAGCTCCTTGCCTCCGTCTCTCCCTCCAATCTACACTACATACTGCTTCATGAATCATCTTGAAACATTCCTCGGCATATATCTTTCCACCCCTTAAAAACCTCCAGTAACTTTCCATTTCTCTTCACAGCAAGCAAAAACTCTTGACACTCAGCTTCAAGGTTCTCTACCAATTTTCTCCCTCTTATAGATCAACTCCCTGTATCCACTACTCCCCAAGTCTCTCCTTTCATTGCTCCCAGAGCTAAGTTCGGTGTTCTGCTCTTAAAAAATATTATTACTGCTCTTCTCATATTAGCCTCCTAAGTGTACCATGCTCTGGACTCCCTCCTCCAGCCTTCACTCACATTCTTCTCCAGGCTTGGAACTTCCCCCACTCCAAATGTGACACTACCCTGCTCTCTCCATGCTCAAAGGCCTCCTGAAATCCCATCTCCTCCAAGCAGCCGTCCTTGACCCACTCCTGTCACCCCAAGTCACATCAATCCAACTACCGCCTCTAGCACATACTTCGGAGCGGTGGGGCTTGTGGACCAGGGGACCTGAGTTCTAATCCCGGTTCTGCCACTTGCCTGCAGCCTGACCTTGGGCAAGTCACTTAACTCCTCTATGCCTCCGTTTCCTCTCTCCTTAGACTGTGAGACCCAGGTGGGACAGGGACTGTGGCTGACCTAATTATCTTGCATCTACCCAGCGCTTAGAACAGTGTCCGACACCTAATAAGCCCTTAGGAGATACCATAATAGTAATCACAATCCTAATATACTCTTCCTCAGCACTTGAACTGAGTCGATTATTCATTCTGACTACTCTACTTTAAAATACTTTTTTACGTCTGCCTCCCCAGAGTGTAAAAGCTCCAGCTCAGGCTTCAGTTGTACACTTTCTTTTCCCATCTCCCTTCCGCATCGCCCTTACACTTGGATTAGCTCCTTTTATTCACCCCAGAGTAGTCGATTTATTTATATTAATGTCGGTCTCTCCTTCTAGACTGTAAGCTCCTTGTGGGCAGGGAATGTGTCTACTATTATATTGTATTGTCCCAAGCATTTAGTGTAGTGCTCTATACCCAGGAAGCATTTAAGATATACTGATTGACCGAAGCGTGTAGTAAAGTGCACAGTACCTGGGGGTACTCAGTCTATTACTACTTCCTGAAAACCCAGCTTCTCCCAGAGGTATTCTCCAAAGAAGCCCCACTTGTTTATTCATTCAATCGTATTTATTGAGCGCCTAGTGTGTGCAAAGCACTGTACTAAGCGACTGGGAGAATGCAACCTGTCTAGTTCGGACCCAGCCAACAGTCACCCTTGACACTTGTGGACAGTTCACCTATCTGTAGCCTTTATCCATATTCTTGACATACATCAGGGTACCCTTATTTATATATTCATTCTTCTCAGCAGCAGTGATGTCGCTTCTCTCCTCCTCCTCCTCCTCCAACCATTTGCGTACGGCTTGTGTCTCTTCCTCAGTCAGCAGTAGGCATTCCAAATATGCCATGATTTTTTTTTATGGTATTTGTTGAGTGCTTACTATGTGCCAGGCACTGTACTAAGCACTGGAGGAAGATACAAGCTAATCAGGTTGGATATGGTCCATGTCCCACATGGGGCTCACAGTTTCAATCCCCATTTACAGATGTGGTAACTGAGGCACAGAGGGAGTGAAATGACTTGCCCAGGGTCACACAGCAGACCCGTAGCAGAGCTGGGATTAGAACTCAGGTCCCCTGAGTCCCAGGCCTATGACTCCCAGTTCCACGCTCTATCCACTAGGCAAAGCTGTGTCTACCAACTCTGTTTTATTGTGCTTTCCCAATCTTTTTAGTCCAGCGCTCTGCACACAGTAAGCCCTCAATAAATCCTACTGATGATTGATTGGATGCATGGAAAGTAAATGGATTCACTATTTGTGGTTAAAAAGCAACACGTGGAATTACATTTTTGAAGGATTCACAAGAGGAATCAATACCGTTTATACCTAACTAGTTTGTCATCTAAGATCAAAAATAAAAAATGATTTGCCCCACCGTATTTAGCATCCACTGGAGCATTTAGCAGGAGTGTCTAAATCCAAACCAATTGGTGGTTTGTTACTAATAGCTTGATCATAAAAGCTATACCTCATCACAAATCATTTTACGTTTCATAACAGATGGGGAGAAAAACTGAAGGACATGAAAAATTGAAGGCACAAATTATCTTGGCCCTCCTTGGGAATTTAAAGCCGACGCTCTGTCTGAATTCTAAACGTGCTTCCAGAGTTGCTGTGTACTGGGATCTGTTTGTAAACGGAACGTTTTTATATTTTCAAGAACACAGAAAAGCTAAAGGTTAGGATCCCCACAATGATATTTATTCTGCTATTATCAAGGGTACGGTGCATTGGAAAATACATATTGAACAGCAAGGTAATGAAAAACTTCTGAACGTTTTGGTGCTATAGAGAACGGGCCTGCCACGGCACCACACTCGATATATGGTAAGTGAGCTGTTACCTGTGCAGCACTGCAGATGGCTGTGCATAGCCCCTTATTCCCTTTATTCCTGTCCCTAAAACTCTTCCCACCCCTATCCCAAATCTTTGTGACCTTGTGAGCTCTGACCCTATAGGTCTCTCCTATCTCTCGAGGTTTGAGTCACAGGAAGGTCTTACTTCAACTGGACAGCCCCAGGAAACCCAGGAGAAGCAGTAGTGATGGTATTTATTAAGTGCTTACTATGCACAGAGCACTTTAAGTGCTGGGAATGCATACACGTGTGAGAATGAAACTCAAGTCCCTGGCCGGCCTCCTGATCCACGTAAGAATATACGAGGGGGAGAGGGGGCCTGGAGACAAGACCCGTCAGGAAACAATCCAACAGTAAAGCAGCATAAAAGAGAAGGACAAATACACAGAATAAAAACAAAATTCAAGAGGGTGCTGTGACTAGAGGAATGACATTTCACACTCTTCAAAGCCCTACTCTAGCCAGTTGGTCAGTCAATCATATTAGTAAATGCTTACTGCGTGCAGAGCACTGTACTAGGCGCTTCAGAGATCACAGTATAACAATGGAACAGACACATTCCCTGCCCACACTGAGATTACAATCCAGAGGAAGCAGAACTTGTGCTCTCCACTCCCCGCTCCGGCCCTTTCTCGGGGCCCTCAGGTCCACTTGGGTCCCGGCCAAACCTCCAGGTCCGCTCAAATAACTGTCAACTGTCCACAGTGGATCTGTGGCCGCCAGGGTTAGCTGGCAACCACTAAATAGTCGGCAGGCAGCCGGTGTCCAGGCAGGGGCTTCTGGGAGCCCTTGAAAAGCACCAAGTAAAATCATCTTTTTTTAAGGTATTTTTCAGTGCCTTCTCTGTGCCAGGCACTGTACTAAGCACCGAAGTAGATACAATTAATCGGGTTGGACGCAATCCCTGTCCCAAATGGGGCTCACAGCCTTAACCCCCATTTTACAGATGAGGGAACTGAGGCCCAGAGAAGTGAAGCGACTTGCCCAAGGTCCCAAAGCAGATAAGTGGCAGAGCTGGGATTAGACCTGACTGCCAGGCCCGTGCTCTAGCCACTAGACCACAGAGCTCTCAACATTCGACAACCGCGCTTCGACTGGAGCGTCCCGTTCGATCAAACGTCAATCCATCCTTCTCATCCCCCGACCGGTCCCAGATTCTTTTATTTCAGGAACATCGCAATATATTCGCAGTGATCATCGACTTGACAGTAGTTTTGTGGCAAATGACTACTTCCTGCAGCACATCGCCGCTGAAAATGAGTCCTTCGGCTCTCTCAGAGATGGCAAAGAATGTCACGGTACCAGCTGAATGGATAATCATACCTCACTAAACTGCTGTATCAAAGCAGAGGGCAAAAAGTCCTGGGGCTGTAAGTCAGCAGGCGGTCCTGTCCAGTTGCTCTGAACAAAAAGCTGCAAACTGCTCACTCCAAGCAAGAAGAGCTGTTGCTGCCTACAAGGAAGTTCAAAGGAAAAACAAACACCATCAAATACATACAAGGGAATTCTTATTCTTTAAAAACCCACAGCAAAACCCCTCAATTAGTAAAACATAATCTCTTGATCCATATCAGGATTATTCTCAAAAGAGGAAATTGACTAAACAGTCAGAAGAACTACTTTTTCCCTTTGTTGGCTTTCCAATCACTAAAATTTAGCTAGCTATCTTGTACTTCCAGTTGACCTTTCCCAGTATCCCCCATTTACAATGTGATCCCTCTGTGGATAAGAGGCCGCATCTTAATTAATAACCATATCTTCTCCCCACCTTTCAGTAAAGTGCTTGGCACATCATAAGTATTTAATAAACAATATGACTGATTAAGGAGATACCAATTTACGGTGGTAAAACAGGCATAATTTTTGATAAAACCGTAGAGAATAATAGGTAGGTAGCAGTCCATGGGACTGCACACAGTTGAATCTGAACTGATTCCTTTTACTGATTCCGTGTATCCTTTTCTCGGATTCTTTTTCAATACCTCTTTCATTAATACTGGGGGACTAGGAGGGCAAATGAATTATAATGAAGGAATTACACCCCATTCCCTAGCTTGGCTACCTCATGGTACTCTTGTTCCCATTACTTCTTATAGTATTCAATAAATTGTTGTCCAAATAATAATTATAATTATAATAATGAAGCTATTTGTTAAGTGCTTACTCTATGCCAAGCACTGTTCTAAGTGCTGAGCACTGTTCTAAGCACTGAAATAATCCAAGATCAATAAATTTATGGTATTGGATTTCCAATTGATGGGAGAGAATCCAACCCAAAGTAACCTAACTGTATCTGGCTCTCAATTCTCTTCATTCAGTTCCCTTGCTCACACCATCCCCCTAGCTTCGAATTCCTTCCCTCCTCAAATCTGACAGACCACAACTCTCTCCACATTCAAGGCCCTCCTGATAATAATAATAATAAAAATGGTATTAGGTAAGTGCTTACTCTGTGTCAAGTACTGTTCTAAGCGCTGGGGTAGCTACAAGCTAATCAGGTTTGACTCGGTCTTAATCCCCGTTTTACAGATGAGGTAACGGAGGCGTAGAGAAGTTAAATGACTTGCCCCAGTCCACAGAGCATTTATTGAGCGCCCATTGGGTGTAATGCACTGTACCAAGCGTTCGGGAAGCAGTAAACAAAGTAGTGACACGTTCCCTACCCTCAAGGAGCTTGCACTACAATGGGGGGAAGATACATGTCAAAATACTCAAAATAATCGAATGTACACCTGAATATGCTACAAGTATTCAGGATGGCTATAAGTAAAGTGTTTGAGATGGCTGGTGGTTCTGTATGACATGGGCTGTGGGAAATCCACTGGAGAAGGCTTGTTATGGGGGTTGGGATTTTCTGACTCCTGGGGGCCAGAAGGACCTGGGTTCTAATCCTAGCCACAGAGAAGTGACTTGTCCAAGGTCACCCAGCAATCAATCAATTGTATTTACTGAGCGCTTACTGTGTACAGAGCACCGCTATTTGGGGGAGGACAATAAATAAAACAGACACATTCCCTGCCCACAAGCAGCTCAGACCCTAGAGGGACAGTCTAGAGAGATACTTTAATATAAATATATAGCAAATAAATGTGTGATGTGGGGCTGGGGGGAGAGGGGGATGTATAAAGGGAGCAAGGATTAGAACTCAGGTCCTCTGGGTCGCAGCCCCGTGCTTTCAACTAGGCCACGCTGATTCTCTGACCTAACGGACTGAGTGTATCTTTGCTGTCACATCTAATGCATTTCTTAAGATTTTATCCAGAGTAGTAATGTCTTTGTGAACAAATGAGAGGTGGTGGAAACCAGATGAGACCTTACCCAAAACAACTTCACAAGGAACTCCTTAACTGTAAACACACACTCCAAATAGACAGTCTCTACATACGGGCGGGGGGTGGGGGGGGAACCTGCATCTTTTTAATATGCTTATATTCAATTATATTTATTGGGCCCTTACTGTGTGCAGAGCACTGTACTAAGCTCTTGGCAGCGTGGCTCAGTGGAAAGAGCCCGGGCTTGGGAGTCAGAGGTCATGGGTTCTAATCCCTGCTCTGCCACTTGTCAGCTGTGTGACTCTGGGCAAGTCACTTCACTTCTCTGGGCCACAGCTACCTCACCTGGAAAACGGGGATTGAGACTGTGAGCCCCACGTTCATTCATTCATTCAATAGTATTTATTGAGCACTTACTATGTGCAGAGCACTGTACTAAGCGCTTGGGATGAACAAGTCGGCAACAGATAGAGACAGTCCCTGCCGTTTGATGGGCTTACAGTCTAATCGGGGGAGACGGACAGACAAGTGAGACAGGGACTGCGTCCAACCCGATCTGCTTGTATCCACCCCAGCAATTAGTATAGTGCCTGGCACATAGTTAAGCGCTTAACAAATACCATAATTATTATTTTTATTATTATTGTTTTGATCACTTGTGCTTGGCGATTATGTTGCCATGTGTTTGTGGGGTTTTTCCCATTAGACTGTCAGTTTCTCAAGCATAGGAAAAATAATGGAGTCTTCTTTTGTAACTTTCCACAGGAGGCCCTCAATAAATGCTGCCTCCTGACTGACACAACTCAAATTTCCCAGTACTAATCTCCCAAAACAAATACAATCGCTTGTTTGGAAGAATCTTCTCCACTTGGCCTACGCGTACTCTCATTGGTCTGTTTTAATGTACATGTATAAGGCTATAATCAATCAACTGTATTGACGGAGCCCTTATCGTGTGCAGGGCATTGTACTAAGTGCTTGGGAGAGTACCAACAAGAATATAACGGACACATTTCCTGCCCAAACAAGCTTAGGGTCTAGAGGGCTATACCCTGGACTTAATTTGTGCCTACATGATTTTGCTTTCTTCTCCTACATTCCACAGAACAAAAATAATAATAGTAATAATGTTGGTATTTGTTAAGCGCTTACTATTTGCAGAGTACTGTTCTAAGCGCTGGGGGAGATACAGGGTAATCAGCTTGCCCCACCTGAAGCTCACAGTTAATCCCCATTTTACAGATGAGGTAATTGAGGCATAGAGAAGTGAAGTGACTTGCCCACAGTCACACAGCCGACCAGTGGCAGAGCCGGGAGTCGAACCCATGACCCCTGACTCCGAAGCCCGGGCTCTTTCCACTGAGCCACGCTGCTTCCCAAAAGGTAAACAAAAACAAAAAGGTAAATCCCCCAGCCCAACATGACTCTCGGGCATGAAAAGAATGTATTTAATCACTTCTGTGGCCCACACGCCACCATAATCACAAGAGAAATATTACACATCTTCCCTTCAGCTCAAGTTACTTCTAAGATCTATTTCTTAAAAGCAGCAACAATCCCGTCTCCCATACCCTCATTCCCCGCGTTAAAAAAAAAATTCCAACCTTTCAGCTTGGTCGAATCCCGTGGGCCTGTCCAGGTAGGCTGAGAGCTGTTCCTCCAGGTAGTTGTCGATCTTCTCCTCTGCGGTCGACGGCGGAGCGAAGACATTCTGGATCACTGGGTCGAAGAAAACGGCTTCATAGCTCCCTTCTAAGAACAAATGCAGCAAGGATGCGCTTTCTGCAATTTAGAGAACGAGCAATCGTTAGGCATCGGCCATAGCGGACGTCTAATGAATTAAAACATGAGACAATTCTCATTTTAGAATGGCACACCTACTCCGAAGAAGCACCTACTTGTGGGACGAAAGTACCCGACTGAAGTTCCCCACCTGGGGCC
This sequence comes from Ornithorhynchus anatinus, assembly GCF_004115215.2. Classification (NCBI taxonomy): domain Eukaryota; kingdom Metazoa; phylum Chordata; class Mammalia; order Monotremata; family Ornithorhynchidae; genus Ornithorhynchus; species Ornithorhynchus anatinus. Next base: position 69,721,821 of record NC_041728.1, on the reverse strand, counting down.
CTCTTGTTTATAAGAACCAGGGAATCGGACCATATTTTAGACGAGTCGGCAGAGAACCGTTGGAGGGGGGTCCGAACCAGACAGCAGCGTGGCCTAGTGACAAGAGCCCAGGTTTGGGAGTCAGAGGATGTGGCTTCTAATCCAGCTCCGCATCTGTCTGCTGTGTGACCTCGGGCAAGTCATTTCACTTCTCTGGGTCTCAGTTACCTTATCTGGGAAATGGGGATTGAGACTGTGAGCCCCACATGGGTCAAGCTGATTACCTCGTATCTACCCCAGCATCTAGTACAGTGCTTGGCACATAGTAAGCGCTTAACAAGTACCATCATTATTATTATTACAAAATGGGGATGAAGAATGTGAGCCCCACGTGGGTCAACCCAATGACCTAGTATCTCCCCCAGCGCTTAGAACAGTGCTTGGCACGTAGTAAGCGCTTAACAAATACCATTATTATTATTATTACAAAATGGGGATGAAGACTGTGAGCCCTTTGTGGCACCACCTGATTACCTTGTATCCCCCCCCAGCACTTGGAACAGTGTATGGCACTTATTAAGCGCTTAAGACATGCCATCATCATCATCGTTATTATACAATGAAGACGAAGACTGTGAGCCCCAGGTGGGACAACCCAATCACCTCACATCACCCCCAGTGCTTAGAACAGTGCGTGGGCCATAGCAAGTGCTTAAGAAATGCCATCAACATTATGATGATCATTACAAAATGGGAATGAAGACTGTGAGCCCCAGGTGGAACCACCTGATGACCTTCTATCTCCCCCAGTGCTTACAACAGTGCTTGGCACATAATAAGTGCTTAACAAATACCAATATTATTATTATTATTATCATTAAAACAGGGATGAAGCCTGTGAGCCCCACGGGGGATCGCCTGATGACCTTCTATCTCCCCCCACGCTTAGAACAGTGCTTGGCACATAGTGAGCACTTACCAAACACCACCATCATCATTTTTATTAAACTGGGGAGGAAGCCTGTGAGCTCCACAACCTGATCGCCTTGTATCTCCCCCGCGCTTAGAACAGTGCTTGGCACACAGTAAGCGCTTAACAAACACCAAATTATTGTTATTATTAAAAAATGGGGATGAAGCCTATGAGCCCCACGGGGGACCGCCTGATCATCTTCGATCTCCCCCAGCGCTTAGAACAGTGCTTGGCACATAGTAAGCGGTTAACAAACACCCAAATTATTATTATTATTAAAAAATGGGGATGAAGCCTATGAGCCCCACGGGGGACCGCCTGATCACCTTCGATCTCCCCCAGCGCTTAGAACAGTGCTTGGCACACAGTAAGTGCTTAACAAACACCCAAATTATTATTATTAAAATGGGGAGGAAGCCTGGGAGCCCCACGTGAGTCCACCTGGTAATCTCCCCCAGCGCTTAGAGCAGTGCTTGGCACACAGTAAGCGCTTAATAAACACCAAAATTATTATTATTAAAATAGGTAGGAAGCCTGTGGGCCTCACGGGGGACCACCTGATCACCTTCGATCTCCCCCAGCGCTTAGAGCAGTGCTTGGCACATAGTAAGGACTTAACAAACACCCAAATTATTATTATTATTATTGTTATTACTGAAAAGGGGATGAAGCCTGTGAGCCCCACGTGAGTCCACCTGATATATCCTCCTATCTCCCCCAGCGCTTAGAGCAGTGCTTGGCACATAATAAGGACTTAACAAACACCCAAATTATTATTATTATTACTGAAAAGGGGATGAAGCCTGTGAGCCCCACGTGATTCCAGCTGATATCCTATCTCCCCCAGCGCTTAGAGCAGTGCTTGGCACATAGTAAGGACTTAACAAACACCCAAATTATTATTATTATTATTGTTATTACTGAAAAGGGGATGAAGCCTGTGAGCCCCACGTGAGTCCACCTGATATCCTCCTATCTCCCCCAGCGCTTAGAGCAGTGCATGGCACATAGTAGGCGCTTAACAAACACCAAAATTATTATTATTAAAACGGGGATGAAGCCTGGGAGCCCCACGTGAGTCCACCTGATGACCTCCTCTCTCCCCCAGCGCTTAGAGCAGTGCTTGGCACATAGTAAGGACTTAACAAACACCCAAATTATTATTATTATTATTATTACTGAAAAGGGGATGAAGCCTGGGAGCCCCACGTGAGTCCGCCTGATGACCTCCTCTCTCCCCCAGCGCTTAGAGCAGTGCATGGCACATAGTAGGCGCTTAATAAACACCAAAATTATTATTAAAACGGGGATGAAGCCTGTGGGCCTCACGGGGGACCGCCTGATCACCTTCGATCTCCCCCAGCGTTCAGAGCAGTGCTTGGCACGTAGTAAGGACTTAACAAACACCCAAATTATTATTATTATTATTATTATTAAAAAGGGGATGAAGCCTGTGAGCCCCACGTGAGTCCACCTGATGACCTCCTCTCTCCCCCAGCGCTTAGAGCAGTGCTCGGCACATAGTAAGGACTTAACAAACACCCAAATTATTATTATTATTAAAAAGGGGATGAAGCCTGTGAGCCCCACGTGAGTCCACCTGATGACCTCCTCTCTCCCCCAGCGCTTAGAGCAGTGCTCGGCACGGGGCTCGTGCCAGGGGAGGGGGCTCCGGCCGCTCACCTTTGGCGGGCCCCGCCGGGCTCCCCCTCTGACGCTGGGCCGGGGCGGAGGAGCCCCTCAGCACGGACAGCTCCGACTCCCACATGGCGCCCGCCCTCGACCCGCCGCCGCTCTTATCTCCCCGCCCCGCTCCGCGCCGCCGCCATGACACCCCCTCCGCTCGGCCCGCCCACCGCGCCTGCGCACAGCCACCCGCGACACCGCGCCTGCGCCCAGACGCCCCCTCCGGACACCGCGCCTGCGCCCAGCCAACCCCCCCCTCCGGACACCGCGCCTGCGCCCAGCCGCCTCCCGCCTCGTGTTGGGAGGAAAAAAGGGGCGGGGCCCGCTGGGCTCCAACTGCCCAGCCGGCGCGAGGGGACCGGAAGTTGGATTCCTCGGCGCCTCGGGACACTGCGCCTGCGCCGACCCCCCCCCCCCCGGACATTGCGCATGCGCCGATCCGGCTCCCCCACGTGAGGGGGCGGGGCCCACCTTCGGTGAGGGGAAGAAAGGGCGGAGCCCTCTGCCCAGCCGGCGCGAGGGGGCCGGAAGTTGGACTCCTCTATCCCCCGGACGCCGCGCATGCGCCGATCCGCCCCCCTTCCAGACGCCGCGCATGCGCTGGTCGGCTCCCCCCTCGTGGGGGCGGGGCCACCGTCTGGAGGGAAAAAGGGGCGGGGCCCGCTGGGCTCCAACTGCCAAGCCGGCGCGAGGGGACCGGAAGTTGGCCCCCTCGGGCCCCCTGAACAGACACCATGAGGGGCCAAAATCAAGATTAAAAACAATCAGAATTTTAATCATCATCGTCATTACCCTAATAGCTTTTTTTTCAGACATCCGTTAAGCTCTGACTCTTTGTTTTAGGCCCTAGGGTAGACACAACCTCTGGGCCTAGAGCGGTGCTTTGCAAGTTACCTCATGGGGATGAAGACTGAGCCCCATGTGGAACATGGACTGTGTCCAACCTTATTAGCTTCTATCTACCCCAGAGCTTATTAATAATGATAATGTTGGTATTTGTTAAGCACTTACTATGTGCAGAGCACTGTCCTAAGCGCTGGGGGAGATACAGGGTCATCACGTTGTCCCACGTGAGGTTCACAGTTAATCCCCATTTTACAAATGACATAACTGAGGCCCAGCGAAGTGACTTGCCCACAGTCACCCAGCTGACAAGTGGCAGAGCCGGGATTCGAACCCATGACCTCTGACTCCCAAGCCTAGGCTCTTTCCACTGAGCCACGCTGCTTCTTTATCACAGTGCTTGGCACACAGCACTTAACAAATGTGTATTATTGTTATTGTTAAGAAGAAGCAGTGCGGCTTAGTGGAAAAACACCAATTTGAGAGCCAGAGGACCTGGGTTCTAATCCTGCCTCTGCCACTTGTCACTTGCCACTTAGCAAGCGCTTAAATGCCACCGATTATTATAATGAGGTTGGACCCAGTCCCCTGCCCCACGTGGGGCTCACAGCTTGCTGCTTCTTTCTGATTGAGAATAAGAAGGATTTGTCAAGTTGTCACTATGTGCCAAGCACTTTTCTAAGTCCTGGGGTGGATACAAGTTTACCAGGTTGGACGCAGTCCCTGTCCCCCATGGGGCTCACAGTCTGAATCTCCATTTTACAGATGAAGGAACTGAGGCCCAGAGAAGTGAAGGGACTCGCCCGAGGTCACCCTAGGAGACAAGTGGCAGAGTCAGGATTGGAACCCAGGTCCTCTGGCTCCCAGGTTGGTGTTGTTTCCACTAGGCCACATTGCTTCTTTCTGATTAATAATAATAGAGAAGCAGCGTGGCTCAGTGGAAAGAGCCTGGGCTGGGGAGTCAGAGGTCATGGGTTCTAATTCCGGCTCCGCCACTTGCCAGCTGTGTGACTTTGGGCAAGTCACTTCACTTCTCTGTGCCTCAGTTCCCTCATCTGTAAAATGGGGATTAAAACTGTGAGCGCCACGTGGGACAACCTGATCACCTTGTATCCCCCAGCACTTAGAAGAGTGCTTTGCACATAGTAAATGCTTAACAAATACCAACATTATTATTATTAAATATTTGTCAAGTGTTTACTATGTGTCAAGCACTTTTCTAAGCGCTAGGGGAAGAGCGTGGCTCAATGGAAAGAGCCTGGGTTTGGGAGTCTGTGGTCATGGGTTTTAATCCCAGCCCTGCCGCTTGTCAGCTGGGTGACCTTGGGCAAGTCACTTCACTTCTCTGGGCCTCAGTTACCTCATCTGTAAAATGGGGATTGAAACTGTGAGCCCCATGTGGGACAACCTGATCACCTTGAATCCCCCCTAGCGCTTAGAACGGTGCTTCGCACATAGTAAGCGTTTAACAAATGCCATCATTATTATTATTATCAGGGTGGATCCAGTCCCTGTTCCCCATGGGGTTCACAGTCTTAATCTCTATTTTACAGATGAAGGAACTGAGGCCTAGAGAAGTGAAGTGATTCGCCTGAGGTCACCCTAGGAGACAAGTGGCAGAGTCAGGATTGGAACCCAGGTCCTCTGGCTCCCAGGTTGGTGTTCTTTCCACTAAGCCACACTGCTTCTCATTAATAATAATAATAAGTATTTGTTAAGTGCTTACTATGTGTCAAGCACTGTAATAAACTCTGGGGTAGATACAAGCTAATAAAGTTGGCCCCAGTCCCATGTTCCACATGGGGCTCACAGTCTTAATCCCCATGAGGTAACTGAGGCACAGAAAAGTGAAGTGACTTGCCCAAGGTCCCACAGCAGCCCACTGGCAGAGCCAGGATTGGAACCCAGGTCCTTCTGACTCCCAGGCCCATGTTCTATCCACTAGGTCATTCTCCTTCCCCTTTTTTCTGTGTCCTCTCCCAAGTGCTTAGTCAGTGGTGGAAGTCATTCATTTATTCATTCATTTAATCGCATTTATTGAGCGCGTATTTTGTGCGGAGTGCTGTACTAAGAGTTTGGAAAGAACAGTTCAGCTATAGAGAGAGACAATCCCTGCCCACAACAGGCATACAGTCTAGAAGAGGGGGAGGCAGACATCAAGTAAAACAAGTCACCCCAACCAGTGTGGAAAGTTAACCCAAACTGGCCAGAAGTCGGCTCCAGAATGGGCCTTCTGGGGTGGTGAGGGAAGCGAGCGAGGGGAGGGTGGCTGGGGCTGGGGCAGCCCCTTCTCCCTTGAAAGCCTGCTTGCCATGGCTGTCACCCCACCTCCTGAAAAGTCCTTCCTTCTTCCCATTCCTTCATTCATTCTTATTTATTGAGCGCCCACTGTGTGCAGAGCACTGTACTATGCTCTTGGAGAATATCAAATGCTCAAGGTCACACATCGCAGACTCCCGCTCAGAGGCTGGTGGAGATTGAGCGTGTCTGGGGGGCACTAGGAGGATAGAAGGGTGGAGGTGACCCTGGAGGGAGGTGAAGGGTGGCAGGAGCTGGGCCGGCTCTCCCCAGCCCTGGTCGGTCCGGCCGGCCCGGCTCCTCAGACTCCGACGGCGGCAGGAGACTCATTCATCTCGTTTCCCGTGTCCTGTGGAAGAGAGAGACTCCGAGGTGTTCCCGTCCACACTGCTGGGATGGATGCGGGGAGCGGGGGCGGTGGGTAGGGGGCATAGGAAGAGGCAGATGAGGCTTCTTCCCCTCAGTGTCCCACAGCCTGTGGAACATTTTACTGGAAAAGAACGACTCCCTGGAAGCCGTCCACTCTGTCTTTTCCAACTGCCAACCTTCTCACTTTACCTCGATCGCATCTAACTTCCCACTGACCTCTCACCCAAGTCCTGCCTCTGCCCTAAATCACCAAATCCAGCGGAAAATGACTCTCCCGTCCTTCAAAAGCCTTATTGAAGGCACATCTTCTCCAAGATGCCTTCCCCAACTAGACCTCATTTCCTTTTCTCCCCCTCCCTTCTGCATCCCCTTTACAATTGGATTTGATCTCCTTATTCACCCTTCCAGCGTGGCTCAGTGGAAAGAGCCTGGGCTTCGGAGTCAGAGGTCATGGGTTCGACTCCCAGCTCTGCCGCTTGTCAGCTGTGTGACTGTGGGCAAGTCACTTCACTTCTCTGTGCCTCAGTTACCTCATCTGTAAAATGGGGATTAACTGTGAGCCTCACATGGGACAACCTGATTACCCTGTATCTACCCCAGCGCTTAGAACAGTGCTCTGCACATAGTAAGCGCTTAACAAATACCAACATTATTATATATGTATGGATTAATGGATGGATATCCATAAATGCATACAAAAATGGATATCCATCCATTATTTATTTATATCAATGTTTGACTCCCCCTCTAGACTGTAAGCAGGTCGTGGGCTGGGAAAGTGTCCACCAACTCTGTTGTATTGTACTCTCACAAACGCTTAGTACTGTGCTCTGCACACAGTAAGGGCTCAATAAGTCCCATTGATTGAGCATATTTCAGATCACATTTGCCCTGGTAAGATCCAGTTTGATTTAAGTCCTGCTGCAACCTTTACATATGGGGCAGATGCTGAATTTTGAATTCTTACGATTTCTTCCAAGGAAACTGGACATGGGATTTTTAAGTGTGACTGTTTACAACACACAAACTTCCTCTGCTGCAAGATGTATCTTCAGAAGTCTCACTTTTGCTTCCAGCCCCCAGAAGAAAAGAACAGAAAAGGGTGCCAGAGATTTCTGGTGCTCAATGGATGTTCTGGCTACTCAGTCTCCTTACCATCATCATCAGAGGTAATTATTGAGCATTTATTGTGTGCGGAACACTGTACTAAGTGTTTGGGAGAGTACAGTATAACAGAGTGGGTCGACATGTGTCTGCCCACAAGCAAACTTACAGTCAGTCGAGGTGGAGACAGACATTAATATTAAGTAATTTATCATATATAATATATAGACCTGTACATAAGTGCTGTGGGGCGTATATCAAATGCTCAAAAGTCACAGATCCAAGTGCATAAATGACACAGAGGGGAGAGGGAGCCAGGGAAAAGAGGGTCTAATCAATTTTATACTCTCCCAAGAGCTTAGTACAGTGCCTTGCACACGGTAATCACTCAATAAATTTGATTGAATGAATGAAATTAATTAATCATATTTAATGAGCACTTACTGTGTGCAGAGTACTGTACTAAGAGCTTGGAAGAGTACAATGTAATACCCACACCCACAAACCAGCAGATGAAGCAACCATAAAATGGTGAATTTTTCAACCATCTTTAAAATAATCTAATGGGCATAAGTGATTTTTCTCTAATTGGTTCACTGTGATTTTGCATCCACTGAGTGACTGAAGGCTAAACTAAGCAAATACCTGCCACTTTCCTTGGTGCATAAATAGCATTTTTTTAGTACATACCTAAATTCATAACATTCATAAGCTGACCAGTTTTTCTTGGAACAGTGACAGATGATCAAATTCGCTCGATACAGTGTTTGCCGCATAATCTTGCTCTTTGTTTGTGTAGCGATAGCTGTCCTTTCTGAAAGTTATCTGATACCACCTTGCGACTTCTAGCCAAGTCATTAAACAAAGAAATAGTTCCATTTCAGTGAGTTTAAAAGAAAGTGCGAAAGATGGGACAAATGGAATTATTCCTTCAACACAAAATTAAATTGAAGAATTCCCAGTTTACATGAAGGTAATATGTTTTCCTCTCATTCTGGATTACCGGAATCTCTCTGTTTCCCATCTTTTGTTGAAAAAAAAATCACAAGACATGATCCAATATAGCATCACTGCCCTGCAGCCTTAAGAGTTTCCTGGGGGAAATTGTTTTGTTCGGCAAAGACTTTGCAACATAGATTGCGTAGAGGTTGTTCTCTTCCCTGGGACTTTCCTGTCAAACCCAAAGGAACACAGGCTTGGTTTCAGCCTCACAGGTCTTTCAGATGTCAGTCCAGTTTTGCTTCACAAAGTTAAATTCCCCAGATGCAGCACTATTCACTCCATCCTGCTTTAGAAACCGGGCAGGCTTCTGTGTGTCTTATATAAAGATGACGAGAGGATAATGGTGAAAGAAATGGGAAACTGTTACCTACTATTTTCACACAGCGAGGTTGTTGGATACTTCTGAGGATGCCCTGGGCATTTCTAACAAATCGATCTGCCAAGAGATGGTAGAAGACTGTAAGCTCTGGTCTGTAAGATCGTTATGGGAGGAGAAAGCATCTGCCAATTACGTTGTAGGGTATCAATCGATCAGTGGTATTTATTGAGCACTTACAAGGTGCAGAGCACTGTTCTAAGTGCTTGGGAGAGTACAATATAACAATAATCAGGCACAGTCCCTGTCCCCAACAAGCTTACAATCTAGGTCATCGCCCTGGAGGGCTCCTTTGGGCAGGGGCTGCAGTTTGATTAGCTGGAGGCTGCAATGTTGGATGTTTTAGGGAGGTCCTTATCCAGAGGCCCTGGGCTTCACTACCTTGAGCCCCCCTGGTAAATCCAGCCCTGATCAGCTCCCCTGAGCAATCTCTCCCCCATCAGAGGGAAACAGTGTGGCCTAGTGGATAGGGCACGGACCTGAGACTCAGAGGACCTGGATTCTAATCCTAGCTCTGCCACTTGCCTGCTGTGTGACCTTGGGCAATTCACTTCACTTCTTTGGGCCTCAGTTACCTCATCTGTAGCCCGTGAGCCCCATGTGGAATATGGACTTTATCCAACCTGATTAACTCGTATGTATACCAGAGCTTAGTAGAGTGCCTGGCGTATAGTAAACGCTTAACACATTAAAAAGAAAAAAAAGTTGTCACCAGCCTGCGAAAAGCTCCTTTATTCTCTTCCTCACTTCCTCCCCTGATGTTGCTCCCACTGCTTCTGTGCCCACAAAGGTTTGAAGGGAACTTCAAGTCAGTTTGATTTAATTAGATTCAAAGCTGGGTTAAAATGATGGAGCAAAACAAGTGGATTGTGTCAACAAGTATTTTGAGAATCGTTCCCATACCATTTTAATTAAAAAGAAATGATTAATCATAAAACAATGGGAAAAGTTATTAAAACAATCTGGCCCAGGAGATTATAAAGTAATCTGGTCCTGGTTCAATTTAGTGTTCTACTTAAATAGCCTTTGTGTCAGCTTGTAGGTTGAAAGATAATTCAAGAATGAATTTTTCATCATGTGCAGAAATATCCAGGAGCTGCACGATGCCTGTTTTCACATAGAGCCCGACACATTCATCTCCTATCTTTTTAGTCAGTTTTGAAGAGTAAAGATTACAGTAGAGGATTTTATTCAAAAGTATGTGCTCGGGTTCCTTTCAGTGAGTCTAGACCCCACTGATATTTTGGTTGGGTGGCAGAGAAAATTGATGATTGGAGGAGGTGAGCTTTGTAATAATAATGATGGCATTTGTTAAGCAATTACTATGCACCGAGCACTGTTCTAAGCACTGGGATAGATTCCTGATGAGACTGTAAGCCTGTCATTGGGCAGGGATTCTATCTGTTGCCGAACTGTATATTCCAAACACCTAGTAGAGTGCTCTGCACATAGTAAGCGCTCAGTAAATACTATTGAATGAATACAGGGTAACCAGGTTGTCTCATGTGGGGCTCACAGGCTTAATCCCCATTTTACAGATGAGGTAACTGAGGCCCAGAGAAGTCAAGTGACTTACCCAAAGTCGCACAGCTGATCAGTGGTGAAGCTGGGATTGGAACTCGTGACTTCTGACTTCCGAGCCCGTACTCGTTCCACTACGCCACGCTGGCAGTCTTACCTTCTAAACAAACTCTCAGACCGCACTGCATAGCTGTTGACAAGTGAGAGCAGTTGCATGGCCCACTGGCTTCGGCAAGGAATTTTGAGCAAAAGCTCCATAAAGAGCTAGAGAGGAGGAGGCAGAAGAACATAGAAGCAGCATGACCTAGTGGATAGAATAAAAGCGTGGGACTCAGAAGGACCTGGATTCTAATGCTGGCTCTGCCACCGGTGGGCTGGGCAAGTCACTTCACTTCTCTGTGCTTCATTTACCTCATCTGTAAAAGAGGGGTTAACACTGTGCATGCAGCTCCTCTCAGGGTCGCACGTGGAGAGTTTCCAGTCCTCTACCAGTCTCGGCTATGGGAGGGGACAGTCAAGCAGAGACCTGTCCATTCCATTTCTAGCTTGGCCAGGGTCTAGCCAGTGGAAGGCAATCTGCCGCAAGTCAAAACTCACCCGTGCTGGGCAGCAGCGGCCGGGGAGAGGGTCGAGGGTGGAGACTCGAATTTTCCGTGCGGAAGGAGGCATTGGTAAATAACTCCCTTATTTTTACCAAGAAAACTCTAGGGATCCCCTTCCAGAATGACTGCAGATGGAGGGAGAGATGTGCCCATGGCGTCGCTGAGGGTCAGAGACCACTCAACAGCAGAAGACAAGACTGTGAGTCCCATGTGGGACAGGGACTGTTTGCAACCTGATTACCTTGTACTCACCCGGATACTTAATGCAGTGCCTGGCACATAGAAAGCGCTTAACAAATACCGTAAAAAAAAATTAGAAAATTGTGCCAGATGCTATAACCATAAAACATGGCAACACAACAAGGATGGGCATTTTTGTGTGCACAGTGTGGCCAGGACTATGGGCCTCGCATTGGCCTCTTCAGCCACACCCACACTCGTAGGTGAACTTTATAATAATAATTGTGGTATTTGTTAAGCACTTATTATAAGCCAGGCACTATACTAAGCTCTGGGGTCGAGCTAAGATAATCAGGTTGGACACAGTCCTTGTCCCACATAGGGCTCACAGTTTAAATCCCCATTTTACAGATGAGGAAACTGAGGCCCAGAGAAGTGAAGTGACTTGCCCAAGGTCACACAGCAGACACGTGGCACAGCCTGGATTGGAACTCAGGTCCTGTGCCTCCCAGGCACCCTGCTCTTTCCACTAGGCCATGCTGCTTCTTCAAATATGGAGGACCAACTCTATCTAGTAAACAATAAATAGTATAGATTTATTGTATATTTAGTAAACATACATATTTACTAAAGGTCTTTTTTGGGATCACGTTACTAAACAAAAATCCCAAATTTGATCCAGAAACTATTTTTCTCCAGCTTGGTTTTCATCTCACTCCGTTTAAGTGCTGACATTGCTAAAGAAAGGGAAGAAAGGGCAATGTGAGACAAGACTGAAGAGAAGCCATCGGTCGATCAATCAACAGTACTCAGTGAGTGCTTACTGTGTGCAGAGCACTGTATGAAATACACCATATGTATTTTATCTTGATGATGTTGTCTTGTTTCTGTTTTGTTCTGTTTTGCTTTGCTGTCTGTCTCCCCCGTTTAGACTGTGAGCCCGTCATTGGGCAGGGATGGTCTCCATCTGTGCCCAGTTGTCCATTCCAAGTGCTTAGTAAAGTGCTCTGCACATTGTAAGTGCTCAGTAAATACTATTGAATGAAGAGTGAATGAAGCATTTGGAAGAATACACTACAACAGAGCTGACAGACTTGTTCCCAGTCAACAAAACAATAAATTTATGGTCTAGAGGGGGAGTCAGAACTTAATATGAATAAATAGATTATAGATATGTACATAAGTGCTGTAGGGCTGAGGATGGGGTGTATATCAAATGCCCAAAGGTCACAGATTCAAGTGCACTGATGATGCAGAAAGGAAAGGAAGCTGGGGAAGAGCGCTTTTATTGGGGAAGGCCTCTTGGAGGACTATGACCTTAATAAGGCTTTGAAGGTGCGGAGAGTGATGGTCTGGTGTATATGGAGCGGGAGGAATCATTTGGTTCTGCTCCAGGAGGCAGCCTGACGGCACAGGTCTCAATCCAGGATGTCCCTCCCGGAGAGTACCCAGATGGTAATCGGCTGCCTTCGCCCAAGACGCCAAGTCCCCGGAGGCCTCAGCGAAGACCAGAGAAGGGCACAATCTTTCAGGCGATCCAATCCGATCAATCCATCGTATTTATTGAGCGCTTACTGTCCCGAGTGCTTGGGAAAGTACAGTGTAACTGAATTAAGGAAGCAGTGTAGCAGAGTGGATAGAGCACGGGCCTGGAACCAGAAGGACCTGCCACATGTCTGCTGTTTGGTCTTGGGCAAGTCACGTCACTTCTCTGTGCCTCACATACCTCATCTACAAAATGGGGGTTAAGACTGTGAGCCCCATATGGGACAGGAACTGTGTCCAATCCAATATACTTGTATTCACCCCAGTACTTAGAACAGTGCTTGGCACACAGTAAGTGCTTAACAAGTACCATGATAATTCTTTATGATTATAATTGGCTTTTTTATTATTATAAACAGAGTTGATAGACATATTCCCTGCCTACAACAAGCTGATGGTCTTGAGGGGGATCTTACAGTTTAGAAGGGGAATCTTACAGTCTAGAGGGGAATTTACATCTAGACGAGGAGCTTACAGTCCAAAGGAGGGGTTTATTATTATTCATAACAACAATGACAGTGGTATCCGTTAAGCGCTTACTATGTGCCAAGCACTGTTCTAAGCACGGGGGTAGATACAAGGTAAGCAGGGTGTCCCACGTGGGGCTCAGTCTTAATTCCCATTTTACAGATGAGGTAACTGAGGCACAGAGAAGTTACATGGCCCGCCAGTCTACAGGGGGAGTTTACAGCCTAGAGGAGGAGCTTACGATCTAGAGGGGGATGGATCCTCACCAATGCTGAGACAAGATGATGATGATGATGGTATTTGTTAAGCGCTTACTATGTGCCAAGCACTGTTCTCAGTGCTAGGATACAAGGTTATCAGCTTGTCCCATATGGGGGCTCACAGTCTTCATCCCCATTTTAAAGATGAGGTAACTGAGGCCCAGAGAAGTGAAATGCCTTGCCCAGAATCACCCAGCTGACAAGTGGCGGAGCGGGGATCGGAACCCCCAACCTCTGCCTCCCCAGCCCGTGCTCTTCCCACTAAGCCACGCTGCTCTCCCTAGGCCCTGCTGCTTCCCCTTAGCATGTCTTAGAAATCCCAGACTGGTACTCCTGTCAAGCTTCGGCACTCAGGGTCTCCTTGTTGGGGAATTCCAGGTGTCCACTGAAGAATGCTGTAGTTGGAAGAGTATTGAAGTATTGATCGGTGGCGTCCATACAGTTGGTCTTTCCCGATGAACAGGGCTGACCTTCAGACTCTCAGTTGCTGGCACCCTCTGATGGATGCATGCACGGTAGGGGGTGGTAGGAGAAGGCCCCTGACTCTCTTCTCTGCTGCTCTCTCCCTCTCTCTCCCCTCTATAGGCCTCTCTGGCTCCCTGAGGAGCTCCAACTGCAGCTCTTCGATCAATCAGTGCTATTTATTGAGCGCTCACCGTGCGCCCGAGCACTGACTCCCAGGCTCTCTATCCACTTGCCACTTGTCAGCTGGGTGACTGTGGGTGAGTCACTTGACTTCTCTGTGCCTCAGTTCCCTCATCTGTAAAATGGGGGCTGTGAGCCCCACATGGGACAAACTGATTACCCTTTATCTCCCCCAGCACTTAGAACTTTGCTTGGCGCAGAGTAAGCGCTTAACAAATACCAACATTATTAGTCCACGCTGCTTCTCTTAGGCCGAGTGGTCTCCGACCCACGGCGACGCCACGGACGCACCTCTCAGAACGCCCCACCTCCATCTGCAATCGTTCCGGTAGAGGATCCAGAGAGTTTTCCGGGTCAAAATCCGGGAGCGGTTTGCCATGGCCTCCTTCCTCGTGGTGAACTCGAGTCTCCGCCCTCGACGCTCTCCCCTGCCGCCGCTGCCCAGCACGGGCGAGTCTTGACTCGTAGCAGATGGCCTTCCACCCGCTAGCTACTGGTCAAGCTAGGAATGGAATGGACAGGCCTCAGCTTGACCGTCCCTCCATAGTTGAGACTGGTAGAGGACTGGAAACTCTCCAGGGGCGACCCCGAGAGGGCCCGTGCTGCTTAGGGTAGGGAAAAGTGGTCTTCTCACCCAGGCCGATTCCTGGACGTCGGTGGGACCAGCTCCCAAGAAGCCCTCTGGCCTGGGGAAGTCAAACAGCACCACAATAGGTCACTTCTAGAGGCGGAAACTGCTATCGTGCCGTGCTCCGTCCCGGCCGGTCCAAAGGCTAGGGCCCGACCAGGGAAACCCGATCCTGAATCAGCCCTGCCTTGGCCTTCTGAGTTAGTAGCTGGAGGTTCTGCCCGGTTCATGGGCCCGGAGCTACTTGCAGGAATTGCAGGTTGAGCTCTTTATTGGAAATTCCACCCTCCAGCGGCTGAGGAGGAGGTGGTTGTAGGGCTTGAGGCCGGGCCGAGAGAGCTCAGGAGCACACCGTGACAAGCTCAAGAAGCCAACAGCTGAACACAAACGTCTTGACAATGCCAGGACATTTCCCCGCCCCGATTCACACTGCAGAGACCCAGCTAGTGTTGTCGGACAGCAGCAGCATCCCTCCTCCGGACGGAACGCACGGCTCTCTTTAGAATATCAGTTTTTACCTGGGAATGCAACTCAGTGCTTAGTACAGTGCTTGGCACATAGTAAGCACTTTACCAATACCATACCACCCCCCCCCCACCAACAAAAGTTAGGGTGATCTACCCAGTACTTTTTGATAAGGCTCAAAGCAGCTGCGTGAAAACCAACAGGCCCGAGACAGCAGAACTAACCACGGCCGATTCATACCCGGGCCCCCGGGGCAAACCGAAAGGCCCGGCTCATCTGCCCTTTTGAAAAAATCCACTGACAGTGACTTGGGAGTGTCATCATCTCCTTGAAGGAAGTCCCTTCCTCCATCCGTACTCCACCGTACGGTGCCAACGTCAAAAGGGCGCCCGGTAAATACCGCTACCACCCTAAACCCCCCACCGCCCGTCCAAAATCGCGCTCGAGCAACGGTTGCGATCCGGAGGCCCGTCGACGTGAGGAGAAACCGTACGGATGTAACTTCATTTACACTGTAGGATCAGCGAGTCCCTGACGGAATACGGAGGATGG
This sequence comes from Ornithorhynchus anatinus, assembly GCF_004115215.2. Classification (NCBI taxonomy): domain Eukaryota; kingdom Metazoa; phylum Chordata; class Mammalia; order Monotremata; family Ornithorhynchidae; genus Ornithorhynchus; species Ornithorhynchus anatinus. The sequence goes on along the minus strand of NC_041728.1, from coordinate 69,706,325 downwards.
AAGAAATGGAGCCAATCAAGTGAACGCGTCCAGCTACAGGTGTATTTTATGGCAGATTTATTGTTTAAAAAAATGTACCAGGAAATCATAAAAGAGGGAGCGTATCCATTGAACTTTTATTGAAGTATACAGGAAGTCTTCTTTAGAAATCAAACATGAGCATGAAGATATGGCCAAACAGAAAATCTATCAAATTCCGTGAAAAGTTGCCGACTTTAAATAGTAGCTGTAAGAATGACCAATATATATTCTTTGTTACAACCGCCCTCACTCAACTAGTAAAAAATAATAATAAACATTCAGTAAACATTCTTCCCTAAGGTAGTTTCCCTTATATATCAGTGATTTATCCATTTCTTGTGTACATACATTTTTAAACATACCAATCAGTGGTTCTCACAATTGAAAAATAAAAGCACAAAAAAGTTTACACTCTTGTACAGGTAAATAAAAGATCATTTCCAATTCGACTGTATATCCTTAAGGGCATAGTATAGTTTCAGTTTCATTACCTAATACATAATTAGCTTCTTACATACAAATATTGACATATTTGGCTTGTGCTTCAAAGCCTTTGTGTCCGGAGAGTCCGCGGCAACGCAGCTCATAGCTTGAAGTCGCCGGGGCAGTCTTTGCTGCTGCCGGGTTTGACCGGGTCGTGGAGCGGGGCCTCCGCGGGACTCGCCGTGGCGCCGCACGGCTCCGGGGAGTCGGCCGAGTCCGGGGCCAGGCCCTCCGGGCACGGCAGTTTCAGCAGCTCTTCTCGGAGCTGAGCGGTGTGACGCTGCCGGAGACGGGGAGAGAGACGGGAGAGGGAGCGGACGGTTACCATCCCGGAACCGGACAACCGGGCCCAAGCCCCGGCGGCGGCAGGGCTTGCTACTTGCATCGTATTTACCGAGCGCCGAACCCGAGGAAGAGGCCTCCCGCCCCCTCCGGGGAACCCCCCGGGGCGCGGGAGGGAGGGAGGGCGGGGGGCGGGCGGCCCTCCTACCGCCCCGAGACGGTCTCCTCTGAGGGACGGACACGGAGGGGCCGGACCCTTTCCGGAGAAAGGAGAAGGGCGGCACCTTGCCGCGGTCCCCGGCCACGGTTCCCTCCGTGATTTCCGGTCACCCGAGTCCCGCCTGTGGGGGCCCGGGGGCAGGGGGCGTCGGACTCCCCAAGGGCCAACTCGATACTGCCGCGGACCCGGGGGCTTTCTCAGGAAGGGGGACTCCGGCGGATGTCCCGTCGCTGGTCTCGGGGTTGCCCGGGCCAGGCGGGGCTCGGCCCTCGGGCCTTCCGGCAGGGAGAGCGCGGCCTGGGCCGTTACCTCGGGAGATATCCTCACCCTGACTCCCCGAACGGCCTGCCAAACGTAACGCGGCCCCCGGGCAACGGGTACCCCCCCAAAACTGGGCACCACAGCCCGCCCACACCCTACCCGGAGACCCACTCCCGCCAACCGCTCGGGAAAGACGCCGCCTGGGCACCGCGACGTACGCAGTCCTTCTCGGGGGGAAGACGGTACCAACGCTGAGCACCTGAGCACCATCACCTCCACGACGCTTGCCCCAGAGGCTTCTCCTCATACCAAGGGAACAGAGTTTTGAATCTCACCCATTCGCTGAACCCTCCCCGCTCCCCGGGATCCCCGGATTCTCCACCCTCCTCCTCGGGGCTCCGGTGCCCAAAGTCTACCCACGAGAGACTCTGCCCCATACGCTCGGGGGCCGCCCAGTGGGGGCCGCTTTGAGGAGATTCTCACCTTGAGGGCTGCCGCGTGGTGAGACATGGTCCTGCCCACCCGCTTATCGCTGCTGTACTGCTGTATGTCAGCGATCCACTCCTCACACTGGGCCATGATCTCGACTCTCTTCAAGTAAAAATGCTTGTGTATCACCTGCGGGGGGGAAAAAAAAAGACAGAATCAGAAAATCCAGCCCAAATGACGCATCCACGGCAAGCGTGATGAGACGCCGGCGAAGGGCTCGGGGCTGGGCAGAACGGGAACTACAGGTCAGTGAGATTATTCGGCCAGTTTCCGAGAGGCGTTCGGGAGGGGCCTGTATTCGTTCTGTGGACGCTGAGATGGTTTGGAGTCTTTTAGAGTAATAATAATAACAGTGGTATTCGTTAAGCCCTTACTATGGGTCAGGCACTATACTAAGGCTGGCTGTCTTTGCGATAACGGAAGAATAGAGTTCAATATCTGGGCACTCTTCTCTTCTCTCCCCTTGTCTTTATGACCGGATGATGGCCCGCTACCCTGGAGGGGCATCTCTTCACATCCCCAGATGCAGTCAGTCATATTCATTGAGCGCTTAATGTATTAAGCGCTTGGGAGAGTACAATATAACAATATAACAGACACATTCCCTACCCACAAAGAGCTGACAGTCTAGAGGGAAAATCGGGAGGGAACTCCTCCCCCGCCCGCTGTGACCAACATGGGGTTTGTGGCTCAGTGGAAAGAGCCCGGGCTTGGGAGTCAGAGGTCGTGGGTTCGAATCCCAGTTCCGCCACTTGTCAGCTGTGTGACTGTGGGCAAGTCACTTCACTTCTCTGGGCCTCAGTTACCTCATCGGTAAAATGGGGATTAATACTGTGAGCCCCATGTGGGACAACCTGATCACCTGTATCTCCCAGCGCTTAGAACAGTGCTTTGCACACAGTAAGTGCTTAACAAATACCATCTTTTTTTTTTTTTGTATGTTGAGGGGGAGGGGAGAAGGGTTGTGCCAACATCAGGGGTGGTATGGGCTGCCCCAACAAGCCAGGGAGGGTTGGGGGTTCTGACCGAAGCCGGGCGTTCCTTTGCCCAAGAATGCTGCTAAGTCCAAATGAGGTCCCCATGGGCTCCTCTTGAAGGCTCTGCACCACCCGACTTCACAGCAGACCCTTCGGGCCTGAAGGCCATCCCCTACAGACTGATGCCGGGGAGGGCAATAAATACACCGAGGAACAGGCGGTTCCCGGCACTGCCAAGCAGTGGCAGAGATGGGGAAGGAGCTCAGGTCTCCAGACTGTCATTCCCCTGGTCTCGCCTTGCCGAACCCTGGGCTTTAGCGCCACCATTGCTCTTGACACTTAGAACCGCCCCAAGAAGGTGATCACGTCTCCAATTCGTACGAAAAATTATTTTTACTATTTTGTTCAGACCAGTTGGAGTTTGGGCTTCTATCGGTTTCTTCTTCCGAATAATCAGAACCAGAAGGGCAAGACGACGCAAACTGTGCTACTGATAAATAGCCTCCTCAATCTGTCTTTGACTGTGAAAATCAGTCAAGAAGACATTTCTAGCCAAAGCAGGCTACAAAAAGATACATTTCAGGCAGTCTTCAGAAGATTTGGGCTCGGCCATTTCAATACTTGATCTGGAACCTGACATATCGTAGCCCTGAATGGTAATGGGTGTGGGTGTGGACCAAACTGGGGAACGGTGACAATTATTTCTTATGGTATCTGTTAAGCGCTTGTGCCACACACTGTACTAAGCACCGGGAGAATACAAGATGGTCGGGTGGGACTAAGTCCCTGTCCCCCAAAGGCTCACAGTCTTAATTCCCATTTTACAGTGGAGGCACAGAGATGCAGCATGGCCTAATGGTAAGAGCACAGGCTGGGGAGTCAGAGGACGTGGGTTCCAATCCCGGCTCCGCCACTTGTCTGCTGTGTGACTTTGGGCAAGTCACTTCACTTCTCTGTGCCTCAGTTACCTCATCTGTAAAATGGGGATTGAGACTGTGAGCCCCATGTGAGACAACCTGATTACCTTGGATCTATCCCAATGCATCGAACAGTGACTGGAACATGGTAAACGCTTAACAAATACTACAATTATTAAGTGAACTGGCTTGCCCAAGGTCATGCAGCAGACAAGTGGCGGAGCTGGGATTAGAACCCAGGTCTCCTGACACCCAGGCCCGTACTCTATCCACCAGGCCACGCTTCTCCAAGGACAACTTGAAATTTCCCATCTGCTCTGCTCGTGCCAGAAGATGACCCATGGATTTATATCCATCCTCTAGATTGTAAGCTAATTGTGGGCAGAAACCGTGTCTACCAACTCTCTTGTACTATACTCTCCCAAGTGCCTAGAACGGTGCTCTGCAAACAGTAAGCGCTCAATAAATACCATTGACTGATTTACCCTACCGACTTATCCTGCTGCGATTTTCAGGTTAAAAAAAAAGAATCTCTCTGCCCTCATTTACCGACGGGGACCGAATCAGAGTCACACAACCATTCCTCTACTTCTATTCCAAAGTCGGTATAACTGTCTGAGAGCAGAAATGAAATCTGCCAATGGAGCTTCTTCTGACACAACACCAGGATATACCGTCAATCGGCATATCCCCTCCCAGTGTTCGGAGTCTGGTGATTTCTTGGAAGTTGGGGAAAAGGGCATCAATCCTAGTTGGCTGGCTGGCTGGCAAGCATCCCCTTCCATCCAATTAGGCTCTGGCACGATTCTGAGTCGCACCAGATGTACCTCTTCCTCTCTGGTGAAAATACTAAGAGCCCAGTGGCGGAGAGGGCAGGAAATGGGGAGGAGGCGCTGGTAAGCTCCATTCCGAGGGAGTGGCCAAGACGACCGCTCTCTGGCCCTCACTGGGGCTCCCTGAAATGCGAGCTAAGCAGGACTGGGGCCAGAGGGCAAGGCCGACACTGCTAGAGAGGCTATGAGACAAAAGCAGCGTGGCTTAGTGGAAAATACACGGGCTTGGGAGTCAGAGGTCATGGGTTCTAATTCCGGCCCCGCCACGTATCAGCTGTGCGACTCTAGGCAAGTCACTTAGCTTCTCTGGGCTTCAGTTACCTCATCTCTAAAATAGGGATTAAGCCTGAGAGCCCCACGTGGGACAACCTGATAACCCTGCATCTATCCCAGTGCTCAGAACAGTGCTTGGCACATAGTAAGCGCTTAACAAATACCATCCTCATCAAGGCTGGATACCCTGGACATGAACCGCCGCTTGGCTGGAGGGTCGAAGTTCAGAGACTCAGAGACTCCTGACGAAGAACGGCTTTTCGGAAAAGGCAGCGGTTCTCTCTCACCAGCTGCTGGACTGAAAGCTCCTGCGGCTAAAGAGAGTTCCATCCGTCTCTCTTTTGTGCTTGTCCTGGCCTCAAACTGTAATCCCCACTGAAGCAGTAACTGACCAGAAGTCATATGAGAAAAGGTACTCTGCCCCTCCAACTGGGGCCTCGGGATGGGGTGGGTGAGCCCCAGCCTAGGGTCAGCTGGTCAGGAGAAGCCCAGCCGAGGGGCAAGCCTCCCCCCGAACCCCCCCCACCCGCCGGGGCTGCAGACTGGGCACCTTGGACGCCCTCCCTTCTAGCTCCTGCTTGACGCAAGGGACCAAAGTGTCAGACAGCTTCCACAATTCCCAGCTTTTTCAGTTCCCGCCCAGAAACTTGGCATAATTTCTTCAGCTTCCTGCAGTCACGGTATTTTTTTTAAATGGGATTTGTTAAGCACTTAATGTGCGCTAAACACTGTTCTGAGCGCCTTGATAGATACAAGTGAATTAGGTTGGACACAGTCCCTGCCCGGCATGGGGCTCACAGGGGAGAAGAGGAAAACTGAGGCACAGAAGTGACTTGCCCTAGGTCATACCGCAGACAAATGGCAGAGCTGGGATGAGAATCCAGGTCCTCTGACTCCTGGGCCCGTGTTCTTTTTCCTAGGCCATGCTGCTTCTCGTGTTGCTGCATTTCCTGACAAGCCCTCAGGGCTTCCCCCTTCCCCTTGCAAAACTCCCAACTTTCCAAATGATCTTCTCTGACCATTTAATTTGAAGGCAGGAATTAGTCACGATGGACTGCAAAGGGAGTGGGTAACAGGGCTAACCAAAAGCTCTAGTCAGTGGTATTTGTTGAGGGCTTACTGCCTGGAGAGCAGTGAGTATTACGCATTTGGCACTGTACTAGGACTGGTTAGCGTGGAGACAAAACCAACAAGTGAAGCAGCGTGGTTTAATGGAAAAGGGGCCAGGCCTGGGAGCCAGAGAACCGGGGTTCTGATCCTGGCTCCGTTCACATTTCTACCATGTCTTCAGGCAATCGTTTCACTTCTTCTGTGCCTCATTTGCCTCATTTGTAAAATGAGGATTAAGACTGTGAGCCCCACGTGGGACATTGACCCGGCACATAGTAAGCGCTTAACAAATAACATTAAAGACATAAAAACGACCGTATTCAAACCAGGAAGCAAGGATTCATCTGCCAGATTCTTTTCTCCAACTTTAGTTAAGTTCATGGGTTGGGTTTTCTTCTACAGTTTGAAATTCCTCGATTTTTGGCAAGCTGAACTTTAGGCTCCTTGGATACTTTTCACTTTCCTCTTCTGCCCGCAGTGAATTAGGTTTCCCTCGGACCCTTTTACTGCACCAGTGGTGAACTGCACTGTCATTTCATTCACTTCAGAAGTTCAGACACTTAAAACAGACATCAATTTATAAAGGTCATCTGGGGCTCTGAGTGAGTGAATTCACTTTTCCTGGGCAAAACTCACTGTATCTACCACACCTAAACCCCCTTGGATGTACCTTACTTCTTTTTTACTTTCTTAGTTGGCTGACTTCGATGCAGACCCAATAAAAGTCATTAAGAAGACCTGAGGTTTATTTCAAGGGTAGAGAAAAACAGAATGGAAGATAACAGCTAGTGTCTAATAACGGTAACAATTTTAAAAAATGGCATTTGTATAGCACTTGCTATGTGTCAAAGCACTGTACTAAGTGCTGGGGTAGATGTAAGTCAGTCAATCAATTTATCATACGCATTGGTAGCTTTCCGTGTGCAGAGCAAATGGGGTTCCTAGTCTAAGAAGAAGAGGTATTTTATCTGCTCTACACTGTCCGCTGCTTGGGGGCAGGAAACATATCTACCAACTCTATTATACTGTACTCTCCCAAGCTTTCAGTACAGTGCTCTGCACACAGTAAGTGCTCAGTAAATACCACCGATCGATTGACTGCCCAAGGTCAGACGGCAGGCAAGTGGCAGAGCCGGGACTAGAACCCGTGTCTCCTGACTCTCAGTCCTGAGCTCCTTCCACTAGGCCACGCTGCCTCTTCATTGAATTGCCTCACTCGTAAAGGCCAAAAGTACAGACTAGAAATTCAGAATTTCTCGGCAATAACTGGTTCAACCGGCTTCCCTGATTCTCTTCCTTCTTGGTATTAAATCATTTTTTCTCTCCCAACTCCGAGAACATGGCCTTGTGGACAGAGGACAGGATTATGAGTCAGGGGATTACGGTTCAATCATTCATTCATTCAATCGTATTTATTGAGAGCTTACTATGTTTAGAGCACTGTACTAAGCGCTTGGAATGTACAATTCGGCAACAGAGACAATCCCTGCCCAATGACGGGCTCACAGTCTAAAGGGGGTCGGGGGGAGATGTTCTAAACAATGCTCTGCTACACTGAGATCTCAAAATTATTTAGCTCCTCTGTGCCTTGGTTCTCTCATCCATACAAAGGGGATAAAATACCCAATCCTTTCCTCTGACTGTGAGCCCCATGTGTGACAGGCATTTAAATCTAATCTCATCACTAGGTTACTGAGGCCCAGAGAAGTGAAGCGACTTGCCCCAGGTCACACAGCAGATGAGTGGCAGAGCCCAGATTAGAGCCCAGGTCCTTCTGACTCCCAGGCCTGTGCTCTTTTTCCACTAAACCACGCTGTTTCTCAGTCACCTAAGTTCTAGATTCTCCCGGCTATGTCCTTTCCCACTTGGCCCTTTCCTCTGAGGGGCTGGGGTTCCGGGCTCTCGGGTGCACAGGCCTCCGCTTGGTCGAGTGGAGAGAACTGCCCGAAGATGAGCTGTCTGAGCTCCCCGCAGCCTGCTCCAGAAGCTATGCAGCACTGCCATCAATCAGTTGTATTTACTGAGTGCTTACTGTGTGCAGAGCATTGTACTAGGCGCTCGGGAGGGTGCAGCAGAGCAGAGCTGGTTGACACGTTCCCCTTCCACGAGCCCCACCGCTGGGCCGCAAGGTCTGGAGGGTGGAGGGTTCAGGAGCCACTCTGGGGATGTGGGTTGTGTGCCCGGGGCCGGTCTAGAAGCCCTCATGTGGGCAGGTCCCGAACCCTTCCTCAGGATCCTCTGGATGGAAGGAAGCCTAAGTGCCAAACCTCAAGGCCAAGGGCGCCATCTGAAGCTTCTGCCCCGGGGCCGCCTGGCATTCTCATGACAGGTTGGAAAAAGCCAGCCGGAACCGGTAAAACCCGGCGGCAGAGGGCCATCCCAGGAAGATTAGTACATCTGCCCAGGAGCTCTGGATCGAGGACCCCAAGGGGGCACGGTGGCGGGGGACCCCCCCGCCCACCGGCTTGGGGGCTCACAGAGTTGCCTGGGTGAGGGAGTGGACGTGGCCTCCAATGCCGGCCCCAGCCCGCGGCTTAGCCGGGCCCAGCAGCAGGGAGCCTCGCTGGCCTCCGGGCGGAAACGCCAACTATGTTAAATCATGCCTCTCCTCGCCCCGCCCTGGCCCACTCGGCTGTTCGGGAACAAGGACACGAGTCCCTCTCCCCCCGATTCTCACTGGCAAGCTCAAAAGGAAGCATTTAAACCCATTACTGCACGGACGATCTGTTCGCCCCTCAAATCAGGGTGTCTCATTTGCGGGCGTTCCCCTGATCTTGTAAACCAAGGCCTTCCCGGTGCTCGGGGGCCCACTCCATCGTACAGAACAAGCACTCAGCAGCAGGGGTATATCCTGGGCACCAAATGACGAGATCTCCTGGAGCTACTCAACATTTTACGGGGAATTATACAATCGCGACGAGACAAACGGTAATCAAAAGAACCACATTATTCAACTCACTCACTTTCCATGTAAGCGTGCTGGGTATTTGAGCAAACTATCTCCTTATACCAATGGTTCTGACACGGTTGGGTAAGATTACCCCAATTGTTTGATGAAAGGGAGAAACATCTACACGGGATTCTGTGGCCACGTAAATACAAATGTCCAACCTTTTAGTCTGGAAACTCAAGGGCAATAACTACCTTTTACCTATTCTAGACTTCCCCAAGCACCCAGGACTGTGCGTCCTACAAAGTCAATACTATGTAAACATTATCGGATAAATGAATACTGAACTGTAGACCTAAACTACACTGTAAGCACTTTGTGGGCGAAGAACTCATCAGGTGCTCTACATAGAGTAAGCGGTCAATAGTTAGATTCCACTGATTGATTGAAATCTGCCTGCTAAGCTACAATGGTGGAAAGCAGCATGGCCTAGCAGAAACAGCAAGGAAGACAGAAGGACTTAAGTCCTAATTCTGGCTCTACCACTTGCCTGCTGTGTGACCTTGGATAAGTCACTTCACTTTTCTGGGCCTCAGTTACCTCACCTCTAAACACGGATGCCCATATGAGACAGGGACTTTGTCCAACCTGATTTCCTTGTATCCACCCAAGTGCTTAGTACAGAGCATATCACACAGTAAGCACTTAACAAATACCACAATTATTATCATTATAGGCCTGGGTTCTAATCCCGCCTCTGCCACTTGCCTGTTGCACGATCTGGGGCAAGTCACTTAACTTCTCTGTGCCTCAGGTCCCTCGTCTACAAAATGGGGATTCATTACCTGTTTTCCTTCCTATTTAGATTAGGAGCCCCATGTGGGACCTGAATGTCTTGTATCTAGCCCAGCGCTTAGTACGGTGCTTGACGCACAGTAAACGCTTAACGAAAACCACAATTATCACTAATATTACTGTTACTAAGCTTTCTTCCAAGCAGTAGACCCATCGATTCTCAGCAAAGGATTTCCAATGTAGCGCCAACAGTTCCATGGCTGTAGGAAACAACTTGGAGAAAGAGAACACGTCAGGATGCAGTTACATCAGCGAGCGCTGCTGAATTAATGTGACATGGCAGCCGAAAAGGACAATGCTATTTTCGGCCCGCGAACCCCAGAGCGACGGGCCGGCGCTCCAGAGGCCTGCTGATGCAGCACCTGTGATGGGGTCGAGGCTGGGCAGCCCCACGGGGGCAATAATCTCCCGAACCCCAGGAACCCAGGAACCCAGCTCGCTCGCTCGGTCAACAGTCTCACTGCAGCCTCGTTCCGACTCTCTTCTCTAAGGGTTGACGTCTGGGGAGAAGGTTATTTCCTTCGCGTCATCATGAGCGTGCCACTGCTCACGCAAGCAACCCTCTACCCCCGCGTCCCTCCTTCAAACTGATCCTGCTGGCGGCAAGGTGCAAGAGAAGTGCTGACATTTCTCTCGGCGAGCGTGGGCAGGGATTCCAAGGGATTTCATATAACCACTCGCACTAGGAAACTGCCGGGGAAGAACTTCTGTTTTGTAAATTAGCCCAGAACTGAAAAAAGGCCTTTAGAGTGCAAGTTCCTATTTTCACAGAGCCCATGGGGCCTGGTGCTGTAAAGAACTATAAAGCTTTACCAGCCCCTGCGCAACTTGTTGGCACCGGCTGGCCTAATGGCTAGGATGCGGAGGTCAGTATTCTTCCCTATTTGCCCATGGCAAGCTTCTTGGCCACAGGGCTGCAACTGCTCAGAGACTCCCTTACACATCTCTCAACTCGATGAAGAGTGGCCTTTTTGTCGGTCTGTTTCAGGGCGTTTAGGGAATTTTCTCTTGCCGGGGAGACAGTGAGACATACAACCAAACCGGACACAGAGTTTCGATGGCTTTTTCACTTTGCTTTCAGTGGGCCCTGGCCTATGCCTTGTTTCAATCGTCTTCCGGGAAATGGCCGGAGCAAAGACTTTTAGGATGCCTCTGTGGAATTACAATCACCCCCCAAACTATCGATCAATCAACGGTACTTACCGAGCGCTTACCGTGAGAAGAGCGCTGTACTGAGCGGAGCGCTGTATTGAACGCACGGGAGAGTACAACACAACAATAAAACAGACGCATTCCCTGCCCAGAACCAATCCAATTCAGCAGGGAGGACCGTCAAGGCTGAGCTTTTTGTCCACCATCTGTTGGGTGACCTTCAACGGCAGATGATGGCGTCCCTTAAATTCCCCAAGTCTCACCTCCTTGAAGCATGGAGAAGGGTTCCTGATCTGCTCTAGCATTGCCCACTTGACCGTCGCTTGTCGGATATTGCCGTCGTACTCTCTGGAGCTCTGAGTGCCGCTGGGGGTCCCCCGAGACCGTTCGTATCCCGGCTCGTTGAAATAGGGTTCGGCGACGAGGATCAGGGACTGGACGGACACTAACACCTGGAATGAAGAGCAGAGAGAACTAAGTAAATTAAAACAACGCCCCCACCCCCACTCGCTGATGGGCGCTTCATGCTGACCCGCGATAAAGTCAGCATCGGGTGGCTGGGTTACAGTTGGGGAAACACTATTTTTCATTATAAAAACACCCATCATGTGCTTATAAAAACATAAAAATATTTTTGTGCCCATCTGATTACTGTAAATTCTCGAATAGTCATGGATGAATTGGATGGCTTGGCATCCTACTTAACCATGAGGCACAGCGTGGCCTCGTGGAAAGATCACGAGCCTGTGAATCAGAAGACCTGGGCCCTAATCCCAGCACAGCCACTTGCCTGCTGGGTGAGCTAGGGCAAGTCACCTATCTTCTCTGGGAATCAGTTCCTTTATCTATAAAATGGGGATATGGTAATAATAATGATGATAATAATAATATTGGTATTTGTTAAGCCCTTACTATGTGCCGAGCACTGTTCTAAGTGCTGGGGTAGATACAGCGTAATCAGGTTGTCCCACTTGGGGCTCACAGTCTTAATCCCCGTTTTACAGATGAAGTAACTGAACAACCGGAGAAGTCAAGTGACTTGCCCAAAGTCACACAGCTGACAAGTGACAGAGCCGGGATTAGAACCCACGACCTCTGACTCCCAAGCCCGGGCTCTTTCCACTAAGTCACGCTGCTTCTCTAATCAATCAATCAGTGAGTGGTATCTGAGCACTTACTGTGTGAAGAGCAATGAAAGGCCAATTCCCTTTCTCCTTCTAATTAGACTTTGAGCCATATGTGGGATGGGGGCTGTGTTTGACCTGATTACCATATATCTTCCCCAGCGCTCAGTACTGTGCTTGGCACAAAGCACTCGATACCACAATTACTATGATGATAATATATTTGTTAAGCGTTTAGTATATGCCAAGCAACGTTCTAAGCGCTGGGGTAAATACAAGGTAATCAGGTGGCTCCATGTGGGGCCCACAGTCTCAATCCCCATTTTACAGATGAGGTAACTGAGGAACAGAGAAGTTAAGTGAGTTGCCCAGGTCACAGAGCAGACCAGTGGCAGAACGGAATCAGAACCCATGACTCCCAAGCCCGTGCTCTTGCCACTAGCCCATGCTGCTCCTTTCTGATGATGAGGCTATTTATCCATGTCCCCCATCAACAGCAATCTACTCTCCCAAGCGCCTAGTACAGTGCTCCGCACAAAGTAAGGGCTCAGTAAGTATCACTGAATGAGTGATTGGTTCCACTGAGGGAAAACCTTGACCCCCTATGAATAGACACAGTCTCGCATCTGAACAAGACTCTCAACTACTGTACCGTGTAGCGTGACCAGGCTACTGAGCTGCAATCTTGCAGCAAGGAATCTGCTAGGAGCCTTTTAGCACTCGATTCTTTTCTAGCAATTATCTTAATTCTGCCACTCTTCTTAATTGCTATGCAGCGTGACTTTCTTTCACCCAGTGGTTTAATTTTATAAGTTTTCTTGATGTTTTGTAAACCGAATTCCAAAGAAGTGCAGGATAAACTGAGAAAAAAATATTCTGCATTCACATTTGTAAATTACGTTTTCTTCTAAGAAATGAGATTAAAATCAGGAGCGCTTTCACTAAACAGAAAGCTGCTCCAATAAAGATCCTGTGTTAATTTTGATTCTTTTCCAAGCAAAATCTGGCTTCGGCAAAAGCTTTTCTTTGTCTTAACTCCCCGCTCTCCGGAATCTCGCACACCATGATTTCCAAATAGAAATCAAATAGGGAAGAGTATGGACCTGGGTGTCAGAGGACCGTGGTTCTATTTCCAGGTCTACCACTTGTCCGCTGTGTGACTTCGGGCCAGTCGCTTAACTTCTCCGTGCCTCAGTTTCCTTATCTCTAAAATGGGAATTAAATCCCACTCCCTCTTACTTAAACAGTGAACCCCATGTGGAACAGGACCTGTGTACAACTTGATTATCATTACCCCGGTGCTTAATAGAATGCTTGGCTCATGATAAGCACTGAACATCAACTACCAAAGGGCAATGCCAAGCAGGGGGTCCCCATCTGAGGATATAAGTTGGGAAAATAATATGGATAAAGCAAGTCAATTTCACTGTATCATACTGAAGTAACTCAAGCCAAGGACGGTAAAAGCACAATGTAGCTACAACGTGATAAATACCTGTCTACATCGCCACTTCTGACATTTCCCCGAAAAACCCTGCTTTCAACTGTTGTCTTGAGGGAATCGAGTTGCCTACCAAAGCTCCCAGGACCCATGGCAAAGATCCTCAATTTTTCTACTGATCCCCCTCTCTGCCTTCTCTCTGGCCCACTGCAAACATCTTATTTGTAAGAAATCAACCTTCCTACCGCAACTTTCAGTGAAGACACTTTACCTTTCTATTCTGCTTCAAAACACCGCTTGACTCCTGCCTAGCACTCCTACTTTTTAAGCCAAATCTGGAGTTCAGGCCCCGGGGAATCCAACTAACTGTGCTACAGTATACTCTCCCAAGTGCTTAGTAGTAGAGTGCTCTGCTCCCACTAAGTACTCAATAAATACGACTGAATGAATACCACTGGTTGATTTACCTATTCTCATCGGATAACGGGCTTCGGCATTGGCCTTGCTCCATCAGCCTTGCTTCCATCCCACGAGGCCTCTGGGCTGCTACCAAGGTCATTCCCCATGTCAATTTTTGCCATTTAGGCACCACTTTCTCCACAACACATCACCATCTATCCCTCTGATCCACTGCTGCCTATCACAGCCCTACAGCCCTCCATCTCAAAAGAGTGAGTCTGGAAGCCAATTCACCCATCTATACCAGCTCATACCACCCTATTAGATTGCAAGCTCTTCAAGGGCAAGACGTGTCTAAGAAAAAAGGTATAATCTTCTCTTCACGGAAGTCCAGCAATTCTCATATTAGAATGCCATTAGAAAATGATGGTCATTACTCGGCCACCAGAAACCTAGGCTGCAAAGGCTATCTGATACCTTTCTGGACTTGAACACAGCTACCAAGGTTATAGTAATAATAATAATAATAATGATGTTGGTATTTGTTAAGCGCTTACTATGCGCTAAGCACTGCTCTAAGCGTTGGGAGGATACAAGGTAATCAGGTTGTCCCACTTGGAGCTCACAGTCTTATTCCCCATTTTACAGATGAGGTCACTGAGGCACAGAGAAGTTAAGTGACTTGCTCAAGGTCACACAGCTGACAAGCAGTGGAGCCGGCATTAGAACCCATGACCTCTGACTCCCAAGCCCAGGCTCTTTCCATTGAGCCATGCTGCTTCTCGGTTTTCTTTTAAAAACTGCTAGTTGGGTTTCCTATATGCTGCCTGACAGTCTAGGAAAACTATAGGAAATTTAGATGGAGAGAAAAAGAGTGACAGAAAAAGAGTTCAACTCAAATTTTAAAGATGACCATCCCCTGTTATAACTTTTTAGAGTTTTCAATATCACCCTTATAAATTTAAATGCTGGTAATTCTTAGAGCTCTTTCTCACTTTGAGATTATGCTGTAAGACTTGCCTTGAATTCCAAACCTTCCTGTCCCTTCACCCTCTGAAGTATTGTGAATGCCCTGGATAGAGAGATTAAAGACTATTTCGATTTAACACTCTATTGCGTTAGACCAAGATGATTTGGGATGAATAGGGTGTGAAAGATAACACATTAAAATTTAGGCTGCATTTAAATATATTAAAAAACCTACATCAAATCTTTCATCATTGGTCTATTTGCTATTTTGCTGTGTACCTACATTTTATGCTTTTATCATGGTTTGAAAATATGCTTATATTAATAATAATAATGTTGGTATTTGTTAAGCGCTTACTATGTGCAGAGCACTGTTCTAAGCGCTGGGGTAGATACAGGGTCATCAGGTTTTCCGTGAGGCTCACAGTCTTAATCCCCATTTTACAGATGAGGTAACTGAGGCACAGAGAAGTGAAGTGATTTGCCCACAGTCACACAGCTGACAAGTGGCGGAGTGGGGAATCGAACCCATGACCTCTGACTCCCAAGCCCGGGCTCTTTCCACTGAGCCATGCTGCTTCTCTAATTGTCTGATCTAATCTCTTATACTATTTTGTTGTAGCTCCTTGTGGGCAGGGAATGTGTCTACCAAGTCTTTGTGATTCTA
This sequence comes from Ornithorhynchus anatinus, assembly GCF_004115215.2. Lineage (NCBI taxonomy): Eukaryota > Metazoa > Chordata > Mammalia > Monotremata > Ornithorhynchidae > Ornithorhynchus > Ornithorhynchus anatinus. Next base: position 69,690,962 of record NC_041728.1, on the reverse strand, counting down.
TTTCTCACAGAGTTATATTGTACTCTCCCAAGCCCTTATTACAGGGCTCTACACAAACTACGTGCTCAATAACAACAATTCACTGATGCATTTTATAATATTCCCTTTGGAAAACTGTATTTTCTTTATCCCTTAACTCTATTTTTCATGGAAACAATTGAGAGTGCTAATTGGTTTAAACTAGTGACAGCCGGCTAAAAAATTTTATGAATTGACAGTGATCCTGGAGATTAAAAAGAATTCGGCTTCTCTCCTTTACTGAGCCCAGGAACTCAGGGAAATGCCAATGATTCTGCTACGCTGTGCAAAGCATTTCACCCCTTTAAACTTCTTTTATTTTTCATGCCACATTTGAATATTCCTTTCCATTTCATACATGGACTGAAAGAAAGGATTCATTCATACTAGAGAAAAACATTTTCTCCAACATCCATCACTAGCCTATTAATTACTTGAAAGAATGCTTCCCTGTGGGAAACATATCTCACTTTTCAAAGCCTCTGAAGTAAGCCTACCCAGAGGATGGATCCAGAATGTGGGTGAATACATGAAGAAAAAACTGCAAAGTGCTGTGATTACCAAGAACTTAAAAAGTACAACAGCACTTGATTTTGAAAACATCGGTTTTCGTGATAGGAAAAATCATGTTTCCCTACAATGCTGTAATGCTCAGAAAAGGTAATATGCAATTCAGAACAGTAGTGTGAAGCAAGAACAACCGGATGAAAAGAAAACACCTCAAATGGTACATTTTGCAGTCATTTCAAAATGCTAACCATCTGATTCTGGAAAATTATGCTATTTTAGTAGTCTTCAAATTACAGATTGGTTTCTAGTTTTCCTTTTTAACGCATACTAATGAAATAATCAAACGTTAATAATTTGCACGTTAACAAACTGAGTCTCTGCTGATCAACAAGTAACTTCAGTGAACATCCAATAAGAATGTGTGTGGCAAGAATGATTCATAGAGGACAAATGAACATTTTGGTTAAGTGGCAAATTAGCCGAAGTTTGAAACCTGGCATTACGGAAATTTTATATGACAATTTCCAACTACGCAAATCTAACTCTGATTTATGGGGAAGGAAGCTGACTTGGCCCCTGATGAAGATGGCACTGTGAAGGATGAATTTGCATTCAGAAAATCTTGAATAATGCAAAGCAGCTGGACACAAGGGTAGACCGTCCCCAAGCACATTCCTTACACCGCTCCCCTCACTTATCCCTCAGATATAAGACAGGACTGTCAATCAAACTTTAGACCGGCTACTTCAGGAACGCTTAGTAGAGTGCTCTGCACTCAGCAGATGTGCACTAAATACCACGTCCTGATTGAACCAACTTCTGGCATGACACATCGGCAACGATCCCTTGAAGATGACGTCGTTTATTCTACTCGTTTCAGTTTTGATAACTAGAGGGATCTAGTTTTGCAATGGAATAAAATACGATGAAACTTTCTAAGAGCCCAAATTGAATATTTTTTGAGAAAATACTAGGGCACAACATAGCTTTCTTTATTTACACAGAACGCTCCTAACACTGCTGTATTGTACTCTCCCAAGGGTATATACAGTGCTCTGCACAAAGTAAGCGCTCAATAAATACCATTGATTGATTGACTGATAGAACCCTGCTGTCACTCGCTAAAAGCTTTCCAGAAACCTGGTCTTCCAGTAAATGAGCTAAATTTGTATTACTGCATCTCTCTCAGAAGGGGAAGGCTTTCAAACCAACACATTCCTTTTTTTTTTTTAACCTCACATCCATCTATAGCATTTGGCATTTTCTATCTCATGACAGCCTATTTTGCCACCTGTAGTAGCTAAAATATTACGTGCAATGTAAGCAATGAATTCAGTAATAATAACAGGGATGACATTTTTTAAGCACTTACTTTGTGCCAGGCACTGTACTAAGTGCTGGACTTCAGTTTTTCTATGAAAGCTCCTTCTCCCTCCCCCTTCCCCACTGAGCCCTTAAGTAGTCTCATGTTCTTGTGCCATACCAAATAAATGTTCACGTTGGCCTGGTGCACGGCAGGAGTTAATGCAGAAAGGGGGTTTCTGAGTCTCCAGATTCCAACACATCTTTGAGTTATGGAGTTATGTTATGAAGCCAAATTATTATGCCTCCAGCAGTATAGAGATTTTAATCTAACCTGAGAAAATTCACTGCAGGCAAAAAGTTTTCCCCTTAATGTAAATACTCAAGCAGCTGGCTAATATATCAGAGCTGTGAAGGGGGAAATGTTTGCCCAGTGATATGGGGAAGAATTAATGTTTCTCTCTGAGTTTTTCACCTTTGGCCAAATTTGTAACTTGAGTATGTTGTGAAACTAGAGAAGTAGGGTGCCCTAATGGAAAGAGCAGAGGCTTGGGAGTCAAGAGGACCTGGGTTCTAATCCCAATTTGTCACTGGTCTGTGGGACCCTGGGTGAGACACAACTTCTCTGTGCCTCAGTTCCCTCACCTGTAAAAAGGGGATTCTTATTTTTGTGGGATGCGTTCAGCTCTTACTAGGGACCAGACACTGTACTAAATGCTGGGGTTAGTCGGGTTGGATGCAGTCCATGTCCCTCATGGGGCTCACAGTCTCAATCCCCATTTTACAGATGAGGTAAATGAGGCCCAAAGAAGTGAAGTGACTTGCCCAAGGTCACCTAGTAGGCAAGGGATGGATCCGGGATTAGAACCCAGGTCCTCTGACTTACAGGCTCGGGCTCTATCCACCAGGCCACCCACGCTGCTGCCCAATAACCGATGACTATCTGTTAACCTCTTACTTGGACTGTGAGCCCCATGTGGGATCTGATTATCTTGTATCTATCTCAGTGCTTGGCTCACAGAAAGCACTTAGATACCATTATTATTATTATTATTGGTTAAGACTCTTTAGGGTAACCCCAAGGCCACACACTACATAAGAGCATGGGCTTGGGAGTCTGAGGACTTGGGTTCTAATCCCTGCTCTGCCACTTATCTGTGTGACCTTGTGCAAGCCACTTAACTTCTCTGTGCCTCAGTTACCTCATCTGTAAAATGGGGATAAAAACTGTGAGCCTCCCTTGGGACAACCTAATTACCTTGTATCTACCCCAGCGCTTAACACTGCTTAGCACTGCTCAGCATATAGTAAGCGCTGAACAAATACCAGAATTATACCACAATAACCACCTCCATCCCAAACTGTCTCAATGAAATCAGTCACAATGGGGAATAATTATTCCTTACTTGTAGCTGGCAAAGGAGGGCAGGGAATTCAACCATTAGACTCTAAGCTCATTATGGGCAGGGTACCGGCCTACCAGCTCTGTTGCACTGTACTTTCCCAAGTGCTTAGTAGAGTGCTCTACATATAGCAAATGCTCAATAAATACCACTGCTTGATTATAAAATACTTCTGATGGAGCAATGCCCCACGAAAATGAATTTTCTCAGATACAGACTCTAGGGACAAAATGAAATCCACCTTTCTTATTCCAAAGACACAGTGCGAAATAAATGGGGACACACAACCGCCCCTGAAATGAATTAAAGAGGGAAGAGCTAGGTCACCATCACATCCAATACCGCTAAGCGAACTTGAAAGAGAAAACACATTTCAAATTGATTATCGATGTACAAAGAATTGCGGATCCTGAAAAACATGTCCATTACAGTATTTACCAATTCGACCAGCTTCCGTTATAACACCTCAGAATGCAAACAGCGGCAGTTGCTAAAACAACGGGGATCCTGAAAGCTACTCCAGAATTAGAAAAGTTGAAAATAAAAGGTACTAGGCTGCCTTCAACAAGTGAAAACTTGTCAATGATTTTCTATTTAATTCTTGGATGCCACTGGTTTGTCATTCGCGTGTGGGGAAGAGAGACACTGCTTAGTCACCCGTGCATATACATGAATAGAATCTCTCATTTCAGAAACGAGATAACTCCAAAAAAACCAAAAAAACAAAAAAAAAAAAACAACCCCAAAACAAACCCAGATTCAAATAATGAGGACAAGAAGGAATTCTGATTGCTTCTGAAGCACAGAGGCTTTGCAGAAATGGGTTTATGAGTCCCAAAAGCACTGCTGCAAGAATCCAAACATGAGATTGACAGAATAAGAAATCCACCCCAAGTTCTCTGAGCCCGGTCTGCCCCTGGCTTCCAACTGGTTCAGGATGACCTCCAGTCAGGTGAACACTTAGTATTGCAGCAGGTTTATTATACAGCTAAGATGATTTTTACTAATTCCCATTTATTCTTGAAAGCCTCTAGTAGCTTCTAATACTTGCCTCAATGTCTCAAAGCTACTTGATTCTTCCATGAGATTGCCTTTGGAGAAGGGCTCACCTCACCTAAACATGGCTTTGGAAGCACATAGCTGGCCATCCTAGAGGACCTCACCGTGGGCAGAGAATATGTCTACTTATTATTCTGTACTCTCCCAAGCACTTGGTACAGTGCTCTGCACACAGTAATCACTCAATAAACACAACTGAATGAATGAGTGAACAATCCCAGCCTATGCTCCCTTATACCACTGATGAATGACATGACTTTCTTTTTCAAAACTACCCTCTTGCCCTCTGACAGGACTGATACTATTCAATGTGCACTTCAAGTCTTACGTCGACAGCTGCTGGGTCAGCACTGGGTAGCCTTGGATGGGGTTCATTTATACTACTATCTTTTTTTTAACGGTATTAGGCGCTTACTCTGTGCCAGGCGCTGTACTAAGCGTTGGGACATATACAAGCTAATCAGATTGGACACAGCCCATGCTTCACGTGGAGCTCATGGTCTTAATCGCCACTCTACAAATGAGAAGCTAAGTGACTTGCCCAAGGTCACATGGCGGACAAATGGAGGAGGTGGGATTAAAACCCCAGTCCTCTGACTCCCAGGCCCATGCCCTTGCCTCTAGGCCACGATGTTTTGTCATTTGGGACCTCAAGTGAGAGGCGAAAAGGTGCGTCTATAGGTATACGCAATGCCGTATCCCGGTCAGGTCAGAGGGATCTAAACTTTAACAAGGTCTGGACTGTAAATACAGGGGTAGTACTAAAGCAAGATTTTCTCTCACCTATTGTATGTGGCATTCCGACAAAGCCAAAAGGCAGAATAAAGGTACTTACTTGCAAAAAGCTTGATGTCTGAGGATTCCATTTTTCCTCTGGTCTTCCGTGCCACGTATTTAATATGCTTAAACAAACCTGAAGAGAGACCAAGCTTTAGTAAATCACTGCACGGCAGAGCTGCCCCCAATCTTAAAATACAACAACCCAGAAGAATCGGCATGTGCCACACCAGACCGAACCCCAGGAGGCTCTGGCTGTTGAAATGCATTGGCATTTTCAGATAGGGACAAAAAAAATTAAATAAAATTTGTGTGGCATTGCAGTTTACTCCCACAGAAAGTGATAAACACTTTCCAAAAACAGCTCTCTGGGAGAGATTGCTTGGCTGTTAGGTTTGCAGGGAGGGGAGAGAACTGGGTTGGGGCCAAGAGGGAAGAGAGGGACAATGACAGGAGCCTTGTGGAGGTGGGAGGCTCTGATGGAGATATGGTTGGTGCTTTCTTGCTGGAGGGCTACTCAGCAACTTGAGTCTTTAAAGGGACGAGAGAAAGGTGAGCCTGGAAACACATCCTTGAGCTTAGGGTCGCCCTGGGTGTCAGTAGGCCCACGTATTCTATGTTGAGTAATTCCACTCAACACATCATTCCACTCAGAGCGTAGATGAAAGGATGTTTTGAGGATAAGAACTGAGTCACGGGGCTTGGGGAGTTTGGACGAGACCATCTTCACCCAAGTCATTCGGCCCACTTCCTAGAAGACAGACCCCCTTGTTACTGCAATGTTTCTCCTTCGGTGTGTTTCCTTGCCTCAAACGGCAGCAAACACCTTTCAATAGACTGATGAGGAGTTCCTCATAAAAAACCCACTCTGAAAAAAGGAGTTGAAATGACACCTCCATTTCTGCTCGGGTTGCGGGAGGATCTTTCCTCTGTTAGCTAAGGGGATGCTGGTGATGTGAGGGAGAGTCCCTCGGCAGAAAAAAGTGAGGAGACCTTTGCTGCCCTTTTGACAATCACCTTCCTTATTTACCTCACAATCACTGGGGACCACATGCTTAGCCCCAGAGGTGGGGGATGAATAATGGAGGCAGAAAAGGAAGGTGGAGGCAAGGTCATATACGGGTGCAAATATGGCGCCAAGGGGTGTCAAAGGCTAGGAGGCCGCAGAACCCAGATGGTGTTGGGAAGAAAGCCCCAGCCCCCAGAGGCCCCTCGCCAGGACTGCTGGGCCCGGTGGGAGGGTAGGAGAGGCTGACATTAGACTGTGAGCCCGTCACTGGGCAGGGATTGTCTCTATCTGTTGCCGATTTGTACATTCCAAGTGCTTAGTACAGTGCCCTGCACATAGTAAGCGCTCAATAAATACCATTGAATGAATGAATTCTTGTGAGCTTCCAATACAAGGACCTCAGGGCTATGGTCTCCGGGCTCTTTCCTCCCACGCCATGTTTCCACTCCTCTAGAGTCCATTGGCTGTGCCGAGTCAGCCCATGTCCCCGACATGGGCCCTAACGGTGTAAGGACGTAACTGGAATTTCACCTAGCCCTCACCTGCTGGAGGCGCACACTTGGGAAGAGCCCCCAACCAGGTTAAAGAAGGTTGCCAAGAACGTTACCTTGCCATCATTGTAAAGGTTTGGATTGAACCGCACACTGTGCCCGCCGGTCGTCTCCAGGTTGACAAGAGGGGGCGAATTCGGATAATCTTGTGGAAAATAGACGTCAAATTCAAAACACCCATTTGCATAAGGAGTGTCTGCCGGGCCGGTTATGAGAACCTAGTGGCATGAAGAGATGACATATTAATAGTTTGACTGGTTAAAATGGCCACTGGAAACTCTTCTGCTGGATTAAAAAAAATTGAAGTTAAGAATGCATCGCCAGTTTAAAGTTCGAGGAAAAAAATTAATTTATTTTTGCATCTTTTCTGTCCTCTGAAACAATTCTATCATTGTTCGATCGAACAAAGAACCACCACCCACTAGGAGGCTTTGTGATCATTTTTGTACTGGGTGAATGTTTTACTATTAAGCATTCCCATACTTACTGCTACATATTTTGTGGGTGCGCAAATCTTTTGAGTAAATATGTAATAATTATGACAATAGCAATAATAACAATACCCTGAATATTTACAGTGCTTTTGTTTTATCAAAGGGGCCTTCAAATCAAAGACCTCAGATGACCTCATAAAACCCTATGACATAAGGGGCAACGGGTAGTATTTCTCATTTACATGTTCAGAAAGTGAACCCAGAAAGGTTAAATGACTGACTCAACATGCCACAGCAGGAAGTCCAATTTCATCAGTACAAATGATTATTCTCCTCACGCTCTTCTCGCCCCTCTCCTCCCCTCTCAGATTCAATCTGTTTCCGACTCCATCCTCAGCCAGTTTCCCTACTCACTCCTGGCTGCACTGAAAACTGGAGATGCACTGTTACAAGTGGTACTTTCCATGGTACTTTCCATTTCCAGGAACTCCAAAATATGGGGCAAAGGAAAGGAAGGGAGGAAATTAATTTTCACACTATTTCCTCTTACTCAGTAATTGGCTCATGAAGGCCAAGAGGCTTCTTTGCGATGCCGAAGATTCATTGATGTGGGACGGGAATGAATACAAAAAATGTCCAGGGCCAGGACTTAGTACAATGAAATACTGTTGGTCAAGTTGCTGAGGATGACAATGAAGCATTTCTCTTACAGAGACTCTCAGGTGTTGAGTCAGTAGTGATGGCCCTGGCTTCCAGGAACAGCGGTGGTAATAAGTGTGGTAATTTTTAAGTGCTTACTACGTGTCAAGCACTGTACTAAGCCCTGGGGTGGATATAAGACAATCAGGTTCCATATGGGGCTTTCATTTGAAGTAGAACAGGTAATGAATCCCTATTTTGCAGATGAGGGAACTGAGGCACAAAATAGTTAAGTGACTTGCCCACGGTCACACAGCAGACAAGTGACGGTGCCAGGAATAGAAACCAGATCCTCTACCTCCCAGGCCTGTGCTCTGAGGATTTATGGATTAACCACTGATGGGAACTTTGCCCCCAGTTCCAGGAGAGGTTCTGTCCAGAAAGAAAAAGTCTTCTGTAGGAGCTACTACATCTTGCTAGAGAACTAGGAGAGAACATTCCTAGTAAGACATTCCTCCAAAGCCTTCTTCCAAAACAGGATTTTGCAAATGAACGAAGCCAAGGTTAGACTGTAAGCCCGTCAATGGGCAAGGTTTGTCTCTCTCTGTTGCCGAATTGTACATTCCAAGTGCTTAGTACAGTGCTCTGCACAAAGGAAGCGCTCAATAAATACTACTGAATGAATCTTAACGGTGAATGTCAAACCCACAAAATTCTGCAGTTATGATGTGCACAGGGCCTACCTCAGCAAGGATGATCTCCCATGTCTTATACCTATGGCTTTCATTTCAAAAATAAACAAGATAGAGATCCAGGACTCCGAAATAATTCCATGGATGGCCAAGGATGAGAGAAACCTGATTTTGGATTTTCAGAGCAACAATAATGACCTGTCGGGCTACAATCATATTGAACAAAAAGACAGATGACTGTCCCTGAATCTCCTCTTTAAGGCTTCAGTGGATCAAACAATCATCAATCAATGGCATTTATTTACTGAGCTCCAACTAGATGCAGAGCACTGTACTAGGCGCCTGGGAGAATACAAAAACAACAGAGTTGGCAGACACATTCCCTGCCCACAAGCTTACAGTCTACGGGGGATAGACATTAATATAAATACAGGAATTGAGGATAAGGCACACAAGTGCTGTGGGGATGAGGGTGGGGTGAATACCAATGCCCAAAGGTCCCAGATCCAAGTGTACAGACGATGCAGAAGGGACAGAGAGCCAGGGAAACGAGGACTTAATCAAAGAAGGACTCTTGGAGGAAACGTGACCTTAACGATGATTTGAAGGTGGAGACAGTGGTGGTCTGGCGTGTATGGAAGGGGAGAGAGTTCCTGGCCTGGGGGAGGATGTGGGAAAGGGATCGGTGGTGAGTTAGACAAGATTGGGGCACAGTGAGCAAGCTGGCACTACAGGAGAAAAGTGTGCGGGCTGGGGTGCCACAGGAGATCAGCAAGGTTTAGTAGGAGGGGGGCAAGCTGGTTGAGGGTTTTAGAGCCGATTGTAAAGGGTTTCCGTTTGCTGCAAGGTGGAAGTTCTTGAGGAATGGGAAGACTGAGACTAAACCTGTTTGTAGAAAAATGATCTGGGCAGCAGAATGAAGTACGAACTTGAGTGGGGAGAGAAAGGAGCCAGGGAGGCCAGCAAGGAGGCTGATACTGTAATCAAGTATCACGTATAACTGCGTGGATCAGTATACCAGCAGTTTGAATGGAGAAGACAGGGAGGATTTTAGCAATGTTATGAACCGACGGGATTTGGTGACAGATTTAATATGTGGACTGAATGAGAGAGATGAGTCGAGGACAACACCAAGATTATGGGCTCGTGAGATAGGGGAAGATAGTGGTATTGTCTACAGTGATGGGAAAGAATGGGAGAGGACTGGGTTTGAAAGAGAGCACTAGAGGGCTCCTAGAAGGCAGGGATCATGCCTACCAACTCTACTTTCTCTCCCAAGTGCTTAGTATAGTACTCTGCAAACTGTGAGAGCTAACCAAATGCCACTAACTCATTAAGGAAATATACAATATACCAACTTGTGAAGAAAGTCAAAAGACTCCCAGATGCCTGGCAATACATAGGCTATAACGCAATAGGAGCAATTGAAGGCTTTAAAGCCGATTGTAAGGAGTTTCCACTCGCTGCAGAGGTGGAAGTTCTTGAGGAGTGGGGAGAATGCGACTAAACCTTTTTGTAGAAAAATGATCTGGGCAGCAGGGACTTTTTAATTAATTGAGAAACTTTAATTAGGCCCGAGTGTGGTGTACCTAAAAAACAACCTAATTAGTGCTAATAGTAGCAATAATAACTGTGGCATTTATTAAGCACTTGCTATGTGCAAGCACCGTACTAAACAGTTCCGGGGATACGGATAATTAGGTGGAACACAGTCTCTGTCCCACCCTGGGGCTCACGGTTTAACTAGGAGGGAGAACGAGTATTTTATTCTCATTTTACAGATGAGCTGAGGCACAGAAAGGGGAAGTGTCTTGCCCAAGGTCACACAGCAGGCAAGCGGCGGAGCCGGGATCAGAACCCAGGTTCCCCGGCTTTCAGGCCAGGACTCTTTCCGCTTGGCACCATAGGAATTCTTACGAAGCTGCCAGAAGTAGCTCCGCTTCCTACCTTCATGATGTCAAGTCGCTCTTCATCGCAGCGGACAAAGACGCTGGAAGACGAGGACAGTGGCAGTGACGTGGAAAGGGTCACAGCTTCCTGGGCTAGGCGCCGGGCTCTGGCAGCACTGTTCGCATCACTCGCATTTTTAACCTGAGACATGTAGTGGTAATTGACTTTAAAACCTAGTTTTCCATCGTCATCTTCGGAAACCATTTCAAAAGTGTCTGGAGGAAAAAAAACCACCAAAAACGAATGCATTAAGAGGCAGAAACAAACCAAGATTCGGGATAAATTCCAAATATACAAAGTTAATTAGGTAATTAAGTTGTTCCACATGGGGTTCACAATCATAATCCTCATTTTATAGATGAGGTAACTGAGGCCCAGAGAAGTGGAGTGACTTGCCTTAAGTCACACAGCTGATCAGTGGCAGAGCCGGGATTTGAACCCACGACCTCTGACTCCCAAGCCTGTGTTCTTTCCACTAAGCCACGCTGCTTCTCTGTCATCTAAGGACTAAAACTGGGGAAATATTTGCTTGCTCTCTGCAGAAGGCTGCAGGATATTTTCCATCAATATTGCAAAAATGAACAATCATTTTCAGAAGCTTCTGTCCAATAATGACCAAAATCAAATGAATCTGTAAATTGAAGCGTGCCCAACTTTGGACCATGGCAGAGTCAGATAAACTAGAGGGGGCAACAGATTGCAGCCAGAGAGGAGTAAAGTTTCTTTTTTATCTTTTATGGCATCTGTTACGCACTTACTCTGTGCCAAGCACTGTATTAAGTGCTGGGGTAGACACAAGCTAATCAGGTTGGACACAGTCCACGTCCCACATGGGGCTCACAGTCTTGATCCCCATTTAATAGACGAAGGGATTGGGGCCCGGAGAAGTGAAGTGGCCTACCAAGGTCACAGAGCAGACAAGTGATAGAGCCAAGATTAGAACCCCAGGTCCTTCTGACTCCCGGACCTGTTGCTCTATCCGCTAAGTCACGCTGCTGAAGCCGATTCACTGCCATTCCCTGGCAGGCTCCAAACAGGGCATCTGAGCATATGGCGAGGGTCTTGGCTCCCATGGTTGTGTGGGTGAGCAACTATGGCACCAAGAAAAATGCGAGACTCTATAAAGAAACCCAGGACTTCAGCCGTGATGCTGAAAGCCTCAAGCATGGGACTGGGTTGACTTTTTCAAGAGTAAAAATAGTACCCCTAGATTGCAAGCTCCTTGTGGCCAGGGATCATATTTACCTAGTCTACTGTATTGTCCTCTCTCAAGTGCTTAGTACAGTACTCTCTAAGCAGTTAGGTGCTCAATAAATACCACCGATTGATCGATAAATACGAGCAGCCATTTAAGGTAGCAAAAAGTCCCCTTCTGACTGCAATGGGGCATCCGCAGCTGCACCCTGACGACACCACTTCCTTACAGGATCAGGGTCAAGGGGCTCCGCCTGAATCCCCCAGATCTGTTCCTTCAATCGATCGATAATATTTACAGAGTGCCCACTGTGTGCCGAACAGTGTACTAAGTGTTTGGGACAGTACCATCAAATTAGTATACGTGAATCCTGCCCTCCAGTGTTGTATAAATCTCACAGTCTGGAGATAGAGGTACACAGATGAATTACAGAGAGGAGGAAGTAGTAAAATATATAAAGATAGGCACAAAGTCGCTCTGGGGGGCTATGAGGAGTTCAGGGTTGAGGTGGAGAGGAGTCCTGAAGTGGCAGTGAGGGAATATAAAGTTGGGAAATGAGAAATGCAAACCCATGTTAAGGGAGAACATATTTCCCCATGGTTATCTTCTCCAGGTTGCTTGCCTTCCCCTACTATCTTGGAAACTCCAAGGGCACGACCATAGGTTTTCACCTGTCCCCCAATGCGTAAGCGCTTAGCATAGTGCTCTGCACAGAGTTAGCATTCAAAAATACTGTTGGTTGATGACGGATATAATAACAGCATGAAGCACATTGGAAAGTACAAAATAGGGACTCAACAACCAGTACTGATAACGGTGCCAGCACAGTCTGATTTATGGAAAGAAGCAAAGTATTACAGATTCAAATGCGAGCGTCTAGAGGGCATGAGTATAAATTAGAAGACTGGGTTTTCTTGAATCCCACTATTCAGACTCAGTAAGTGGTATCTACTCCTCAATTTCCTCAATTGTCTAAACAGCAATCTCATCAGTACCCTACCTCAGGCTGTTAATATGGAGAAGAATAAGGACTATAAATCATATTACACAAAACATAAACATCATTATTTCAGACCTCCCAATGAAGAGGGAAAGTTGAAGTAAGCCAAGAAAAAAAAATACCTCAGGAAATTGTCAGGAAACCACACAGTTGTAAACAAATCAATTGCAGGGTGAAACCTTTTCCTACCCCAATGAAGATTTTTTTTACTTACCAAATTGCAATTTCTTCATTACAGCCACATACTTTTCTTCAAGGGACCTTAATATGGACAAAGGTTTGGGTTTCACAGCAGCCTTCTTGGAATATTCGGCCATTTTCTTTTCTGTAATTTAATATTTCAAAACAGATAAGGGCTGATTATGCACTTTTCCATCATAAGATTGAGAAGCTTGACAATCAGCTTTTGGAGTCCCAGAAAATTCAGCAAACATTTCAGGCCCCTCCTGATGTCTCTGGCTTTCAGAAACTTTTTTGGGAGAGCAATCGTTCATTCCCAGTTCAGGCCCTTAAAGGCAGGGCTAAAAATACCCCATCAATTTTAAAATGATTTCTGAGGAGAATTGGCAGGATTTTCCATAGACACCTCCATTGATTTTTCATGCACCAAACTCCCATGATCACTAAAAATAGTAACACAGCACTGGCATCTCACCTTTTCAATTTTTAAGAATTAATTTGAAAAGAGCAAGTTATTAAAGAACATGCTTTTAGCTTTGAATGTTCTCTATGTACACGGGTTCTCTTGTGAAAAATAATGGAAAATAAAGCCAAACCAACCAATCCAAGCTCTAAAGCTGGATTTCTGACAACCAATGTTTGGGTAAATGAGCATATTATTCTAATATGAGGGTCCATTAAGTAGTGCTGCGCTGCATTACCTTGATTTGCTTGGCGCAAACTGGTGGTTGCAGTGTAAACAATCTCAGCCGTCTTTTGGATATCTGGTACCAACAGAGTAAGTCCCTCAGGTTCTTGATCAGAAGCATCCGGTTTCACTCCTGTTTTTACTTTATCTTTTTTGGACCTGAGATTTTTGAACACAGAGAGAGTAGAGGAAAATATTTAGTTGCAGGACTTGACAAAACTCAGCCACAGCAAGATGAATACTACTTTGACCCAGCCAGTCAGGGAACGAGTGACACGATTGTCATTTATCATCACCAAGGAGTCCTTTTTTTAAAAAAAAATTTATGGTATTTAAGCCTTTAGTAGGTGTCAAATACTGTGTTCAGCACTGGGGTAGATACAAGTTTAATTAGCAGACACAGTCCCTGTCCCACATGGGTTTCACAGTCTATACAGGGAGAAGACCAGGTACGTAATCCCCATTTTGCCGCTGAGGAAACTGCAAAATTCATCAAATTATTCTCACTAAGACAGACATAAGAACCAACCTGGGAGAGAAATATTTCCTTGAACTTTGAAAATGGGCATGGGTATTCAGCACCATTAAAAAAAGAATGCCGATGAAAAGCTCGGTTGCAATCTAACTCAATGGATTTTTCCCAATGTCTCTCCTCCACAAACAAAAACCCTCCCAACCTTTTTCTTCCTGCAAATACACATCAGTTTCCCTTAGGCTAATCCATGGGCCTGGGCTCCTGCAAGTACCTATGCCTGGCAAAACTGCAGGTAGTAAAGACTCATGGAATAAGGGGATTGGGGATGGTCCAGCTACCGTCACAGTGGGTGAGATTTGAGAAGCACTGGGGAAAATGAAGACAAATTTCTAATCCTGTATTGAGCTGGCTGCCTTTCCCCAGCTACCTCTGTTGCTGAGATGGACTTGTTTCTGTAACCACATTATGCAGGGGACTTATTTGAAAGTTTTTGAAACCTGTAACTTCTCGAACTGTAAATAGGGGTAGCTAAAACAGTACATTGAAAGTTCAGAGTGGATATCCCAAATGTGTTTGACAAGGTGAAGGCTGTATTTGCAAATATCTAGTCAGAGCTCATCTATTTCTTGCTTTGGAGACCTGTTCCCTTTCTGACCAGGATATTAATATTCTTAATATTCTTAATATAGACTGCCATAGCCCTAATTTAACACTGTCAACTATGCTACCCAAAATAATTGATTTAAGAATCCTAACAACCAACAATCCTTAGATTCACCAACAATTTCCCCTCATATTCTACTAAACTCTCTGATACTCCAATGAAATTATTTTCCTAGGTGTCACCATCTTATTCACTCAAGAATACGAAATACCAATACTTCTAGAAGTACGTTCTCCTCACCGAAGTAGCCGTTCATTCAGGTTCAACTCCCATAGGAATGTTCAGGTTACTACTGAAAGTAGTAAAAAATTCACTTGGGGCTCTGTTTGTTCACTTCTTCAGGTACTCACTCAAAAACAATGTATTTCATCTACCTAAACATGACCCCTTTACTTATTTGCTACCCGAAACATACATTTGTTATCGAATTCTTCAGGCACTAAGACTGTTTGAAACAGTGTATAAATGAAAACTGCTACACGGTTCAAGGTAATTTAATATGTGATCTTGGAATCTAATCTAGTGACTCGTATCTCTGAACTTGGCACGAAAGTCACTAATAGCAGCATGCTGTGTTTTCCAGACATTTGTATTCTAGAGGAAAAATGATTTCCTGACAACAGTTGCCCTGAAACACTCACTCGCAGAATGGACTAAGTTCAGGAGAGAGCCAATACCAACAATCGGCAGCAGGGATTTCACCATCTACTGGGCAACTCCAGACCAAGACAGGACTCAGAACAAAGCGATTGGACTGTCCAGGAGTAGTGGATTCTCTTGTGAGCACAGTTTAAGAGCTATCCACATTCATGAATGGCTCGACAGGCAACAGGCGTGACCAGGAGGTCAGCTTTCAAACCCCAGGAAACTACTGGTAGAGGAAGGGAGAAGAAGGACAAAGGTGCACAGTATTCGTTGAGACGAACTCCCAAATTACCCCTTATTTCACAAATTCATAAATCTCCATCTTGTAAGGGAAAACGTGAGGGGAGATGGTGTTCTATTTGACTGTATAATCTTCTCTTGAACACACTAATGTTTTAAAATGGGAGGAAAATTCAGTGTGATTCAGCTCCTTATGGATACTGGTCACACACACTCTGAAACCAAGAGCAAAACTTGGGACTGAGGTAGATACAAGCTAATCAGGTTGGACATAACCCATATCCCACATGGAGCTGACGGTCTTAATCCCCATTTTACAGATGAGGTGACTGAGGCCCAGAGAAGTGAAGGTCACACAGAAGATAAGTGGCAGAGATAGGATTAGAACTCAAGTTATTCTGAAGGCTAGGCCTGTGCGTGGTTCTGTGGAAAGAGCCCGGGCTGGGGAGTCAGAGGTCGTGGGTTCTAATCCCAGCTCCACCACTCGTCTGCTGTGTGACCTTGGGCATGTCACTTAATTTCTCTGTGCCTCAGTTACCTCATCTGGAAAAATGGGGATTAAAAAATGTGAGCCCCATGAGGGACAATCTGATTACCCTGTACCTACCCCAGCGCTTAGAATAGTGCTCTGCACATAGTAAGCGCTTAAAAAGTACCATTATATCATGCTGGTCACTTTCATTCCCTGTGTACAGCTGACAGCTAACTAATCACCGTTTGACCCGTGGCTTCAGCCGAGAGTCCCTCTAACATAGCATTTTTGGTCACAGTCTCCCCAGATGTAGACCCTGCTCATAAAAACCGGCCACACCTCAAATCCTGAACTCGGGGGGAAAAACTATTTCGGTTCAGGGCACCTAGCTGACGGTGGGTCTTTGTGACAGATAAGGAATCCAACACGGCCACTAAGAAGGTACCCACCGCTCTGTGCCTGCATTGAAGCTGGATGTGATCCCTATCGTAAAGGAAACGAAGGAGCAACTGAAGTTGTTGCTATTGCACAAATCATCTGCAAACATTCCCACTACATTGTGAATCCCACTACTCAGCTAACACTGAGTTGAGCAAATTCCAACTGTGAAATATACAAGCTGGATGTGAGCAGTATCGGAAACTACTTCTTTACGCTCACAGTTAATTGAATATTACATCAGAAAAAATGCATCCCAGCAGTGAGTCTTGCCAGTAACCAGAGAAGTAGCAGTGCCTATGAACAGAGCACGGCCCTAGGTGTCAGAAGGACCTGAGTTCTATTCCCTGCTAGGCCACTTGCCTACTGTGAGACCTTAGGCAAGTCACTTCACTTCCCCGTGCCTCAGTTCCCTCATCTGCAAAATGGGGATTAAGACTGTGAGCCCCATGTCGGACATGGACTGTGTCGAACCCGACTAGCTTGGATCTCAAAACAAACAAAAGAAAAACAAACACAAGGTGTCACAGTGTGAACCAGGACTGGGATGGATGGAATGGGAGCCCAGGTGGGACTGAAAGTTGCTCAGACTTCCCTCCTGTGGGGCACTGCCTGTCTGCTTCGTGCTGATGAATGCTGCAGTCCTGGATTTGAGCAGCAGTAAGCTACATGCAAAATCACGGTCCACCTGAAGGCGCATTTCCAATTTAGTACAGAGTCAATGTTGGTTAAGCAGCACCCTAGTTCCTAGGATTTGAAATGGGATTAGTTGGGTAATGGACGGGCATTTGAATCTGTTCCAAACTTCTCTGTTTATGTTCATTTGACTTGGGGCGTCACCGCTGGCCCTCAGATCAGCTATGCAGTCCTGTCACTGGGAGACGGGGGACCCGGGATCTAACCCTGGTGCTGCCAACTGCCTGCTGTGTGACTTCGGTCACGTCGCTTAACTTCTCTGTGCCTCAGTTATTTCATCTGTAAAATGGGGATTCAATACCTCTTCTCTTTTCCTCTTAACTGAGAGCTCCATTTGGGACAGGGACTAGATCCAATCTGTTTATCTTGTATCTACCCCAAGGCTTAGTACAGTGTTTGGCCCACAGTAAATGCTTAACCAATACCATTATTATTACTATCATTATTATTATTTCTAATGGTGGCAAGGCAGGCCCACCCATTTCCACATCTTCTCTCCCCCATATGAAATTAAGATTCCCAACTAGAGGCTACAAGCAGACTACGTTGCCAAATACCAAAACTGGTAAAAGCAATCAAGCAACCAGAAGAGGAAAGGCTTTAGGTTTGGAGGATTCATAAATTATAAACACAACTCTTTATGAGCTCTTGGAGACAGAGAATATTTGGAGAGAGGTACCTTTGCTTATTTATTCGAAGTTTGAATTCATCCAATGATTGAATTCTCTGTGAATTACTGCTGTAAAAAGATGATGTTTCAAAGCAAGATACAATTTATATGAGGGAGTGGGGCACCCCCAAAACAGAGGCTAAGTGCCTAACAAGCACCATAAAAAAAAAGTGTCTGACGAACTGAATGACCAGGGTGAAAATGGAGCAGATGGCAAATGGGTGGCTGAAATGCTGTTTTAACCAAGAATGGTGCTGGCCAGAGCAGGGAGGAGTCCGAGAATAATTCCTTCACCACATCAAACTGAAACTCCTTACTATTGGCTTTGAAGCACTCAATCTCCTTAACTCTAAACCTATTTTACCTCACTGATTTTCTACTATAATCCAGCATGCTCACTTCGCTCCTCTAACCCTAACACTATCTTACCTCACTGATTTTCTACTACAATCCAACCTATTCATTGCACCTCAATCTCAGGCACAGGGTACCTACTCAATAAATATGACTAACTGATTGAACTGTTATTTCTCTTGCTGTCAAAGTATATTTTTTAATGAATCTGTGCAGGTCTTTTCCAACTACCCACTTCTCTTCTGTGGTTTCTAAACAGCTACGAAAGTACAAAGATCTGAGATTTCATTCCCCATCTATACTGGAGTTAGGGGGGAGGACTGATTCACTAAAAACAGTGAATGATCTTTGATGGGCTTTAACATGGACAGTTTCAAACTTAAGTCCTGAATGTTTTTTGGGGGAGTCAGCCACGCAGAGGCCCCTCAAAATACACCCCTTTCCACCATCAAAATTACACCCTTTCTTCCATGATTAACCCACTTGGCCAAGCATTCCACTCCCTCTTGCTTCCCATCCCTCAAAGGGCCCATGTTTATCTCTGTGAATGATCCATTTGCCCTGCCAGTACCTCAGATTACTTATATTGTCCACTTCCTTTTTAGATTATTGTATTACTTTCCAACTTTTGATATCCCCCTCCCCCTACCAGTAGATTGACTGTATGGCAAGAGCAGGAACAATGTGTAGTGTTTTCTCCTTTGTGATGCCCCAAAGCAGTTAATTCACTGCTCCTCACAATTAGTAGAGCTAGCAGAAAACTGTATTGAAAATGTCCACGCGACATTAAGTTTTTGAATTCGCTCTGCTCCTAATGTTAAACTGGAATAAAAGGAAGGGCATTTGGGTAATAATTCACAAAGACAAAAGAAGTTGTCTTTTTGGTAACAGAGCAAATCAGGTTTCTTTCAAGATTTAGGGAAGGGGGTTTACACTCTAGAGAGATGCAGATTCAGATCCAAAGACTTTTTGACAAACAGATTTTAAAAGGATGAGCAGCAGCATGGTCTACTGGATAGAGCACAGGCCTGGGAGTCAGAAGGTCATGGGTTCTAATCCCAGATCTGCCACTCCTCTGCTGTGTGACCTTGGGCAAGTCACTTAACTTCTCCCTGCCTTAGTTACTTCATCTGTAAAATGGAGGTTAAGATTGTGAGCCCTATGTGGGATAGGAACTGTGCCCAACCTGATTATCTTGTACCCACCCCAGCGCTTTGAACAGTGCCTGGCACATTGTAAATGCTTAACAAATACCATAATAAAAAATAACATGAATGTCAAATGATTTCTTTATCATTATGCATTTTCTACACCGTGGGCGGAAAGTGCAGTAGTCCATGCTAGTTGCAAAAAGTAAGCAGCCCAACCGTCTCAAAGGCAAGGCCGTTCGCCAGCCGTCCCCCACTAACTGAACGGGGAAGACTACTCTGAGAGAAATCTGACCCGTGAGGAGCACAGGTAGAAGTGGGGTGCTTTTCAGTTATTTCCAGCACTGAGTGCAAGGTGAGCAGGTGGGATGCTCTCCCAGAATGTTTAGGCTCCTTCGTCTCAGGGGCTCGCCTCTCTACAATGGGCTAAGGAGGCTGAGAGAGGCTGCAGGGTAATGCCAGGGAATGGGGACTGGAGTGCTGATTCCTCTCACCACAAATTTCCCCTTTCCCAGAGGTCAGGCCAGAGCAATCAATCGATGAATAGCATTTTTATTGTGCTCTTATGAGTGCAGAGCACTATACTAAGCACTTGGGAGAGTACAATACAATGGAGTTGGTAGACACATTCCCTGCCCACGATAAGCTATCTTAATTGAAATCACACGGGGAACTTTAGGCAGGCAGAATGTAATCACAGAAAATGGTAGTTGGCCAGGATCGTGAAGCTGTGAAAAGGGCCACAGCATCTCTAATTACAGCTGAGCCTTACCTTTGAATGTCATTACAAACAACAAAGGCGTGAGACAGTTGCATCAGCTGCACAGTGTGAGAATCCCAGATTCATTTTACAGATGGTAAACTGTTTTCTAATTCAGTTTCTGTTTTCTTAGAGGACTTAAAAAAATAGATCTGAATATTCAATGGAGCTTAATATCGGTTTAATATTGCTTTTAAACGCATTTTGCTAAGACACTTTGAAGGCATGCTTTTATTTTAGAGGACCCCAGAAATACAGCTGTTACTCGGAAGCATGTATGTATGTGTGTATATGCACGCACATACACAGTCATGTGAGAGATAGTCATGCAACTGGTTAACCACCAAGGGAAGCCAACTGAAACATTCAGGAACTAAGCTCAATTTTTTGACTAGTTAGAGTCAGCTCCTGCCTGTCGTTTTTTCACAGGCAACAAGACTGAAGCAGCAAACTGAATTTCACTGTTTGTCCAAGGTCCCAAAGTCATTCTCCGGCGGAATAAAACACCCAAGTTTCAGCTCACCGAATTTGCCCCTGCCAGTAATGCATGGTGAAAAACCTTTGACCCAATAGGATCCATCGCCACAAATCCAAGTATGGCTTTCACAGTAGGAATACAAATTTATTATACTGAAAGTGGTCATTGTCTGTATTTCAAAGATCTTATCCAGATGTTCGAAATGCACATGCAATAAGCCACTGATCGGCAAATTTTCTCCCTCTGTAATAAATTAAAAACAGTGAATTACGATTTCAACATCATATGCCCATTTAACAAAAGGAGGAATTCAAATTTGCCCCAGCTTGGTACAAAATTGTGGGTTACAGAGAAAAATCTGAGGTTAGTTTTATAGTTTGAAATAATGAATGAGAGAATAAAAACCGAAGGATAAAAGGCATTTTTTCACTCCATAATCCCTAAATTCATCCCCTACCCCTTTCAGGGTCAGCATCATGAACTCGGCTCACCAGACCGACACAAGCGAGCTACTGAAGATCTGTTTTAAGGGCGGTGATGGTGGTGTATTTGTCAACTTTTTCCAGATCTCCCTAAAGGAGATCTGGAAATTAATTCTGCTAATTTGGGAGAAGGCAAATGTATCACATTACTCAGACCAGTTGTCAGAGAAAAAAGTCTTTATATATCCAAGCTGGCAATAAACTCTCCCAGGAAAACAAAAGGACTGAATACACATTTTCTGATGTTGCCGGCGAAGTCACAGCAATACATTCCTATTCCAGCAGGATAACATAATCGCCGGTGGCAATTATTGAGTGCTATGTTTGCAGAGCACTGAACTAAGCATTTGGGAAAGTACGACAGAGTTAGGAGATGTGATCTCTGCCTCAAAGAAGTTTGCGATTTTATGGGGGGTGGCGGTGTCAGACATTACAGTAGGTGACAGAAACTCCTTACCATCAGCTTTAAAGCACTCCAATCTCACCTCGCTACTCTCCTACTTTAACCCAGCCAGTACACTTCACTCCTCTGATGCCAACCTCCTCACCATAGCTCTATCTCACCGCTGACCTCTCGCCCACATCCAGTCTCCAGTCTGGAACTTCCTTCCTCTGCTCTACATTAAAAGGAGGCTTCTACTCTGAGTCCCCTTGGAGTTACAGATTTGGACGGATGGTCACCATCCACTATGTAGTTTTGTCTTTAATGGAAAGTAAGCCTACATCTTAACAGTATCAGACATGCAAAACAATGCTGTAGAATCAGATTCTATTTTGCACTCTGCTACATCAACAAAGTCGTTAGTTAACTTTAAATAGTTAATCTTATCGACTAGTTCGAAGAGAACTTAGCTTAGGACTGCAGAGCTGGATGAATCACTTCCTGAATTGCCTGCTGAGCTAGTACAGTTCAGCAGTCTCTAAGGGGTTGAATATCATGAACAAGGAAGCTACTTTTAAAGTCACCTAGAACTGAATATTTGCAAATTTCTGATATTTTGACCAAAACCACGTCGCTATGCTGAAGAGAATGAAGATATCACTGAGTACTAATCGTGGTAACATCTTGCAGTTAAAAGATCAATTTTGCAAATATTATTACATTATGGCATAGTTTAGGAATAAGCAAAGGATTATTTAGTAGTAATAGATTTCCAGGACTTCAAAAGTGTGATGAGTTGTACTTTTGTCCAAATTGTACTTTCCAAGTGCTTGGTATAGTGCTCTGCACACAGTAAGCGCTCAATAAATATGACTGAATGAATGAATGAGTACTCTGTTTTAATGAAGTCCAAGAAGAGAAGGGATTCAAACAACCACCACCATTTTGATAAACTATCATCTTTGACAGTGAAATATCTGATCTCTCCAATTCTAATGGACTGGTCTAGGAACTTTTCCCATTGTAACGTAACTGAATTATGGTCTAATAATTGAGAAATTGAAAGCTGACCATACATCTTGGGCTAGTTTATTTTACTTGAATACCTCTGTTTCCTTACGTGAATTTCTAGTTTAGCTGTGAGAGCTAAACTGATCGATTTAAAGGGCTTTAAAAATGAATGAAATATAATCCTTGGTGGGTTTCTTCTTCATGTCTGATTTCATCATTTGAGAAGACTGTCCCCAGAAACGTTGCTCTAATCTCAGCTGGCCCAAGAAAGGCTAGTAAAACGTAAAAAGTCACCCACTCCATTTCTCAAATATAAAAATCTTCTGAAATAGATAATCCTCCTATGGAATATGCTGGAGCAAATAGATATTTTTTTATTTTGTCTGTTGCTCTTCCAACCTGTTAAAATTCCAGTCAAAACAGGTACGTACAGGATCTTTTGAAATAGATGCAATCATTTCCTTCACGTTCACCTCTTATGTGGGACCTCTGCAGCATTATCAATGTGTACAGGGAAATAAGGAGTTTTAAATTTATATGACATTGTCTTCACTACCAAAAACAAGGGTACACAAGATGGTATATAGGCTAGCAGAATGGATATTTACTGTATTCATATACACATTCAAAACAAATCCAGATGTTGGTCAGCACTAAAATCAGGCTAGTTTAAAAAACAACTGAGGAATGAATCTAGAGTGATGGGTTGGAACACAGCAGTGCATACTATGGAAAGCATTTGACTATTTCAGCAAGGGCAAAATTACAGAGACCCGTGAAAAATAGTTTTTGTATGAATTAGAGCACCACAGATCTGTATTCTTTGGCATCCTACATCTACCATTTCATATGAACTACTCAGAAAGATGAATGTCAAATTAAGGCATCTTTTCCTAAAGGCCTTATAAACAGACACGAGAGCAATAACGTCAGAATCCAATCTTGGCTTTCTGGTACAAAGGGAATGAGTCCAAATCTTTAATGATCAGGTTTTCACATCTCTTGGAAAATGATGTCTCAGTACTGTAAAAATGCACTTTGACAGAAGATCAGAGCAACTAGCTGGTTGGAGGCTGGTGTCCTTAAACATGGTGTTCATTTCAGCCCCACAGAGTATACATTCAATCAACAAAGCAGGCGGAGAGAGAAATCATTAAGATACATAGCCGAAATACTAGCGATCAGGCACAAAAATCACTAAAACCCCGTTGGATAGAATCGCTGAAGGCCAGAAGGCCAGTGCGATGTTTTTTAGTCACAAGAACTGGAACTCAAAGAAAGAATTCTGTGGACAGGGTACAGAGGATACAAGGGATCCTGCAGTCATTATGCAAGAAAAGGATGCTGGATAAGGAAGTAGATTAGATTCAAAATTCAGAACAGAACAGCCTCTAGAGAAGGTAGATCTTCTGCATACTAATTACAGAGAAGAGTTTAATGAGAACATTGCCCTGGAATCTACTAAAAATGCAGAGCAAGTTAATATTTTCCAGGCTATTGAATTTAAATTAGACGAATGCTTATTTAGCTTTTCTAACTGTGATCCCGCTTTTATCAACTGCACCACTGTTAGGTCCAAAGATTTGTGAGATTGCTCTCAAATTGACAATACATTTGGATAATGATAATATTTGTTAAGCACCTAATATGCAACAAGTGCTGTATTAAGCACTGGGGCAGATACGAGGTAATCAGGTCCATCATGGAGCTCACTGTCTAAATAGGAGGGAGAACAGGTATTAAATCTCCATTTTGCAGAAAATGAATGGAGGCACAGCAAAGTGAAGTGATTCACCCATGGTCACATGGCAGGTAAGTGGCAGAGCCGGGATGAGAATGTGAGTTGTCTAACTCACAGGCCCATGTTCTTTCCACTAAGCCATACTGCTTCTTAATAATAATAATAATAATAATAATAATAAATGATAATAATAATGACATTTGTTACATGCTTATAGTGCCAAGCACTGTATTGATGCTGGGGTAGATAAAAGTTAACCAGGTTGGACACAGTCCCTGTCCCCACTTGGAGCCCAGTTCACTTAGTGAGGAGAACAGACATCTCATCCCCATTTTACAGGTAAGGTAACTGAGGCACAGTAAAAGTGAGTTGCCCAGCAGGCAAGAGGAATTAGTCGAAATTAGAACCCAGGCCCTTTGACTCGCAGGCCTGGGTTCTTTCCGCTAGGCATTGCTGCTTCTCTAACAACAACCACAAAAAAATGATGCTGCTGGGGTTATGGATTATCAGACTAATTTCCCACTTATGATTTCTTGGGAGGTAAAGGGAAAGTGGAGAGAAAACCAAGCTGGAAAATAATTCAGGATGTTAGACTTAGTTAAATAAATGTCAAAAAAAAAAAGAGGAAGATTGACAGGTCAAGTTTAAAATACTGACATTTTAGGGAAAATTTTCCCACATTTCGATGGCACACCATTAGAAGAGACAGCAAAGTGCACACTAATTTAAAACTCTTAACTTGGTATGGGCCAGAGGATGACATTCTTACTTTCACACTGTGCCAAATGAATAATGAATGACGATACATCTCCCAAGGCAAATTTAATTTGCGATGGCAGTACTGATACTTATTCGCCCATGCTGAAATTTGAGGTAAATTGGATCGTGCTCAGTGTAAATTTGACAATGTTGAAATAATAGCACAATCTAATCTTTTACTCTTTGCTGTACGGCCTATTTTGGTTCCAGTCTATTTTCATCGATAATGTTCATCAAATAGCCAAAACAATTAAAACTGCTGTTACAATTAATGTAAATCTCTAAATTTTTAATAGCTATTTACCCACAGTTTCACAGTAAACTCCTTGTGGGTAAGGATTATATCTATTGTACTAAACTCTTCCCAAGAATTTATTATAGTGCTCAATAAATACCACTGATAGATAATGAACTCCCATGTTGGATACAGACTGTGTCTGCCTTTATACACTGTTTTTCCCCTCCAGTACTCAGCACCTCCTCTGCACTTAATAAAGGATATAATTATAAACAGAACTTGAAAAGTTTTCTGAGCAACTCTGTTAGTAGTCTTACTTCTGTTTCCTGAAAGATACACACTGAAGGATTCACTTATTCACCCTTGGCTTCTCTGCAAAAGACTGGTCAACTCAGATTAATCTAGGCTTTAAAAATTAATCCTGGGGTCTAGTCACGCATTTAGGTGTTTTGAGAGTGAGTGATGTAATAACTCAGTTTATTACCTTGACAAAGATTTCTAAGGAAGTGTTGCTCTTCTGAATGTAGCAGATAAGGCAGGCAGTTTATTGGTACAAGTTCCACGCACATGAATTTATTTTCCCACGTATAACATATTTAGGAATTTGATTTTTAGCAAAGGCCTCTAGTGTTCAAACTACTGTTCAAGGTTCATGGATGTGGGAATAACTATTCGGTAAATCTTGATTATGGAATGTAGGTGAATCCATAATTCTCTGCAAATCTCAGGAATCCGAGGCAAAATATAGAATTTTGAAAAATGAACTGTGATTGCATATACATTTGGCACAGAAACAAGGAGGTTTTTAGTGTCTTAATTTTACAATCAGTTTTATACCATCCCAAATCACTTACATACATATCTGTAATTTTATTTATTTATATTAATGTACATCTCCCCCTCTAAACTGTCAACTCATTGTGGGCAGGGAATGCATCCGCTATATCATTATACTGTACTCTACCAAGTGCTTAGTATAGTGCTTTGCACACATTAAGTGCTCAATAAATATAATGGAGTGACCTTAACTATCCTGGTTTACTGTAGTGCTCCTTAGGAAAGGGGAATTAATATACTGGCTGCTGTCTTAATACATCACCATAATGAGACTACTGCAGTTTCAAACACTTATCTTTCTCTGAGTTTCCATATACCTCCAAATCTGAAATCACATTTCTGGCCCTTCCTTGATTAGTTCTCCTTTCTCCTGCTTCTATCTCATTAACAACCAGCTACATACTCATATCACCTTTAATACTTTGAAGCAGTGTGGCCTACTGGATAGAGCATGGGCCTGGGAGTGAGAAGGCCTCGAGTTCTAATTTTGGCCCACCATTTGTCTGCTGTGTGACCCTAGGCAAGTCACTTCACTTCTCTTGTCCTCAGTTACCTCATCTGTAAAATGAGGATTACGAATGTGAGCCCCATGTGGGACAGGCCTGTGTCCTACCTAATTTGTTTGCATTCACTCCAGAGCTTATTAGAGTGCCTTGGACATAGTAACTGCTGCCTGGGAGTTGCAGGAGAAGTTGCAGGACCTCGGTTCTAATCCTGGCATCTACCACATGTCTGCCGTGTGACCTTGAGCAAGTCACTTCACTTCTCTGTGTCTGTTACTTCATCGATAAAATGGAGATTAAGACTGTGAGCCCCATGTGGGAGAGGGACTGTGTCCAATCTGATTATTTTGCATCTACCCCTGTGCTTAGAACAGTGCTTGGCACATAGTAAGTGCTTAACAAATACCACAATTATTATTATTATGAATAATAACAAATATGGAAATTATTACTACTGTACAACATTTTTCTTTCACACCCATTCACCTATTTATTCATTTTCTTTCAATCTGCAAATTATTTTGCCTATCTTCCCTGGTAGACTATAAACTCACTAAAGGCAGGGATCACATCTAGTAACTATGATAATTTCCCAAGTGCTTAGCAGAGTGCTCTTCACATTGTTTTCAATTAAGTTTAACTTCCAATATCATTTGATGTTTGTTCTTCGCTGAAGGAATTGACAAGTTTTTCCCTTTAGACTGTAAGCTCACTGTGGGAAGGGGTTATGCCTGTTTGTTGTTATACTGTACTCTCCCAAGCGTTTAGTTCAGAGCTCAGCACACAATAAGTACTCAATAAATACAACTGAGTGAATTAATTCTCTTAAGCCTCCATACCAGGGCTCAGGGATCCTCTTCATCCCTAGAAGAATATTGCTGCTTCGATCAATCCATCCTATTTGTGGGCTGGGTCAATCCATCAACCAATCAATTATATTTATTGAGCGCTTACTGTGAGCAGAGCACTTCCTCCAACTTTAGCACTGATACTATCTGTGGTCTGTTTGGGTTAATTCACCTCCAGCCCACTGTTAGAAGCAGATCCAAGTGGGGAAGAAAACATTGTCGGGATTAGCAGCTACGTTGGAAAGAAGGTTCTCAAAACCAGATCGACAGAGGCAACCAGCTTTAAAATCGATTTTCCTACAATCTAATGATTGAAAACATGGAAAAATATCTCTAGTTTCCAATTGTTGGTAACCTAGATGACAAGCCAACAAATAAGTAAGAAAAATCTTATCAACATTCAAAGGGCTACTTCAACTTAAAATTTAACCTCTCATGACAAAAGTAAACCGGAGGAAACAAATTAATCCAATATTTTGAATGCACAGAACTTTTATGGTGGAACACTAATTGAACAGTAGCAGGCATTATCAAAATTCAATTTGACTTAATAAACCCAGAAGTAATGAGCAAAATAGAGTTCTGGAAATCCCCAAAGACAAGGAAAAAATACACTCCACACAGCTGTACCTCAATCGGTTGGTGTAAGTATCCACACAGGTCTTCATTTTAGCTAATAAAGTACCAACGGATGCCTGAGATTCTGACTGTTCCTCCTCCTCGTCACCGTGTTCTGTCGAAAGCGGCAGCAGCAGGGGCACCATGGATGGGCACGATGCGATGGCGCGGAGCAATTCCAGCAGTGCTCTGTACAGTGGTACGTGTCTGGCCATATCCAGAACTAAAGGAAGAAGAAAACAACCAAGTATGTGATCACTGTCACTTCTTACTATCAAAGAGTGACAACAAGAATAATAATAATAACAATAATGGTAACTGTTTAGTGCTTACTATGCTCCAGGCACTGTTCTAAGCACTGGGGTAGATACAAGATAATAGGGTTGGACAGAGTCCCTGTCCCACATAGGGCTCATAATCTTACTCCCCATTTTTACATATGAGGGAACTGAGGCTCAGGAGTTAAGTGACTTGCCCAAGGTCACACAACAAACAAGTGGCAGAGCCATGATTACAACCCCTGGCTCCCAGGCCCTTGCTCTATCCATTAGGCCATGCTGCTTCTCTACTGGAATCTCAGAGAATTGAAAATCACATTGCCATTTCTTTTCACTTGCATACATTATTGGAAAACACAAGTGGCTCAATCCCTGGCACATTCCACTGTACCGGCGTACAATGTACTGGGTTCAAGGGAAAAAAAATAACGAACACCTCTGCTAATAATAATAATGATGATGGAATTTGCTAGGTAATTACTATGTGCCAAGCACTGTTGTAAGTGCTGGGGGAGATACAAGGTAATTAGATATTGCAGTGCTGTGGGTTTTAAATGACACGAACGATCAGTAGTTAGTAACAGGTAATAACTGTAGTGCCGATTCTGAAAAAAGGTAGTAGCATCCTTCAATGTATGGAATGTGCAGGATCCTAGACAGGCAACAGCAAGGTGAAGAATTTCCTCTCTGAAATCTGCTAACCGGAGCCCTCTTGGAGGAGACCAGTGCTCTGACCGTCAGGAATCTGGCGCACCTGTCCTGAGTCACAGCAGCAAAAGTCTCCCCCAGAGCCGCTCCAATCTGGACAACAAAGGACCACCCCCCGCGGTAGACCGGGTGGTTCAGGGCCCGTGGCCGACCTCCAGGTGACAGACACTTCTCCCCTGCCCTCCGGAATAATGTGGCTCAAGGTGGTTACCGGGGCAAGGCTAGTGGCCAGGATGGACCATCCCAATCCCAGCTCCTCTACGAGACCTGGTGCTGAGAGGCCCTCACTCACTCAGGAAGCTCTCTCCCCACATGAGTTAATAACAATAATAAAAAATTGTGTTATTGGTTAAGCGCTTATTCCGTGCTAGGCACTGTACTAAGCGCTGGGGTGGATACAAGCAAATCAGGTTGGACAAATTCCCTGTCCCACATGGGGCTTACAGTCTCAATCTCCATTTTACAGATGAGGGAACTGAGGCCCAGAGAAGTGAAGAGATTTGCCCAAGGCCACACAGCAGACAAGTGGAAGAGTCGGAAATAGAAGCCAGGACCTCCTGACTCCCAGGCCCGTGCTCTATAAATTAGGCCATGCTGCTTCCTCCCTCTCTCTGAGCATTCCCCATCATCTGAGACGGGCAGGCTCCTCAGTCAAACATTCTTTTTCTTCTTCAAGATCTTCTGGATACTTTCAGTTCCAGAGAACCAGAAAGTGGGAGCTGAGGCATAGTGAGTGGTATTCAGACTTGAGTTACCTCAATCAGTCAACGGATGGTATTTACTGACGACTTCCTTTAGGCAGATCATGGGACCAAAAGCTTACGAGAGCACAACAGAATTTGCGACAGGATCCCCATCCTCAAGGAGCGGGGGAAGCAGTCATTAAAATCAACTGTCAGTCGGGTAGGGAAAGGGGCAGGCAAAGAAGTTTAAAGAGATGTAAGGAAGTGGCAGGGATTAGAACCCAGGTGATTCATCTCTTTACTCCTTGATCTCTTCTACCACTCTTATCAGCACATATTCTTGACCCTGAATACCCACAGGGTCCAGACTGATTCTCAATAGTAGCCCTAATTTCTCTCAGAAACTAAGACTCTGAGAGCTCATCCAATGGGAGAGTTACACGCAAGCCTAAATAAAAAAGCAGTGAACAAAACCCTAACTATTTCCTTCATGGAATGCTAGCCCCACATCCAGACACAGGTCCTGGAGGGAAGCTGAAATTTCCAACCTGATCCAGGAATCTTCTTTTAAGGGAAGGGGCATCAAAAAAGCAGAGTCTCCTGGCTGTCAGCTTTCCTCTTTCACTTGGCAGTGGTAACCTCTCCACCCGATTCAGAATTTCGCATACACCGATTTGGGGTGGTCATAATGAAATGTGTCCCATAATTATACATGCCATTACACTGAAATTTGGCAGAATGACTTCTCATCATACCCTGAGAGGCTGTGCCTAGAAGTAGCGTGGCTCAGTGGAAAGAGCACAGGCTTGGGAGTCAGAAGCCGTGGGTTCTAATCCTGGCTCTGTATGACTTTGGGCAAATCACTTAACTTCTCTGTGCTTCAGTTACCTCATCTTTAAAATGGGGATTAAGACTGTGAGCCCCACGTGGGACAATCTGATTACCTTGTAACTACCCAGCGCTTAGAACAGTGCGTGGCACATAGTAAGTGTTTAGCAAATGCCATATTATTATTAAATGAAGATTAAATTGAAAACGCCATTCTGTGAGATAAACAATTTGTGAGCATTAGTGATATATTTTAAAAAAGTGTTTCCGGGAGTTAAGGGACAGGTCCTAAGCAACTCCAGTTCTTCATTTAACAACAGGTCGGGCAGTCTTTGTAAGATGCAATTGGACCACGAACAGTCAAAAAGGTCTCTAGCATAATGTGTTCGCCTAAGAATATCACATCTATTAATACCCAGTCTTAATATACTAACTGCAATTTACCTTTTTATTAAAATTACATTTGTTGTGTCACATACTTATAGGAATACGTTCGTGAATTAACATAACAAAGACTTCATGATGCCGATGCATAATTTTTACATAGATCCAGGTCACTACTGTTTGGCATTTTTAAGTTTCAGTATGCTCATAATTTTTTTTATTTGAGCCCCAATCTTCTTTTTCCTCATAATGAAATATTTTTCTTCAATTCCTTTATGTGCATGCAAACATTAAGACATATGGTGACTTCTGGACCTGCCTATTCCAAAGATATTCCCAAGGAAAACTGAATTACTTGTTTCCTCAATTTCCAGCTATATGAGCTTCTATTTATCTCTTTTATTCCAATCCCCATGTATCAGGGAAAATATTTCATATGAGGCCTATCATTTCAGAACACATTCATTAATCTAAATTCAATTAGTTGAGTTTATGGCAGAAAATAATCAAATTAAACGAAGATTCTGTCATGTCACGCTTAACGTCAGGCAACTAATCAAGGTTGACAGAGTGTACATGGAACATTTATTTGTCACCATGATTTGCCAATGACTTCACTACATTTTTAGATTTCAAAAGATTTAGAGAACTAAATGGCTGTTTTTCCTTTATTCTGGCTTACCCTTCAGGAATGAATTCACGACGTGAGTATAATATCAGCTGAAACATTTCATCATTTCTGTAATCCTTATAAATTATAAATGCTTTATTCAGCTACTTCTTCTGTTCATAAAGCCACACTACTTTTACAGGACTGCAGAAAAAACCATTGTACTAGCTCTAAGCATCTGCAAATGAATTACATTACAAAAAAAAAAGGAATCTTGCTTTCTCCAGCAAAAGTAGAGTGATGGACAATTCTCATTAAAAGGGGAACTCAAAGCCAAGGAGTGTTTTTATAAACTTTCTTCCTGATATACCCCAAATGTTTATTGCTCTTTAGTTGACCCTTCCCCTGGCCTTTTTTAAAATGGCATTTAAGTGCTTACTATGTGCTAGACACTGTACTAAGTGCTGGGTAGACACAAGCTCATCAGGTTCACAGTCCATGTCTCACGCAGGGCTCATAGTCTTAAGCTCCATTTTACAGATGAGGTAACTCGGTCTTCTTCGCTGGAGCCTCCTCCCCCTCCCATCCTTTAACTGTTGGAGTTCCTCAAGGGTCAGTTCTCGGCCCTCTTCTGTTCTCCATTTACACTCACTCCCTCGGTGAACTCATTCGCTCTCACGGCTTTGACTACCATCTCTACGCAGATGACACGCAGATCTACATCTCCGCCCCTGTCCTCTCCCCCTCCCTTCAGGCTCGCATCTCCTCCCACCTCCGGGACGTCTCCACCTGGATGTCGGCCCGCCACCTAAAACTCAACATGAGCGAGACTGAGCTCCTCATCTTCCCTCCCAAACCCGGTCCTCTCCCAGACTTCTCTATCACCGTGGATGGCACGACCATCCTTCCCGTCTCTCGGGCCCGCGATCTCGGGGTCATCCTTGACTCGTCTCTCTCGTTCACCCCACGCATCCTATCCGTTACCAAGACCTGCCGGTTTCACCTCTACAATATCGCCAAGATCCGCCCTTTCCTCTCCACCCAGACGGCTACCTTACTATTACGGGCTCTCGTTATATCCCGGCTAGACTACTGTGTCAGCCTTCTCTCTGACCTCCCTTCCTCCTCTCTCGCCCCGCTCCGGTCTATTCTTCACTCCGCTGCCCGGCTCATCTTCCTGCAGAAACGGTCTGGGCATGTCACTCCCCTTCTTAAACAACTCCAGTGGTTGCCTATCAACCTCCGCTCCAAACAAAAACTCCTCACTCTAGGCTTCGAGGCTCCACATCACCTTGCCCCTTCCTACCTCTCCTCCCTTCTCTCTTTCTACTGCCCACCCCGCACACTCCGCTCCTCCGCCGCCCACCTCCTCACCGTCCCTCGGTCTCGCCTATCCCGCCGTCGACCCCCGGGCCACGTCCTCCCGCGGTCCTGGAATGCCCTCCCTCCTCACCTCCGCCAAACTGATTCTCTTCCCCTCTTCAAAACCCTACTTAAAACTCACCTCCTCCAAGAGGCCTTCCCAGACTGAGCTCCTCTTCTCCCTCTACTCCCTCTGCCACCCCCCCTTTATCTCTCCGCAGCTAAACCCTCTTTTTCCCCTTTTCCCTCTGCTCCTCCACCTCTCCCTTCCCATCCCCACAGCACTGTACTCGTCCGCTCAACTGTATATATATCCGTTACCCTATTTATTTTGTTAATGAATTGTACATCGCCTTGATTCTATTTAGTTGCCATTGTTTTTACGAGATGTTGACTCTATTTATTGCCATTGTTCTTGTCTGTCCATCTCCCCCGATTAGACTGTAAGCCCGTCAAACGGCAGGGACTGTCTCTATCTGTTGCCGACTTGTTCATCCCAAGCGCTTAGTACAGTGCTCTGCACATAGTAAGCGCTCAATAAATACTATTGAATGAATGAATGAATGAAAGTAACTGAGGCGCAGCAAAATTAAGTGACTTGCCCAAGATCACATAGCAGACAACAGCAGAGCAGGGATTAGAACCCAACCCTTCTGACTCCCAGGTGCTTGCTATAACCGCTAGGCTATGCTGCTTCCCTCCTGAGCAAACAAAGTTTCGGCAGCATAAATGCATGCCACGTTTTCTCCATCTTCAGGATGATAACCATGACAATACCCATAAAACATTTTGGGTGAAATGCTAGTCATCTTCATTTTGCCACTGCAATAGCAACACACTCGCAAACATGCTTATCCATTCTATCACCGGTATTTAATGACTACCTTCTGGGGTCCAGAGAACCACAGGAAGTTCTTGGAAGAATATGCAGCTGAAGAAAAAGACACAACCTCCGCCTCAAGGGCCTTACAATCAAATGGGAATTTACAACCCACCCTAGAATATAACCGTTTAAAAGTAGGCCGATGGACCACTTTAATGGACTGCTATCTTTGCAGCATCAGGTAGGGGAAAAACACAGCGAGCGCCACCAAAACCCCCGTTTGGTTTTTCAAAGACTTTATGAAAGCAATTGACTTCACTGGTAGAGCTGAAGTCTGGATTTCTCTTGGTAAATGTGGCTGCCCCGAGAAACTCATTAAGATTCTGAGACCACTTACATAACAGTACGGTCGGCCGATCGGGACTGGGTGTGCTCTGACCCATCTGCTCCGGGTCACCAACTGGATAAAGCGTGGATACGGAACAGACTCGATCTTGCACGATTGAGTCTATGCTGCCACGGTGGAGAATTTATCCAGAGACCTGGGATGGCGATGCTGAACTTCACAGCCTCCCCTCTGGGAAACTTTGCAACTGACAGATTTCAAGCAGCATTCCAAGTCTTAGAGGCAATCATTCAAGAATTGTGGTATGTGGGTGGACAGAGCGTGAGTCTGGGCGTCAGAAGGACCTGGGTTCTAATCCCTGCTCTCCCACTTGTCTGATGTGTGGCCTTAGGTAAGTCACTTTACTTCCCTGTGCCTCTGACTAGAGAAGCAGAGAAGCAGCATGGCTTAGAGGAAAGAGTCCGGGCTTGGGAGTCATGTCATAGGTTCCAATCCCGACTCTGCCACTTATCAGCTGTGTGACTTTGGGCAAGTCATTTCACTTCTCTGTGCCTCAGTTACCTCATCTGTAAAATGAGGATTACGACTGTGAGCCCCACGTGGGACAACATGATTACCTGGTATCTACCCTAGCACCTAGAACAGTGCTTGGCACATAGTGCTTAATAAATAGCATTATTATTATTATTATTATTATCATCCACTATGCCCTATGCGGGACAGGGATTATGTCCAACCCAATTTGACTGTATCTACCTCAGTGCTTAGAACAGTGCCTACAACACAATAAGCACTTAAATACCACAATTATTATTACTGTTATTAGTACCCTGATAGAGGCACACACCTAAGAGGATATGCAGATGTCTTACCGAATCAGCTAGGCATTATGGGCTGACGATAAGCTTGAAGAAAACCAAAGTGACGTAAAAGCCTGCATCTGGAAATCCCTAAGTACAACCAAAAATCTAAGCAACACTGTCACTGGCAGCCTGCTGACCAATGATGCAAAGATAGTCAAGTAGTAATATTATTTATTAAGCACTCATTGCATACTAAGCCTGGGAAAGAAAACATTGACAGGGCAAAAGCTGTGGATCTCACAAAGAGGGAGAAGACCCTGATGACAGACGCATAAGGAGAGATAATAATAATAATGATAATTGTGGTATTTGCTAAGCACTTAGTATGTATAGGTACTGTACTAAGCACTGGGGTACATACAAGCTAGGGCTCACAGTTTCAATCCCTATTTTACAGATGAGGGAATTGAGGCACAGAGAAGTGAAGTGACTTGCCCAAGCTCACACTTGCCGGGATTAGAAACTTGTAACTCCTAGGCCTGTGCTCTATCTTCTAGACAATGATGCTTGAGCATTAAAATAAGAGACAAGGGAAAACTCCCAAAATTGTGAATCAATGAGAACATACAGAATATGCTTATAGCGTGTAAGCACTAGGCTCCGGGAAGTAAGCATGGATACTGTTTTAGTTGGGGCTTTCGACTCATGAGGGGCTCACAATCTCATAGGCAGTGGAGTGAGGAGGCAGACCCACAGGAGAAAAAAGAATTAGCTAAAAAGTAAGCAAAATCAGAAACAACTGTTCATGGTTAACTGTTCCTTCCTCACCTCCACACTCCTCCAGCTGGGGCCATCCTGTGAAACCTGGCAAAATCTTCTCCATACTGTAAGCTTTGGGAAGACAGGCTTCAGTCCGCTCTCCACTTCGGCAAGGGGTGATGGTAGCGGGATGGAGAATTTGGACAGGCCCAGGCCCCAGACCACTTCCCCATGGACCCCCTAATAATAATAATGATTTTGGAGCCTAGGAATATTTATTTATAGGAATGGCATTTTGGACAGAAGTACTGGGTGGGTTATTACTTTGCTAGAAATCATATTGGGTAAGCCTGCTTTACCAGTCAGAAGCTATCTAAAACGGATTGCTTCTACCTCTCTATGTGACTCGCGATCCTAAGTAGAAATTGGAAACGAAAGCCATGACCATCCTTTGGCAGACAAGGGGTGACGAAGTGGTTGTTAGGCTTTGAACCCAACTAAATATCTACAGAGCTGGAGTTCTGTCCAACTTTCTCTAAGGTTAACAGTAAGCTCATCTCTTCACTGTAAACTCATTTTGGGCAGAGGACAAGTCTGCTAATTCACATGCACCATACTCTCCCAAGTGCTTAGAACGGTGCTCCGCATGTAATAAGCACTTGATAAATACCACTGATTGACTGATTGATTGAGAGAACTGGATCCCTAAGGAAGATGTAATCAAAATCCTTGGGGAGTTCCATCAGTTTCATTTAGGATAAACTGAAGAGTGAGTACCAAGAGAAACTTACAAAAAACAACCAAATTCTGGAATGAAGTCGGTCTCCTAGCCCCGAAGTTATGTTCACTAAACAAGAGTTGCACAGGGTGAGCCATGTGAGGAGAATGGATGGCAGGCAGAAGAATGCTCACACAGATCAAGCACGGTGAGCTGAAACTGGGAAACATGAAAGCAAGGCCAATGGAAGAAACATTTTAAAGACGCTGCAAAACGAAGCCCCAGATGATGTTCCAGTCTGGCTGAAATCGGAGTCAATTAGAACGGCATGGCTGAATGTCACTGAGAAGGAATGGCTCTTTCTGAGCGGAAACTTGGAGACAAGGAGGCAAAAGCAAAAAGTGGCAAAAATTATAAAGAACAAACATCAGAGCACAGCAAGAGGCAGTCTTTATAATAACTGTGGTATTTGCAAAGTGCTTATTATGGGCTAGGCATTCTTCTAAACACTGGGGTAGATGCAAGGTATTTGGGTTGGACATAGTTCCTGTTCTGCATAGGGCTCACAGTTTTAATCTCATTTTCCAGATGACTTCAGTGAGGCCCGCAGAAGTGAAGCAACTAGCCCAAGGTCACACAGAGCGCATGTGGCAGAGCTGGGATTAGAATCCAGGTCCTTCTGACTACCCGGCTCGTGTTCTAACTACTAAGCCATGCTGTTTCTCTGTTCTGTGCACAGTGCTAGCTTTTTCAGGAACACGTGAACCATCAGTGAATTTAGTGGGGTCTTCTTAAGCAGTTGTGTAAATATCTATTTTACTAGATTCTGTCCTAAATATATGTATTTAAAAAAATGGTATTTATTGAGCACTTACTATGTGCAGAGCACTGTACTAAGCGCTTGGAATATACAATTCGGGAACAGATAGAGAAAATCCCTGCCCAATGATGGGCTTACAGTCTTACTCCAGGAAAGAAAATCAATTTTCAAAGGCCTAGAGAAGCACTGGGCATGAAGAAACTACAGAGACTGCTTTGTCAAATAAGAATTAGATTAATCATGGTAATTTGTTAAGTATTTCCTTTGTGTCAAGCCTGGACAAAGCAATGGGGTCGACATAACACAATCAGGTCACACGCCTGAAGAGCAAAACTTGCACCACAGTCCGAGGAGAGAGAGAGAAGAGAGAGACCTCCCTCCCAGGGATCTTTCTGATTTAGATGCAAAGACATTTTGGATGTTTCTTTAAAAAAAAAACAAAACAAACTCCAAAACTGCATTGCCTTCTTCAGACGTGATTATTGAGTTATTCCAGATATGACTTAGTTCATGGTGCTTAAAACATTCTCCTGTCTTTTCTTATGGTGTTGCTTATTTTGATCACTTTAAATTACAAGCCTACATAAGATATAATAATAATTGTGATATGTTAAGCACATACTATGTGCCAGGCACTGTATTAAGCACTGGGGTGGATACAAGCAAATCGGGTTGGACACAATCCCTGTCCCACGTGGGGCTCCCAGTCTCACTCCCCATTTTACAGATGCGGTAATTGAGGCACAGAGAAGTTAAGTGACTTGCCCAACATCACACGGCAGACAAGTGGCAGAGCCGGGATTAGAACCATAAGATGCGGGATACTCTTCTATACCCCCCCTCACATTACCCTCCCCACAAATCCAAACAAAAAACCCTAATTTCTTTTTCTTATGGTATTTGTTTAGTGCTTAATATGAGTCAAGCATTTGACCAATATGCTGGGCTAGATATGAAATGATCAAATCGGACATAGTCCCCGTCCCACATGGAGCTCACAGTCTAAGTAGGTGGGAAACCAGGTACTGACTCTCCATTTTGCATTTCAGGAAACGGAGGCACAGAGAAGTTAAGTGACTTGCTGCAAGTCACACAGCAGACACACGGTGGAGCCGGGATGAAAACCCAGGTCCTCTGGATCCCAGGCCTCTGCTCTATCCACTAGGCCAAGCTGCTTCCTGTGATTGCTTTGGGATATTGGATGCTTGACACAGGAGGTAATGACACTAGTCGGTAAGCGCTTAGTACAGTGCTCTGCACACAGTAAGCACTCCATAAATATGACTGAATAGCACTAAAGATCCCAAACAACTCAATTTAAACTGAATTGGAAACACCACCTGATACTGCAAACAGCAAATGACACAGCACTAGGAAAACCTCTCCATATGCACAATGTTGAAAGGATGGCATGTCATTCTTTGGACTTTTCAGAGACATAAAAGTGGATGATTCTCAATCAGAAGAGTCATCTGGAGATATCGATTTATATGACAAACGTCAGAACAAACCCTCCTACATCACCTGCTAGTTTGCCATCCTGATAAATTCTGCCAATCGCTTCTACAAATGACATAAAAGAAGCTTCCTAACTAGACTGGTATAGATGCTTGTGAAGTCAGACAGTAGCTAAACAAAACTTCCACTAAATCCCCCAGGGGTGTTTTGGACAGCTCAGCCAATTTCAACACTTCTGTTTTCACAGATCTCTTAAGCAGTCAAATTTTATAATGCTTTCAAAGAACTGACAGCTAATACAAAACAATGAGCTGAATAAAAAGCTGACAATTCTTTCATAGAGATCAACTTATTAGTCGATCCACAGATAACCGTTCCACCTCAGAACAGTACTGCCTCAAATGAAATATAGTCACAAAATGAAAGCCTACACGCAAGCACGGATTTTATCCAGCGGCACTGTTCGTGCGGCAAATAAAAGAATCCACTTCACGTCTAGGCAAGCTTTAAGAAATATTTGAGAATTTAAAATAATTTTCAGGGTGAAGTTCCACTCATTTTCAAAAAGAGGACAATTTCTCTTAGGACATAAACAAACCATCTACATCATGGCACCATTAAATTGATTTGCCAATAGTGGAGTACGCCAGGAAGCAGACAATTATGCTAAGCAGCAGCCGGGACAGAGGAAATGCATTAGGGAAGAAAAAAGCTCTGCAATCTCGGCTAAAACCCGGGAGGCCGCTGTGGCCGCCAGACCAGCAAGGCACACTGCAACCACGAGAAACGGCTCCGAGCAGAGCTTCGGCAAGATTATGAAAGCTGATGACCAACATGCCAGCACTGGCCAGTCGTAAATACGGTCTCTGGGGGCACGGCGGGAGTGGGATTGCGGCTTTACAGCCACAGACACGCACCCTTAAGTGAACCCTCCTGAAATCCATGGTGGCCTTTTCGAGTGCGAACGATGAATCTTTAGGAAGATTTTATCTTTACTATGGAAAAACCTCTGACAGGGTGATACCGTACATATCAACGCCTTGCATTCAATTAAATGTGTTGTCGGTGGCCAACTGAAGGTTAACTTTATAGGCATCGGGTCCGGTGGGAAATACATCCAGAGTCTCTTTTCAGTTAGTCAGTCAATCGTATTTAATGAGTACTTACTGTGTACTGAGCACTGTAACTAAGCGGCTGGGAGAGTACAATATAACAACAGGCCCATTCCCTACCCACAACGAGCTGGTCAAATTTAGGTCCCCAAATGTGCCCCTCGACTTTGAGGATGGGAAATTGGTACTGAAAAGAGTAAGGCCGCCCCCAGGTTTTCTGCCTGGCACATACGCATTCCAACTCAGAAGGAACAGGGTGGTGTCCACTTCCTGAGAGCACAGGGGAGAGACGGACAGACGTGAACCCCCAGCGGGGAGGTACTGCCTGTTATATCCTGGGAGGTAAAGGAGGGGCTGTTCAAGAGCAGGACTGTCTGTGGTTCCACAAGCAATACCACGGTCTGCAAGGCCCAATCCCGAAGCCCTGACGACAGTGGGTTGGGACCGAGGGTCCGAGGGTTAGGTCTGCCCCATGCAGATTCAGATTTGACAAATCCTCATTCATTCAATCGTATTTGTTGATTGCTTACTGTTTGCAGAGCACTGTACTAAGCACTTGGGAAGTACAATTCAGCAACCAAGAGATACAATCCCTGCTCACAACGGGCTCAGCCACCCAAAAATACGCTCACCGAGTGGACTCGGGCACTTTCTGGTTCAACAGCTTAGCAGCCGGAGAAAAGATGTCCAATCTCACTGGTCTCTGATGCAGAGTGAACATTTTTTGAAATGGTTTTCTAATATAATTCCCTTCTGTTGGAAGGGGACTCATTTTGCTCCGAAGGAAAACACAGAACTAAACGAGTTCACAGTTTTCAAATAAATTCTAATAACTCTAATTCCACCAAGCTGCCATAAACTGTCCTTTTCAAAAATATGAAAAGGGCAAACTGAAAAAAGGGTTTGTCTGCACTGACAGTAGATGTTCCTTTGTATTTGCTATCAAATTTTTTTCTTTTTAATATGAATCAGAAAACCATCGAGTCTGGGCAAACGAATTGCCGAACGTTTCAACCCGCAGTTGAGGC
Organism: Ornithorhynchus anatinus; assembly: GCF_004115215.2. NCBI lineage: Eukaryota > Metazoa > Chordata > Mammalia > Monotremata > Ornithorhynchidae > Ornithorhynchus > Ornithorhynchus anatinus. The sequence goes on along the minus strand of NC_041728.1, from coordinate 69,650,376 downwards.
TGAGCCTGCATGTAATATATTTAGCTAATTACTTGCATAAAGTATAAACAGCAGACTTACTCGATAGGCCCTTTCCACAACATTGCATTTTAGCCAGGAAAAAATACCCAATCTTAGATAATGTATGACAAACACATGAGAATATCCCATCTGTTGAGAAAGCAATACATGGTTAGTAGATAAATGCTGGGAACAGATTTCTTTGTTCAGCTGAATGATGTGTCAGACATAGAACATCGATTTTTCACAGCAAAAAAGAAGTGATCAACTTTTCAGCCTGAAGCAACTATTCCACTATTGGCCTTCCATTAGTATCTTAAAAAATACTGGAATTTTTTTTTAGAAAATACACTACCAAAAGTAATAAAGAGATCTATTCACGGATGGCACTCACATTACAAGCCTCTTTAAAAAAAGATTATATATTGAACAATGTGCATAATTTTGATAGGCTCTAAATACTGAGCAATCTTTTGAAAAAACAGGTATAGACACCCACAATGAACAGCTGGATGGTCTTTACTTCCTCTACTGAGTTTCCAAGTGATTCAAAAATTGCCAAAGAAATAAAACTATCAAAAAAAAGTTTTTAAACATAGTATTTCCAAATATAGAGTGTGACCATCCCAAGGTCCCTTTAATATTCTTAAATATTCACCCCAATAACAGTTGAGGCTAGTGGCTCACTAAATACTTTACTGTTATTATTATTGTTATATTTGTTAAGGGCTTACCATGTGCCCAACACTGTACTAAGCACTGAGGTGGATACAAGTAAATTGGGTTGGACAGTCCCTGTCCCACACGGGGCTCACAGTCTCGATCCCCATTTTATAGATGGAGTCACTGAGGACTAGAGACATTAAATGACTTGCCCAAGGTCATACAGCAGATATGAGGCAGAGCTGAGACTAGAACCCATGGCCTTCTGACTCCCAGACTCGTGCTCTACCCACTACGTCATGCTGCTTCTCAAAACTGTTGAGAAAATATTGAGCTGTACCAGACTGTTGCTCCAAATCATTTAGCAATTTGAGTGCAGCTTAATTGGAAAAGGTGACAGTACTAATGAATTTATATCAGCACAGAGAAAAGATGGACAAAATATCAGTTCCTGATATACTGGTCCACAGAGTCTCATGTCATTCTCTCTCTCTGTAGCAAGCAAACAAGCACCAAGAGGAGATTCAAATCTATGAGAAGCAAATTCTGAACCGCGGAGTAGAGATTTTGATGGCCCTTGGGCAGCGAGAGCTGTAACTCTTTTGGATAACCTTTAAGTTCTCTGAAAGCAAAAAGAGAGCGAGAACTTCTTTAAAAGGGCTCAGATACAGAAGGTCACTGAAACGGACAAGTTAAACCAGATGAATATTTCTGCTTTTGATACATAAAGGAAAAGGAAGAAAACTGCCCAAGTATGGAAGATAGGGAGAAATTATCTTAGTGCAAAGCTTCTGAAAATAATAAAAAAAAAATACTCATTATACCAATTTCAATGACCTGGCTGGCTGATGAGAGAGCATAAAGAAAACAATTTTCTCAAGGTGCTTAGAATAACCAAGATTATTTTCCAGATATGAATCAACAGCACAGTACTTACTGAGTACCTAGTGAGTGTAAAGTACTGCTGACAAAACATAAAAGCACTCTTTTCAAACAAATTGTGATCCCTGCCCTTGGAAGTTTACAAGCTACGGGGATAGGCAAGTAGATATAAACAGCAAAATGCTACTTAATGAGATCAGTTCTGCATATGCAAGCCTCATCTACGGATTTAGTCTCCTATGGCTCCTTACCATTAAAGAAAATGTGGTGATAGAAAATTAGTAGTAATCGGTTGAGAGTTGACTGTGTCCAGAGCACTGGATTAAGCGCTCGGGAGAGAATGATTCAGTGGAGCAGATGCAGACAGGCACGATCCCTGCCTACAAAGAGCTTACAGTCTAGTTGGGGACCCTGGCAATTAAAGAAATTACTGATGGATAAGTAATAAGTGCTATGGGGGTTGTGTCAGTAAACATTTACTGCCCATATTTACTGGGTGTTAAGGTGCTGTAATAATCGTAATAATAATAATTATTATTATGGTACTTGTTAAGCACTTACTATGTGCCAAGCACTGTTCTAAGTGCTGGGGTAGATACAAGGTAATCAGGTTGTCCCAAGGGGGGCTCACAGTCTTAATCCCCATTTTACAAATGAGGTAACTGAAGGCCAGAGAAGTGAAGTGACTTACCCAAAGTCACACAGCTGACAAGCGGCGGAGTCGGCATTAGAGTCCATGAACTCTGAGTCCCAAGCCCATGCTCTTTCCACTGAGCCACGCTGCTTGGGGCAAGGACTGTATCCAATCGAATTTGCTTGTAGCACCCCAGCGCTTAATACAGTGCCTGGCACATAATACGTGCTTAACAAATACCACAGTTATTACTATGATTTGGAATCCAGAAACCAAACTCCACGTGCTTGACCACGAAGCTGTCTGAAGGCGTTGCTTGGGAAAATGCTTGGAAAAGGGGTTTAGTCTAGGCTAGACCCAAATGAACTCCTCCTTGCTTCCTTTTTATTCAAGCAGCAAAGTATACCTGAAGCATGAGACACATTACACTGCCACAAGAAATTCACCCTCCATTGGGGGAGACGGGCATAAAAGTATTTTAAAATGAGGGTCATCAGGCTTAATAAACTGCACGGCCCATCAAACATTCATATGTAGATGAGTGACGAGGGAGTATATAAATAAATGAACATGTAAGTGTGTGAGGTGGCCGAGGGTTGGAATTTTGGAGTTGAGAGGGGAAGGCTTGTTTGAGGCGTGGGGATTTTAGGACGTTAAAAGTAGAGAGAGCTGTGGATTAGAAAAGGGATGAGAGGGGGGCAGAGTTCCAGGCTGGTGAAATGGCGTGAATCGAGGGGGTGGAAGTGGGAGAGTCGAGAGCCGGGGTACACTTAGAAGAGGGGGATGTGCAGAAAAGCAGGTGAAGCAGGGCCTAGAGGAAAGAGCACGGGTCTGCGGGGGTCAGAGGATCTGGATTCTGATCTCAGCTCCACAACCCGCCTGCTGTGTGACCCTAGGCGAGTCATTCTGCTTCCCTGCACTACAGATTCCTCATTTGTAAAATGGGGATTAAAAACCTGATTTCCCCCTCCTACACAGAGTGTGAGCCCCATTTGGGACACAGACTGTGTCAGATTTGATTATCTTGTCCCTACCTCAGCACTTAATACAGTGCTGGGCATACAGTAAGCACTTAAAACCAGTTATTATTGGATGGGGGAGTTGGTGGAGTGTCTTGGTGCAAGTCCATGGCCACTTTGTCAGAGAAGCACCTAGAACAGAATCCCTCCCTCGTCTCCTGTTGGTATGCTGAAGGGAATTTCTGGGTTTTTTTGCTTTGTTTTGTTATGGTTTTGTTAAGTGCTTACTATAAACCCAGGCACTGTTCTAACTCTGGAGTAGATACAGGCTAATCAGATTGGACACAACCCATGTCCCACATGGGGCTCACAGTCTGAACTGAGGTACAAAAGTGACTTGTCCAAGGTCACACAGCGGACAAGTGGTGGAGCCGGGATCAGAACCCAGGTTCTATCATTCCCAAACCTATGCTCCTTTCTACTAAGCCACACTGCTGTTGTCTTGGAATTGCCTTCCAAGCAGAAGAGATTATATTTTTTAAAATGGATTTAGTATGGCACTTGTTGAGAGCTTACTAGGTGCCAGGCACTATACTTAATTCAGATACAAGATAATCAAGTTGGATGCAGTCCCTTTCCCACATGGGACTCAGTCTAATTTCTGGGAACTGGGGGTTGACTGAAGCATGCTGTATAGCTAAACAAATATTTAATACATTGTGATGATTTCTGAGATTAAGTGGTGGTAATTTTCAACAACCATTTAATTAACAAAGAGATCTTGATATTTCTCGCAAGCACCACAATGACAAATATGAGATTCCTCAAGGCAAGGAAGTAACCGCCACATAATTTTTTGTGTTATTTTACTGTGACAGCTCTGTTGACTATTTCCACAGAAAGAGTGGATTTTTGCATATTAAATTTGGGTTGGTAATGGCGAGCGCACAAAGACCGAAGCGGCAGCACACATTTACCATTCCTCACCAGCACTGAGAGCGAGATCATTCAAGTCCAGTGCAAAACATATTATTGAGGTTATGTCACATCAAGTTTGAAATCTGCCTGGAGGACTTACACGAGAAAATATGCAATACCTTGAAGCAATAATTCAGGACTATTAATTCTGCCCAGAAACTATAATGCTGCTCCAAGACCTGAGACCTTTTAGCGTGCTCAAATTACCAACTGATTCACGAATCTCATTAACACTCCGATGATTTCAAGAATTCAAACCCGGCACTGTCACCCTAAGAAATGAGAGCAACGGAACCAAATATTATACAAATACATCTGTTTCTAATTAAAAGCTCTAAGGCCAGGCTCGTTGCTATGGCCACAGCCAAACACTTAATGTCGTCAGCAGTGAGTTCCCCACAGGGCCAGGCTTTTGTTCCCAATGCTGCTAAATAATTTATGGCTACAGGCTTTCCCCATCCTGTTTCTTTACTGTACCTTTCCAAACATATGATCTATGAATGCAGCCCATACTGCCGGCTGAAACGTCAGTTCCCAACACTTCACGCTCCACTGCTTTGTGTGGTTTGGTTGGAAAGAAGAAAAAGCTTTATGAAATTACATTCCTCGGAAGAATATTTACTGCGTGAAGTTCTACTTTCGACACAAGTTCCGGGGATTAATCAGTTGGCCGGTCCTAGTGAGACCCGCCAAGAGTGGGACGCTATACAGGTGAAGAACTGCCCCTGGGGGTCAAGTGACTTTGTCTCAGACAGAAACACAGGATCTGGGATTGTAATTCCGCATTCCAAATGGTCATTCCTCCACTGGGACGAATGATATAGCATTCTTGAGAACCAAATGTAAAACTTAAGGGGCAGAAGCTCTGCTATAGGAAATGTTTCATCAGGAAAAAATGGCTCTGTACAGATCCAGGTCTGAGCTGCCCAAAGTCACCCCTCTGCCTCTCCTCTCCCCACCACCAACCCTCTCCCTTAATTTTCCATCCTTCCCTGCAGTATCCTCAGAGATCTCCTCCCTCCTCGCAAGTGCCACCCCCTCCACCTGCGCCTCGGACTCCATTCCCTCTCACCTTATTAAAACCATCGCCCCTGCCCTCCTCCCTTCCTTAACTTCTATTTTTAACCACTCAATCTCCAATGGCTCCTTCCCCTCTGCCTTCAAACATGCCCACATCTCCCCCATCCTAAAAAAACCCGCTCTTGACCCCACTTCCCCCTCCAGTTATCGCCCTATCTCCCTACTACCCTTCCTTTCCAAAATCCTAGAACGAGTCGTCTACAATCGCCGCTTAGAATTCCTTAACTCCCATTCTCTCCTGGACCCCCTCCAATCTGGCTTCTGTCCCCTCCACTCTACCGAGACTGCTCTCTCTAAGGTCACCCGTGACCTCCTTCTTGCCAAATCCAATGGCTCCTACTCCACTCTGATCCTCCTTGACCTCTCTGCTGCCTTTGACAGTGTCGACCATCCCCTCCTCCTCCATACCTTATCTCACCTTGGCTTCACGGACTCTGTCCTCTCCCGGTTCTCCTCTTACCTCTCTGGCCGGTCATTCTCGGTCTCCTTCGCTGGCGCCTCCTCCCCCTCCCATCCTTTAACTGTCGGAGTTCCTCGAGGGTCAGTTCTCGGCCCTCTTCTGTTCTCCATTTACACTCACTCCCTCGGTGAACTCATTCGCTCTCACGGCTTTGACTACCATCTCTACGCAGGTGACACGCAGACCTACATCTCCGCCCCGTCCTCTCCCCCTCCCTTCAGGCTCGCATCTCCTCCTGCCTCCGGGACGGGACGTCTCCACCTGGATGTCGGCCCGCCACCTAAAACTCAACATGAGCAAGACTGAGCTCCTCATCTTCCCTCCCAAGCCCGGTCCTCTCCCAGACTTCCTTATCACCGTGGATGGCACGACCATCCTTCCCGTCTCTTGGGCCCGCGATCTCGGTGTCATCCTTGACTCATCTCTCTCGTTCACCCCACACATCCTATCCGTTACCGAGACCTGCCGGTTTCACCTCTACAATATCGCCAAGATCCGCCCTTTCCTCTCCACCCAGACGGCTACCTTACTGCTACGGGCTCTCGTTATATCCCGGCTAGACTACTGTGTCAGCCTTCTCTCTGACCTCCCTTCCTCCTCTCTCGCCCCGCTCCCGTCTATTCTTCACTCCGCTGCCCGGCTCATCTTCCTGCCAAAACAATCTGGGCCTGTCACTCCCCTTCTTAAACAACTCCAGTGGTTGCCTATTGACCTCCGCTCCAAACAAAAACTCCTCACTCTAGGCTTCGAGGCTCTCCATCACCTTGCCCCTTCCTACCTCTCCTCCCTTCTCTCTTTCTACCGCCCACCCCGCACGCTCCGCTCCTCCGCCACCCACCTCCTCACCGTCCCTCGGTCTCGCCCATCCCGCCGTCGACCCCCGGGCCACGTCCTCCCGCGGTCCCGGAATGCCCTCCCTCCTCACCTCCGCCAAACTGATTCTCTTCCCCTCTTCAAAACCCTACTTAAAACTCACCTCCTCCAAGAGGCCTTCCCAGACTGAGCTCCTCTTCTCCCTCTACTCCCTCTACCACCCCCCTTCACCTCTCCACAGCTTAACCCTCTTTTTCCCCCATTTCCCTCTGCTCCTCCCCCTCTCCCTTCCCATCCCCTCAGCACTGTACTCATCCACTCAACTGTATATATTTTCATTACCCTATTTATTTTGTTAATGAAATGTACATCGCCTCGATTCTATTTAGTCGACATTGTTTTTACGAGATGTTCTTCCCCTCGACTCTATTTATTGCCATTGTTCTCGTCTGTCCGTCTCCCCCGATTAGACCGTGAGCCCGTCAAATGGCAGGGATTGTCTCTATCTGTTGCCGACGTGTTCATTCCAAGCACTTAGTACAGTGCTCTGCACATAGTAAGCGCTCAATAAATACTACTGAATGAATGAATCCACACTACTGAAACTCAATGTAAAGCTCGCTTTCCAAACACAATCAGGGTGATTGGGTATATTAACATTACACTAACTGCAATGACTCTTTCATATGAATTTCATCATGAGGCTTTTTAAAGGACTAATGCAACAGCACGGAGTCAATCTTAAAGTGTCACCTGATCCACCCACTCACCCTCAAATCAATGAGAGAAGTGGGAAGACACTCTATGGATCTCCTGGTTCTTGTACTGGGGCTCCAGGAACCTCAAATTCCACCTCTGTTTCCTCTGGAAGAAAAATGAACCAACCTGCCCATGCAGTCCCAGGAGTGTGCATGGCTGTGAAGAAACACTGGGTGTTTTTTGATTTTTGTTTTATGAAATGGCATTTGTTCAGCGCTTACTAAATGTCAGGCACTGGGGTGGATGCAAGCTAATCAGGTTGGACACAGTCCGTGTCCCACATGGGGCTCACAGTCTTAATCCCCATTTGACAGATGATGCCCAGAGAAGTGCAGTGCCTTGCCCAAGGTCACACAGCAAACCAGCCATAGACCTGAGATTAGCGTTTATGGCAGAGAGCAGCACCACTATGGAGATCAAAGCACCAGCTAGCTAGGCACTCCCCAGCAGTGATTTTTTAGCACTGACTTCCAAGTTCACGAAATGTAATGCTTCCAGTTGTCATTCTGGTAGAAAGCCTTGATATCAATGTTCAAATGTTTCAGTTTAATGCCAACCATAAAGTTCTCATGCTCATTCCATTAGAGGGCAGAGCAGTGTTCTACACACAAGACAGCAGACATGATCCCTGACCCAAAAGGTTTTCGATCTTTGAAGACAGGCAATTCAATAAATGCATGATCCACTTGTTCAGTTTTCTAAAACAGCAATTTGAAAATGTGATACAAAAAAACCAATATTCACAATGTGGTTTTCTGCTTTCTTTCCAGGGTGAAAAATAGAGGGTTTCTTCATAAGCCGCTACACTACTCTAGGCATCGACATGAGGACGGAAAGCTGAAAATGTTGAGAAGATCGGGGGCATATCTAAGTTGTCAAATTCTGGCCCTCTCTGACTCCCATGAAATGTTTTAGAGTGGAGCAAAATGCGTAAATTTGTAATCCCAAGTACTCAAATGAACCTTGCGTATTTGTCAAAACCAGTGTCAATTAGTATTAATAATAATGTCTGCTAGACTGTGAGTCCATTGTTGGATAGGAATTGTCTCTATTTGTTGCTGAATTGTACTTTCCAAGCGCTTAGTACAGTGCTCTGCACACAGTAAGTGCTCAATAAATATGAATGAATGAATTAATTAAAATGGTACCATATGTGGGAACACATAGGAACAGAAAAACGTTTCATGCGGAGTCCCTTAACTAGTGACCTGGAACCAATGGAAAATGAAATCATACTGAATTCATAAGCCAGGGGCACCAACAAATATGAATCCAATTGTTTTCTGATTCCCTCCTTCTCAGGAAAAGGTCTTAGCAGTGCTGTAGTGTCCAACTTGGCACTGCTTGTTGCTTTAGGATGCACTTTTAGTGAGTCACTTTCCTTCTGACGGCTTTAATGGTGTCACCATCTGCTTTCTATACGCAATCCACCTACCTTCCAGGAGATTTGTGAAAACAAAGGATCACTTTTGAGCTCCCCAGTTAAATTCAACTGTAGAAGATGCCATTATTTAAAAAATGAACTATAAAATGCAATCAGGTGAATTAAAATCTGAGATTCTGGAATAACTAAGAGGTGGAATAAGTTCTTCTCAAAGGAATTAGCACAGACAATTTTGCATCTTATTTGGCAACATATGAGCGTTTGAGATTTCTGCCTCATCTGGTTGTATCAGATGAAAGAAGTTAAGCCAAGGAACTGATTATGTATGCATGCTTCTCTCTCTCCCCTAATTTCCTATGTTAACGACAGAATTTAATTATTACTGAAGATAAATCTATTTCCTCTCCCCTGGGTACAACACACTATGTTGACTGCTGAAGACAAAACTCTTCAAGTGAGAACATTACAAATTCATTGGCCCACCTGAAAAATCTTCTAGCAGCAAACATATTTCTTGGGTGCCAGAATGACTGTAAGAATTCCAAAATCCCTTTAAAATGGCACAATAATTTTTAACTCCTAATTACGTTCCCAATTAAGAGATAACCAAAGTTTCTCCCTTGCCCTTCAGAATACATAACCACGAGGCTGAAGCCATCCCCAATATGATTGGCATTGGAAACCGAATCAATGGGGTGGCTGGCAACAAACCGTTCAAATGACGTGGCGACTTGCTGCTTTAACGCATGTCCAGCGAAAAAGCTGCCAGGGGTTCATGTGAGGGGAGAGAGGAGTGAATGTAATAGGCAAGGCTACAAATATGCCTTATTCCATTTTACATTTGTGTAATACGTGACTATAACACACCCCTACACTCTAAAGAAGTTCTTGTCCTGCAGAGGTAAGCAAACACACAGAATAATAAACAGGATAGGCATGAAAAGACCAGACACCAATTTAAGGGATTTTCCTCCTCAATCCACTTGTGAACAAAAAGAGACCAAGAGCCTTCCCCCTGACAAGGAGGAATGAATGGGTCATTACTGCAAGCTGCTTTGATCAAATTCCCTAAAGGAACAGAAGGAGAGCAATCAATCAATTGTATTTACTGATCTCTTACTCCATGCAGAGCATTGTACTAAGCCCTTGGGAGACTACAATACAAATGAGCTTACAGTCTAGAGGGAAGTCAGAAGTCTATAGTCACTTAAGGCACAAGGTCAACCCAAATTCCTCTGACCGATCTTTAGTGAATGACTCTCAGCATCTGTGATGCCCCTGTTTTTCTCAGCATTTAACCCAACTCTAGGACATCTTTTTTGTTTAATCTCATCCCTCTTGCTTTAAATATATTTAGATGATAGGTTTTGGTTGTCTTCCAGAACAAGTGTGTTGCCTATGAAAATGTTCAGGTTATTTAAGACGGTCAGAAAAAATGCATTTCCCCATAGTACAGCTAATTCAATTCTCAAGTGTTTCCAAATCAGAACTGAGACACACAAATTCATTGTTTTTTTTAACAATCAAAAGCAGGTTCTAAGAAGTGAATCTTGGAAGCAATGACTGCAATATTACTATTTACTGGTGCACACCAATTATTTTCCTAGTTCTGTACCATTGTTTATATGTCCTGATTAGCTAGAAATTTGCTTCGGGTTACTAACGTTGCTTAGATGATTCAGGTTTCTATGTCTGACCTTTAATTCACTGTACATTCAATCCAGCTGAAAAATTTAGTAGCTTCACAATCTACGGTTAACTCCAAATGCTGTATGTGAGAGATAACTGATAGCATGTATTTAACCCAATGCAATTTAGTAGCTTCACAATCTACGGTTAACTCCAAATGCTGTGTGTGAGAGATAGTATGTATTTAACCCAATGCACTATTTGTTGATTGAAAAGATACCAGAAGGCTCGTTGCTATCAATAAGATTTGTGAGAGCGCCAAGGTGCCAGGATCCTTCTTCTAAAGTTTCAAAATTGACAAATGACTCTCTAGCGTCACAATTTCCAATGGAAAGAGACATTTTCTTTGGAGCAATCTGCCTGAAAACTGAGATTTAGCAATTGTGAAGACTGGGTGCTGTGTATGGAAAAGAAGGAAGAAAGAAATGGGAGACTTTGAGGAGAGTTAGGAGAGGTGGACTGTACTTTACTTATCCCGAGTGATGATGGTGATGATGATGATAATAATAATGATGATGCATTTGTGAAGAGCCCTGTGCCAAGTACTATACTAAACGCTGGGGTAGATACAAGTAAATCAATCCTTATCCCACTTGGGGCTTACAGTCTAAAAGGGAGGGGGAAAAGGAATTTAATTCCTGTTTTATAGTGGAGGTAACATATACAAAGAAATCAAGTGACTTGCCTAATATCACACATTATCACAGGCAAGTGGTAAAGTCAGGATTAGAACCCAGGTCCCCTGACTTCCCGACCTGGGCTCTTCCTGGGCTATGTTGCTTCTCTTCGGTTTTACCTTCAATTCAAGTACTCACCTATGAAGGAAAAAAATCCACGATAACCCATATGCTTATGTCAAATGTCATGAAAACACTGTTGGTAATACAGGTCACCCAGTAGAAAAACTGAAGAGGTAAAAACCATGTCAAAATAAGAGCAGCAGGCTTTGTGGTGCCTTCTTCCTTACTGAGGTCATATTGAAGGCACGACCCTCCTCCAAGAGGCCTTCCCTTATGTCTTTCTTGCCTTTTCGCCCACTCCTTTCTGATTTACCCCGATTTGCTCCCTTTACTCAGCCTCCACAATCAGCCCCACGGTTTCTGTACATATCGGTAACTGATGTATTTATCTTGATGTCTGTCCTCCCCTCTAGGCTATATGCTTGTTGTGGGCAGAGAATGCATTCTATTGTACTCTCCCAAGTGCTGAAAACAGTGCTCTGCACACGGCAAGTTCTCGATCAATACGACTGACTGATCGATTCTTCCTAACTTTTCTTTCCAGGATTACCAGATGAAACAGCATTAAGGGCAGTTTCCCACTATGCCAACAGACTCTATCAGCCACGTGCAAGTGGCTAATAAAGGGGTCAGGTCAATCCCCAAAAGACCAGTATGCTTGCAGGTTGCGGCAGCATCCCACAGCCGGGCCCTACTCATTGGACTGCTGTGTAGGAGAAAGTGCACGTCCGCCCCCGCCCCTATCCGCTCCACAGGGACGCCCGGCGTTCTTTTCCTTGCCCAACCGGGAAGGGTTGGCAGCAGCGGGCAGGGGCTGCAGCTGAGACTGTTGGACTTGGAGCCGAGAGGAGCCTGAAACTCTGCACCTTTACCCACAATCCCCTGCCTCTTTTCTTGTACATATTGTATATATCGATCTCTTCTTTTGTATATATTATATATATGTGTCTATCAATCAGTAGTATTTATTACAACTTACTGGGTGCAGGGCACTGTACTAACCGATCGATCGACTGCATTTACTGAACACTTACTATACGCAGAGCACTGTACTAACTGCTTGGGAGAGTACAATATGACAGAGTTGGTGGACACATTCCCAGACCGCAGTGAGCTTACTGTCTTGGGAGGGGTCAGATGTTAATATAAATGAACTACAGATATGTACGTAAGTGCTGTGGGGTTAAGGGAGAGGGCGAATAAAGGGTGCAAATACAAGTACAAGAATGATGTGCCTTCAGTACAGCTTTGAAAGTGGGGAGAGGGTTGGTCTGTCAGATATGAAGGGGAAGGGCATTCCAGGCCAGAGGCAGGACGTTGGGGAGGGGTCGGAGGCGAGAAAGATGAGATCCAGGTACACTGAGTAGGTTGGCAGTAGAGGAGTGAGGTGTGCAGGATGGGTAGCAGGAGATCAGAGAGGTAAGGTAGGAGGGGCTTTAGAGCTTTAAACCTTGTATGTTGTAAAACATATATTAAAAGGATTCTGTTTAATGCAGAGGTGGATGGCCAACCACTGGAGGTTCTCGAGGTGTGGAGAGTGAATGGTTTTAGAGAAAAACGATCCGGGCAGCAGAGTGACGTATGGACCGGAATGGGGAGAGACACGAGCAGGGAGGACGGTGAGGTGACCGACGAAGTAATAACAGCAGAACTGGTTAAGTGCTTGGATTAACACACGGCAGCAGTTTGGATGGAGTGGAAAGGGCGGATTTTAGCAATACTGTGAAGGTTGAACCGACAGGATTTGGTGACAGGTTGAGTCACGCGAGCGGAAGAGTGATTTATGGAAAGAGAATGTGCATCCTGAGCTACGGGGGTGTACACTAAATAAAAGTAAAAAAATGGCAGCACACAAGGCTAAAAACCATAGCACAGGCAATTTATAATGCTACGCAAAGAATGGCTTGGACATAAAACCAGGGTAAGCATTGTGGATGCCTGTTTTTCTACCCTCTTGGACTACGGAGATCTGTGTGGGGCAGGAATGCTGACCTATCTGATTACCTCATATCTACCCCAGCACAGTGCTTGGTACATAGTAAGCTCTTCATTAATATTCAGAGTGACAACTGGTCTCACAGAGCCTGGATAAGAAGCATTTGGTTATGGCAAATAATCCAAAATAAATCAAGTCACATCAAATAATATCCAGAGTCAAACGATCTAAAGGCACAAGCTCCCGAGAACCAACACAAAACTGTAAAACTGGGTCAAAAAGACATTCCATTCATTTATTCGTATTTACTGAGCACTTACTGTGTGCAAAGCACTGTACTACATTCCACTATATCTTCCACGACTTCAAATACCTACTAGGTACAAGAAGCCAGACTGCATCCTCTAGGAATCCAACTTCAAATTGTTTCAATCAAAATAACAAGTCAAACACTCCCCATTCTGCTGTAACATATGTTTTCTTTACAAGGCCCACCTATAACACAACTGAAGCATAAGGTACAGTTCTTTCCACAACAGGGCCAGTTTGGGTTTAACACAAATAATCACCTGCATTTATCGAGTGCTTACTATATGCAGAGCACTGAACTAAGCACTTGGGAAAGTACAACACAGCATAGTTGGAAGAACCCTGCCCACAAGGAGCATACAGTTGAGAGGGGAAGAAAGACATTAAAACAAATTGCAGAAAGGGGAAGGGTAGGGTGTAAGAGGCTGAAGGGTGAAGTGAATATCAGGTGCAAAGATCCACATGCATAGGCTACGCAGAGGAGAGAGTGACTCTGGAAATGAGGACTCAGTCACATTTGCTGCCCACAAGGCACTTACAGCCTAGATCAAAAACACAATTCCATACTCCTTTAAGTGCTTTATTTCAGTACAGATCAGATTTCTCCTTCTCCCCCCTTCTAGATTGTGAGCCAACTGTGAGTAGGAACTGTCTCTATTTGTTGCTGAATTGTACTTTCCAAGAGCTTAGTAAAGTGCTCTGCACACAGTAAGTGCTCAATAAATACAACTGAATGAATGAACGAAGGCCTAAGTTCGACCCACAACCTGGCAATAAGCAGATCTGGTGGAGAAACAAAGAACCTATTTTTTGCAGGTGTGCAGTGCTAGTCAAGTTGTGATGATGTTTTGCTTCGCTGTATACTATCATGGCAGTAATTTGTGCTTCTTTTAATTAAGGAAACGGCAACTGCAAATCATTCTTCTAGACTTGGACACAATCACCTAATAATAGTGGCATTTGTTAAGTGCTTATTATGTGCCAAGCACTGTTCATTCATTCATTCATTCAATAGTATTTATTGAGTGCTTACTATGTGCAGAGCACCGTACTAAGCGCTTGGGATGAACAAGTCGGCAACAGAGAGAGACAGTCCCTGCGTTTGACGGGCTTACGGTCTAATCGGGGGAGACGGAGAGACAAGAACAATGGCAATAAACAGCGTCAAGGGGAAGAACATCTCGTAAAAACAATGGCAACTAAATAGAATCAAGGCGATGTACAATTCATTAACAAAATAAATAGGGTAACGAAAATATATACAGTTGAGAAGTGCTGGGGTAGATACAAGGTAATCAGGTTGCCCCACGTGGGGCTCACAGTCTTAATCCCCACTTTATGGATGAGGTAACTGAGGCACAGAGAAGTTAAGTGACTTGCCCAAGGTCGCACAGCAGCCAAGTGGTGGAGCCAGGATTAGAATCCATGTCCTCTGACTCCTGAGCCCACTTTCTTTCCACTAGACCACGCAAATCGTGTCGCTATTAGCCAGTTACGGTGGTATCTTCGAACACATTACCCCCAATCCATGAATTCCTATTAAATTAATAGTTAATAAAGAAGTTTTCCCCAAAACACTGAATTCTTCAAGAACTTGATCCTGGCATTACAGGAGACCTCTCCGTAGTCTAAAAACTGAAATCAGCCTGAATATAGTCAGGTATAAATAACTGCGCTTGCCCTAATAAAATTCTCCGGTATTATTAATTGTCAATAGAAAAGATAAAACTACAATGCACAGACATTGTAAAGATAATAGAGATGGAAGATATAATCTCCTCCACGAAACCATGCCAAAGCAGATGAGACATTGGGTTGGACATCCCACAGTACTAGGGCTAACTTAGATACCCATGTGTGTGTTGGCCTGCAACTGTCGATTCTCATTTAAGAATCTGGGTACATTCAGTAAAACCAATTCCTAACAAAGTCAAAAAGGATCGGTTCAGAGTTTTATAAGGGTTCTTTCTGGAGAGACTTTTCAAGGGTACACAGTTTATTGCTAGTGATGATGAAAAATTTCATTGTTGGAGTCTTTACGATAAAAACATTTGTCTTAAAATGGTCTTTATAGTACGGTTATATACTTGTTTTGTTTCACTGCCTGTCTCCCCACCTTCTAGACTGTGAGCTCGTTATTCGATAGGGATGTCTCTGTTGCTAAATTGTACTTTCCGAGTGCTTAGTACGGTGCTCAGCACACAGCAGGCGCTCAAAAAACACGATTGAATGGATAGAAAAAACAAAATTTTTAACAACTTTCTTCCTAATAACTCAAAATGCCTGATTTTATACATATATCCCCATTTTCATCCTCAAAAGGAGGTAGGGAGGGGCAGGAGGGTTATCCCCATTATATGCATGTCAAAACTGAGGCATGGAAGAGATTCTGTGACTTGATTAAGTTTGGATTCAGTGCCAGCACCAGGATTAGAATCAATTTGTCTTAACACTCAACTGGTGCTCTGTTCACTAGACTATAAACACAGTCATGTTCGTATTTATACTTGTTAGCTTGGTCTTTTATAGGGTTTTAGATCTTCATGGTTGGTCACAATTTTCTCTCTACATCTATAAAACTGCACGGTCCCTAGAACAAGGCCATCCATTTGGTGGGTTTTTAAAATTTACTTAATTCTTGAAATTATAATTGTGTGCTGGACTGGATTTGACATGTTTATTAGAAATACTTATTAGTAACAAATCCATGGGTCACACTGACACAGTTAATGGTATACCATTTAACAGGGCATTATATACAAATCAAGCTTTTTTCTTTTTTAATGGAACTTGGTAAACACGTACTAGGTGCCAAACACTGTTCTAAGCGCTGGGATAAATACAAACTAATGAAGCCAGTCACAGTCCTTGACCCACATGGAGGAAGGAGAGTAGCTATCGAATCCCCATTTTACAGTTGAAGAAACCGAGGCATACAGGAGTGAAGTGACTTGCCCAGGCGAAGCACAGCAGTCACGTGGCAGAGCCGGGATTAGAACGAAAATCCTCTGCCTCCCAGGCCCATGTTCTTTCCATTAAGCCACGCTGCTTCCGAATTGTAAAGCATTCTGAAAAATTTCACTCTCAATTCCTGAAGTTTGAAAGAGGAATTCTGGGGATTAACGAGAGGTCTTTGGGAAACCCATTATTGGTAATTCAAACTGATTGGGATTTTTCTTATTATTATTATTAGTCGACACAAAAACTGGCAGACTATCCATGGCTAGCCAGTCATTTAAAGTCTAAAATTTGGCTGACAAGTGCTGCTCTCAAGTGACGATTATTTTCTTGGGCCCGAGTAACACAGAAATCCTAGGTGAAAGAATTAACACAAGTATGTGTCTGACCTTATTCATGCCAACAAACGATTAGCTTTCTAAACATTCAAGTAACAGCTAAGGGCTGTTTCATCACCCGGACACACTGAGAGTGGAGAAAAAATTTATTTACAATTTCAAGACAGAAGAAGAGAATTTGCTGTACAAAAGCCAAAGGAGAAGGAAAAAATGTGGCATTAACTGAATTTTGAATGGAAAATACTAAGGGTATTTAGAAAAAGTCTAACTACAACTGCATTTACTTTAGGGCATGAAATACTGTATTAGAAGAGGACAAGCTGATTATACTTTTCCCCAAGTGGGACATACTAGTAGTACTAGAATAATCAAGCAAATCAACACTGCGATAAGCAAGGGGGCTTAGTGGAAAATGCACAGGCCTGGAAATCAGAGGACCCAGGTTCTAAACCAGACTCGGCCACTTCTCTGCTGTGTGAGCGTGGGCACGTCACTTCATTTCTCTGCTCCTCAGTTACCTCATCTGTAAAATGGGGATTAAACTACCTGTCTCCCATCTACTGTGACGGTGATCCCCATGGGGGGCAGGGACTACGTCTGATCTGATTATTTTGCATCTACCCCAGCCCTTGGTACAATACTTGGCATATAGTAAGCGCTTAAATACCGTAATTATTGTTATTCTCATCAAGGCTCCCAAGCTTGGGATGGAGAAGCCTAGAAGTAAGCCCAAGTGATGGGTCAGTAGGTGAGAAAGACATGAAACCATTCTTCTCTGTGCTCCTGGATTTCCAATGGGATTTGTCATGGTTGGGTCTTCCGGATGGTTTTGCACTGAAGTAACACTTCATTCTTAATTTAGGAAGTAATATGCATCAGCTATGAGGGGTTAACGAACGGGAAATACAAGTAAGGCAAAGTCTGTAAGTTGGTGCATCTCACATCCTAGCAGTTTAGGGGATTTTCATTACTGGGTGTCTCCTAGTGGAGGAATTGTGGGGGGATTAGGGAGAAGAGGGGACAATCTGCTCTTTCAAGTGTTCTGGTGTGAACTAAAATAAAAAAGGTTCTTATTTCCCTGGGTATTATACATACTTTGGGAATTCTGCTTGGAGACTGATATGGTTACTATTTTGGGTCAGATCCACCCTGGGATTTAGTGCAGGTGGTAGCTGAAGCTCTGTAGACAGGTGCTCAATAAATATTAGTTACTGATTGATTAACCTGGTGGAATTGGTAAATCTCCTACTCCTGAGGGGAGCTGTTGACAGCATCAACTTAAACTATTCAAAGCACTCCTGAAAACACATCAGGCCAAACAGTGGCATATTATAATGCAGGCAAGAGGACTCCAATTACCAATTCTTTGAGGAGAAAGAGCAACGACATTTAAACTATATAATGTTCACTTGTAAAATACTGTCTGTGGCTTATTTTATCAATACTAATATGATGACAATTATAATACTTGCTAAGCGCTTACTATGTGAAAGGCACTGTAGTAAGCACTGGGGTGCATACAAGCAAATCGGGTAGGAAACAGTCCCTGTCCCACATGGGGCTCACAGTCTTAATCCTCATTTTGCAGATGAGCTAACTGAGGCACAGAGAAGTGAAGTGAATTGCACAAGATCACATGGCAGGCAAGTGGTAGAGCCGGAGTAAGAACTCAGGACCTGACCCCCAGGCCCTTCCTCTATCCACCAGGCCATGCTGCTTCCCATATGTCTGTTTGCCCCTTAAGACTAAAAGCTCCTTGAGGGCAGGAGATCACATCTACTGAATCTGTCATGTACTTTTCCAGGAGTTTAATGCAGTGCTCTGCACACAGTAACCACTGAAAAAAAAAAATCACCAACTGGATCGACTGATAACACTCCCCTCTATTCCGTACACCCTGCAACCTCCATAACGTGCATAACGTGGCTACTGCATTCCAGGGAAGCCAGTGAAAAGCAGCAATTCCTTCATGAACTGTCGGAGGCAAGGAACACCTCTTCGAGCCTGACATCCTCGATGTCACTATCTGTCAGGCAGCACTTCGTCAGAAAACCGAGAACTCCGGTCCGTCGGCATGGCGTCCCTCTTCACGGTGTACATCGGCTGTGGTTACGGGATTCAAATGTGCCCGGCCTGACAATGAGAAAGCAGGGCCGTCGCACATTGTTATGCAACTCGCTGTCTGCAAGGGTGGCTTGTAGCTCCTTCTTTATTCGGTTCCAAGTGCGTGTTTAATCAATGTCACAGCTCACTCCAGTAACCAACAGAAGCCGCTGTCCCCTGCTTCCTCAGATGTGCCTCGGTGCTAAGTTATGCAATGTTCTCAAGAATACCTTCGAATTATCATCAAAGCCTGTGAGTGAAGGCATGGGAAATTCCTATTCTATTGCCAGTAAGACTCTCTTCCCGGCTCTTCTGAAACACTGGCTACCTTAACTGACTGTGATCGGATGCATAGCTTTCTGCATTTGGAGCTATAGCATTTCTACGGGAGAGAGCATCTTCATTGGGCTGAAAAGAACTAGAGCAGTTGAAAGGCTCATCTGAAGGGAAAGTCGAGAGAAATAACTACAAACAAGAGCAGCAGCGTGCTGGTTCTTTTTTCTTCTTTTATTTTTTAAGCCCTCTACGCAAGTGAAAACCTGAAAGGCAGGCATTGTTAAACTGGTTCAGAAAAACTGCAGGAGCTAAAAAAATATATCCAACAAACAAAAAACGCCCAACAATTTCCACCTTTCAAAATGGAATATATTTATGGTTTGGATCAATACTAGGAGGTCTTGTGTTTTTTTTTTCGTTTACTGCATGCTTAGAGTGGATTTTACAATGGATTACTGATGGCTAAGGCCCGTGACTTTTGAAGATAACAGAGCAAATTTCCCCAAATTTCACATCTTTATCAGGGAACTGCTTGCAACTTAACAAGATTTCTCTTCCTCCAAGTGTAAAGAGCAGCCTTCCATGAAGAAAAAGGGTTGGTTCATCACTCTTTCGTGGACTAAGCAGCATGTCTGATGACATTTTATTCCTGATGCAATGTAGGGTAAGAATCTTTTTTCCTTCTTTTAAAACCTCTCATAGAAAACAGACTTAGAGCTGAAGTTGTACTGGATTAGACCACTGAAAAATGGGGCTTTTAAGTCTGGGTTAGCAAAGAATATTGCCCTGACCCTGGAAACTACTCAGTTATCACCTAAAATGTGATTCTTGATCACAGGCATTTTGAGATTAGAAACTCCAGAAATAGATTTGAGAGTTGCAATTACTATATATATGAAATTTCATACCGAACAAAGGCTTTCCTATATCTTCCAGAGGAAAGTGTTTATTTTATTTTTTTTTGCCCCTAGAGCTAGGAAATAGAAAGAGCCTTTCAAAAGTGGTTTGTAGTTTCTTTAAAAATGAAAAACCAAGTACCTGATTTCTCTGTAAATGTGAATTTTACGCAATTTCATACACGCAGCAAAATTAAGACCATAGCCAAATGTGTATGTTGAAAAAATTAAATACAACTCCAATTCTGTGCCTCGTTCATGTTCCTTTTCAATTATGCCTTGATTCTCTGTAAATGAACTTTCTGAAGGACCGACAGAATTACAACTCTTTATGATTTACTAAATTACATGATTATATAGTCACAAACCAACAGATTTTGCACAGCTAGAGGAATGGAACTAGAATACGACACATCTGCTCACGGATGACCCAAAAATTAACCTGCTTCATTCCAAGGATTACATGGAGCCCTGCATCTGTAAAATACGTACTACATATTACAGCTGCTGCAGATAAGTCAAAGCTACCTGCTCCATGGATTTGACTCATTTGTTTTTCTTTTTCTCTAGCTAGCTGTCAAAATACTGGTGAAGAGATTTGCAGGGAAAATGGGCACCTCTGCCATCACCACAGCAGAAGATGTAAAAAGGCAAGAGGAGAAAGAGGAAAAAGAAGAATCGATTTTAGCCATGCTGGGAATAATTGGAACAATACTTAATCTCTTTGTTATTGTTTTTGTGTACATCTACACTACGCTCTGATGGGATTTTTCCAGTGTCAGCTGTATACAGGAGACAGATCAGCTCTGCTGAGAATGTGTTTTAATACTTTGCCTTTAGAAAGCATGGCTGCAAAAAAAAAAAAAAGAAAATTCAGCAAACACGTTCAAGAGCCAAGTGGCTCAGCTCAGGGCACCCCACCAGAGATAGCAGGATGCACCTGGAAACCCAGCCCCCAACTTCTCATACATCACAGACTGGAAAAGCTTCAGCAATGGACATCATTGCTTTATGACCATAAAATTGATATTGTGAATGGAGAAACTGAAATCGTCATAAGGCTGTAAAGTATCTATTTTACTGACAATTTAATGTCTATAAAAACCCACTATTTTCTTGGGATTCTTGACTAGATACCTACTTATTTGAAAAAAAAAGGGGAGGGGAAAATGGACTTGCTTAAATAGATCTTGGAAGTTTTTTTCTTACCCTATTCACCCTCAGATGTATAATTCATTTTTTTCTTCCCACACTGTAATATAACCAAAAGTACTGTAAAGTAACAAATAAAAATTTTCACCGCTGTCTACACTGTCAAACACTGTTGGAAATCTTATTAAAATATGGACAACATTTTCAACTAGCAATCTTGATTTCTGGAACTCTGTCAGAAATCAGGGTCAGTGCATGTTTTATAAAATAAACTGTTTTGATACCTGGGAAAATGTGAAAAAAAGGATACGATAGGTAGATTACTTGTTTCACTGCTGCTGATAGAATTCAAGTGTTTTCTGATCTTTTTCTGGGTGAAAAAGATATCCTGTGCCGAGGCTGAAAGCTAAAATAATAATGTCTCTCCTCCAAGGCACTCAAATCTCAGCAATGTTTAAATGGTGCTTTTTTGGGAAAGTAAAACCGGTTTCTCTAAATGTCAATTTTGCATTGCTATGTTCATTTAAAATGAAAAATGTTTCCTCTCCAAATTAGGAAGAGCCTGCAATTACATATTTCTTCCTTCAGCCTTTTTTTAGCCTTTATTTGAAAACCAGAAATCCTCATTGTAAGCAGGGAAACTCTTCAAATATCACCAATGCATTTCCTTCAATTTAATTCAAAAACAACTTCTGAAAGTTCATCAGAATCCTAGAATTGAAATTCGCTCTAACAGGATTAGTTCAGAGGAAGAGGCAACAGAAACATACATTATAGGTTAACAGCACTTGTTTTCTGGACCCATCAGAGTCATGTTTAGTCTACAGAATGTAACTTGCAGAGCAAAAACCCTATCTTCCATTGATTGGCATAACCAACAATAATACCCTTCAACTTACTTTTCCTGAATTACTGCTGCCCTGCTCCAACCCCGAATTTTGCTCTCTGTATGCAACATGTGATAGACGAACTCTTGAAACATAACCTATAATCCATCGATTTATATTTAAAACTGCCAAACAGTTTTAGAATAACCACCCTGGTAACAGTCACCCACATGTCTATGATTCTGATATTTTACTATTATGCCCACACTTCTCGAAAAGTACCAAATCGACATGCAGAGATAGTGAGGGGTCTACAGTGAGTCACCCTGATGCAAAGAAACTGGATTCTTCCCATTTCTCATCTATCCTTCCCGTTTCCCTCCTCAAACTCAACCTCCTCAAACTAAGCTGGACCATTTGCGTGGCTCAGTGGAAAGAGCACGGGCTTGGGAGTCAGAGGTCATGAGTTCAAATCCCGGCTCTGCCACTTGTCAGCTGTGACTGTAGGTAAGTCACTTAACTTCTCTGTGCCTCAGTTACCTCATCTGTTAAATGGGGATTAACTGTAAGCCTCATGTGGGTCAACCTGATTACCCTGTATCTACCCCAGTGCTTAGAACAGTGCTCGGCACATAGTAAGTGCTTAACAAATACCAACATTATTATTATTTGGTCCCCACCATTTTTTTATTTTAGGTCTTCCTTCCTAATTCCATCTCAACCCACAAAACCTCGGGGCCGGCTGGCCAAGAGTCAATGGCTGCCTGGAGAAAAGGTCTGTGGAACACCATATCACAGGTTAAGGAAGATTTGTGGCAGAGGTCCCTAGTCTGAACCTGCTCCACACCAGCGCGGGTCAACTCATCCTACTTCCCAAATGGGAGGCTTATCCCTCCAGGATTGGGCTGGTCGATGCTAATGATCCAGGCTTCCCTTCTGGCTTCTGCTTTGGGGAGTTTAACATCCTTGCGGTCGTCAAAAAAAACAGGATGCTGTTTGAAATCCCCGAAGTCCAGTAAAATGCAGCTATTTTTATATTTCCTGGACATATGTCATACTTTCTGTCCTTTCTGTCCCTTGTAGAGCAAAGTCTTTCAATTTGGGCTACTCTTTAAGAATAAATTTGTAATCAAACAGCTCAGCAGAGTAGCAGAGAAGCTTGGGTAAAGAATAGAGACATTAACTGAGTATATCCTTCCCCACATCTGATTTAGCTAGCTATAACCTTTCCACCTGAATACTCTCAGACATAACAGGTGAGGGGATTTTCCTTCATTTTAAAACTTCTTAAAGTCACTCTTCAAAGGTGAAAATTTTTTTGCTGTGATGACAGTTTCTTCGCCTCAGGTAGGAATGCTGCTTTTGCGTATGGAGCGGGAGGAAATCAATGTTACTGACTTCATACTGTGTGCAGAGCACTGTACTGAGCACTTGGGAGAGCACAATACAACAGAGTTGGGAAAGCCATTCCCTGCGCTCCGTGTGCACACATCGCTGTTCTACGTGTTGGGAAGAGTTCGATACAACAGGGTCGGCAAGGCTCGTTCCCTGCCCACGAGGAGCTTAGTCTTGTTCATCCTCTGGGCAGTGCTACGACCTAAACCCATCTCTCTTCAAAGGGCCCCCGCCCACCCTGCCCGCCCACCCTGAGCCCGGGCAAGGTTCAATTCCAGCTCGGCTAGGAGTACCAGCTCCAGGGGCAGGCAGGACCGTATCCTATCCCTTTGGGGAGCTGTCAGTAAGAGCTCTATCTGGGAAGAGCTGGGGAGGAGGGGCTGGCTCTTTGGGGGTGAGGCTCATCACGCACGGCCGCTGCTGTTCCGCTTTCCCCTCCGACATCTCCCAGCATGTGCATCGGGTAGAGGCAGCACGAGTGGGGTGATGCCCCTCTCGAAGCAGAACTAAACTGGCTTCCCACAGGGAGCGGGGATGGCAAGGAGTGCCAGGGGTTTCTCCTCTGTTGCTTCTCTAGGGAGAATGGTTGGGCCCTTGGGATCTCTGGGAGGCAAAAGAATTCTCGATTTGGATTAAAAGCTTCCACTGGCTCTCTCAATTTAGCACTGGGCAGTCCCGTGACATTTAATACGAAAATGCCGTGCTTAATCTAACCAGTAAAAATACTCAAAGTTTCTGTACTTGTAAAATGGGAGTTCCCTAACTGTAGAACTTATTACCAAATACGGCTATTCAATGCACACACGCAGGCATTATTTCAAATTATAAACTACAGGAGAGATGATTTTTCTTCAACATATTACCATTTTTTAAACGAGTTTCTATTAAAACATTTGCACGGGCAAAGCTCAGCAAGTTTCAAACTTACTCTTACCACTCTATCATAACTTGCATGTTTGTCTCTCCCTTTAGACTGCTAAACTCATTATAGGCAGGGAAAAGATCTGCTAATTTTGCTGTATTGTACTCTTCCAAGGGCTTAGTTTAAGGTTCACACATAATAGGCGCTCAATAAATTTGTCTGCTTGACCTAACGTGAAATACAGCATTTGTAATAGTTAAGGCATACAAAAAATTATTATATAGTGAGCTAAAAAAAGACTTCCATTCTTAACCCCTTAAAAAACTTCAGAGGTTTAAAAACAACAACAACCCAAAACAGGCTGATTTTTCAGTCTTAACCTGGGGGCAAGAATCTATGGAAAGCTTATCTAAAAATCTATGAGACTATTTGAAAAATCTACGAGGCTATTTGCACGTACAGAAAAAAGACATGTTTAGCAATTGCTCTGGCTAGCAATTTTTCCTTCAAAGAACTCAGAGTAAAAAGGAGGCTTTATGAATAATACCTGAACAAGCAGAATAATCACTATACTACACTTAAAGCCAAAACTTTACACTTTTAATGGCATCAGTGGACCTCTGTGACCCAATTTCTATAGGGCACAGCTCCAATGAAGGTAGGCAAGAAGTCTGTGAAAAGAGGATCCAGTTATGAAAATGTCATACCACTTGTAAAATAACTTCGTCAGTAAGATCCAAGGTGAGCAGCATAGTTTAATCATTCAATCAATCAGTGGTATTTATTGAGTGCCCACTGTGTGCAGAGCACTGTGCTAAGTGCTTGGGAGACTGCAACCCAACAGAATCTGTTATTTATTTAGATTGTCCATCTCCCACCTCTAGACTGTAAACTGGCTATGGGCAGGGAATGTGTGTGCTTCTTTAGCACTTTACTGTTAGTGCTTAGTATAATGCTCTGCACACAATAAGTGCTCAATAATAATAATAATGGTATTTATTAAGCACTTACTATGTGCCAAGCAGTGCTCTAAGTGTTGGGGTAGATACAAGGAAATCAAGTTGGACACAGTCCCAGTCCAACATGGGGCTCATAGTCTCGATCCCCTTTTCACAGATGAGAAAAGTGAGGCACAGAGAAGTTAAGTGACTTTAAATAAATATGACTGAATTGAACAGAGTTGGTATAAACAGTCCTTGCTCACAAGGAGCTTACAGGTTAGAGGGTGAGACAGACATTAATATAATTGATGGACTTAGACTCAGGCACTGACCCCTCAAAAAGCTCAGTGTTCAAATGTTTTCGGGACATAGAGGTATATTTAAAAGCTAACCTATACAAAAGTTAATTCTTTTTTGAAAAAACTCTTTTAAGGGAACAAATCTTTTTGTTTTCTTTGTAATTACAGTGTTCGCAATTATTTTATCGCATTTTTAGAAACTGAGTTTAGAGGAATGATTTAGCCTGCATGTTTCAAGACCGGGCCTTTTCTCCTATACTGTACTACTTAAATATTGTTGAGAGGTGTAGCTCTCTCACAACTGGGACTTGGTGCATGACAGGATTTTTGGAGGATCAACAGGTCAACAGATTGCCATTATCAACCACAGTGATCATAAGGCCATATTTACTACGTGCTCACTAAGCACTTGGGAGAACATAATACAACAGAATTGGTAGACACCATCGCCACCCACCAGGAGCCTTGTACGAGGTGAGAGACAGGACAGTTCGCTGCCCGCAAGGCTGGGCAACAACGATTCAGAAATAGGCCAAATAAAATCGCTGCATATTCACAGCACTTTTCCATTTGGCAATATTTCTCTACTGTTCGCCACTAAAGGGACCAGGAAGATGGCACAAGGGACAGGGCCTATCAACTTCAAATTTGTTCATTTGACAGGGCAAATCAAAGAATCAATCAATGAATGGTATATACTGAGCACTTTGAGAAGCAGTACAGCACAGCGGCTAGAGCACAGGTTGGGGAGTCAGAAGGTCATGGGTTCTAATTCCAGCTACGCCAATCATCTGCTGTGTGACCTCAGGCAAGTCACCAATGACAAAATCATATCCAGAGACCCGGACTTTTTCAGAATGGCCTTTTAGATCTCGAGTATGTGGGCCAGAATGTGTACGAATTAGTGTGCAGAGGAAGAACTGTTGCTTCAGTCCGTTTGGAGGGTCTATTGGATCGACAGAGGCCTTCCCCAATTAAGCCCTCCCTTCCCCAGCTCATCCCGCTTCTGGTCATCGGCTTACTTGGATCTGTGACCGCTGGCCGTTTGATATCCGTTCCCACCCACCCCCAGCACTTATGGACATATCTTTCAATTGCATATTTTAAATTACTTATTCACATTAATATCTATCCCCCCGCCCCCCCCATAGACTGTAAGTTCGTTATGGGCAGAGAACTCTGCTGCCAACTCTGTTGTACTGTACTTTTCCATGTGCTTAGTACAGTGCTCTGCACACAGTAAGTAAATACCACTGATGATGGTCAGTGGCCAAGTGCACAGTCTACAGGTGAGAATACTGCGGTAAGGAGATAACAGTGAAGTGCCCACGACTGCAGAGTAATCTGCCGGTACACTGGGATTCGGTCTCAGGTTGTGTCTCAAAGGCGCGTATTTATCCGTGCCACGGAGAGCCAAAAGGATTGCAATCAGATTTTCTTCTCGGCATCCCACATGCAATCAATCACTTCTCAGCAAATCTCATTAAAATGACTACTTTATACTGTGAAGAACTTTTGATCATGATGTTCCTTCCAGGAGAATGGTATTATGGATTACGTGTGTCAGAAATGGAAAAAGTCAACACACACTGAGTAATGTGTTTGGATTACAATCGCTTACTTTAAAGTTATTTTCTTAACTCAGTGGTTTCCAGACTTTTTGTAGTTGTAAATATTGCCACTATATATGTAATTTTTTCATTTCAGAACACTAGCCCTGACATTATCAGTGCAGGGCAGAGAGCAGGCAGAACAAATTAAATTTCCGTTGCCAATTTTTTTTTTAAATAAAGTCGCCAGACATTATTCATGATATCCTGAGTTTCCAGCACAACACAGACGGAAAAGAAAAGAATTACTCCAGTGTGCCTTACTCTCTCATAGAAAGTTTCCTTTTTAAAAGAAGTAGGACAAATCCCTTCAGGGAAAATAATAGTTGAAAAAAAGAAATGGAACCTCCTGGGGATAAGTCGCTATTTGTGAAATGTCATGCAAAAAAGATTCTGTAAAACTTTTATATTCGTTGTTCAAAAGCATGCAGAGGCATTATAATATGATCTACCACTATCTTTAGATACATACGAAAGAAAAAAAAAAGATGATGAGCAGAAGTCAGTACTGGTGCTGGGTGTTTTACTAAATTAATGGACTTAGGCTGAGAGTCTCCGATAGGATAATTTGCTACATAACCCTTTGGCAAACACTCTAGGTGATGGGATAAATAAGCTAAAAGAAGAAGACTAAAACTGGACTGGCAATTATCACTCGTCGGTGAGAAAAGCAGAGAAAGCAAATATCTGTCCAAAACCCGCTTGGCAGGCTGGGGGTGTCTGACACTCCCATTCCGTACAATGAGGCAAAGCCTCCTATGGAATAGGAGAGGATATGATGATGTGTGGCAGCAACATTTGCAAAATTATAATGTCCTGCATGAGAAGCATTTTTATAAACTACTCCACTATATCACCTGAGACACAAATAATGGATCGACTCCAGCCAGTAAGTCTACCCCATTTTCATGTCAAGCTCTTCCGGGGAAGCAGCACGGCAAAGTGGATAGAGCATGGGCCTGGGAGTCAAAAGTTTTCGATTCTAATCCCGGCTCTGTGACTTGTCTGCGGTGTGACCTTGGGCAAGGCACTTCACTTCTCCATGCCTCAGTTACCTCATCTGTAAAATGGGGATTGTGAGCGTGAGCCCCATATTGGACAGGGACAGTGTCCAACCCGATTTGCTTGTATCTATGCAGCACTTAGTACAATGCCTGGCACAGTGATGCTACTGATGCCTGTTTACTTGTTCTGATGTCTGTCCCCACCCTTCTAGACTGTGAGACTGTTTGTTGGGTAGGGATTTTCTCTATTTGTTGCTGAATTGTACTTTCCAAGCACGTAGTACAGCGCTCTGCACACAGTAAGTGCTCAATAAATATGACTGAATGAATATTAAGTGCTTAACGGATACCACACTTATTATTATGCTTTAATTTACTCCACCAATCAAACCCATAAATATGCATCTCCGGTGAGTTCCAAAAACGACAGTCTGACAAGCATATGCAAGCTCGTCCCCTAGACAGTAAGCCTGTTGCAGGCAGGGAACGTGTTTGCTATTGTATATCTTGTACTCTCCCAAGCGCTTAGTACAGTGCTTGGCACATAGTAAGGGCTCAATAAACACCACTGATTGTGTGTACGGCTGATGACTGACCAAGAATCCCTCCCATATCTAGTGCAGGGAACAATCGCTCCTTACTGAATTGTAATAATGTTGGTATTTGTTAAGTGCTTACTATGTGCAGAGCACTGTTCTTAGCGCTGGGGTAGATACAGGGTAATCAGATTGTCCCACATGAGGCTCACAGTCTTCATCCCCATTCTACAGATGAGGGAACTGAGGCTCAGAGAAGCGAAGTGACTTGCCCACAGTCACACAGCTGACAAGTGGCAGAGCGGGGATCGAAACCATGACCTATGACTCCCAAGCCCGGGATCTTTCCACTGAGCCACGCTGCTTCCTTTTTCTGTCTTTGTAATCCAGCACCACTGGTTCCTGTCCTGGGTTGGTGACTTCCAAAGCTCTGCTCTAAACCTCCCTGATTCTAACTGGCGTTGGTTGAGCTGGCCTATCTTCTCTATCCAGAGTTATATACTATCACCTGGAATTTTGCCTTAGAGCATCTTTTAAATACTTGAACGCTGCACAGTAGCGATGTTCTAAATGGCATTTTAGCGGCCTTTATGAGTTATGAATCTGACCCTGTAAGTTCATTCATTCAGTCAATAGTATTTACTGAGCGCTTATTATGTGCAGAGCACTGTACTAAGCACTTGGAATGTATAATTCCGCAACAGAGAGATACACTCCCTGCCCAACGACGGGCTCAGAGTCTAATCGGGGGAGACAGACGGCAGAGCAAAACAGATCGCAACAAAAACAAGACAACATTATCATGATAAATAATAATGTTGGTATTTGTTAAGCGCTTACTATGTGCAGAGCACTGTTCTAAGCGCTGGGGTAAATACAGAGTAATCAGGTTGTCCCACGTGAGGCTCACAGTTAATCCCCATTTTACAAATGAGGTAACTGAGGCACAGAGAAGTTAAGTGACTTGCCCACAGTCACACAGCTGACTAGTGGGAGAGCCGGGAGTCAAACCCGTGACCTCTGACTCTGAAGCCCAGGCTCTTTCCACTGAGCCACGCTGCTTCCCCTGAAGAAATAAATAGATATATAGAATAAATAGATAAATAGAATCTGATAAATAGAATCAAGGGGACGTATACCTCATTAACAAAATAAATAGGATAATAAATAATATATACAAATGAGCACAGTGCAGAGGGGATGGGGAGGAGCAGATGGTGGGGTGGGGAAGGGGAGCAGAGGGAAAGGGGGCTCAGCAGAGGGGAGGTAAAGGGGGAAGGGGGAGGAGCAGAGGGTGGAGGGGGAGCAGAGGGATAAGGGGGGAGCTCAGTCTGGAAAGGCCTCTTGGAGGAGATGAGCTCTCAAGTTCTACTCTGGGGGTGGGCAAACCTCACAAGAGCTGCAACCAAAAACAGAATCAGTACGAGGGGCGCGGGCCTAAAGGAGATGGGGGGTGGGCCTATGAGGGCTGTTGTCTGGGGCGGTGGGATGTTACCACCAGTCCTCCCCCAATGGTGGCTCCAGTCCCCACCCCCTCCTTCTCTTCAACTCAGTGACACCCCCTCCCAGAAAACAGGCTGCTGCATGGGGCAACTAGCATCACGGCCTAGTGGACAGAGCATGGACCTGGGAGGCAGAAGGAACTGGGTTTTAATCCCGGCTTCGCCACTTGTCTGCTGGGTGACGTTGGACAAGTCACTTCACTTCTCTGGGCCTCAGTTAATAATTAATAATAATAACGATGATGACGGTGTTTGTTAAATGCTTACTATGTGCCAAGCGCTGTTCTAAGCACTGGGGGAGATACAAGGGAATCGGGTTGTCCCACGTGGGGCTCACGGTCTTAATCCCCATTTTCCAGATGAGGTCACTGAGGCCCAGAGAAGTGAAGTGACTTGCCCAAAGTCACACAGCTGACAAGTGGCGGGACTAAAACCCACGACCTGACTCCCAAGCCCGGCCTCTTTCCACTAAGCCACCCTACCTTAATCTGAAAATGGGGATTAAGAGAGCGAACCTCATGTGGGACAGGGACTGTGTCCAACCAGATTGGCTTGTAACGATCCCGGCGCTTAAAACTGTGCCTGACTCATGGTAAGCGCTTAACAAATTCCATCGTCGTCATCAGCACCATCACACAGTCCTGCCGGGGCTACTGATCCCTCCTGGCTGGAGGTGCAATAAGTGCAAGGGCAGGAGGGAACCGTGGAGCTTTAAATGAGGAGATGGTCGTGAAGACGCTCCCAAGATTCCTCCGGCCATCTTCCCAGAGCGGCAGCTGTTACCGCTTTCGGGGCCCTGATTCCTCATACCCACTGAAGCCGGTGATGTGCATGTGTGTGTATGTGTGTGGAGGGGTGCGGATGGCAGGCTCTTATTGGTCCCCCCCTCACCCACGCTCTCTTTTTAACTCCCTCTGCTGTGCTCTTAGGTCCCGATGGCCACGTTCCCCCGACACCCCCCGGCATCAGAGACGGTAGGGAGCAAAAGCTGGGCGTGGGCCTGGAGGCTGTGCCCTAGTAGTCCCCAGGGTACTCAGTACAGTGCTCTGAACAGTGTATGCGCTCAAGAACCACTGATCGATGGATTCTTTGAATGGGGCTTCCGGATTCAGGTCTCTGTTCCTGAGACCCCCCAACAGCCACCTCCTCAAGGTCATAATGTCCAACTATCCCAACACTAGCCAAGAGGCCACGGAGCCACACACGCCTCTAGCTCCACGCCCTCTGATGGAACTAAAAGTGGTGCTCATTTGATTCAGTCAGTCAGTCTACCATATGGCGTTCGACTTCACACTTGACTTTCAGATGGAGGGAATCTTTGAAACACTTCAACTTACTTCAGGATTGATTTCAGGGCTTGATTTTCGTTCTGCAACAACAATCACTGCTTAACTCTTCTTCTTAGCGCCGCTAACTCGGCTGGGTTCTCAAGACCGCTGATCAATCCATTACAGCAGTGGAACGTGCAAGGAGTGAAGAGGTTAAACTGCATCCACATCATAAATACTAAAATCCATACAACACTGCCTGTGATGATCTTTACTGCCCTATGCTCTCTTTCCTAGATGGGTCCTGGGAATCTTACTTCTAATAAATGTTTTCTCAGTCTCAGAAGATGTTTTGATGGCTGCGGGCCCCTTCATTCTTTGACCCCCTCCTTTTCCAAATAGATTTCTGGTGATGAAGGATCGAATAGCGCTCTCTATTTAGTCATTAGTAACATCATACGAAATATTTGAAATCTCCCAGAAAATCACTAGCTATAAGATTGCAAGCAAGAATTTTATACTTAGCCCTCAATTTTGGCCACACAATTCATGAACTAAGACAAATGCAACAGAAACTTGACAAACAGGAATTCCAGAATTAGCTAAAGTGTAGCTCTTTTCAACACTGGGTAATTTAACATTTCACAACCGCATTCAGAAATGCAGGAATCTGGTACTGCAGTAATGTGAATTGGGGTGATGGCGACAGAGTCATTTTCTCAAGTTCAGAAAAGGGAATACTAAGATCATTCACTTGGTTCAATTCTGCTTCATCTCTGAAAGGATTGGGGGAAATCAAAGAAGAAGATGGAGGAGGGAAGGGGAAGGGAAAAAGAATCCAAGGGGGTGATATAGAAGAATACTGGAGCCAGAGATTCTGTTTCTCTCGCTGCAGTATCCTACTGATATTTGTTTCTGTCTTCATGTCCTCTGTTGGATTTCAACTCTCCTTTAGAGCCGGTCGACATTCCCCCCACTCCTTTTATTATTAGACCGTGAGCCCCTTGAAGGAGGAGATCTGTGACTAATTCCCAGCTGGGGATTCTTTCCCAGCATTAAGTGCACAGTAAGCACTTAATAAATATGATTATGGCCAATGGAGACACAACAGTTAATGAACAGATACATTAGGATAACTTTCATAGTGGAGGTTTTTGTGGAATTTCTCAGTTAACTCAAATCCAAATGCCGAAACAGTTTCTTCCACTCAGTGTCTCCGCTGAGGTGAACATAAAGGAATACTGACCACGCAGCCTCTATGAGCAGCTGTTCTACCTAATTTCATATGCACAGAGGTATCCCTCATTCCACTAAAATTAATAATAATGTTGGTATTTGTTAAGCGCTTACTATGTGTCGAGCACTGTTCTAAGTGCTGGGGTAGACACGGGGGAATCGGGTTGTCCCACGTGGGGCTCACAGTCTTAATCCCCATTTTACAGATGAGGTAACTGAGGCACCGAGAAGTTAAGTGACTTGCCCAAAGTCACACAGCTGACAAGTGGCCGAGCCGGGATTCGAACCCATGACCTCTGACTCCAAAGCCGGTGCTCTTTCCACTGAGCCACGCTGCTTCTCTAGCGTGCATCTGCCTTATGGGATGCCCATTTTATATACCCTTGCACAGAACATTTTCCTTTTTAATTCCAGTGTTTCCAATTAATCGCTCCCCACTAATTGCCGGTCGAGTCACCCGACTCAGTATTTGTGCACTGTATCTAGAAGCAGAGAAGCAACGTGGCCTAATGGAAGAATAACGACAGTATTTGTTAAGCACTTATTATGTGCCAAGCACTATTCTAAGCCCTGGGGGAGATACAAGGTAATCACGTGGGGCTCACAGTCCTCATCCCCATTTTACAGATGAGGTAACTTAGGCACAGAAGAAGTTAAGTGACTTGGCCAAAGTCACACAGCTGATAAGTTACGGAGCCGGGATTAGAACCCACGACCTCTGACTCCCGAGCCCGGGCTCTTTCCACTGAGCCACGCCGCTTCTCCGAGAATGAGCATGGGCCTGGGAGTCAGGGGACTTGAGTTCTAATCCCAGCTCTGCCACCGGCCTGCTTTCTGACCTCAGACAAGTCACTTAGCTTCTCTGTGCCTCGGGTCCCTCATGTGTCAAATGGGGCCCGCATCCTGTCCCCTGCTACTTAGACACCGGGCCCCAAGAGGATGGGGACAATGTCCGACCCCATTACCTTGCATCTACCCCACCACTCGGCTCAAGTGTTTGGTGCACAGTGAGCGCTTAAGCTTGTTATGGAGAGGGAATCTGTCTGCTAATTCTGTTCTATTATACTCCCCCAAGCACTTAGTAGAGTGCTCTGCACCTAGCGCTCAATAAATATCCCTGACTGATTGATGAACGAGTACTACTATCATTATTATCGTTAGGGTGATTTGCAGATTAGGAGGATGTTGACAAATGTTGAGATCCCCCCCGCCTTCCCCCCTCCCACCCCCCAAAGCCAAAGGCATGCCAAGTTATGGCCTTGTCTTCCGTTTGGGTTGGGACTCTGCTGCAGACGTTGCTGCAAGTGTTTTGGCCTCTTGGGACCGGGCATGACGGGATTTACCCTGCACCGGGCACTTTGGGTTCTCCATCAGCATAGGCCAGGCCAGGCCAGAGCGCACGCACAGTCAGAGGCTGGAGCCGCTGACGCTCCTGTGCCAGGTGAAGGACGGAGGAGGCGGGCATGATGAGACTGAGAAGCAGCGTGGCTCAGTGGAAAGAGCCCGGGCTTGGGAGTCAGAGGTCATGGGTTCTATTCCCTGCTCCACTACTTGTCAGTTGTGTGACTTTGGGCGAGTCACTTAACTGCTCTGACCCTCAGTTCCCTCATCTGTAAAATGGGGATGAAGACTGTGAGCCTCATGTGGGACAACCTGATCACCTTGTATCTCCCCAGCGCTTAGAACAGTGCTTTGCACATAGTAAGCGCTTAACAAATGCCATCATCATCATCACTGCTTCCTTCTGCCGGCAGAGGCAGCCCCGACATCCGGCCCAAGGATGGGCTGTGCCGCCACCTTCCACCTGGAGAAGGAGTCTGCCATCACAACTCAAGTCAGCAGATCTGGGTTGGGTCACTGCTACCTTCATCTGGGAAAGTGGGGTGGAGGGTGGCATCGACTTCTTCATATCACTTCTTCCCCTACATCTTCTCCACTTTCCACCACCTCGGCCCCTCTCTCTCCTTCCCACTGCCCCGGCCGTCTTCCCTCTCTGTGCTCCCCACTCCAATGTAGGCCCTGTGCCCACGCCCTACCGGTGAACCACCAGAAGTCTGGTCACTTGATCATCAGGCTTCTGTTCCACGATACAATGAGTGGAATGGGACAGTAGGGAATTGTGCCGCCGAGTCGTCGCCGACCCATAGCGACGCCATGGACACATCTCTCCCAGAACGCCCCACCTCTAACTGCGATCTTTCTGGTAGTACATACCTTTAAATTACTGATTATGAATTTCTTTTAGATTCATGTGAATGTCTGTGTCCCCCATTAGATTCTAAGCTTGGGTGGGGAAAGTGGCTGCTAATTCTCTTGTACTTTCCCAAGTGCTCAGAACAGTGCACTGCACATAATAAGCACTCAATAAATGCCACTGATTGACTGACCTAGCTGAGGTGGGGGACTACGACTCCTCTCTGCGGCAAATGGAGCTATGTGAGAAGGGTGGCCTGGCAGCTTGTCCTGTAGCCAGTAAGGGTCACAGAAGCCTTTCCCAGCCAGAGAATGCAGTGGCCTGGCCTAGACAGGCTGATTTCCCCCCACCATCCTGGTCTCTGCTCTAATCAAGACAGACAATCTCCTCACTGAGGCCATTCCAGGCAATGTATCCTCAAAGACGGGTAAAACTATCCCAAATGGACAACTGTAAACTCTCACTCGTCTAACAGTTATTCAATCGCATTTACTGACTGCTTGCGGTGTGCGGAGCACAGTATTAAGCGCTTGGGAGAATACCTTCCTCGATAGCCCTAAATATAAGATGGCATTTTCTGACCTGACTACACTCCTGGAAATGACGAGGAAGGGATCTCAGTTTCATTTTTAGAAACACACAGGCTCTAAAAGACTTCTCTTTAGGATATCAGAAATTCACCTCATTAAAGTTTAATTTCGGGTGCCTTCCGAAGACTCGCATTACCATGGAAACAAGTCTTCATTTGCATACACCCCCAATTTTGATGTTGATCTGTGCTAAAAATGTAACAAATCTTATCTGGGTAGAATAGCATCTATTCTTCTTAAGTGCCAGAAGATGCAATTTTCATCTACTGATATTTTTCCTATTTTTGTGCTCATCCTTTACCAACGAGCTGACCAAAGAAATAAAGACAGCTGCAGTTCAGCAGCCAACAATCAGTCAATGGCATTTATTGAGCGCTTACTATGTGCAGAGAACTTAAGCGCTTACTATGTGCCAAGCACTGTTCTAAGCAATGGGGTAGATACAAGGTAATCAGGGTGTCCCACATGGGGCTCACAGTCTTCATCCCCATTTTACAAATGAGGTAAATGAGGCACACAGAAATGAAGTTACCGGTCCAAAGTCACACAGCTGGTAAGTGGTGGCTCCGCCACTTACTCCCAAGACCGTGCTCTTGACACTAAGCCACAATGTGACATTTCACCTAAGGAAAGGAGTAAATACAGAGGAAAACACCCGGCTTCACCAAGGGAACTCTGGCCATGTTGCAATTGTTTTGTTTTTATGGTATCTATTAAGTGCTTACTATGTGCCAGGCACCATACTAAATGCTGGGTAGATAAAAGCTAATCAGGTTGGACACAGCCCTGACCCTCATGGGGCTTGCAGTTTTAATCCCCATTTTACGGATGAGGGAACTGAGGCACAGAGAAGTGAAGTGACTTGCTTAAGGTCACACAGCAGAGAAGTGGAGGATCCAGGATTAGAACTGAGATCCTTCTGACTCCTAGGCCCATGCTCCTTCCCAAGGCCATGCGGCTTCACTGATTTACCTTTCTGAGAAGCTACCTTATTAAATCATCAAGATTGCACATGATTTTGAGTAACTTCAATTACATTTGAAAAATATAAGGATTTTGAAATCCTTTTAAATTTCCATCTAATTAAAAAAAAAATCAAGGATTTTTCAGGGATTCCTGTCATATGCTAATTTCTTTAAGACTATATCAGCCTAATCAATTTGGGAAAAATGTATTGCTCTGAGATTTAATCATCCTTGTGGTAGTTGAAAAATGATTACTTTATTAGTCTCATTTAAAAGGCTAGAGTGCCTATCGCTATACTTTATGATAAACGACGAGAATTCAAAATTGCAATGAAGTACTTGTTAATGCCTTAGCTCTGGAATAGTTTAGGTTGTTCCATCAGCTCGGAGCATTTTAGCCACCAATGCCAAATAATCAATCAATCAATCAAAGGTATTTATTGAGCTCTTGCTTTATGCAGAGCTCTTCTCAGATGAGTATTTTGATCATCCAGTTAAATCAAAAGGAATATTTTAATGAAAGGTTTCTCAGGTTTACATACTGGACAGTTAATATTTTTTGACTTTTCATATATTTGAAAATTCAGTTGTTGAGACCCTTGAAGAAAGGTGAAACCTATATTATGATGTGAGCAAACTATAGAAAAATCAGATAGTCTTAAGCAACCATTAATCAGTGTCTACCTTTTTCCTATGGTTGCATTTTTAATTTTTTTTTTTACCTTTGGGATTTATAAAGGGCACCAAATGTATAAAGCACTGTGATACGGAATGGGGTGAACATAAGCTAATCAGATCAGCCTGACAGATAGGACTGACATAAGGGCAACAGGCCCTTTATCCCTATTTTCCAGATGAGGAAACTGAGGAACAGAGAAGTTAAGTGAATGCCCCATGATCACACAGCAATCAACTGGCAGAACTGGGACTAGAATCCAGGACTCCTGACTCCCAGTCCCATGTTCTTTCCCCTCTAGGCCATGATCCCTCCCACGGTAAAACGTTAACTACAAAGGAATGCCTTAAATAAGTCCTTAAAGACTCTCCCTGGATCACTGAAAATTGATTATAGAGTTCAGAATACAGAGCATGGATTTGCATACGTTATCAAAAGATGAAAAGACGGACAAACATTCAGAGACTATCACTTATTCTTCTCCCTTTAAAGCCTTACTGAAGGCACACCTCCTCCAAGAAGCCTTCCCAGATTAAGCCCCACCCTTCCTCATCTCTCACTCCCTTCTGCGTCTCCCTGACTGGTTCCCTTCGCCCTGTCCCAGCCCCACAGCACTTATGTTCATATCTGTACTTCATTTCTTTGCACTGATGTCTGTCTTCCTCGCTTTGGCCTGTAAGCTCATTGTAGGCAGGAAATGTGTCTATTATTTCATTGTACTCTCCCAAATGCTTACTACAGTGCTTTGCACACAGTAAGTGCTCAATAAATATGATTGAACGAATGAAGGAATGAATCTGGATCATTCAGATCACAAACTAAATAGAATTGGAAGTATTCCAATTTGTAACAATATCGTCTGGAAAACTACACGGTCACCTATTCAATCGAACAATTAACCTGCCAGTTCTATGCATGCGTGAGACATTTTGGTCATCAAATTTGAAATTTTTAAAATAGAATTCCTTTCTTCAACAAACTTCTATATATTCAATAAATTCAGCAATATTAAGCGCTTACTGTGTGCAGAACACTGCACTAAGTGCGTGGGAGAGAATAGTAACAATACATTCTCTGCCCACGAGCTTACAGGATAGAGGGAAGCTTAATTCTTAGCCCCTATCTAGTATTAAAAACAGGCATTCCTGCATTATCAGGACGGTTGTGCTTTTTAATACCTGTGTCATAACGAACAGCATCATGTTAACCACTGCTTCCTAGAAGAACAGGATGCAATCTAATTCTAAAGAAATAAAATCACCTAACGTAGTAAGAAATGAGAGATTTACGATCACATGTTTAAAAAGCACAAAAAGAGATGGCTATTGACACCTCTAGGCTGTAAGCTCCTTTGTGATCAGGGAACGTGTATAGTATTGTACTCTCCCAAGTGCTTAGTAGAGTGCTCTGCATACAGTAAGTGCTCAATCAATACCTCTGCTTCATCCAGGACTCCAGCATCAGCTGGAAACTCTGATATGGTTATGTGACCTGGAAATAAAAGATGAAATCCTCTCAATGGATCAAAACCCTCCTCGGCATCGCCCACTTATTTTCATTTATCCGGTTTTAATTTATCCTCCGCAGCCGTACTGGAGATGCCACGAGAGACTTGGATGCAGGTCTCAAAATACACTTCCATTCTTCCCGGAAACTCTTCCAACTCCACAGATTTTGAGCACTATCTGAAAGCCCCAGGGACTGCCCTTCAAGACTGAACCACTTAAATTCGGGCATCCAAGAAGGTACTGAAATATGAAAATGCATTTATTGACACATTTATTGACAACAAATATATCTCAAGAAAACTGAGTGAATATATCTGCTCACGTCTCTACTGTCAGTTCATTCTGTTGTATTGTACTCTCCCAAGCACTTAGTTATGTTACACAGTGAACGTTCAATCAATACCACTGATCTGTTGATTTATCAAGGAAATCCTGCCCACAGCTGAAAATCTATATTGGCCATAGAAGAGTCTATACTGGCAGCACACCGATCAGCGATGCAGTGATAGAAAGGAAGTAGAAATCAAATCAAATCCATGAAGGTCAGCACATCCAGGGGACCGAACAGCGCATGCTGATGATATGGTATTAAGCTCCAGACCAAATCAGAAGTCATCAAAGCTCAAGTGCTCTCCGACCTTATCTACGGTTGGGAAACCTCGACCCCTGGACACAACACCACATGCTTCAAGCAGTTCCAACTTCCCCACTTAAGGGTTATATCCAGTAACAAATGGCAAGCCGTGAGATCGAACAACAAAGTACAGCAAAGTCAGTCTCCCAGCATTAGACCTTGGTTAACATAGCAGCTATTGGATGGGACAAGTGAGGAGAATGGATTACACGAGCAGCTACTCAATGGAAATATTTTAAGAATACAGTAAAACAAAGACACAGATAATGCCGCGCCTCAGAAATCACAGCAGATAAACTGGGAGGATGCACTGAAATCGAGAAAGGAATAGCCCTTTTTGAGCAGATGCATCCTAGGGATTGGAGGCAAAAGTAAAATCAGGACCAGATGCTGCAGACTCTAGTTGGCCAGGATTCAGAGGACCCACATCGGCCTTTACAACCACACAAAGCACCCAAAGATGAATCTCACCACTGTTCGTTTTCTTCATCATAAAGGAAGAATGGTCCATCCAAATGAGCTGTTTATGAAGCACTAGAACTACTAGGTTAAGAACTACCCAACCACGCTCTTCTTTATTCAAGTTCTAAAGAATGGAACCAAAGTCAGCAAAATCATACCCTCTTTCCACTAAACAGTAGGAGACTAAACATGCCACCATTTTGAAACCACCATAAACTAAGCCAGTGCACTTTGTTTCAAACTGACAACAGCAGTGGGACTAAAACATTCAAGAAGTCAGGACATTAACAAGTTAGGCTTCTTTAAAGTGTGAGCCAAGTGGACAGCTCAATAAATACTCCTGAATGAATGAAAGGAAGACAAAGGTGAAGATTCAGGACACTTAAGACAAAGAGAACTTGCTATCTGCTACTTGGTTCATAATTCCAACCTCTCCTTCCAATAAACAGCTTCCCAAGCCTATTAGCAAAAAGCAAAACTGGCTGTTTCGCAATTGACCTGGCTGTTTTCAGATTTCCCTGTCCCCTTTCTGATGGTGCAGTTGATGATGAACTGACCAAAATGCAGGGAGACAGATAAAAAAAAAAGGAGACAAGGGCCCTGGTAGAGCAAATACCAGATAATCAGCCTCTGAGTAGCTAAGACCAAATTTTGACCAAATTCTCTCAGACCGCTCCCAGTTACGGGCCATTTATGTACAACACTCCCACACAACAATCATAGGGAAAGACCAGTTATCAACAGATTTGACAGAATTAGAATCAAACTAAGGATCTGGGACTCTACCTGTATCCAGTTCCATACAACTGAAATGAAGGGAAAATAAACCTCTCTCAAACTTACAGGATGCACATACCAAATAGAAGGAGTGCAAAATTTTCTTGCCAGTGAACTTTCTTATTTATAACACTTTCAAATAAAAGACTCCCACATGTTTTTTCACAAGGGACATACTACAGTCTGATCTGGAAGAGACAAAAATGTATTACCTGAATCATTGCGGAGATAAGAGGACATTGCTGGGATGAGGCAGGATTGGCTAAGGAGTTCTAGAAGAACGGATGGAAGGGCACTGCAGTTCTGCCCTCTCCCCTCGTGAACAGACTGGGCCTCTCCATTAGCCGTGCTGCCTGCAGGGTTTATATAGCTGGCCAGAACCTGAAAATGGAAAGCCATTGAGACACATGTTAAACTTTAATTTGGACAAGTTGACAAAAACAAATTGTTCTTACCACCATCATCATTATCATCATGATCATTAACAACAACAGTACTGAATGTCTGCTGTGGTTAGGCCACCATTCTATGTGCTGAGGGAACATAAAATACAAGTAAAAAATGTGTCCCTGTCAAGGAGATTATCCAATGGCAATAGTTGTTTTACAAGTAGGAATTCTTGAAGAGCACGTTTCTAACCCCAACCACAAAGTCCGCCCATTGGTTAAGACTATGTAATCCAGCCTCTCAAAATACCATTTATAAAACCTTAAATGCCATTATGGGGGGCAATTTCAGTTTTCTATTTTGAAATACCACACTACCCAGTGAGAATTTGCATAAAGACAACCTCAAGTGATGTATGGAACTACAGTTCCAATGAGAAACTAAATTAAATATCATTTGCTGGCAATTATTCCCATGTCCACATGGTTTTTCTCCCCCCCACCCCCCCCAGAGAAAATAATTTAGACGGATGTGTTATTCACAAGCATATTCAGTTGAAAAGAAGTAAGGACAGGAATTATGCAGCAATAAAAGATGGAGCGCCTGGGTAGAAAATGATACAGGCTCCTCAGGGATCCTGGGAGTGGAAGGGGGGGAGTTCCCATCATTTCAAGTCCAAAGCAGCACCCCTGGGAAGACTTTCGCGG
This sequence comes from Ornithorhynchus anatinus, assembly GCF_004115215.2. Taxonomy (NCBI): domain Eukaryota; kingdom Metazoa; phylum Chordata; class Mammalia; order Monotremata; family Ornithorhynchidae; genus Ornithorhynchus; species Ornithorhynchus anatinus. The sequence continues at coordinate 69,608,987 of NC_041728.1, read as the reverse complement.
TTCTCGGTCTTAGTGGAAGAGGACGGGAAGCTCCATTCGAGCCTACGGAGACGCAGACCGTAGCAGGGGATCCTGGAGCATTGGTTGACAAGGGGTACAACTTGGATCCCTCCTTAGCCCTCTTCCTCAAAATGGGGTTTTGTAGCACTCAAGTAATAATACCACCAATGATAATATTTTAAATCATTAACATTGTTGTATTTTTTATTAAGCGCTTATTATATGCTAAGCACTGTATTAAGCGCTGGGATAGGTACGTGATAATCAGGTCCCACAGGTCTCACAGTCGAAGTAGAAGGGAGAACAGGCATTGAATCTCCATTTTCAGATGAGAGAATTGAGGCACAGAAAAATGAAGTGATTTGCCCAAGGTCACATAGCAGGCATGTGGTGGAGCCCGGATTAGAACCCATGACTTTCTGACTCCCAGGCCCGTGCTCTATCTACTATGCCATGATGCTTCTCTGATGCTCGTCTCAGGAGATGAACTCTGGGTGGAAGCTGGCCAGCAGTGAATAGTCAGGAACACTGATGATCAGTGAAATGGATTCTCTCCCCTCTGTAACCACCACGCTGCTTCTCTTTAAAATTAGGATGGAAGTAGCTCGGCCCAAGCCAGGAAAGCCAGCATCCAGTCCTTCCATTAGACTTTACGGTCCCAGAGGCAGGGGTTTTGTCAATCGACTCTCTATTCTCTCCCCAACACTGAGTACAGTGGCTTTCCACACGGTAAGCGTTCAAGAAATAGCACTGGTGGCTGGATTGCTACCGAACAGCTGTGAACCCGGGCAAATCTGTTATCCGGCCTCACGCTCTATCCGATACTGCTGACCCACCTCATTTTACGTTCAGATTGATGATGACAACACTTATACTCCTGTGGGAGGGAACCTGTAGTGCTTCTGTTGGATCAATCACCCGAACGTATGTATTGAGTGCTTCCTACGTGCAGAGCACTGTACTAAACACTTGGGAGAGAACAATACAGCAGAGTTGGCAGCCACATTCCCTGCCCACAACGAGCTTACAGTTTTACTTCCCAGGTATTTAGTGCACTGCACTTAAGAGATCCTCAATAAATTTCATCACCACTACTATTACTCAAAAGCAAAGAGCTTGGGAAATACTAATGATCTTTTGGAAAGTGCTGCCACTTTATTCTTTAATTACAACTCTGAAAGTTGATAACTCAGAATAATTGTAAGAGTCCAAGGAATGACTGTCCAACTCGGAGGAGAGGGGAATACGACTGGTGGTGAAGGAAGGGAGACTAAGAAACTGCCGCATAGATTTAGTATATTTAATCATTTTAAAGTAACCATATAAGCGGTTGGCAAGATGGCCACTTAGATTTGGTGTTTTTACTGAATTTAAAGTAACCATATTAGTAGTTGGCAAGATAGAGATACAGCATGGCCTAGCGGAAAGAGCACGGGCCTATGGGTCAGAGAACCGGGGTGGAAATCCCAGTTCGGACAACTGCCTGCTGTATGACCTTGGGCAAGTCACTTAACTTCTCTCTGCCTCAATTGGGCTGTGAACCCTGGCCGGCACAGGGACTCCATCAATCTAATTAAGTTGTAACTACCCCAGCACTCTGAACAGTACTTGACACACAATAAGCACTAAAACTCCTTAGCATGGAATATAAAACTCTCAATCACCTGTGCTCTTTCCTACCTTACCTCTCTGATTTCTACCTACAACCCAGTCCCAACACAGAAATAAATACCACACGAACCCCAACGCCTGTATCGTTTTCAATAATTTGACTGGAATAGCGATGTAAAAATGCTACTCGTTTCAACGGCAGTATCAAATACCTGCAGAAGACAAGTCACATGTTCCTCCTCCAGCCTTTGTTTCGTTAAGGCTTGTTCCACATCCCATCCCGAAGCTGTGGAGCCTGTTCCAAAGCCAGTGCCTTTGGCCCAGTAGAGCTGCTGCTCCTCCGTGGAAGCGCTGTTATGCGTACTTGACACCTGTGGCTGAAAAGAGACACGATGCAATTAAGCCCACTTCCACGGGTGATTTTCTCACTTGAGAATCTACTGACATTTGACAGTAGAGTTTAAGAGTCAAAACCTGACCGGAAAATGATGCAGCGAAATAATGACATCGTGATTGAAGGCCGAAGCTGTCTCCATCTGCTGAGGGGTGTTAGAAATGAAGTTGGATTGTTGAAGGGAAAAAGAGAGAGCTCTAGTTTTCAGGGCAATACAAAAATAGGTATCACACACACACACACACACACACACACACACACACACACACGAGAAGACCTGGCATAAGAATGCAGTGGAAGTCCTGGGCGCCAACCCAGTTCCTCTGCTGAGAGAGTTCTTAACTGCCATCACTACAACACAACCTTCTTTTTTCAATCACTCAATTGTAAATTGGGGATTAAGACAGAGAGAGCCTCACTGGGGACTGGGAGGGTCCAACCCGATTTGCTTCTATCTACCCCAGTGCTTAGTACTGTGCCTGGCACACAGAAAGTGCTTATAAAAAGTGCTTAAATACCACAATTATTATTATTATTCTTACTCAGTTAAAGATGTCAAAATGTGACTGAAAAATATCCAGGATTTTCTAAAATTTGAGTTAAACAGGAAGTAAAAAAAATCACATTTTCCATTCTCTATATTTCATCATTAACAATATTTTGCCCCACACTGGATAATTATTCCATAGACTTTTAGAACTTCTTTGATCTTGAGTTTTATAGTTTGAGATATATTTACCCCACAGAAGAATGGCCAAAACCCTAAATAAGATCTGAAAATGAACCCTTCGCTTCAGGTTTAAGGTCGGATCATCGTCGTGCACCGATCTAAAATCCGAGGGCCAGGGATAGGGTCCAATTCCCACCTGTGTATTCTTTCCCACTGTTTCGTTCAAGTACTCTGCACACATTGAGCGCTTAATAAACACCAGCATAACTATTAAAATCCAAGACTGGACTTACCTCGGTCTGATTCAGGTTGGAGTTGGGAACGCGAGGGGCATGGTGGCTCAGTGCAGACAAGCAGGCAAGAATGAGATGAATTGCTCCAATTTCCAGAGCCATCCGCCTTAGCAATAAGCCGTCATCGGTGGTCAATGGGGTGGTGCTAAATAAACTGCGCAGCACGTGGAACGGGAGAGTCGGGAGCACGTTGGCTGATGGAGACTGCAGGATGTGACCTAAGGCCAGATAGCAGAAAGATGTTGGAACAGATTCGGTTTCCAAAAGTGATGCACAGTTACTGCACATTGTGGGCCGGGAATGTATCCGTTTGCTTTTATACTATAGTCTCCCAAGTGCTTAGTACTGTGCTCTGTGCATGGTAAGAGCTCAATAAATACAACCAAATGAATACAGGAGGGTAACACATGCCATTCACTCTCGATGGGCTTTACTGAAAATGGAAGCATTACCCCCGAAAAAAGAACTCGTATGTTCTGCAAATCCAGACCTCAGATAAAATATTTTCAGGGGACTTAACTGTAATCTTGCAAGTCAAGTCAAGAACACAGATTATGTGTTCTTCCACAGAAATGAAGCAGTGAGGCTTAATGGAGAGAGTACAGGCCTGGGAGTCAAAAGGACCTGGGTTCTAATCCCGGATCTTCCGCGTGTTTGCTGTGTGACCTAGGAAAGTCACTATATATATACATATATATTCTGAACCTGGACAACTGTATTCTTGGTCTTAAACTTACTTCCCTCTCCATCATCGGTTACTCCCAGCACCAATCGAAGTAGACACTGGGCATGTTTCCTCTCTTTAAGCAGCACTTCGGCATAACCGGGGAGTCGCAGAAATAATCCAAAAGCAGCCAAAGAATGAGCAGGGATGGGCGACATCGTCTGAACCGTTGACTTGATTGGCGGTGGTTCTGCAGCAATTGCTTCTGGGGCTTCATAAACCAGTTCTCCCGACTGCTCAATGGTGACCCACTCGAACTGATCGCTGTCTTTCGGTTTCTCTTGGGTGGCGGCTGCAACCACCGGAGCACTGACCTAGAAAAAGGGCCATCGGGTCGAAGTCATTACAACCAGTCTCCGGAGGACATTAGATGACAATTTCAAATTAAGCACTTGAGAGGGGCAGAGGAGGAGGTGTAAGAGGGAGAGAGACACGCACATATGCGTGAAAAGAAGGAAAGAAGGCAAAGGGAGGAAGGGGGAGAAGAGAAATAATCTGCTCTTCACTTTGAAGATGATACTGCTAACCTGCCTTTTGGGGCCACTGAAGGCGAGGCCCTGTGAATCATTTTCTAACACCTAGCATTATTCGGGATGCAAAGGGAGGACAAAAAAAACCAAGCTCTTCCTGGGAAAACCCCCTCAATTTAAAACGGAACTCGTAAACTACAGAGTATTCTCTGATACGTTAGAAAAGACAGGTTTTAACAACTTATTTTGTGATGTAAAAAAAACCTTGTTCTGTGTTCCACCACCCCAAATTTCCTTCACAGATATGTGCCGGCAGCCGAGTGCAGTGAATGGAACATTTTTTTCCCAACCCAAAATGACAGTGATGAGTCGCTAATATATATTGTTAAATCCCACTGCCGTAGGAATTTGGAGGTGCACAGAACAAGGCATGCAGCAGGTTAAACCACTGGGAAAATCCACTGGTTGAAGTACTGCCAAAGAGAAGTGACGCCGTGCTGAAACTGAACTGGCCAAGTGGGTGTTAACCCACAAGTGTTGGAGTCTGCAGGGCTGCTGGGAGTTGCAGTCTCAGCAGCACTAGAATGGTCAACAGACACGCATTGCTACACCTTCTCAAAGGTCACCAATGATCTCCTGGCCAAATCCAACGGACTCTACTCCACCCTAATCCTTCCCAACCTCTCGGCTGCCTCGGACACCGTCGACCACTCCCTTGTCCCGGAAACATTACCCAACCCTGCCTTCCCTGACGCCGTCCCCTCCGGGTTTACTCCTGACTCCTCCTCTACCTACCTGCCCTTTCCATTTTCCATCTATCACCTGCATCCTTGGAGAACTCATCTGCTCCCAGGGTTTCAACTTTCATCTCACTGCAGATGATCTCCAAATCTCCATCTCCAGCCCTCATCTCTCTCCTTCTCTGCAGGCGCATATTTCCTCCTGGATGTTCTGCCAACGCCTCCAACTTATTATATCGAAAACAGAACTCCTCATCTTCGCACCCAAATTCTGCCCTCCCCGTGACTTTCACAACCATCCTCCATCTCACAAGCTCGTAACCTTGGCGTCAGCCTCGATTCAGCTCTCTCATTCAATCCACCTATTCAATCAGTCACTGTCGGTTCAAACTTCATAAAATCGCTGAAGATACTAGTTAATCAGTTTGGACACAGTCCCTGTCCCACATGGGGCTCACAGTCTTGATGCTACAGATGAGGTAACTGAGGCACAGATAATTTCAGTGACTTGCCCAAGGACACACAGCACACATGTGGCAGAGATAGGACTAGAACTCAGGTCCTTCTGATTCCCAGGTCTGTTCTCTATCCACTAGGCCACCCTGCTTCTCTATATCTCACACTTCACTAAGCTGTATCATTTATTGTTTAGCTCATTTTTCTCAAATTTACTGCCTCCAACCCAAAGTGTAAAAAGATGTCTGGCTAAACCGAGAAGCTGATTTGCGTTCTTTCTATATATTGAGTTTGCTCAGAATATCTAATCCCTCTGACCACTGCAGTAGTTCAGCAGTTTTACTGAATAGATTTCAACATGGGACTGAGAAGAGTCTTCCCAGTGCTTTGCATACAGTAAGTGTCCAATAAATATTATTGAATGAATGAATCCTGACATTCTGGCTCAACTGGGGCTCTGGGAGAAGTATTCTCTAGCTTGGAACTTTGCGAAAACCCTATTCATTAGTTTCCACTAAGTTGAATATTGGGTCAGTCAACAGGGGTATGCCAGCCACAGAAGCATTTGATTAGCTACCCCTTCTACGGATTGTTATTTCTTAAAAAGAGATGAGAGGGTATCTTACTTAGGAAAACTGGATTGAACACTTTTTTAAAAAAATCTAGTTCAGAAGTATTGGTGGGTGTCTTCATAGTTAACAAGTGAGTAGAGAGATTTAAACTAATGCACTACTAGATTTCATGGATGAAGCACACCACCATGCAACTTCAAAATAATCTAAAAAACACCTCAAGTCCCCTTGTCCTCCTCTCGCCATAATAATCTGCGATTGTTTAAAATGAAGAGACTCACAGAAGTATCTGCACATTCCCCAAAATGGTCTCCAGTTCAAATTGGATTCTTTTGCCTTTTCTTTTAAGTGATGTTTTCCCCAATGGACAATATCCTAAATAGATTCTAGATTGTCAGGAATGTATGGTAAATCATTCTAGAGGAAAGGCAAAGTAACTTTCGATCAAACCTCAAGTGAAAAAATATCAATGGGAGCTATATGGTCAAGAAAATTGGAAAGGTTTTGATATCAATGGTTTAATAGATGTAACCTTGATGCATCACCACAAAGGGGCCCCTTTCTGAGAAAGTTATGTATGATCTAATGGAGAAATTGAAAAGTCACCTTGTGTTTGACATTAATAGATTTAGAAAAGACACGACTATATTTTATCTCAATTTGTTGAAAAGACATTCATCCCTCATATTCAAAGTGTCTAATTTTGTAAGTGCTTTTAGCGTCCAAATTGCTTCCTTACTGATTTATGTCCCACAGAATTAAGTGAGTGCCTTTCTGGAATGACAGTTTCCAACGAAAGGTTTCTCTTAATTATTGTTCAGGGCCTGAAAAAGGATGAGACTTGTAATTAGTAGATAATGAACAACGCTAAAATAGGTACGTAAAAGGGACTCCATAACTACATTGGCAAAGGTATACAGGATTAAGGAGGAACGTTCTCAATATTTACGCTTAAACTAGAATTACTACAAGTTTTATAGGGAAATATTTTTCTCTAGGGCCAAAATGTCTTTTCTCTATAATGTTACTGATGAACCCAATTTTCAGGCTTTTAAATTACTGCACATACCATGGGTCTAGTAAGGGCAAATATTATGCCCAACGTTGTTCTAGTTGATGACTTTTTGTTTATTATCATGCCATGGGACGTAACCGCATCTCAACTGCATTGAAGGGAACTAGTGCATGAAATTAATCAGGGCTGGATCTCCTCTGTGAATTGGTAAACAGAGCATCCTAGGGTCTACTCTGGGACTGCAATTCCCTCAAATCTAAACAGTTAATAGCTACAGTTAATTATGTGAAGCACAAAATCAGAATTTTCATAGGGAATAGAGATAGCATTGTCTGCTAATATCTTAGCAAGTTGAAAGCCTCATCCTTTCAATACAGTCCTCTTAACTCTCCCCTTTGGACATGAACTGAGTGAATAAAGAAACACAGGAACAGGAGTTTCATGGTGTGGCTGAGCTTAATTTTCTCTGCTGTTCAAGTATTATGATTATCTGAACTGGGAGCTGGCAGGGCACTCAGTTGACACCGTTCTACACAAACACTGAGCAGTGTGGTCTAGTGGAAAGACCACGGGCTTGGGAGCCAAAGGACCTGGGTTCTAATCCCAGCTCTGACACTTGTTGCTGGGTGACCTTGGGAAAGTCACTTCACTTCTCTGTGCCTCAGTTCCCTCATCTGGGAAATGGGGATTAAGATTATGAGCCTAATGTGGGGGAGGGACTGTGTCCAACTTGATGACCTTGTATCTACCCCAGCACTTAGTAGCACTTAGTACAGTGCCTGACACACAGTAAGCGCTTAACAAATACCATAAAAAAAACCTATCAAGCACCTGGTTTATAACAGAGAGAGCTGAACCACACTAGAAGAGTCAAGGATTCCACACAAGACTCATGGGAATTTCTACCCATTTTCTTGGAAGGTCTCAATAAAAGTATTAGATGGTAGGGTCTGTGGGACAGGTTCACAGGCTGAGAGCTTTTTAAGCACAAACGGCAGGGTTAGGAAGAACACCTTTTGTGGTAGTAAGCTTAATAAGGATAATAATGATAATTGTGGTATTTTTTAAGCAGTTACTATGTGCCAGGCAGTGTACTAATGTGAGTGGATTGTAGTCCCTCTCCCACATGGGGCTCACAGTTTTCATCCCCATTTGATAGATGAGGAAAGTGAGGCACAGAAAAGTTAGGTGATCTGCCCAAGGTCACGCAGCAGACAAGTGGTGGAGCCTAGATAAGAACCCAGGTCTTTCTCACTCCCAGGCCCATGCTCTATCCACTGGCCAGGCTGCTACTCTTCTGACGAGGCCAGCAAGGGAAGAAATCTAGTTAGAACTTATTCACAGACACGAACACATGCAGAGTGTACTGACAATTTAACTTTTCTGAATGACAGATCTATGGGACTTACGTGATTAGACTGTGAGCCCGTCATTGGGCAGGGATTGTCTCTATCTGTTGCCAAATTGTACATTCCAAGAGCTTAGTACAGTGCTCTGACCATAGTAAGCGCTCAATAAATACTAACGAATGAATGTGAAACAGGAGCTATGTCCAATCCAATTTCCTTGCAATCACTTCGCTTAGAACAGTGCCTGGCATATAACAATTATATATAACATTATATATAACAATTACATATAACAACTATAACAATTGTATATATTAATTTATATATAATATATAATTATATATAAAGTATATAATAATTATATATAAATAGATAATAATTATATAACAATTATAACAATATAATATCTCTATTATTATTATTATGGATAATTATGATTTTTGTTAAGCACTTAATATGTGCCAAGTAATGAACTAAGTTCTGGGATAGATACAAGATCATCAGGTCCCATAAGGGGCTCACAAACTAAGTAGGAGGGAGCCAGGACTGAATCCATTTTGCAGATGTGGTACGTGAGGTCTTGAAAAGTGAAATGACTTCCCCAAGGTCACACTGCAGGTACATGGCAGAACCAGGTTAGAATCCAGGTCCTCTAACTCTCAGGACCATGCTTCTTTCTACTAGGCAACAATGCTCCCTGCTTTCTGATAGTGGACTTCCAGTTATGGTGAATAGAGAGAATGGGAAATAGGAAAGAAACGTTAGTCATTTTGTCAGCTTTCAGAATGACAAACATAACTGTTCAAGTGAGTTGTATTATCATTCCTACACTGGGAAATTTGGGGTTTCGGGTCTCATTCAACTTCATTTTCTTAGGGAAGAGTAACTTCCCTGCGTCTCAGTTACCTCATCTGTAAAATGGAGATTGAGACTGTAAGCTCCATGTGGGACAGAGACCGTATCCAACCTGATTAATCAGAGTCTACCCCAGTGCTTAGAACAGTGTTTGTTTAACAAATATCATCATCATTATTATTAGAGTTGCTGCTTTGAGTTTGTGTGGTATTTATTTCTGTGTTAGGATTGGGTTGTTAGGTGGAAATCAGAGAGGTAAGGTAGGAAAGAGCAAGAGGATTGATTCTCGTCCTTTATCACGCTCCAAAAGGGGCCGGTGCTAAGATTAAAAACTCCTTGTGGACAGGGACTGTATCTACCAACTGTATTAGACTCTCATAAGCACTTAGTACAGTGCCCTGCAAATAATAAGCACTCGATAAATGCCACTGATTGACTGACTGCTGGGTAAAAACATGGAATGTAGACTGAATACAGGACTACCTCAAGCGACATAGAGCTGGTAATGTCTTATTTCCACTCTACAGAAAACTGGGAGAAGGTATTCCTTTTCAGGACCAGAAAATCAGTTGGGCTAAGACACTACAATCTCTTCCATTGGGATCATTTCTCAGGGCTAGTAAGCAGCTTTAAGCATGAGGGACAGAGAAAGATACCCCGTCCTTCTTTCCTCCAGGGTGAAGAAAGGGGCTTTTAATTTATTTATTCAATTTTTAAACCGATCTTCTGGCCAACCGGCTCCATGGCAAAATATAAAGAATCATTCCATAGCAGAAAACAACAAGAGCAATTAACAAAGTAAATGAATGTTCGGTAGTATGTGAAACACAGTGGCTGCCTTAGCCACACCCAATAAACAGAGGAAAAATAGGAAGGGATATCTGAAGGATAGGAAGGAATATTTGAAGACGATTAACTCACAAAAAAGACAGAGAACTCACAAGGCACCCTTCTTTCATTCTCCTACTGGATTGCGAGCCTCCCGGGCTCCCCAAGGGACAGGGATGGTTTGAGTCCCACCTGTGTATTTTTTCCCAGTGCTTAGAACAGTGTTCTAAGTGCCTCAAATAAGCACCTAATGGATACTATCACTACTTTCCAACAGCCCCTGACTGGGAGTTAGGAAAGATGGTGGATTGTGGGGAAGACCTATTGCAAGGCAAATGCTCTATACATACTGTACATTAGATATACATTCCCTTGCCTCCGAGGCCAAGCTGATCTGGCCTACGTCCAGGCGTAGATCGATCGATCAATCAAACAAAGGTAATAATCTGCAGGGGCCCAACTCTTGTCGCTTTACCTGAAAGAACCCCTAAATGGCCACTTGGATGACAAATCTGATGTTTTACCTTCAGAGAGTAGAAGGACCATTCAAGGAAGAAAGGGAGGAAAGGAAGGAAAGAAAGGTAGAGAAAGCAGAAAACAGATTGATGAAGGCAGGGAAAAAGGCACGTTTGGTATCAGATACCTCTAGAGCTCAGCTGACTTACTTGCTGAATGACATCTGGATAAAGCATAGGCAGCCTCTCCGCAATCAGAGCCAATCCACCCATTCCTGCAAACACTTGTAATGGAGACTGAATGGGGCACGTTTCGAGAAAAGATTCATCTAGCATCATTTCCATACACTCCTCACTTGCAGTGATCGCATCATCTTCTGGGCAGCTCCCAAGTAAGTCACTGTGCTCTACAGTAAAGAGGTCCAAAGGAAAGAGAGACAGAAGAATAATACAAAGGGAAAAGGAGTTGGCATGTACAAATGACAGAGATAAGTACATTCCCCCTACTCTGAATAAACACATATGAGCTTAATTTTAGCTTTTCATTCCAGAACAGAAAGGCTTATATATTATAATATATTATTTTATATACGTTACACAAACACACACACATGCAGAGAGCCCTCCCCTCCTCGCCAATTTGGGAGTCACCCCTTGAGACGTAAAGTTGAAGGACCAAGGATCCCACCACCTCTCCATTTGGGTTAGTAGGGATCCTAATAAAAGTGGAGGTGAAACGGTGTATAGACTTCTGGGGGAGCTGACCGATTTTCTCACGTGAAAAAAATCAAATGAGAGCCACTTACCTTTCTCAGTATGGAGTCGTTTGAAGGAATCCGTTTTTGATAAGCTTGGGTCTGAGATCACTTTGGACCCCAACTTAACAGTCAAGTCTATTGAGCGGTACCCTTGAGGGAGCTTTCGGTCATACAACAGAGTTAAAAGCTGGGCGAGGGTCATCTCAGCGGGCATTGGCTGGCCTGGAGAGTAAATATCCCAGTTACTTATAGCTATAAGTAAATGAGAACTAATTTTTACTGAATTTCATCCCTTTTGTTTTACGTTTCTGTATTTGTACAAATTCCCCCTCTAGACTATAAGAACACTGTCAGCAGGGAATGTGTCTATTATATTGTCATACTGTACTTAATACAGTGCTGTGTACACAGTAAGTGCTCAACAAATACAAATGATTGATTGTCCGCGTACCAATAGCTAGGAATGGGATATTCAAATCCTGGTTGACTCAAACATTCAAGTCCTGTCTTACCATTCTTCATAACCTATGAAAATGCTGGTTTGATTAAATGAAGGCGTTGTACGTCTTTTGGGGAAAGAAATAAATTTCATTTGTTGGGAAAAAATTTTAAGTTTCCGAATGCTTGGTCTTAACCTTCGTCAAACCACTTCTCTCCAAAATTAATGTTACAACTAAATTGTTCAGCACGATTGCAAAAACATGTCTTTTTCTTAGAGGCCCCTTTTACTGGTAAAAAGAGAGTTGGAGATAACTTTATTCTTCTATTCCTTCTATTCACCTCTCACAGATACTGCTGGGCTTCAGGATATTTGACGTACTTTGTGACTCACTGCAGATAACAAGCAGTAGTTATCAGTAGTAAATCAGAGGTTGAACTAAAACCCTCCAAAAATAAAAATTTTTCAAGTTGTAAAATTCTATTAAACACCGTCTACCCTTAGAGCCGATTATTAGTGGCAAGAGAGAACACAGATAGCCCAAATAATAAAAAATCCCAGAAATCCAAAAACCTCAATTTACTCACACTTTAATCTCTTCCCCAGCCCAACTCTGACCCAAGGTGCTGCTAAGTAGCCCCAGCCACTGATTAGGCTTTTACCTCTCCCTGCTCCTTTTGTCCTCTGGGTGAGGTGCTAATGAGCAATGAAATGGTCAAAAGGCAAGCAGGATGAGGGCAGGGACCTCGAAAATTCACCAACTAAATGAGCAGCCCCATAATCACTCATACAGCAGTGAAGTGGAGTTTGTTTCTTGCAGAGTCTGTAGCCCCTAACTCAAGAATGATGCCATTTTGATCACATGAAGAAAAAAGAGAAAAAAATCACCATGCAGTATTTTTAGAAGTTTCTAGAAACTTACTGCATTTTTACCTCCGTAGGTAAGAATGATTAAAATACCATCTTTATAAGGAAAAAAAATTCCCACAGGCAAACTCCAATTTGGTCAAAAAAAGATGTTGGAGGCAGGTCAACTTTTCATGGGTGAGCCTGGGAACAAATGGAGGGCAGGCAACGTTTCTGTTATTGTGTACTCTCCCAGATGCTCAGTACAGCGCTCTGCACATAGTAAATGCTCAATAAATACGATTGACCGACTGACTGAGATCGGGGCCTTTACATTAGACGGCACAAATGGCATGGACTGTGGGCATGGCAGGTAGGCAGGCTCTGAAGAGTCAGTGAGTCAGTGAATAGTTCTGAACCTCTCTGAGGCCTGGGTTGACTTAGGATAGAAATTTCATCCAAATGTGTGGTGGAGGAAATTAGGGCTTCGTCCCCGCGGATGGACATCCACTGCTTTCAAACAGCTGGCACCTCGAGTCACAACGGGCTTTCACTTTTTTCCCAGCGCTCTTAGAGCAAGACAATAGATCAATTCATGTGCTTCTGCAGCTGCTGTCATGGATTTACTCTCTTCAAGCCAGAGAGCGGGCATTTCTCTGCACTCTGGGATTCTGAGGAGCAGCACAGGGCAGCGAAGAATACCTTGCCTATGATGATAATGAATAACAATCGTGGTATTTGTTGAGTGCTTATTTTGGGGTATGCCCTGGGGGAGGGGGGGATACAAGATAATCAGGTTGTATCTTCATCAGTCTCATCAGGTTCCTAAGTCTCTCTAAGTAAGGGAGAATAGGTCCTGAATCCCCATTTTACAGATGAGTGAAATGAAGCACAGGTAAATGATTTGTCCAAGGTCACACAGCAGGCAAGTGGCAGAGCCAGGAATGGAACCTAGGTTCTCTGACTCCCAGGTCTGGGATCTTTCCCACTAGGCCATGCTAAACCCTTATCTGCCAAGATGTTAAGAGTTGTTGCCATACAACTTGGACTGTGAGGTCCATTGTCCAATTTGATCAGACTACAGCTATCCCAGCTCTTAAAATAATGTTGGTATTTGTTAAGCGCTTACCATGTGCCGAGCACTGTTTTAAGCGCTGGGGTAGATACAGGGTAATCAGGTTGCCCCACGTGAGGCTCACAGTTAATCCCCATTTTACAGATGAGGTAACTGAGGCACAGAGAAGTTAAGTGACTTGTCAGTCACACAGCTGACAAATGGCAGAGCGGGGATTCGAATTCATGACCTCTGACTCCCAAGCCCGTGCTCTTTTCACTGAACCACACTGCTTCTCTTATCACAGTGCCTTGGCACACAGAAGGCCTTTAACAATTACCACAGTTATTTTGATCACTGTTCAGCCAAGGGAACCACAGTAAAAAGCTGATTCACAACAGAAGGCAAAGCACCACTTAAATCCCACTTCTTCCATCTCATCAACTTTGATCCCTTCTTTAGCCTCCCGGAATGATGAATTTAGGAGCAACGATATAAGGCTTGCCACTCTTCCAACCCTCAAATTTTGGGGGGCCAAGAATCAAACAAGTCGGCCCTAAAGCTATGCCGGCATGGATGGGTAACAGGCACCTAGGTGAAAGTGGAATTCTTAAGAAATTGTCAAAGGACCCTTTAAGAAGCATTACTGCCATCAGCAAGAACGGAAATCCCTTGTGATCAGCCAATCGATCATATTTATTGAGCATTTACTGTGTGCAGAGCACTGTACTAAGCGCTTGGGATCATACAACACAACAATAACAGGCACATTCCCTGCCCACAGCAAGTTTAAAGGGAAACTGTCTACCAACAGTGTTTAATACAGTGTCCTGCACCCAATGAGCGTTCACTAAATACCATCGATTGATTGCTTAGATGATCGCCATGGCATGCTATCTAAATGGAACTTAGAGAAAATTTTATTGCTGAAGAAATAATGAAAAACAGCTTATTATTCATTTAGAAATGTGGTTGTCTGAAAGTTACCTGGCAGCAACTTGTGGTACAGATGAAATACTGGGACAGTAATGGTCTTGCTGGAAGATTCCGCTCCTGAGGAAGAGCTTCCCACTTTATCTGCCATGGTTCTCCCTCTTCTGGATGGGGGGCGAGGTGGGGTGGATGACACTGCTCGTTTCGACTGAGATTTCAATCCTAGGAGAGGAATCACACCTTCACTAACCCTGGCCTCAGCACCCATCCCAAATGATACTTACGTCCACCGCAGTAGTGTCCTTCATGCATCCTTGAAGCTGAACGATTCCCCCAAAATAATAACAATCCTGGTGTTTGTTAAACGCTTACTAGGTGTCAAGCACTGTTCTAAGCGCTGGGGCAGATGCAAGGTGACTGGGTTGTCCCACGTTACCACCTTCTATCAGGTTGTCTTATGTGGGCCTTCACAGTCCATTTTACATTTTACCATTTTACAGTTGAGGTAACTGAGGCCCAGAGAAGTCAAGTGGCTTGGCCAAGGTCACACAGCAGGCAAGGGGCGGAGTCAGAATTAGAACCCACAACCTTATGACTCTCAGGCCCATTTTCAATCTGCTATGCCAGGCTGTTTCTCTAAAAGCTCTGTGAGCTTCTCAAAGAGCTCTATTTAGTATCAGTAGCCCCACTGGAGGCATCCCTTCCCTCCCTGCCTCACCTGTCACTGCTAACAATTCCCAGTAGCCCCGGGAGCTGAAAGGCAACTCTTCTCTGATGCTGTTTCTCCTTCACTCTCTGCTCTTTGCCCCTACCTGGCCAAATGACAGACTTGCCTGTGCTCTGTTTTAAATTATGCATGAACTCTTCCTGTATTTTACTGAAACCTCTAAATTCAGCTTTACATGACTGGGGGGGGCAAAGGTGTCAAACCAGACCATTCAGGGTTGGTGCATTCATGTCCATCAACTATACCTACGTGTGGAAAATGGAAAATCATTTTATATCCAATGAAAGTGTAACTTTTTAAAAACAGTTCTAGTTTGGGCATGATTACATCCTTTGGAGATAATAGATTCTGGGGACACACCAAACTCTGTGGGGCAGAAACGTCTCTACCAACTCTGTCATACTGTATTGGCCCAAGGGCTTAGTACAGTGCTCTGCACACTGAAAGTGCTCCATAAACACCATCGATTGACGAAACAAAGAAAATAACGGTAGGTATAAGAAACACAGACACATACCAGAGGCCACAACAACACTATAATTGTCTTGAAATCCATTTTCTGCTTTAACTTTCTCTTTCTCTTCATGGTTCTTCTTTTCCTTGTCATCTTTTTGCTCATTAATTAATTTAGCTGTGATACTTGGAGTATCTGTAGAAGAAAACAAATTTACAATATTTTACGTGTAACCAACTCTAGACACTGGAGTATTTTGACCGAGTGTCCAGAAGCTGGTATCATGGGGACAGTGTAATTAGAGATGGAAAATTAGTTTTGGTCCACTAGAGTGGAAAAGAAAATTAAACCACCCGAGGAAGTTTCAATCTCTTATGCCCAGAAATGTCACTTAATAGATGAGTCACTAAATGCAGAGACACACTGCAAACCCCCAAACCAAGGAAAAAGGATAGGTCAAGGGGCAGAAAGTTACTTCGTGAGTCAGAGCTTAGTTCAGAATTTGCTACCCATTCTCTTTGTGTAGCTGGGGTATTCTTCCCACCTCAGTGTTTCAATCCGGCCATCATTTGAGCAGGGATATTCTAAGCCTCACCGAGGAAATGGGGAGCTCATTGGGAGAGGGGGCCTACAGACACTCAAGACAACATTATTGCTACTTTATCCATAGCAAAAGCCTGAAGGGAATACTAAAAATCATCAAAATAGACTGAGCTCTCGTGAAAGCTCACTGAAATGATCTTTTCCTCCGCCCTAAAACTGAGAGAACACTCTTCTTCCAAAAATCTCAATGAGAGTTAGCAGTGATCATTTCTATTCCCCCCAAACTCGCAGCTCCGAGGGTGCGGCATCTCCGGTAATTGTGGCAAGAGCAGCTGCCTTTGGACAGCTTTTGACATTCTCCATCTTCAGCTACGTTCGTGAACTAGAAGTTCCGTAGGACTGCTTGGTAATGATAGGAGGAGAGATAAACAAAGCACATGTTTGGCTGCAGAATTGTTCAGTTGCTGCCTGAAGCTGCGCAGGGTCTGTCGGGTCGCGTGGCTCCGGGGCGTGGGAGACAGATCACAGAACTACGGGAAGAGATCCTTAAGGCAGCGCAGAGAACAATTCTGGGAGAAGGCAATGAGTGCTTGCATCTCTGGCCCTCTAAGCTATAGGTAGGGAAGTTGTGGCCTTGTAAGTTGTGGGTAGGGAATGTGTCTGCTATACTGTTGACGTTTAGTACAGTGCTCTGCACACAGTAAGCGTTCAATAAATACAACCGAATGAATTGTACTTTCCCAAGTGCTTAGTACAGTGCTGTGCACACGGTAAGGGCTCAATAAATTCGGCTAATTGACTGATTGACTCTGAGTTCCACTTTGCCCAAGTGTGGCTGGGGTAGAGAAATGGAGCTACTCTAAGGGCCTAGTTGCCTAGAGGCAGGTAATCATCTCCTCGTGGCTTTACTGTTCCTCTGTGAGGGAAATAGAGACTGTCACCTCACTAATGAGCATCCCGCCTCTATTAGTTACGGTGTGTTGTTTTCTCGATGAGGAAATAGATTAGGTGGAAGATTCCTCCAGATTCCTTAGGAATTGAGGGATAAGCAAAGGACGTGAAGCCAAAATATCCTCTTCCTTACCACAGTGCACAGGTGTATTGTTGTTACGCAACTGCTGTATTGTGCTCTCCCAAGCTCTGCTGTGCATATAGTAAGGGCTCAATAAAGGGCTGACTGCCTGGTGGCAACATCCCAAGTACCTTTGCCTAAGTATGGCTAAGGTGGAGAAACGGAGCTAGGAAATAGAGACTGTCACCTGATTAATGAGCATCCCACCTCTACTAGTTAGGGACGTGCGTTGTTTTCTCACTGAGGAAAAAAAGCAGAGGACCTGAAGCCAGCACGTCTTCTTCCTTACCACGATGTGCAGATGCATTATTAGGCAACTGCCATACTGTACTCTCCCAAACGCTTAATACAATGCTCTGCATACAATAAGTGCTCAATAAATACCACTGATCAACTGAAACTGCACAGAACGTACGACCAATTTAGTTGGCTTTGCCACCCTTATTCTAGAGATTTTCACAAAACTCAAAGTACAGGAAGGTTAAGCAGCCTGTCGAGGGAAACAGGGCCGGGAGTGGCGTCTGTGGGTGTGGGGCCTGGGGCCAGGTATTCACTGTCAGAGTCCGGAAAGTGATGACAGACCCAAGAAGAGTTCTCCAGGAAATAGCCAGTCTCAAACGGCAGTTCACCGAGCTGCTCTCCGACACTGGGTTTGTGAAGGAGGGATTGACAGCGAGGGAGATCGAGACGAGGTGGGAGCAAGGAGGTGACCATGTGCTGGATGCCAAGGGGAAGCAGTGAAGTAAGGAATTGTGAACTATGAGGATTGTATTGGCCGCCTCTCTCCTTCAGTGCCCTTCCCTGGGGCCCGGCTCCACTTTTCCTTCTTGGATGACTGATATTTCTATTCTTTGCACTAACAGGGATCAGCTCTTCCCCACCATACACTTCCTCTAGACTGCAAGCCGGATGTGGGCAGGGAATGTCACTGTTTACTGTTGTGTTGTACTTTCCCAAGTGCTTAGTACAGTGCTCTGCACACGTTAAACACTCAATAAATAAGAAAATGAATGAAGAATCTGGTGTTTCCAGACTCCTGCCAGATTCTGGGGTTCGCTCCCAGGAAGGCCCTCCTCCAGTCACAGAGATAGTGTTGGTGCCCATGTGGTGTTGGGGGTTGAAGGATAGACTGGAGTCTATCCAGGGAACAGCAAGGCTCTCAAATCAGAGGAGGGGAAAAGAGTCTTTGCCACCTATTTCCCCCAACATTACAGCAGCTTCACTCACTGGCAGGAGTAACAGTAATAATAATAACACTAATAATGATACTACCACTAGTAATAATAATGTTGGCATTTGTTAAGCGCTTGCTATGTGTCAAGCACTGTTCTAAAAGCTGGGGCAGATACCAGCTAATCACATTGGATACGGCTCCTGTCCCATATAGGATCCACAGTCTTAAACTCTTCTTTTCAGATGAGGTATCTGAGGCACAGAGAAGTTAAGTGACTTGCCCAGGGTCACACCGCAAACAAGTCACGGAACCAAGATGAGAAACCAGGTCCTTCTGACTCTCAAGACTCTACTCTATTCACTAAGCCATGCTGATTGTCACAGTCTATATTTCTCTTCTCAGTGGCAATACAAACGGTAATTATTCAGCGCTTACTATATGCAGAGCACTGTATTAAGCACTTGGGAGAGTACAGTACAACCAAATTAGCAGGTACGTTCGCTGCCTACAGCAAGCGTGGCTCAGTGGAAAGAGCATGGGCTTTGGATTCAGGGCTCATGAGTTCGAATCCCAGCTCTGCCACTTGTTGGCTGTGTGACTGTGGGAAAGTCACTTAACTTCTCTGTGCCTCAGTTCCCTCATCTGTAAAATGGGGATTAAGATTGTGAGCCCCACGTGGGACAACCTGATTCCCCTATGTCTACCCCAGCGCTTAGAACAGTGCTCGGCACATAGTAAGCGCTTAACAAATACCAACATTATTATTATTATTAAATTTACAGGCTAGAGGGGGAGATAGACATTAATATGAATAATTTTCATTTTTGCTTCAGTTTTCTCTCCGCTCTCAAGCCTCCTCCCCTTCCAACAGTTCTGGGCATTGTTTTTAGCCTAGCACCAATCGCTCGAGGAGAGGGTTCCTGTAGCAGACTGAAATAGGAAATCCTGAATCCAATTCCAAGTCCTGAGGTGGGATGACGCTGTTTAGTGCCATTGTTCTTGTCTGTCCGTCTCCCCCGATTAGACTGTAAGCCCGTCAAACGGCAGGGACTGTCTCTATCTGTTGCCGACCTGTTCATCCCAAGCGCTTAGTACAGTGCTCTGCACATAGTAAGCGCTCAATAAATACTATTGAATGAATGAATGAATGAATTTTGAAAGTCCACATCGCTCCCCTACCCCTGCCTTCCCCACCCACCGCCCCCCTGGGCTCTCACGGCCCGGCTGCCTATCTTCCCATCAGCTAGGAAACCATTCCCGCTTGCTTCCCAAGTGGCCTCTGCCACTGTCCAAACCGCTGGGGGCCCTCGTGCCTATCTTCCCATCAGCTAGGAAACCATTCCTGCTTGCTTCTCGAGTGGCCTCTGCCACCGTCCAAGCCGCTGGGGGCCCTCGAGGGTGAGGGATGCTTGTGGAAGATGATCGTGAGGACGCAAATCAAATCACTTCATTTATGGACTGCGAGGAACTGATTATCCAAATTAAGACTCAGACAGATAAATGAGAAGAGGAAAAGAAGGGGGCGGGGGAGAAAAGACTTACAGGAACTAAACAAAATCAAGTGTGTGCTCATCTGGGTTAGGCAGGTCCAAACTAAATTCTATTTGGAATCAGACTTTTAACCTTAATTAGTTTAGGTAATTGACTTCTTACTCCTACGACTGCTATCTCCTGCAAGGATGGTGGGATGATAGATTTTCAAAGCATATCTCCATGGCTCACTCCTGTACTCTAGATAAGTGAGGTGGCTCGGGTACTGTTGCTATGGCAACTGGCAGAGGAAATGGGCAGCTTTTCTGTTATTGACTCAGTCGTAATGTTCTGCAACAAGACCCTTATATGAGCACTTTTGAAAACATTATCGCGGAAGTTTTGATTTTTCATCTCACAACAGCCTCTCTCAATCGGTTTCCCAGGTTTGAACTAGAAACAGTAAAATGGTAGTTTTTCTCCTTTAGAAAAGTAACCGCTTGAGAAGCAATTTTTTTTTCACTAGCATATTTCTGAATATCAAAGGAGAGTACCCTTATTTACCTTTTATTCTTTCCATGAACGGTGCCAATGTGAGAATCACAGTGCTCCATCAGATCAGATTATCTGATTGAATAACCTGGCGCAACGGATGTCACTGATGATATTTACTGAGCGCTTTTGTGCGCAAAACACTGCACTAAGAGTCTGGGAGAGTAAATACAACAAGCGTGGGTAGACACGTTCCCTGCCCTTTATGAGCTTATAGTCAGAGTCTAGAGATGCCACAAGGCCTACCAGTGACTGAGGTGGTGTTATTACAGCCTGGCAGGCACACAGGCTTAAATCCTCACTGGGGCATCACTGAAGCCAAAATGTCCCCAAATCCCAACTAAAACCAAATCAACGGCAGTAGTCTATTTGCTCCTATGAGCCTCTAGGAGTTCCCAATAAATTACTTTTGCCTTTCTTCAATTGATGATAGTTACCGAGTGTGTACTGTGTGTTGGGCACTGTACTAGACCCTTGGGAGAAAACAATGAACTAGAATTGAAAGATATGTTCACCGCCCACATGGCCTTCACAGTCTAGAGGTGATCAGTCTTCACTGCATTCTAAAAAACCAGTTGAAAGAAAACCACTCCTCGGAAAGGCCAAAACATCATTTTCTGAAGAGGAATTTTAATGGACTGAGAACCTGTGTGTACTGGATGAAGAAACGCAAACGTGTTTTTTTCTTAAAATAACTACTCTTTTCTACATCACTAAAATCTTAGTGGCATTATGTACAGCCAGGTTTGAGGACTAATCTGGTCTGTTTGAGGTAAATAACACTATGTCAACAAAATGATTTCAGACTTAAATGAAGTTCATGTACCATTCAAATACCTTTTTAAGAAGGGGAGGAACACTCTGGACAAATACAAAAACTTCCCTGACAGTAGGAGTTGTGAAGTTGTTCTGTAGTGGGATGGTCTATTGCTGTGGGAGGTGTGGAATCTCTCTCAAGCAGCATGCTCTCTCCTTCTACGCTGTGAGCTCTTTGTGGGCAGGGAATCTGCCTGCCAATTCTGTTATACTATACTCTTCTAGGCGCTTAATTTAGTACAGTGCTCTCATAGAGGAAGTGCTCAATAAATACCACTGATCGACTGACGCATCTGGGATGATTTTTTGCAACCACCAGAAGGCAGGGATGGATTAGATCAAGTCAGTCACCCTGGGGACAGGCGGCAGAGGGAGGTGTGCCAAGATCCAACCTCCAGCCTTGCCAGCCTCTGGCCAAACATTGCTCACCATTGTCGGGTCCTCTGCCCGCTGATCCTCTTGGCCACCACCACCTCTGCTTGGAGGGAGCGAGTACAATATGTGGCAATATGATCTCTAATGGGGAAACACATGGAAGTCGAATGAGAATTCAGAGCAGAGGTCGCTTTGCTATGGCAAGAGCTAGGTCTAGGAACCTGGCCCATTGCTGATAAACTGTCCTCTAGCCCCTTTCCCTTATATCCCCTTGCCTGCCTGTTTAATAGCTGGGTCTACTTCTGCACTGGATTGTCTCTTATTGCTCTTTTCAGTCCTCTCTACCTCAAAGGCCATAAAAATGGGGCAAATCACTGGGCGGAGATGATGTACTACTACGAGAAATACAAATACCCTTAACTCTTGGGAGGCAGTGGGGCCTAGAGGAAAGAGCAGCAGCTTGGCAAACTGAAGACCCGAGTTCCATTCACAGCTTCATTCCTTTTCCGCCGGGTGACTGTGGGCACGTCAGTTAAATGACAAATTATTCATTTATATCGTCTGTCCCTCTAGACTGTAGCTCGTTGTGAAGAGAGAACGTGTCTCCCAACCTTGTTGTATTGTACGTTCCAAGCTCTTAGTACAGTCTCTGCTCACAGTAAGCACTCAATAAATACTACCGATTAATTGAACCAACTTCTGAGTGCCTCCTTCTTACCCTGTGAGCCCTTCATCCATTTAGTCATAGTTATTGAGTGCTTACTGTGTACAAGACACTGTGCTAGGTGCTTGGGAGAGTACTATATAACAACAGACACATCCCCTGCCCACAGAGGGGGAGACAGACATTAATATAAGTAAATAATAGATGTATACATATGTGCTGTGGGAATGGGAGAGGGGATGAATGAAGGGAGCAAGTCAGGGTGACGCAGAAGGGGGCGGGAGGGCCTTAGTCAGGGAAGGCATCTTGGAGGAGAGTCCTGTGTGGGGCAGGGACTGTACCTGGACTGATTATTCTGAATCTACCCCAGGACTAAGCCCCCAGGACTTGGCTCAGTATGAAACACACAGTAACGGCTTAATAAATGCCATCATTATTAGTATTAGATAGGCAATAAGCATCTCATTTTCACTGGCTTAGTGTAACATCTCAATAATACTACAAAAGGAAGTGGAGGCTTTGAAATCCCAATTTAAATTAGTGATTTTCCAAACTGTCCAGTATTTCTCTAAACGCCGTGGTATGTGCACCTTCCTGAATGCTGTGGGTCGCGGGTGAGTCATTTCATTAGTGCTCAGCTTTGCATCTGGACTGCTGTCTCTCTATATCTGCCAAGGCGGCTAGAAATTTACAAACTATATCTAACTCCTCTCAGTTTCTTCTCTCCTCCTCCCATTCCTCTCCTTCCTCTCTACTGCTTATGCAGCTTAATGAAGGTTTTGCCATAGTGCAGAACAATTACTTCCTTCTATGGATCAAAGTTGCGTTTTTCTGGCAGCGGAAGGCAAAGTGAGGAGGGAGAAGGTTGAATTACCATGAACTCTGGATTAGAGGGAGCAAAATGAATGAAATTATTAATTTTGCACTTGTTTATCAAATAATGATATTTATCTTTACTCTGTAGTGATGACCTGTAAAATTATAACTGAGCCAAGGGACCCACAGTCCCACTGAGTTTCTAGCGTTCTTAAACTACGGTGTACAATGATGGAACTTCGGGGGAATCCTACATTTAATGACTCAAAGAATGAGCAAAGATCAAAATATCTTCCTTTCTTTTTCTTTTCTTTTTATGGTATTCGTTAAGCACTTTCTAGGTGCCAGGCACTGAGTGCTGGGATAGATAATTATGGTAATTACTAAGTGCTTACTATATGCAAGGCACTGTACTGAGCATTGGGGTAGACACAAGGTAATTGAGTTGGACATAGTCCCTGTTCTACAGAGAGTTCACACTCTTAATGCCCATTTTTCAGGTGAGGCAACTGAGGCACAGAAGAGAAGTGACTTGTCCAAGTTCCACAGCACACAAATGGCAGAGTCAGAATAGAACCCAGGTCCTTCTGACTCCCAGACCCCGTGTTCTATCCACTAGGCCATGCACAAGCTAAGCAGATTTAAACACAGTCCACTTCCCACCTGGGGCTCACAGTCAATCTCCATTCTACAGATGAGGTAATTTAGGTACAGAGAAGTTAAGTGAATTGCCCAAGGTCACAAGGCAGACAGGTATCGTTGTGGGTAGGGAATGTGTCTGTTTATTGTTGTACTGTACTCTCATAAGCACTTAGTACAGTGTTCTGCACAGAGTAAGTGCTAAAAAATATACGACTGAATGGACAAGTAACGGAGAGGAGATTAATTTTTAAAGACGTGCTGAACTAATAAGAATTACTGGGGGGACAGTTTATCAACACAATTATTCAACTGAATGCTCCCACAACAATATACTAGTTAAGAATCCAGCTCCATCTTTCAAAAAACAGAAGTCGCCCCCTCATTTCCCACTCTTTTTGCTTACTCAGATGATCTTCCCACCAGTTGCAATAACAAACCTTACCATTACAAAGTTTCCCAGTTCCGTCTATATTTTCCCTGACTTAATTTTACCCCAGTCTCTCTGGTTAAGCTTATTCATACGCAGGTCTAAAAAACTACACGCCTTCTTTGCTCAGCTACAAGTCAACAACCTGTAGTTGCTGGTTCTCTCCCTTAGCCTGTTTAGCGCAGCCAGAATTTCCTTTAAACTTGATTTACAAAACACTATTTTCAGCATCCAGACACAAACCCGGTAGATTAAGGACTTAGAAAAACAGAACCCTTCGGTGGGTCAGGCCTACTCAAGAAAGTGGAGCAATGACTCATTCATTCATTCATTCATTCATCCATCCATCCATCCATCCATCCATCCATCCATCCATCCATCCATCCATCCATCCATCCAATTTATTTAGTGCTTACTGCGTTCAAAGCACTGTACTAAGTGCTGGGGAGAGTACGACAATAAGCAGACACATTCCCTGCCCACAACGAGCAACACTCTCCACCTCCACGATACAGAATACCAATTCAGAGGGAGTGCTGCTATACATATCATCTTCTTCTAGACACAAATAGAGGAGAGGAGGCACAGGGAAAACTCGCAAGAAATGCCAGGCATTACGAAAGCACGGTCCTGGGGATGCAAGAAATTCACCACTAGGGAATATGGAATGACTTGAAATTTTCCTTGGCTAAAAAACCACATATAATATTTTTTCTCTGAATCCCCGAGCTCCGGTCAGATAGGTGGAGCCCAGTCAAATTTGCCAGAGAACTGCATATTCCCAAGAACAACATCTTTAAATATAGACATGGTCACAAATACCACTACATAAATATTGCGACACTGACGTTGCAAAGTTTGGATAAACGGACATTACTGCCACCAAAGTCCACGTGCATTTAATTTGCTGTTTATTATCAATCATTAAATCCTTTGGCATAATAAGCTTTTTTTGAGGCCAATGGCACAAATTTTCCAATCGCTTCACATCTTTCTGAGGTTTGGGCCCAAGTTTCTAACTAATGCAAGAGGGTTTTCATTCTACCTAATTTCTCTCTCCTTAATAGTGTTTCCCAGTTTAACGGGGTTTGCAATTTTAATTAAAATACTGTTCCCTCCAGCTTCTAGTCACTGATCCGGATGTTAAGTAAAACTACAGCTCATTGATCATGGTGTCCTCTCCCATTGTGTTCTGGCCAGATGCATTCATTTTCATTCAACTGATGCCCTTGGTTGCTTTCAACCGTCTGGTGATTAACCCAGGCATAATCCACAGGAATTCAACTCCAGTCATTTATTACTGATATTATTATTACTAATTTTTTAGTTATGATGTCATCATTATTATTAAATATTACTGATTGAGTGCCTATGTACCCAAAATTGCGCTAGCCACTTGAGTGAATACAACAGACCTGATATCCGTGATCCCTACCTGCCTTCGAGGAGTTTATAACCTATCGGATTCATTTTACTAATCAAAATGAACGGAAGCTGTGTTGCCCAGTGAAATGAGTTCTGGTCCAGGGGAACGGAGGAACCGGACTTAATCCAAACCCTGCCAACTGCCTCCTATTGGACCCCGGGCAAAAAAAATGAAAATGAAGTAAATAAATTATAGTATTTGTTAAGTGTTTATTATGTGCCGAGCACCATTCTAAGCACTGGGGTAAATACAAGGCAATCAGGTTGCCCCACATGGGGCTCCCCATTTAACAGATTAGGCAATTTCGGCACAGAGAAGTTAAGTGGCTTTCCCAAAGTCACACAGCTGACAAGCTGCAGAACGGGAATGAGAACCCATGTCTTCTGACTCCCCAGCCCATGCTCTTTCCACTAAGCCACGCTGCTTAATGTTAACTCCTCTGTGATTCAGTTCCTTCACCTGTAAAATACTGTGAGCCCCAAGTGGGACCTGGATTGTTGGATTGTGTGTGACCTGATGGTACCCTACCTGCCATGGCGCTTAGCACAGTTCTCGGCATTTAGTAAGCCTTAAATAGCACAGTTCTTATCGTTCCTGGAAGCAAACATCAAATGTCAGGCTAAATCAGTGACTTATTACTGTACAGACCAGCAAATTCATCTGCCGCATTCATTTTATTGGTCAAGATGCCTCCTGGCTTCTGTCATCAATCCCAACTTTCCACCCGATTTCTTGGGTCTGGTTCTCCTTGTCCTGATTCTGCCTTTCCACATATCACTGACATGCCACTCTAGACCAATCAATGGATCAGTCCATCAATACAAATGTATCGATAACAGGAAATGATATAGTATCAAGATTGAACAGGGGCTAAAGGGGCTTAAATATTCAAAGGCCTAAGGGATATGGAAGGGCAGTAGGGTGCTACCGGTCGAGAAAGGAAGGCCTCCTGGAAAGATGTGATTTCGGAGATCAACAGCAGAAGAGCAAAGGAGAGGGTGAATCATTTACCTTCTAATCTAGGATCTCCTCTCTTTTTTAAGCAACCGGCTTGACTCAGTAAATGCGCAACGGTGATTTTAAACTTATCCTTCAACCTTCTGGGAGAGCAACATGGACATATGATTTGGTAAAGACCTATTTATTCTCTTCTTTGGCTTGGTCCCAGGCTTCTGCATCTGCTTGCTATTTTGTTCAGTTTTCAATGGTAATAATAATAATGATTATAATTATGGTATTTGTTAAGCACTTACTATGTGCCAGGCACTGTACTAAGCACTGGGGTGGGTACAGAGAACAGTACAGAGTACAGTACAGAGGGCACAGGGTGGGTGGGGTGGGTACAGAGAAGCAGCGTGGCTTAAAGGAAAGAGCACGTGCTTGGGAGTCAGAGGTCGGGGGTTCTAATACTAGCTCCGCCACTTGTTAGCTGTGTGACTTTGGGCGTGTCACTTAACCTCTCTGTGCCTCAGTTACCTCATCTGTAAAATGGGGATTAAAACTGTGAGCCCCATGTGGAAAAATCTGATAACCCTGTATCTATCCCAGTGCTTGGATGCTTGGAACAGTGTTCAGCACATAGTAAGTGCTTAACAAATACCACCGTTATTACTATTACAAGCAAATCAGGTTGGGCACAGCCCCTGTCCCACGTGGGGCTCACAGTCTCGTTCCCCAATTTATAGAAGATGTACGTGAGGTGCAAAGAAGTGAAGTGACTGTCCAAGGTCGCACAGCAGACAAGTGGTGGTGCCGGCATTAGAACCCAGGTCCTCCTGATTCCCAAGCCCGTGCTGTAACTATTATGCAACGCTGCTTCTGGTTTTGTCTTCTGTTGATCTTTCTTTGTGAACGTGCACTTCCGTCATTTCTATTTTACAAGCGTCTTAAAAAGCATGGCTAATTCTGTTGAACTCATCTGTACTGCGATCAGCACAATAAAATGACAAAGAAACTTCATCAGACCAATTTGCCAGTCAAAGAACAATACTGATGAGATCCGTTTGGTGTGGGAAAGGGTCAGGGAAAGCAATGTGACATATCAGAAGATTTTAATGCGCCTTAAAACCTTAAAGGCTCTTGACAGTTAACTCTCCGATCCCGTCCCGATGTAGAAGAGTCGTGCTGGCTTTGAAGCACTTCCAAATTCTGCCCTATCAAGACAACGTGCCTTAAAGGGCTGCAATCCTATAAATCTTGACTGCGTTTGGGCCAGGGGGAGTACAGGAGATTGTGAAAGTGACTGGGAGTTAAGAAGGCTTGGCCTCAGCACGGTTTGGCAGCATTATTGTCCAGGCAGGACAGGTGAGGAGACGGCAGGAAGACAAAGGAGGGAAGACATTTTTGGCAAGAGACTGGATTTCCCCATAATAATGTTTGTATTTGTTAAGCGCTTACTATGTGCCAAGCACTGTTCTAAGCACTGGGGTAGATACAGGGTAATCAGGTTGCCCCACGTGAGGCTCACAGTTAATTCCCATTTTACAGATGAGGTAACTGAGGCACAGAGAAGTGAAGTGCCTTGCCCATAGTCACACAGCTGACAAGTGGCAGAGCCGGCATTCAAACTCATGACCTCTGACTCCCAAGCCTGTGCTCTTTCCACTGAGCCACGTTGCTTCTCGTGCATGCAAGAAGTGGTATGGCTTAGTGGATAGAGGATGGGCCCAGGAGTCAGAAGGTCATAGGTTCTAATCCCCGGCTCTGCCACTTGTGTGCTGTGTGACCTTGGGCAAGTCACTTCATTTCTCTGGGCCCCCATTACCTCATCTGTAAAATGGGGATTGAGACTGTGAGCCCCACGTGGGACAGGGACTGTGTCCAACCCTATTTGCTTGTAACCATCCCAGCGTTTAGTTCAGTGCCTGGCACAAAGGAAGAGCTTAACAAATACCACAGTTATTATTATTTCCAGGCCTTTGACAGAAAATTAATCAGCTGAATATGTTTTGAGAATGAAGCAGGGAGAATGGCCACTGGCCCATGTGCATAATCAGGATAGAACTGCATTTATCTGCAATCTCATGAGTTACTAGTTATTTAATCCTAATTTAGGTTTATTCCTAAACCTCAAATAATTGGTTTACAATATCAGGTTAAACCTGTAAAATAAACAATTTTTTTTCAACTTTCAGATTTTTAAAAAAACATTTTTACTGTGAAAATGGGCTGAAGTCAACTGTGGGAAAATTAACATGAATTCAAAAACTGGCAAACCAACTTGTATAGTAAAGGATCAACATCCCCAGTATTTTCAATACAAGAAGTATGCATTCTGCAGCTTGGCTCAGTGGAAAGCGCACGGGCTTGGGAGTCAGAGGTCATGGGTTTGAATCCCAGCACTACCGCTTGTCAGCTGTGTGACTGTGGACAAGTCGCTTAACTTCTCTGGGCCTCAGTTACCTTATCTGCAAAATGGGGATGAAGACTGTGAGCCCCACATGGGACAACCTGATCACTTTGTATTCCCCCCTCAGTGCTTAGAACAGTGCTTTGCACATAGTAAGGGCTTAAATACCAACACTATATCTGGAAATTTGGTGATTTTTAAATGCATCGATTATTTAACTTGGGAATTTCCATCTCCCCCTGTAAAGACTTTGAGGTTTCGTTTTGGAAACTGTAATCTATAATCAGTTTTTGTTCACGTTTTATGCATTATACTTATCAGAATAATTTTTCTTCCAAAATGGAGCTCTTAGCTCCAAATTTAAACATGATTAAATTAAGGAATAATGGTAAAGTGGAGAATCATGATCAATAACATTTACTGACCGCCTAACATGCATGGAGCTTAACTGTTTGAGAGAATTCAAAAACAATCAATCCATGGTATTTACTGAGTGCTTACTTGAGCTCTGCACACAGAGCTCTTTACTAAGTGCTTAGGAAGGCCGAGTATGACAGAGTTGGTAGACATGTTCCCTGCTTAGTCTTACCGTCTAAGAATCTTACAGTCTAAGAATTAGAAGACTTGATACCTGCCCTCAAGGACTTTACATTCTAGTCCTTCACATTCTAAAATAGACGATTTAAATTAGTCCCGGAAAGGGGAGTACGTAAGATCTGAGTATATAACGTATGTTACACAGCCTCAATTGCTCGAGTGGCTTTTGGGGGGCATAATGGAAGGGAATGATCTCGGAAGGGCTTTGAAGATGGGGCCAGCTGTGATCTATCGAATTAGAAAACAGGAGTGTGTTCAAGACAAGGGGGAGGATTTGACAGAGGACAGGACAGGAAATGGGAGAATGTAGCACAGAAACCAAGTTATCTTGAGAGAAATAATAACCTATGGTAAACGAGATGGTTAACCATTGTCTCTAGACTATATGCTCGTTGTGGGAAGGAAACACGTCTACTAACTCTGTTGTACTGTACTCCTTCAAGCGCTTAATACAGGGCTCTGCACACAGTTAGCGCTCAATAAATACCATTGGTGATTGCTACATATAACAAAAGGATGTTCTAATGTTAAATTTGCATTTGGCCATTTACATCATTTGCAGACGCTGGATGTTTTGCCACAGAATTTAGTATTGCTTCCAAAAAAATACTAATGAAACACTGCAATTACCCCCTATAATTATATACTTTTTTCAAAAGAAAAATCCCATAATTTACCTCACAAACTACTGTAACAACACTATTATCTGGTGCTTGAGAGTTCAAAATTCTGATAAGTAAGAGTCCAAGACCATTAGGATCCAGCTCCTTGGGAGTATGGGGTGATAGCCCAGTTTTTCCTCAGCCTCCTCCAACACAGGTTTCTGAGAAAACTGAGTATCCACACAGGGCTGTTATTTCTGGCCTGCTACCTCTTCGAAGTCTGACTTCTCCTTCTCCCCAACTCTGCTAAAATTCCTGTTCCATTTTTGTCCCTGACCTCAAAATGAAAAGTTGGCATCTATATTTGGAACTGTTCTAGGAAACGGCCTTAGGAGGGAGTTTTGCATAGATGATAGAGAGAGACAGCAAGAGTCCTCTCACTGAAATAAAGGCCCTAAATTAGCCAGTTAGCACAGGCGTCAGCAGAAGTGGGAATCTGCTGTTGATGATGATGAAGATTATTCCTTCAGCTGGCTTGAGGACATCTCTACCCGGATGTCCCGTCGACACCTTAAACTTTGCAAGTCCAAAACAAAACTCCTCGTCTTCCCACCCAAACCCTGTTCTCTCCGTCTTTCCCATCAGCGTAGATATCACCACCCTCCCTGACTCACCAGCATATAACCTTGGCGTTATCCTCGCCTCGCCTCTCTCATTCAACCACATACTCAATCTGTTACCAGATGCTATTGGTTCTACCTTCACACTGCCACTGAAATCTGCCCGTTCCTCTCAGTCCAAACTGCTACATTCTGATCCAAGCACTTAGCACATCCCACCCTGATCACTGCAACAGCCTCTTTTGCTGACCACCCTACCTCCTGTCTCTCCCAACTCCAGTCCATACTTTGCTCTGCTGCCCAGATGATTTTTCTACAAAAATGCTCAGTCCATGTTTCCCCATTTAACAACCGCCAGTGATTGTCCATCCACTTCGGCAAACAGCAACTCCTTCGCATCGGCTTAAAGCACTCGATCGGCTCTTCCCCGTCAACCATAAATCGCTCATTTTCTACTTCAACCCAGACCGCACACTTCTCTCCTCTAATGCCAACCTACATGTTGCATCTTTTCATTCATTCATTCAACAGTATTTATTGGAATGAACAATTTGGCAACAGATAGAGACAATACCTGCCCATTGACGGGCTTACAGTCTAATCGGGGGAGACAGACATTGAGCTCATCTTCCCCACAGTCTCCCTCTGACTTGGAATTCCCTCCCCTTTCATATGACAGCCCACCTACAAAGCCTTATTAAAATCCCATCTCCTGTACTAAGCACTATACGAAGCATTTGGATCTGTATCCTTTAGCACCCTACAACATTTATGTGTGTGTATCTTTAATGTATTTGAATGTCTGTCTCCCCCTCTAGACTGTAAGCTTCTTGTGGGTAGGGGCTATGACTACCCATTTTGCTGAACTGCACTCTCCCAAGGCTTAGTACAATGCTCTGCATACACAGTAGGCACTTAAGATGGATTTTAACTTTATTATCATCATTAATGATGCTTGCAAATCACTTAATGCCACACACTGTTCTAGCAGGGATAGAGAGTCGAGAAGCAGACTGGCTAAAGGCTGGCTACGTTGAAGTTCAGGTACCACAAGGAATCTTATCTCACAACCACCTGCTGAAGTTGATGATGTCGTCAAGGGAGAATATTCGCTGATCACATCAGTGGCTCCAGGCCCTGCCCAGACAGCCATCTTCCCCAGGGAGACCTGAACGCAAGACCTCTTAAGTGAACTCTCATCGGTTTGGCTTTCTGGCTCCCTCCATACCATAAGGGGATAGCACCAACACATCTGTATCGTTCAAGAGGTGCTTTGGCTTAAAAGGATTTTATAGAGGATATTTCCGATATGAGCCCCCGGGGTTGGTAAACTGCCAAATGGTGAAGTTTTTATGGCATTCAGATAGATGAAATACCCGTTTTCAACATAATAAAGACACATTCCCGGAGTTGACTACGATTCCTCAGAATACGGTCATCCTGTCAGCGAATGACCTGGGGTCTCTGATTGCCTGCCATCTCCCCCTTCCTCCTCTTGGCGCCACATTTCTGATCAATCCTCTGCTCTTTCTGTACCCCAACAGTGAGCTCGAGGACATCAGGTAAAATTATGGCACTGCATGGCCAGTCTAGCCCCTCTAGACCGTAAGCTCGCAGTGGGCAGGGAATGCGTCTCATTGTTATACAGTACTCACCCAAGCGCTTCGTACAGTGCCTTGCACACAGTAAGCGCTCAATAAATACGACCAAATGAATGAACCAATTCCCCTTCCTGCAGTCCTTTGATTGAGTAGATCATAAAAACAAGTACGGCCATTGTGACCAGACATGAAACCTCTAATTCCCTTGTGCGCGGGACATCCAAGTAGAGATGTCCGTAAGACAGGAGAAAATGCGAGACTGCAGAGAAGGAGAAAGATCAGGGTTGGTGAGTGTAGATCCAACCACACAGAGGTGGTAGTGGACGCCATAGGACAAAATGAGTCCCCCAAGGGAGTCGGTGTAGACGGAGAATAGAAGGGGACCTAGAATTGAGGCCGGAGTAATCCCCACAGCTAAGGGATGGGAGACCGATTCCCAAATCATTTGAAGCCCAGGATCTAAATAAGCTTTCAGAACAATGCTTCCATTGTGACTAAATTCAGGTTCAGTGATATTCTACGGCAGCATCATTTTACAAGGGAGGATCAGGTAAATAGTTTGGTTTTGCTCAAAGAACCCTGAATGTTGTGCACATGAACATTAGTTATGCATCCTTTTCTATTGACGCACTAGAGGAAAGAGCCCAGGCCTGGGAGTCGGAGGAGTCTGAAGACTGGGTTCTATTTCCGGCTTCACCACATGCCCCCTCCGTGACCTTGGGCAAGCCATTTAAGTAGAGAAGCAGCGGGGCCTAGTGGAAAGAGCACAGGCCTGGAAGTCAGAGGACGTGGGGTCTAATCCCAGTTCTGCTCCATGTCTGCTGTGTGACCTTGGGGAAGTCACTTAACTTCTCTGAGCCTCAGCTGCCTCATTTGGAAAATGGGGATTAAGACTGTGAGACCCGTGTGGGCCAGGGACTGCACCCCATCTGATCACCTTGTATCTACCCCAGGGCTTAAAACAGTGCTTGGCAAATACCACATTTATTATCTCTGAGCTTCGGCTTCTTCATCGGTAAAATACAAATTCCACCCCTGTTCTCCCTCCTACTCAGACTGGAGCTCCAAGTGGGATGGGGATTGTGTTTGAACTTGTTAACTTGTTATCTATTCCAGTGCACAGTCTTTGCTGTCTGGCACAAAGTGAGCGTTTAAATACTACCGTTACAATTATACAATATATTTTTCCCAGGTATTTGTAAGGATGCTATTTAATGTGAAAACATTGTGGGCAGTGTTAAAAAGTACTAAATTTAGTTATTTGCTAATAATTGTAGCTGCAACATGACGATTTTTATTCTTTTGTCACAAAAGAAGTTTAGCCTTTCCTTAATAATTTGCTACAATAATATCAGAAATAACTACTTTGATCCAGGTAACTGTAGAGAAACTACTAGACAGTTGGTAGCTTTGAAAATTTGCTGAGAACCTCTCCTACTACTCCAATGTTTAGCATGTCCTTACATGTACTATTCCAATTTGAATGTCTGGATCCAGAATCTCTTTGGTGTGATGTTCCCTTTTTTTATGTACTCCTTTAGTCAATTTTCCCAATTCTGCCTCTTGCATACCAATGTAAGAGTTTATTAACTCTAATGATTTTTCCCATTGTGGAGATGGGACATAGAAAAATTTGTACCTTATACTCTGTGAAGGGAAGTTTCAGGAATATTTCTAAAGGGGGTTCTTGGGAATGTCAGAAAAAAGATAAACAGGCTAATTTCAGCGTTTGATCTGCACACATATAGCTAAACAACCCGGAAGCAAAATCAGACCTGAACGCATATATTAGAAGTTCTCACTTTCTGTAACACGAACAATTAAACTACAGATACGCAGTGCAATTTCACAGGATGATTCGGATTTCAAAGTTATCACTAATAAAGACAGTCACATACTGGAGATTCCTTTACCTCTTTTCCCACAGCCCACGTCAAGAAACGTAAACTTGCCTGAGACTCGATCCAGAACTTCTGCTAAGGTGGTTGATATCGGCAAATGAAGAGTGCGGAACTTGTGCCCTGCTCCATACATCGGATGTTGGATCACGTGGCTAGTCGCATTAATTCTACCTTTGTACAGCTAAAAATGAAATTTGGAAAGCGAAGTTAATTTTCATCGCATGTGGAAACGATGGCCTATCCACGAGAATTGACAAATATATTCATCACCCGATCATATATGCCCATGACGGGTAAACCTGGCAAATGATGACAAGAAATAATGATGAGGAGTAAGCTCTTAAATAGCAGTCGAACATTCAAAATCAGAGGATGTATCAAATATGCAAAGATAATCTTTCATTACCCCGAGAGCTCAATTCTACATCTTCCCTGATACAGAAAATATTTCTTCTGTACTTAAGAGAAGGTTCAAGAAAGGATGTTGTAGACTCGTGGATGACAGGGAAAGTTAGGGATGTAAAAGGTATATCCTTTAACGTACGGATGGATGTCCCACAAAGCAGTAGTTTTAGGAAGCCTGGATTGGTAGTTCAAAGTGGCATTCCTCTTTAGGTTTCCAAATTAATTGAAGACATATTGCCCTAAGAGCAGCAGCAGGGCCTAATGCAAAAAGTACAGGCTCGGGAACAAGGGACCGTGGGTTCTAATCCTAGCTCTGCCACAATGTGCCTGCTAACTGATCTTGGGTGAGTTTACTGCTCTGGGCCTCGGTTTCCTCAGCTTTAAATAGAGATTAAATAATTCTACACCCTCCCACTTACACCATGGGACAGGGTCTGCATCTGACCTGATGATTCTGTTCCAGGCCACAGTATAGTGCTGAGCATACAATAAGCACTCACTACCACTATTATAATTATTATTAAAATTGAATTGCATAGTGTGCAGCCAGCCGTTGGTACAGTACTGTTCTTGGTGTTTTTAGCACAGGCAAGAAGGTGACATGGTACTCTGTATACCTAGGCCTTAATTGCAAAAAGACAATGAAGACTGCAACGATAAGTTTCGAGCAATCAACATGGCTGAGAAATCTGCTCTGTAACACATTAAAACAACAAGGTCCTAACGCCAACTTCACCAATCTCGATCCTTTGAATTACTTCACTAAGAGTGCCGTTAACAGTACTAAGGGCATCAGAGGCAATTTTAAAAAGGGGTGGAAGGGCAGGAAGTGAAGGGGAGAAGCTGGCAAGGCAACACGATAGGGGTTATAGAGGACGATTGGGCTGCACGGTGTGGAGGAGGGTGCCCTTCCAAGAACGCCCGGTGATGGATCAAGGTCAAATTTCATTGGCCTGGACGTTCGAGTGGCAGATGGCGAATGACTGGCAAGGCAGAATGCTGAAGGAAGGCCTACGGAAACACTGGGTACATCTGTTGTGGGGCCTGAAATCAGAGGAAGGTAGGGTGGCAATTCATCAAAAGATGCCTCGTCAAAGGTCAGCTGAAGTAAGCTTACCTCCGAGTAAACCACGCTAGGAAACTACTTGTGGATCTCTTCCAGTTATACCACCCTACTGACTTTGGTCCTCATCTTGTCTATCGGTTCCTGCCTTACACAGTGTCGAATGTGTCATCGCTCCCTCTCTTCCCCCTTTCATTTTTGGACTCTTTGCACCTCAAGGTCCAGGGACCCTGTCTAATTCCCCAACTGTGTACCCCCCGCCCACCCGGGGCTTAGTAGAGTGCTCTGCGCACAGTAAATGCGCAATTAATACTATTACTACTAAAATATCTACCTTCCTCTCTTAACCCGGCCTCAGAATGGTTCTGCAGAGAGCAGAATAATGAGGACGGACTGCAGAAACAAGGGTGAATGACGTCCTCACTGAATGTAAGAACTTCTCTGGGATTCTTCCGGGTCATTAGTGGTGGTGGTGGGGGGGGGGGGGGGGGGAGGTGTTAGGGTGCTCTACGGAAATCAAATATACCTACTGGACATGGAGACTGAAGAAACATGGTCACTTTCTCATCCTCCAGCATCAACTGGAGGAAAAGCCGGCGGATAAACCCTGAAATGTTCCCGGATGTCGGGAGGTTCCCTCGCTGAGGGGATGACTGGAACAGTTCACAGAGAACCTGGGAGGAAGGAAGACATTTCAGATGGTTACATGGGACTTCTCCCGAGCCACCAGCACTCTGGCTTGCGGTGGCTGGGGCACAAAATGCCTGCTGGCCACCTGTGCTCTAATTTAGCCCTATTAAAACTTACCCTCACCCTCTTTCTTCTTCCTATTCTGCTCCTTCACTCATTTCCTCCCTGTAGATAGTCTCCCACATTCTGAGTAGGTGTTTTTCTTCCCAACTCCCCATTCCTCCTCCTTCAGATGTCACCAAGGAAGCCCAGAGTCTCTCAGGCTGCTGGCCACTTCCAAAGATCACAATGACTCATTCCCACCGAATGTCGAGGTGAAGCATGGCCCCCGTGAGCCTTGGGCCTTGTTGGCCCCCAGATGGGTAGGGAAAGTTTAAATGGGGTCCACAGCAGCGACAGGGTGGTTCAGGTTCAAGGCTTCAGAACCTTGCCCATACTCGACAGGCTCATTTTCTACTCAATGGAGACATCGTTTAGCACCCGACATTACCACAACCGTTACCACGAGGGACGACGGCCAGAAGTCACCCACCGTAATTTACCCCAGGGTGAGATCAAGTGAAGAGAGAGCAGAGAAAGAAAAGCCCACCAGCATAAAACACTGTTTTAATTACAACCTATGTCTTCCAGGGTTAAATCCTTGAGCACCTGCCAAGTATTCCCGGCAGGAGAATTGACAAGATCCCGATCTGTCATTGCGAGCTTCTGCAGAGAGGAAGTTAATTCCCATCTTGCTCCATGCTGCCAAGGGAGCTCATCTGCACTAGAGTCCCTCTGAATGTGAATACCATTACCTGAATGAACTGCCTACTTACGATCACGACGCGGCCGTGGACAAGATCGATCCCAGCCCGTCAGTGACTTGGTGCCAGGCATTTTCTGTAGGCCTATCACGCCTGGCAAGAACCCCAGTCACTCAACCAACCTGCCAACCCAGAGCCCACCAAACGCTCAACCATTTTTCTCTTCCCCGGTCCCTCAACAAATCGACCAGGTCCCAGAGTGTCGGCGGCCCCTTTACCTGGGCCATCAGCCTCTGGTTATTAGGATGGCAGGAGATACACTGCAAAAAGAAGGCAACCGTCGCGTTCTCGATGGCGGTCCGCTGCTGGGTGGTCAACCCCGATCCAGCCGTCGAAGAGAGCAAAGTAGACCTCGCGCTGGTCTGTTGGGCCCCTGAACCGTGTCCCCCGGAAGCGGCCGCAGAGTGACACAAGAGAAAGAGAAGTGCGGTCCAGAGAGGGTTGACTTCCGAGCCACCCAGCCAGTCCTTCATGATGTGGCTGTGGCCGACTTCGGTCAGAAACCTGAGAACGGGCGCCACCAGGTCTGCGGTCATGGGCATCTTATTAAAGTGCTGGGGGACGTGGTGTCTCCTGAGTCTGTCCTGGGTCAGGTCCGTGGATGGCGCCGCGCAGTCTGAGCTAGAAAGGTGGCTGCAGCAGAAACTAGCCAGGCTCCTCACGAGAAGAGAGGGCAGACCTGAGTCCAACAATTGCTTGATAGCTTCAGGAGACTGAGAGGAGGCGGCTAGGGTGGCCAGGTGAGACTCCGTTAGTGCAAGGGGTGCTTGTGCGGTTTTGGAGTCATCTGTCAGAGACGAGCTAAGGTCCTGCTTTTTGCTGTCGTCGGTCATGGACAGTCTGTGCTGACACTGCATGGGGGGAGGGGTGATGCCCATCCAGCCCATGAGTGAGGAGAAATAGTTCGGGTGGATGTGACACATTGAACACAGCAGACTGTCAACGGCCTTCTTCAGAACCATGTTACAGGGAAGAGACATCGACCAGTTAAAGAGTGACCTGCGGAGGGACAAAACGAGATAGGAAGACAGGTTAGCTCTTCGGGGGGATATTGCCATTTTCCAGGATGGTTTGAAAATGTTTTATTATGAGACATGCCGAGTGAGGTCTAGCAAAATAGGACTGCCCCGACGATGGGGAGAGAATGCGTTAAGAGCCCAATTGAAGAGATCATGAACTAGAGAGAGAGGCCCCATTTTTGCAACTTACGATGACTCTAACTGACCGAATTCCTGCAAAAACCACTGGAACCAAATGACTTCTCCAATTTTACACAATATCTAGCAAAGTGAAGGGCCTCTGGGGCCCTGCCAGCCATAAACTATCTAAGGACTCCTTAAAGTCTGGAATGTCTGCCCTTGCCTTCCTGTTGGGCAGCAGCTTTCCTCCAAAACATTCTGGAGGAGGGAATGGGTAGCCAGAAACCAGCTTAGCTGCCACACAATTGTGGACCTGGAGGGGGGAACAATTTTGTCGGCTTAGCTGCTTCAAAGACTCTTGTTTCACACACTGTTAGAAGGCCTAGGGAGTGAGTTACACATCATTCCATCCCTCCCCTGCCCCACCACTGAAGACATGCTTAATACCGTTTACTATACTATAATAATGGGGGAGCAGCGGGGCTTAATGGAAAGAATATGGGACTGGGTTTTAATCCCAGCTCTGCCACTTGCCTGCTGTGTGATTTGGGGCAAGTCACCTAACTTCTCTGGGCCACAACTGATTCATCCATCTAATAGGGATTGAATCCTACTCCCTCCTCCAGAGGCCGTGAGCCCCATGTGGAACAGTGATTGTGTCCAGCCTGATCGTCTTATATCTACCCCAGTGCTTGGCACCAGGAAGTGCTTAATAAATATCATTATTATTATTATTATTGTTGTCACGATTAAGTAGTCGTAATAATATTACTACAGGAAGTAGCATTGCTTAGTGGATAGAGCACGGGCCTGGGAGTGAGAAGGACCTGGATTTTAATCCCGGTTCCGACACTTGTCTGCTCTGTGACCTTGGGCAGTTCACTTCACTTCTCTGGGCTTCAGTTACCTCATCTGTAAAATGGGGATTAAGATTGTGAGCCCCACGTGGAATAGGGACTGTATCCAACCTGATTAGCTTGTGTCTACCCCACCGCATAAACTACGTCTGACACCTAGTAAGCACTTAACAAACACCATTATTATCATTATTGCTATTATAACTACTAAATAGCAACAAATTAGCGTAAATTTGGGGACAGCTTCACCTCGACCGCAGCATCCCGTCCCTGATCTTCTGGTCTCTGCAAACATGTAAAAAGTGACTTCTACTGTACACATAAAACCCTACAATATGGGATACTGCATTTTTTACATAATCCATGAGAAGGGAGGCTCACATCACAATAAATGCACTTTGACAAACACCATGTACATGTGCACCACCGCTGCCTCTGACATTACAGCAGTGCCGCTCAGTACAGTGCTCTGCAAATAGTATGGGCTTAACAAACACTATCGAATGAATGCCAGCCAAACGAGACATGGGATTAATGCTACTGATGCCTGTCTACTTGTTTTGTTGTCTGTCTCCTCCTTTCTAGAACGTGGGCCCGTTGTGGGCAGGGAATCTGTCAGTTTATTTTTGTATTGTACTCTCCCAAGCGCTTAGTACAGTAAGTGCTCAATAAATACAATTTGAATGAATTAATTAATCTTGAAGAACGGTCTCTCATTCCCTAACAGTGTTCCATCCAAAATGTTCAGTGAGAACACCCATGAGGGAAAGAACTGACTGTACTTTACAAATGGCCAGTTGGCATCTGAATCATCAGTTTTACCACCCTACCTGAACATAACGATTTTGCTTCACAATCGATTAAAAATCCATTAATAGTCTTAACATCCCCGATACTCTATGCCAATAAACGATCGAACAAAAAAATATAAAAATGTAGTATTTCCTAGGATACTACTTAAAACCTCATATTTATGTCTAGAATCATGAGGATGCCAAAGCCTAGTCTGTCAAGTAGGGCACTGATATAATTCAAGGCTTAACAATCTCTTAATGACCTGAAAGCCAGAGGTGAGTCCCATTCAACAGAAAGAAAGCAGGAGGGGGTACAGTGCACTTTACTGAGCACTGGCATAGATATGAGCTAATCAGGTCAGGCAGGCCCTGTCCCCACAGAGGGCTCAGAAGACATTATCTTTTCCCCCCCCGAGTTCGACCTATGGGTTCAACTGTAGAGCAGTAAAACTTTCGGCACTTCTCCGTGAAGCGCAAGCTGCTCCAAATATCGGTGAATTTATGCCTTGTCACCGGAAAAATACGGTTCCGGTGGCTATTCTTCACCTCAGGCACCCTTACAGGGAAAAAAGAAGCTGGACATTTATTTAGGCATCAGATTGGCATGAAGGGGAAGGAAATCCAAGGCTGGCACCTGTTCCCTAGATCCACGGAGAAGCAGGAGGACTGGGAGACACCTCCAGGACTGAACCCTGAAGGTGTTCCAAATTCCCAATCTCTCTGTTCCAAGAAAATATGCAATCCATTCACTGAATTTGCTGAGAACCTACTGTGCACAAAGCACTAGGGAGAGCACAATGGAGTAAGAGAGCTGGTCCTTGCCCTCAGGAGCTTACAGTTTAACAGTGGTGACTGACATACACGAGACATTCACTCACCAAAGGTTATGGCTGACAAAATCAAAAGTATGAAAAGAATTAACAGATAAATAAATGCAGCGGGAATATGCATACTATCGTGTATAAATATCAGTGCTATGGGCAACTTTCTGGTGGAGGTTTTCCTGGGATCCACCAATCAATCGTATTTATTGAGCGCTTACTGGGAGCAAAGCACTGAAAGGAGTGCTTGGGAGTTCAATATAACAGAACTGGTATTCATTCATTCAATCGCATTTACTGAGCACTTACTGTGGGCAGAGCACTGTACCAAATGCTTGGAAAGTATACTTCAGCAACAGAGACAATCCCTGCCCACACCAGGTTTATAGTCTACAAGGCGCGATCCCTACCCACAGAGAGCTTACTATCTGGAGGAGGAGACAGACATTAACGCAAATAAATCAATTACGGAGAGGTACATAAGTGCTGTGTGCTGTGGGGCTGAAGCTGGGGTGAATACCAAGTGTTTAAAGACACTGGGAAGGACTTGCCAGGTAAGGAGGAGAACCAGGAGACATAGTACTTCCAGGACAAAGAGAGCTCAAGAGCGGTGTATATGGTCAAGCGGTCCAAGAGGGTTATGTAGACGCCGTTATATTTGGCCAAAAGGAGGCTACTGGTGCCACTTAAAGTTGCAATATCAGTGGACTGATGATGAACGAAATCAGACTGCAGAGTCATCTTCGAGGGAGTCAGAGGAAGACAAAGTGGAAAGGAGTTTGGGAGGGAACGGGAGCAGGGAGGAGTGACATGGTGGAAGACGCAGTGGGATCCCAGGACTACTTATTAGTAAGCAGAGGCTGACCCAGGTTTGAAGGCAGACAGAAAGGAGCCATGGGAAAGTGAGTGACTGAATATGGAAGTAAGGGAGGAAAGACAACTGTGAGGGTTCTTAGGAGAAGCGAGGGAATGAGGTCACAGGCCCAGTTTGAGAGGGGAGATTTTGAAAGCGCAGGATGGAGGTTACTTTTGAGATTGTAGGTGTCTGGGAAGGAGGGAGTAGGAGGTGAGTGGTGGCTTTGGGAAGCTCATTTCTGATGGTTTCAACTTTTTCTACGAAGATGCTGTCAGGGTTGTCAGGAGCACGAGGGGGAGGTGGAGGCGGTGGGAGCTCTAAGAGGAAGTTAAAGGTCTGGAAGGATTAGCGGGGCATGGGGTGTGGGAGTTAGAGAGAGAGGAATACTAATGATGCTGAGCAGATGCTAAGGGCAGAGTTATAATCCAGAAAAGGTGAATCTGAAATAGGACAAAGCAGCCTAGAGTTTGGATTTCTGCCAACAGCACTTGGCTAAATGAGCAGAGGAGGCGAGGGACCGTACTTTTTTTATATTTGTTAAGCGATTACTATTAGACAGGCACTACTCTAAGTCTTGAGGTAGATCAACATAATCAGCCCCATGGGGCTCACATTCTTAATCCCCATTTCACAGATGAGGTAACTGAGGCCCAGAAAAGTGAAGTGACTTGCCGAAGGTCACACAGCAGGGAAGTGGCAGAGCCTGGATTAGAACCCGGGTCCTGACTCCCACGCTGCTTGTGGGATGAGCTGGGATTGAAGACTGGTAATGTGAGGATGTTGGGGACGTTGAGGGAAGGAGACAGGAATGAAGAAACTGAGTCTGGTGGAGAAGGGAGGGTTCAGGGCGTGGATTTGTATTCCAGAAGAGAGGAGGAGGGGGAGGACAGAGTTGGGGAGGAGCATGATGGCTCTGGATATATAATAATAATAATAATGATGATGGTACTTGTTAAGTGCTTACTATATGCCAAGCACTGTTCTAAGCGCTGGTGTAGATACAAGGTTATCAGGTTGTCTCACGTGGGGCTCACAGTCTTAATCCCCATTTTACAGATGAGGTCACTGAGGCACAGAGAAGTTAAGTGACTTGCCCAAAGTCACCCAGCTGACAAGTGGAGGAGCCAGGATTAGAACTCACAACCTCTGACTCCCAAGCCCGGGCTCTTTCCACTAAACCATGCTGAAAGGTTCTAGAAAGTGGAGGTCTCTGGAAAACGCTAACAGTTTTGCAGGATTGGGGGATGTGGGTGAGGGGACCGTAGGATATAACTCAGCACCTGTCAGGTGAAATGAGATCTCAAACTGAAATATGAAGTACATTCATGACCTCGGCGGCGGCGGCGGCGTATCAGCAGAAGAGGAAGAGTGCAATTGATAACTAAATCATTGTTAAACGCTGTTTCCAGAAATTAAAAACAAAAACAAAAACCCAAAGCCTGATCATTAAGCAAGATTTTATACATGTGGTACTTACTCAAAGAGTTCTCTGTTCAGCAATGCTGGTAAGTCGTATTCTACGAGAAGTTCATAGCTGTGCCACAAAATCGCTGCTACACAGTGCAAATGGGAGGGCGATGGCATCAAAAGACCATACTCTCTTATTGAGTTGTTGGGGCAGATGTAACTCATCCGACCACTTCTTTTCATAGCAGCAACTCTTGCGGAATCACTGACCCATTTCAAGAGGGCCTGAATTCTGGAAGAAAGACCACACACCACAGTCAGCGAATACATCCCCTCTTAGCACTCTTATCTGCCCAAGAGATAACGGACTCTCCCCTTTACACTTTTTCCTGACAGCTTAAAGGTACAAGCTTAAGCTTGTTTCTACTCCAACATTTAGTACAGTGCCTGGCACATAGTAAGCACTTAACAAATACTGTTAAAAAATAAAAATATAAATAAGGTAACTGGAACCGAATTTCCGTTCTACTCGAAAGTCTCTGAGACCGGACTTGACCACATCTGGTTATACACTTTCTTGTCTCAAAGACCCTAATCCAAAGAGCTAGCTCAGTTTTGAGACAGCTGCCTCTCCTTGCTGGTTCCAGCTATGACATTTCATCCGAGAGTGTGCCTTTGTTTCAGCAGCTCCACTGGAATAGATTCCAAGCCTATTGGTCAGCACTCAAAACTGAATTCAGTGGCTCAGGGCACCAGAGGCAGCCTCTGAGACACATTCAGACACCTAGAAATGCCAAGGTACAGGTTCTGAAAATGTAGAACAAGTACCCCGAATGGGAGGGGTCAAGTGAACGTTTGGAAACTCCCTCCAGTTTCAATGAGCTTTTCATTCCTTTGGCCCCAGCAAAGTTTTGAAACATAAAAACGCAATCAGAGACTCTCTCACCTTGTAACTGAAGCAGTGGCATACACATGATGACCTCCAGAGTGACATCTGGAGAGGTCGCATAGCAGAGTCAAGAGTGCAATTTCAAGCCACAGACCCACCGTTTCTCTAAAAAATCCCCATCTCGAAAAATATTACTAATTGGGGTACTTTAAATAGGAAAACTTTCAGAAGGTTTCACAAATACCAAAGAAAATTCCCAGTTGTAATGCGGGATCATACACTGTTCTGATCAATGAAATGGATTATTTGGCTAAGACAACACATTTAAAAATCCATAGAGAAAAAGAACTGCGACAAATTATTTAGGGGTGGCCAGAATTATAGCCTTCTAAGTAGAAAAAAAATCTACTCATTTACTATCACTGAAAAATCTGGGAACCTATTTGGAGCATGGAACTTTTTTAAGCACTATGTTCACACTGACATTTAAAAAACTCTGTTCCTTGGAGATAATTACAAGGCTCGACATTATGGCCCCAATTACAGTAATGAAATACTTGAAGTCAATCAATCAGTGGTATTTATTGAGCGCTTACTATAGGCAGAGCACTGCACTAAGTGTTCAGGAGAGGACAACACAACAGAGTTGGCAAACTCCCTACCCACAAACTCACAAGCAACAGGGTTTGTAACTCCAGATGTTGGCATTTGCCTTTCAAATGGGCACCATTTGGGGAATTGTTGAGTTGGTATAGAAG
Source organism: Ornithorhynchus anatinus (assembly GCF_004115215.2). NCBI lineage: Eukaryota > Metazoa > Chordata > Mammalia > Monotremata > Ornithorhynchidae > Ornithorhynchus > Ornithorhynchus anatinus. The sequence continues at coordinate 69,564,215 of NC_041728.1, read as the reverse complement.
CATATCCCTCACACATAATTTTCCTCTATGCTTTTAAGAGTATTATAGAATAATGTACTGGAGAAATAGTTCAGAATTTTCAAATCTTCATTTTATTCAAAAGTTGTGATAAACTGAAAACGTATTTTATTATGTTGATTTCATAAGTACTTAAGTGAAATCTTCTCTACAAAATGGTTTCATAATTTGGTTCTTCAGCCTGCAGGAGCACAGCTTAGTCATTTCTCAACATTAACCATTAAAATGTTTACTGCTGGCCATTACCCTCACAAGAAACCAAGAACAAAGGGGAATAACTGGAAGACAAGCTAAAAAAGACAACCACCGCGTTAATGCAGCATAAATGATTATACCTGTCTTTTGTTCCAGAATCCTGAGTTGTTCCAAGCTGGTAGAGTATGTCTATTGTAGAATCAGATGATAAGCCATTTAGTCTTCCAAAAAGTAAAGGGCTATTCAAATCTTGTCATATAGAAGTAAGAGAAAAACAATTAGTAATCAATAGTGTCTCCGACTTAAAACTAATTTCGGAAAGAAACATTTTTAGAACACTGCTCTTAATCCAGTAAATTTATAGTAACTCAGTGATATTAAAAAGTAGACAACTTCTATTTCCTCCATTAGACTGTAAACACTTTGAGGGCAGGGACTGTGTTTATAATAAATGATGATAATAACAATTGTGCTATTTGTTAAGTGCTTATTATGTGCTGGACACTGTACTAAGCACTGGGGCGAATATAAGCAAATTGGGTCGGACGCAGTCCCTGTATCATATGGGGCTCACAGTCTTCATCCCAGTTGTACGAACGAGGTAACTGAGGAAAACCGAAGTGAAGTGACTTGCCCAAGGTGATAAAGCAGGCAAGTGGCAGAGCTGGGCTTAGAACCCATGTCCTTCTGACTTCTAGGCCGATTCTCTATCCACTAATAATAATAATAATAATGTTGGTATTTGTTAAGCGCTTACTATGTGCCGAGCACTGTTCTAAGCGCTGGGGTAGACACAGGGGAAGTAGGTTGTCCCACGTGGGGCTCACAGTCTTCATCCCCATTTTACAGATGAGGTAACTGAGGCACCGAGAAGTTAAGTGACTTGCCCAAAGTCACACAGCTGACAAGTGGCCGAGCCGGGATTCGAACCCATGACCTCTGACTCCAAAGCCCGTGCTCTTTCCGCTGAGCCACGCTGCTTCACTAGCCCACGCTGCTCTCACTTCTACCGACTGAAATCCCCCAAGCACTTGAGATAGTGCCCTGCACAAAGCGGTCAAGAAATACCACCGATGGATTGAGAATCGATGAGACTACTTCCAAGGGGCACTGACAGAACAAAGTAAAAACTAAAGAAACGAAAAAATGAAATGCTAACTTCTACGGTTCAACGAGGAATGGAAGTCAACTGAACCTCACCTGTGGGATCGCTGCCGGATGCCGCACAGTTTCTCAGGAGAATGTCAATCAACTTCAGCCCAATCCTCGTGGACTGCAGGCCGATTTTGACCAGCACGGCCTCGATGTTGGGTGAGTGCATGCCACAGTAGGGGGACATAAGCAAGGCGGCACACGTCTGCAGCAGATTGGCCGTGGGGGCGGCAGCACTCGCCATCATGTTTTCCAAATCACTCATGTGGGTGAGGCAGTGATGGAGTAACCGTAGCCACCCGATGCTGAAATGGTGAAGAATAGACCCACTGAGTACAACACTTGCCCCTTTGTCAGACTTCTCACAAATCAGATGAACAACTCCGGAGAGGAGACGTTCAGTTTTCATACCGTAACTTCTACTTTAAGATCTCAAAGGTACTTAGCAATTTGATTATACTGACCATCGAAATGCAATAGGCCAGTTTCAAATCTCAATGAAGAGTCGTTCTAAACTTTGAGTTACGTAGGCTGCTTGGCTGCCCAATGGAGCTTTATCTCAGTAGCTGCTTGGCTGCCCAATGGAGCTTTATCTCAGTAGCTGCTTGGCTGCCCAATGGAGCTTTACCTCAGTAATCTAGCCAATCACTCTCTATCTCCTGGTCCTTTCTGAATTCCAGTTTGTTGTTAGCTGGGAAACATTTTTTTTTTAATGGTATCTGTTAAGCACTTACTATGTTCCAGACACTGTATAAACTAAGCAGATTGGACGCAGTCCATGTCCCATGTGGGGCTCATAATCTTAATCCCCATGTTACAGATGATGTAACTGAGGCCCAGAGAAGTTAAATGACTTGCCCAATGCTACACAAAAGACAGGTGACAGAGTCGGAATTAGAATCCAGGTCCTCTGACTTCCAGGCCCCCACTCTTTCCACTAAGCTATGCTGCTTTTAGATTGATTAGCGCAATCATGCAAATTTAGCCACAGCATGCAGCCTGAATCAGGATACATCCAAAAAATAATAATAAAAAAAGGCAAGAAGACCTTGGACTGAAACTATTTTATTTCTTCAGATCACTGTCATATGATTAATCCGCATTTCCACAAAATGGAAATGTTGACAACACATCTTCAGACCGGCCAAGTTGTTTGGAGGCTCAGGGCTTCTTAAACTTAGTCACGTTAGCCTGACGTAGAACCAGGCAAACAAAAATTGGTAGCAATATGACTACCCAAAAAACAATCAAAACAAAGATGCCTAATTGCTAAGAAAACCATACATGGACATATTTCACATGATACTGAGACGCTTACCAACCTTTAAATAAATTACCCAATATTCAGTGTATCATAGTAAGATAAGAATGCTATTCCTCTTCAAGTGTTCCTTCAGTTAAAAGCTTTAAAATTAGAATTCTAGAAGTTGGTACAGGAAAAGAATATTCTTATGTCATACAATGATGCTGACCCACCTTGTTTTGGACACTTGATCTTCAGATGGCAGAAATGGATTATTAACCGTTGCTGAGGAAGTGTTTCCAAATGCTGTGAGGCCCAATAATTTAATCTGAGAGAGACCCAAGGTGCTAGCATCTCGAGGGCGATGAAGTCTAAGACAAACTGCAGAGGCCACTTCTGCTTTTACCAGCTGGATTTTTATGTATGTCAGGCCGCTGGTGATGACGGGAGTGGAGAGAGGGAGCATATTCACTCCATCTGCACTTATTTCAACAGATACCGAGGAAGGGCATGCTGCAAAAGAGGAACCGAAACAGTTACTGGAAAGACATTTGTTCAATGAGTGGTCTAAAGATCTGACAACCGTAATTCCTTGTTTCCCAACGGGGAAAAGCTCAAAGTGAGGAGTGGACCACACCATTCTATTATCTGACCAAAAGGCTATCGCGTCCAAACTTAGGAAAAACTATCCATTTGGGTGAGAGTGGTTGAAAAGACTGATACATGACTGAGAACCTAGAGCCCTAAGATGGTTCCCTTACTGCAACGATGTGTTTGTAATTAAAGACACTGACTTGGTCTGCAGAATTTATAGTGTAAGAAAAGTAGTTCACACTTGAAGAAGAGCCTGAGACAGAATGCTCACTGTGGGCGGGAAATGCATCTACCAAGTCCGTGGAACTGTACTCTTCCAAGCGTTAAGGACAACGCTCTGCACACAGTAAGTGCTAAATAGAGCAACTGAGTGCTTAAATGCCAGAGGTGGATACTGTAACTCCCTGGAAGAAAGGAATTTTGGGAGAAACCTGAATATTTTCATGCCTATAGAGGACATTTTAATGCATCATATACAGCCCAATGCATGCTACAAATGGATCAGTCCTTAGAAATCTGAAAGACTTATTGCTTCTTCCAAAGTGCCTGCCTGATGCCTAACTTCAGGAACTACGAGAATTTGGATCACTCTATCTTCCGGAAAATTTGCACGTAAAAATTAAGAAAACAGTACCTTTCAAAATTTACCTCCTTGGATTATGAGACACTGTTCCAATACTATCAAGATCTTAGACTGCTGCTTAGAAGTAGCTGACCTTAGGTTGGAAGACAAAGCAACTCACGGTGCGACTGTATCCGTGAGTTTTTGGATTGTCAGAGAGTGGAACCAGTGTTAACAGGAAAGGGCAGGAGATGGAAAGGATGTTAACAAGGCACAAGAGGCTAAAAAAAGTCTTAGGAAACGATGTTTACAGGCAGCAGCAGGTAAAACTTGAAGCTTCAAAAGTACTGTTCTTGAGTCGACAACAGCTATTCGCTATTCCTGTAATGAGTTATGACAATTTTTACTTTTATCTTTGATAAGAAGCACAGTCTCGTTATGGAACGGGGACAGGGTCAAGGCATTTCAAAACGGTTGGTCCTTTCCAATCAGTCTAGCTTTAGGTGAATGGAGGAAAAGCAAGGCATTTTACCATAGCGGTCCACTGTTCATTTCAGTGTGAACGAGAGAACACCACAAGGCTGGGCCAGTGGCTGGGTCCTGCTGACTGAAAGAGCAGAGGCAATGGGAGCTGGGGAGGTCTCTGTGGGGAAAAGCACAGATCTGTGGGGAGAAGTGTGTGGAAGAGAGGGCAGGAGAGGAGGCTTTAGTCAGAGAGGAGGGATTTTAGAGTTGGGGAGGGTAGAGAATGCACAGTGACTACAGTTGATAAGAGTGAATGTGTGTTCAACTTAGTGCATGGGTGAGGTAGGGTGGAGCAGGAGGTCAGTGAAGTTGAGGAATGATAGAAGGCGGGCAGAGGGAGGGTGGTCAGGAACATCTAGGTGAATATTGTGGTCCCCAGTGATCAACGTACGGATGGAGAAAGAGAAGGAATGTGAGAAAGGGATCGAAATGGCTCATTTTGATTTCTCGTTCTCATTTCTCACTCAGAAGAACTGATCTCCAAAGAGGACTTCATCGAATGTCAACGATCCAAAGAATCATTGCAAGAGGACAAAATAGATGAAGTTGTTGTGGTTTCTCTACCACCAGCTAAAACCTCGGGAAGCCATACATAGATTTTCAATGATGACTCAGAGGAGTTTATAGGTGTGCAGAAAAGTCAACAGAAATCAACACCTCTACTTCTGCAGAAACCTGAAAAGACTCAATCACATTACAATTTCTCATTTACTTAATTTACCTTAGGAAAGATTAAGCAATAAGCTTAATTAAGCAATCCCCCTGCAGTATATACCATCGGAAATAACTGCATATTAAGGAATGGATCCCAACTTCTAACGTATCAATCTACCGGACCCATGATACAATTAAATTTACAGGGACTCTCAACTGGGTGTGACATGGGATTTGCCTCTAGATGAAAACACTATTCTACAACTGAAACACACAAATAACTGTAAGCCTGTCAGCTTTCAACATTTCAGGGCTCCCTCACACACTGAGCTCAATTTTCAACATTTTCCCTTTTTCTACTGATACATTTTGAAGTTTTCCAGTCATTTTTGGCTTCAGAGAACGCACTCACTTGCTAGAGAGGCGAGGTGAGGCTGGATGTGAATCTCTTTTAGAAGAACGGCTGCCGGAAGGTGGATCGTCAGGTCACACCAGGCCTCTTCGGGTAGAAAGATGTACGACCAAGCAGCAGAGCGCGCTCTTCTGTGGGGTGGAGTAGCCTGTAACAGCACTTCAGCAGGTTGGGCAGTCGGGCTACTGGATGTGATCGTACCTGGAAGATACATTTTTAAGAAACCGATCCCATGAAAACTCAAGTCCCAAATGGATCAGAAGGACTTATATGACAGAAACCTGAAATGGGATTCTGTTACTGCGGGGGAACTACTAGAACTGGCCACCTCTGGCCACTTAACTTCTGGGTGTTCCAGGTAACTTCTGGCCAGTTAACGTCTTAACTGGCAAGTCACTTAACTTCTGGGTGCCTCAGTTCCCTCATCTGTAAAATGGGGATGAAGACTGTGAGCCTCACGTGGGACCACCTGATGACCCTGTATCTCCCCCAGCGCTTAGAACAGTGCTCTGCACATAGTAAGCACTTAAAAAATACCAACATCATTATTATTATTATTGTATATCCTTGTAACACAGCCAGGATGTTGACTGGTTCTCAGAAATGCCAGATATTTTCACCAGCACTTTCTACCAAATCATCGCGCAGAACAGAAGGGCTGCGGAAAGGGCCAGGGAGCCTTGAGAAGGAGCAGAGCAAGGGGCTAATGAGAGACCCAGGTGTGAGGAACCAATTGAGAAACAGCAAGGCATAGTGGACACAGCAGGGGCCTGGGAGTCAGAAGGTCATGGATGCTAATCCCGGCTCTGCTACTTGTCTGCTGTGTGACCTTGGGCAAGTCACTTTACTTCTCAGGGCCTCAGTTACTTTTTCTGGAAAATGGGGATTGAGACTGTGAGTCCCCTGTAGGACAAGGGACTGTGTCCCACTCCATTTGCTTGCATTCACCCCAGCGCTTAGAAGAGTGCCCGGCACATAGTTAGCACTTAACAAATACCACAATTATTAATTGGACCTCTCCCTGACCTTCTGCCTCCCCTATCGAAAACTATCCTAACCCGCTGGCTCTCTAGCTGCTTCTCCTCTTCCCACAGGCACCCTGTCCTCCATGATCGTGAGATCATAACTAGTAATAGTTAAGCTCTAACTAAGCTCTACGGAGACTAGTTAACTAGTCCGCACACTCCGAGACTGTGAGCCCGTTGTGGTCAGGGATGGTCTCTCTTTATTTGCTGTATTGTATTTTCCAAGCACTTAAAATATAGTGATCTACACACAGTAAGTGCTTAATAAATACTAATGAATAAATTGAACAAATAATAAAGACAGGACAGAACCAATTCTGCAAAAACCTATCAGTCTCGAAATAATGATAATGATAAAAATAATAACAATAATTCTGGTACTTAAGTGCCTACTAAGTGCCAAAGTGTAGGTACAAGTTAATCAGGTTGGATACAGTCCCTGTCCCGCATGGGGCTCATAGCCTCAATCCCCATCTTCCAGATAAGGTAACTGAGGCCGGAGAAGTGAAAGGACTTGCCCAAGGTCACACAGCAGATAAGTGGTGGATCCGGGATTAGAACCCATGACCTCTGACTCCGAGGCCTGTGCTTTATCCACTACTCCATGCTGCCTCTCATTTAGTTTTCAGCATTTAGGCTTAATAAATCAAGTTATTCCTAGCTAAAGAACTTGTACACAGGGCAGACCCACAGTGCTGGTCTTTGGCAAACATAAACACTTTCAGAGTGAAAAAAGTGTTGGAGAGGAATTTTACAGTTTCATTGGTTTGTTACCCCATTTCAAGTACATCCAGAGGAGTGCCACTGCCTCCTCCAATTCTGAAAGTTTCTTCTTCAAAACCGATTAAAGCTAATCAACTAAATATAAAATCTAGCATCAGAGGTAAATAATTTAGTACTTAGACCTTGAGAAGCAGTGTGGCTTAGTGGATGGAACACGGACCTGGGAGTCAGCAGGACCTGGGTTCTAGTCCCAGACCTGCAACTTGTCTGCTGTGTGACCTTGGGCAAGTCACTTCACTTTCCTGGGCCTCATTTACCTATCTGTAACATGGGATTAAGACTGTGAGCCCCATGTGGGACATGGACTGTGTCTCTCCTGATTACTCTGTATCTACCCAGCGCTTAGAATAATGCCTGGCACATAGGAAGCATTAAACAAAACACCATATTGTAAATAAACAAATAAAATAACTTTAGTTGGCATAATTACATTCAAAAACTTTTGCAACCAACTCCTGGATAGCATTTGGCCATTGAGAAGATGTGCTTCTATGGTAAATTCCTCAAGACATGCCTCAAATGAATTTATCTTACTAGACTGTGCTTCAGCTTCCTTTTAGCAAAACAACAGACAAACACCCTCACATTCATCTACAGCCCCCAGTTGTATTTTTTTTTTTAAATCAATTTTCCTTGTCACAGCGAAAACCCCACTACAAAACATACTTATTTTCAACATTATTGAAAATGATCATTAAATGAACTGTACAAAACAAACACTTGCTTTGAAATTCAGTGAGACTCTCCTACCTAGTGGGGCAAAATTGTGGATCCCTTCCGCGTTGTCCGGTTCAGACGCCAGGACTCTTGCCTTCAAACTGCTGTCGGCAGTTTTGCTGGGCCCGGAGTCGAGGAATTTCATAATAGTCGATACCATACTTCTCGCCGTATTTACTATAGCTCTTGTACTGGTCACCATGTTGTTGCAGATGAGCTGAACGCCCCCTGAAGTGGAAGAGAAAGATAAATGTGGAACTGTAACCATCAGGTGGTCTGACGCTTAAAGAGAGGTTATCCGGATGACTGACATAAGTGCGCCTCGACAAAGGGATAGATAGATGCAATTCCAATGATAAAGCTAAATGACAGCAGCTCCCCCCAAATTTTACTAGTACATATTTTGTCTCTCACCCATATCATGGAAAGCTTTCAGTGCCTCACTGGTGTCCAAAACTCTCAGGATGAACCATAACAGGGGCTCGGATAACTGACAGGTAGCGAGTGAACCCTGGAAGACGAAGAAATTCTTCATTAAAAGACTACGACAAAACAGGTATACCCCTCCACTCTAAGAAACTAAATTAGACCCTTCACCAGAAGCCCTACAAAACAATCACAGTGTGATTTAAAAACCGTGGACAACAACTCCCGGAGATTGAAACTGCAGTTGTGAAGTTCTTGGTCTTCCCAGAGAAGTCAGAGTGTGAGGTTTTCAACCATCGTTGAAAAGAGATTCATCGGGAGCACGCTTTCCTTTCGCCCACCTCTCTCACCCAATTATTTTACTTCTAAAAAAAAGGTGGAGGGAAGAAGAGCGGAGAGAGATCCCCCCCTTCCGTTTCTGCTGCTCTACTACTCGCACTAAAGAACGCTCACTGAAAACAACTGTCATTAGCACTGCCATTTTCCACAGTGTGGGCTGCTGGAACTGCTTCTTGCCGTGCTATGGAAAGCTGACAGCGGCAGGAGCAGTTTCTCCTGATATGCATTTATGTTCATAATGTATTTATATTGAATATTTCTACAAGGGCATTAGAAATTAAGCGTATTTCTGCAGGGTTATAAGACCGCAGCCCAGTTAGAAAATGCTGGTACATGTTTTTGATGTTTAAGACATCCTTAAAGGACGCTCATTTAAGGCCACGTTTTAAGCACGACCTGAACCTGAGCACACGGTAAAAAGCATCACCCTTTCTCTTCCGCGGCTAAAGCATTTTTTAAGTCATCGACATTCCGATTTGATATGCTCCCTGAGAATAATTAGCGAGAAGTAGTTTTAGACAATGGGAGCCTAATGCCTATTACTTTGTAAGCATCTAATTAGTGTTCAATAAATGTCTGGGATACTCTAATTGTGCCAAGACCGCATTTCTTATTTACAGTAGTTTTCCGTCCTACTCGTGAACTTTCTATCACTACAAAGGAAAGTGCAGTTGTAACGCAAAGCTAAATTCCGCACTGATTTCCAAATGCCCTCAATTAAAGCGTGCCATATTCATTACTGACGACAATACGATCTTTCGTGCATAATGACCAGCACCGCCATTATACCTATCCCCCGCAGCTCAACACTCGCCCCTTCCCAATCTATGTGAGGGATGTCTTCTCTTCCCTGACGTGTCCCATCTGCGGTGTTTCAAAAGAAGTAACTCGGAGAGCCGTAACGAGGCTAAATAGAACTTACTTGTCTTCCCATATATCCACAGGCCATGTAGGTTAGGATCGGTTGCAGCATCACCTGTACCGTGGTTGATTTTTTACTGAGGGTTGTCAGTATGGTAAACAACCCATCCCCAACTGATATGGCATCCAATCCACCGTGGAAGTTTTCATGCTTGGTGAGATGGAGGCCACTGGCACCTAGTAGTGATAAAGAGTTCTACGTGAAACAAAGAGCTGTGTTGAGGCAAGAGCACATGCTTAGCTACACCGGTCATACATTATTGTGAATAGATACAATGTGCAAATGCGAGGACAACATGTGTCCATCACATCATTATCAAGGATTGCTCTGGCAAATCGAATCGCCTGCGATTTTATGGGGATGGGCAAGAAAGTGCTAACAATGGTGGGGGCAAACAGGGCCACTCTGGAAGTCAGGCTGCTCAGAAAGGCAGTGTGGCCCGGTGGAAAAACCACAGGCTTGGGAGTCAGAGGACCTGGGTTCTAATCCCAGTTCCGCCACTAACCCACTGTGTAACCTTGGGGAAGTTACTTCACTTTTCTGGGTCTCAGTTCTCTTATCGGCAAAATAGGGATGTAATACCTGTTCTCCCTTATGTGAGCCCCATGTGGATGGGACTTGATGATCTCAGATCTACTCCAGTGCTTACTACAGAGCTTAGCAAGTAGTAAGCACTTCACAAATGCAACTGTTATTACTATTACTATTGTTATTATTATTTTCCACATAGTGCCTGTAACGCGAATACCCTAAAAACCTGCTCTTCAGATACTGAGGGTCTTAATTCTCATCAATGACAAAAATGCAGCATAAAGGTTTGTAACCTTCCAAGACGCACAGTTAATCAGTAATGGAGTTGGCAGCAAACGAAAGGATTCCAGATCTCCAACCCAGGATTCTAGACGGCAGATTTTACTACTAGGCGGGTGGTTTCAGAAATGGCAGGGACAATGTTTTGGGGTTTTTAATTTTATTTTATTAGGCTTACTAAGAGTAGAATTACTGAAGTGATATCTCAGTTTGATATAAGTGATTAAAAATGGAAAATATAATAATAATTATAATAATAATGGTATCTGTTAAGCGCTTATTATGTGCCAGGCACTGCACTAAGCACTAGGGTGGATACATGCAAATCAGGTTGAACACAGTCCGTCCCACCTGGGGCTCACAGTTTCAATCCCCTAATAGAACCCATGTCCTTTCGACTCCCAGGCCCTCTTCTTGGATACCAAAGAAGCGTAATACACACATTTTACCCAACTGTCCCGTCGCCTACACCTAGCTCTCCTCCCAAGGTAGACTGCAAGGCATTCCAAAATCCACGACCAAAATCTGGAAGCAAAACATGCGCTTTTCTCCTGTCCTTTCCCCGAGAAATTTTAAGTGTAAAGATCACATTAGGCCAAAAGTGAGCTTAGCCAAAAAAGCCAATCAATGATACTGAGAGCTTACTGCGTGCAGAGGATGTTACGAAGTGCTTCAGAGTGTACAATTTTAACAAGAGATGCCAAACATGTTCCCCGCCCCAAGGAGCTATTAGAGTCTAGAGGGGCTGGTCAAAAATGCACTTAGACCCCTCTGGACCCTAAGCCTTCTAGAGCGTCCATTTTCCTGCAGGTTTAGGGGGGCCTGCTCACTACCCCAAGTCCCACTGCCCCTCTTGCTCGCACCACTCTACGGCTGAAGGCATCTCCCCAAAGACGCAGAGGTCACTGGGGCCTAGCCTACCACCCCCTTCCTGGGAAAATATAAGTACTCAGGAAGTAATGAATGACCGCAAACCCAACCTCATTTTAGTTTCAGGTTATTCCCTGATTTCTCATATACTACAGCAATCTTAAATCCTTATGTCACAGAATTATGGTTTATAGAAAATGTTTCTAATCACAATTCTGAAAACCAAAAACCAAGAGTCCACCCTTATTGTTAAAACAATCTAAAGCTGATAGGATATTGAGTTTTTAAAGTTAATTTAATTATCCTGAGAAACTTGGGTGAAAAATTGGGATAATAAAGGTAGTTTTAAAGGATCCCTTTATGGACTAAAGTAATTATTCATAAAGTATTTTATTGATGCATATTCATCTTCTGCTATGTAGAACATGCTGCATGAATTGAAGCTATAAAAATATTTTAAGGAAGAGAAAAAGTGATTCGCTTGGACAGAGCTTCATGATTAGACAGACCATATGCAAAATGTCTTATAATCATTCCCAACATAGATTGATGGTTTGAGGCTACTGAACACACTACGCATTCAATGAATACCACTGACTGATCGATTGATTGTGGATTAGAGAGGTGTTTCTTCATTTTAAAAAGATGAAGAATGGAAAAAGTGGGGTAATCAGTTTTGTTCCTCCTTGCCCTCCCCGAGTAACAATAGTTAGATATCACATCAGCAAAAAACCATTCAACTTGGCAGGGAAGCTGCTTGACCCAGTGGAAAAACCAAGGGCCTCAAAGTGCTTTCTGGGTGATCCTGGGCAAGTCATTTTAAGTTTTCTCTGTCTCAGTTTCTACATTTGTAAAATGAGGATATAATACCTGCTCTCCTTCCTACTTAGATAAGGAGTCCCATTTGGGATGGGACATTGTATTTGACTCGATTAACTTGTCTCTATCACAGCGCATGGAACAATGCTTACTATAGCCGGTGCTTAAATACTATAATTATTGATTATAATTATTAAAACAACAGTCAAAACAATATGCAACTCTTCTTAAATTCAGCTGATAATAATAATTTGGTATGCGTTAAGGCGCTGCTCTAAGCACTGGGGTAGATACATGCAAATCGGGTTGGACACAGTCCTTGCCCACTTGGGGCTCACAGTCTCAATTCCTATTTTACAGACGAGGTAACTGAGGCACAGCAAAGTTACTTGACTGAGGTCACACAGAAGACACTTGGCCTAGCAGGAATTAGAACCCATGACCTTCTGACTCTCAGTCCCACACTCTATCCACTACTCCATGAATGATGCTCTTCAAGGACACAATCGATAATGTTCGTATTTGTTAAGCGCTTACTATGTGCAGAGCACTGTTCTAAGCGCTGGGGGAAGATACAGGGTCATCAGGTTGTCCCACATGAGGCTCACAGTTAATCCCCATTTTCCAGATGAGGTTACAGGCACAGAGAAGTGAAGCGACTTGCCCACAGTCACAGAGCTGACAAGTGGCAGAGCTGGGATTCAAACCCATGACCTCTGACCCCCAAGCCCGGGCTCTTTCCATTAAGCCACGCTGCTTCTCTTGAATCAAGCACTGGACACTGGAATGGAGTCAAGACGATGAGTTTTTTCAGTATCAACTGGGATTTTTGAAATGAGAAAAGAGTACCGTCGAAAATAACCACTTCCTGACACAAAGTCAATTAACCCAATCGACGGAGTGACCGGAAAACTAAACCTCCGGTTGGCTGCCAGAAGTAAGTTTCTAACCCATCGGGTCTGTTCAGGGCCGATCGAGAAAAAATACGTACCGATTATCATGGCCATAGCACTGCTATTACACTGGCCCAGGGCGGATAAAATCTGACTCATAATTTGCTGGTTGGCCAACACTAAGTCAGCCACGTACGCGGTGGACCCTTGGCTGCTGGGACCGCCGCCGTTACCGTCCTTCCCACCCGAGACCTTCTCTTCGTCGGAAACACTGTCGGAGGCGCTGCTGGCCGCTGCCGCTCGAGCGCTGTACTCCCTGTCACCCGAGAGGGGCAGCTGCACCAAAATGTTCACCAGCTTCAACAAATCAAACATGAGCTGGTCCCTTGTCATTTCCCCGCACACCGCCTTGGCGTCGCCGGGGCGGATGATGTTGGCGAAGAGCCCCCCGAAGCACGCTCGGGCGCCCACGGAGCTGTCCGACCCGCTGCGGGACATCACTTTGTCGGAGCAGGTGATGTAGTGGTGCACCAGAAAGGTGATGGATTCGATCACTGCCGAGATGGTGCTCACGGAAACAACTTCAAAATTCTGTTCCAGCGTGAACTCCAAGAGCTTAACTTGAGCGTCGAGAGGTCCTTGGCCTGTCTGGAAAGCACCTCTGCAAAAAGGAAAAGGCAGAGAGATAAACATTCAATTCAGGGCAACAATCGTCAGTGTGAGAAACGGCGTTACGGGAGAAGTACAGTCGGGAAATCCACTACGCATGAGAATACAAAACTCATGTATTATTCATGTTTTATGGGCTCGCTGGTAATTTACTTTTGATTCCATTTAGATTTTCATGCATTTTTCAGCCTATTTGATTTTTCTTTCTTTTACAGCTTTTCAAAAATACATGAGTGTAAGTTACGTCAAGCGTCTGCCAAGAATTGTTAAATGACAACGACAAAATATACATCTGTATTTTCCGGTTGGACAGGGCCAAAGCTGCCTATCTGTAAGGAGAACTCAAGGGGTGACTCGAGCAGAGGGACCCTAAAGTCTTGTGGGATGGCGAAGTGGCAAGGTTATCTTTTGACTCCCTATTTACTCTGCAGAAGAAGGTTTTTTTTACAAAAGATTGATAATATACTGATTAAAGATGCTCAAAGATTTCTATGGAGAGCCACAAAAACATGCTTCTTGGAACAAATGAATATAAATTCCTTGTTTGTCTTGTTGGTTCCTTCCATGACACTGCAGGGTTCTCTAGAATGTTGTTTTAAATCCTGAGATGCCTAGTTTACAGAGCAAGAACTGATAAGTGACATCTGTAGGGGGCCCAAATGGAGATGACCAGGGAAAAATACAAAATGGGAAGCCCAAAGATGCATGACACTATTCATTCAATCAAATTTACTGAGTGCTTACTGAAAGCTCACCTCCTCCAGGAGGCCTTTCCAGACTGAGTCCCCCTTTTCCTCCTCCTCCACATCGCCCCTACTCCCTCCCTGCCCCACAGCACTTGTGTATATTTGTACATATTTATTATTCTATTTATCTTGTTAATGATGTGCATGTATCTGTAATTCTATATCTATTTTGATGCTACTGATGCCTTTCTACTTGTTTTGTTGTCTGTCTCCCCCCTTCTAGACTGTGAGCCCACTGTTGGGTAGGGATTACCTCTACCTGTTGCCAAATTGTACTTTCCAAGAGCTTAGTACAGTTCTCTGCACACACTAAGCGCTCAATAAATACAATTGAAGTGTGCAAAGCACTGTACTAAGTGCTTGGGAGAGCACATCATAACAATAAACAGATATGTTCCCTGCCCACAACAAGCTTATAGTCAAGAGACACTATCCTTCATAATCTCTCTCAATTAATTCTGCCAACTGATGGGCACACTGACTCCTCAGATAATTTGTGTGAAGAGCTGTCCCGTCCATTGATGACTGAATCCTTGAACAAGGGGAAAGATCAAGGTAAAACTCTGGACTCGTAGTTCAGTTTTCTCTCAGTGGGTCCAGCCATAAGCTATATTTAATAGATCAATTTCTCCAGTGCTCCCATCTTTTCTCCCCACTATAAAAAATATCCAGCAGTAGCTAATGTTTTGGAGTCAGAAATAACTGAATTCATATTTCTACAAGTGCTATGGATGGGTATAAAGACATAAGTGTTGGAGGGCGGTGGGGGGACTGTTGAGTCACTACAATTTGTGGTGTTGAGAAGATGTCCTAATGCGGGTGGGGTTTCGGGAAGACTTTGAAGAGCCATGTTCTGGTGGATTTGGGGACCAAGGAGGAGGGGACAGAGGTACAGGCTTGAGGGGATGGAGGTTGGACAATGAGAACAAAGTCCAGTGAAAAGGCAAGCTGGAGAAATGACAGAGATGGGGGAAAAGAGGGTGAAGAGAGCCAATATGTAAGATGAAGGGAGTTGCTGGAGAGCCTCGATGTCCACTGAAATCAGTTTCTGCATGATGCAGAGGTAAACTGGAAGCCATTACTCACACTTTGTCCAAGAAAACCAACTGATCAGAATGTCTTACACTAATGGAGTCATTTTTGAAATAGTTCAGATTTGATCGGGAAAGAACGAGGCAGCATTCAATTTTACCTTTCTGTTGAAAGTATATGAATTAACTTTAACAAAAATTCACTGAACATCTGAGGACAAGTTGAAGAAAGGTGCACTTGTAATCGGGTAAGAAATTCTTGCATAGCTTGTGTAGCTGTTGGTCCAACCTGATGGGGAATAAAATGATTTGAGAAAGATAAGTGGTTAAACATAATGTAATAAAAGAGAGAAAAAGCAATGCATCACGAGTAAATTTCTGGGTTAATTTCTGAACATTATCAGGATGGATAATATCAAGCAGCAATTTTTAGCAGCTCTTGATGGCTAACCCTGCCTCGTCAAACATACATTCATTCATTCATTCAATAGTATTTATTGAGCGCTTACTATGTGCAGAGCACTGTACTAAGCGCTTGGGATGAACAAGTCGGCAACAGATAGAGACAGTCCCTGCCGTTTGACGGGCTTACGGTCTAATCGGGGGAGACGGACAGACGAGAACAATGGCACTAAACAGCGTCAAGGGGAGGAACATCTCGTAAAAACAATGGCAACTAAATAGAATCAAGGCGATGTACAATTCATTAACAAAATAAATAGGGTAACGAAAATATATACAGTTGAGCGGACGAGTACAGTGCTGTGGGGATGGGAAGGGAGAGGGGGAGGAGCAGAGGGAAAAGGGGAAAATGAGGCTTTAGCTGCGGAGAGGTAAAGGGGGGATGGCAGAGGGAGTAGAGGGGGAAGAGGAGCTCAGTCTGGGAACGCCTCTTGGAGGAGGTGATTTTTAAGTAAGGTTTTGAAGAGGGAAAGAGAATCAGTTTGGCGGAGGTGAGGAGGGAGGGCGTTCCAGGACCGCGGGAGGACGTGACCCAGGGGTCGACGGCGGGATAGGCGAGACCGAGGGACGGCGAGGAGGTGGGCGGCAGAGGAGCGGAGCGTGCGGGGTGGGCGGTAGAAAGAGAGAAGGGAGGAGAGGTAGGAAGGGGCAAGGTGATGGAGAGCCTCACTCTAGGTGAGGAGTTTTTGTTTGGAGCGGAGGTCGATAGGCAACCACTGGAGTTGTTTAAGAAGGGGAGTGACATGCCCAGATCGTTTCTGCAGAAAGATGAGCCGGGCAGCGGAGTGAAGAATAGACCGGAGCGGGGCGAGAGAGGAGGGAGGGAGGTCAGAGAGAAGGCTGACACAGTAGTCTAGCCGGGATATAACGAGAGCCCGTAATAGTAAGGTAGCCGTTTGGGTGGAGAGGAAAGGGCGGATCTTGGCGATATTGTAGAGGTGAAACCGGCAGGTCTTGGTAACGGATAGGATGTGTGGGGTGAACGAGAGGGACGAGTCAAGGATGACACCGAGATTGCGGGCCTGCGGGACGGGAAGGATGGTCGTGCCATCCACGGTGATGGAGAAGTCTGGGAGCGGACCGGGTTTGGGAGGGAAGATGAGGAGCTCAGTCTTGCTCATGTTGAGTTTTAGGTGGCGGGCCGACATCCAGGTGGAGACGTCCCGGAGGCAGGACGAGATGCGAGCCTGAAGGGAGGGGGAGAGGACAGGGGCGGAGATGTAGATCTGCGTGTCATCTGCGTAGAGATGGTAGTCAAAGCCGTGAGAGCGGATGAGTTCACCGAGGGAGTGAGTGTAAATGGAGAACAGAAGAGGGCCAAGAACTGACCCTTGAGGAACTCCAACAGTTAAAGGATGGAAGGGGGAGGAGGCTCCAGCGTAGGAGACCGAGAATGATCGGTCAGAGAGGTAAGAGGAGAACCGGGAGAGGACAGAGTCCGTGAAGCCAAGGTGAGATAACGTATGGAGGAGGAGGGGATGGTCGACAGTGTCAAAGGCAGCAGAGAGGTCAAGGAGGATCAGAATGGAGTAGGAGCCATTGGATTTGGCAAGAAGGAGGTCATGGGTGACCTTAGAGAGAGCAGTCTCGGTAGAGTGGAGGGAACGGAAGCCCGATCGGAGGGGGTCTAGGAGAGAATGGGAGTTAAGGAATTCTAGGCATCGATTGTAGACGACTCGTTCTAGGATTTTGGAAAGGAAGGGTAGTAGGGAGATAGGACGATAACTGGAGGGGGAAGTGGGGTCGAGAGCGGGTTTTTTTAGGATGGGGGAGACGTGGGCATGTTTGAAGGCAGAGGGGAAGGAGCCCTTGGAGATTGAGTGGTTAAAAATAGAAGTTAAGGAAGGGAGGAGGGCAGGGGCGATGGTTTTAAGAAGGTGAGAGGGAATGGGATCCGAGGCGCAGGTGGAGGGGGTGGCACTTGCGAGGAGGGAGGAGATCTCCTCTGAGGATACTGCAGGGAAGGATGGGAAAGTAGGGGAGGGGGTTGTTGGGGGGGAGGGGAGAGGCGGAGGGGTGACTTTGGGGAGCTCAGACCTGATCGTGTTGATTTTCGTGAGGAAATAGGTGGCCAGATCATTGGGGGTGAGAGATGGGGGAGGGGGAGGAACAGGGGGCCTAAGGAGAGAGTTAAAGGTCCGGAACAATCGGCGGGGGTGACGGGCATGGGTGTCGATGAGGGAGGAGAAGAAGCTTTGCCTGGCGGAGGAGAGGGCAGAGTTAAGGCAGGAAAGGATAAATTTGAAGTATCATACCATACCATACCATATCCACTCATTTTTCTCCTCTCTGATATAAATAGCCACCAAACTTTGAGGTTAGCATCTGCAAAATTTTGTTAGTCCTGCCCAAGCTTGCAATGACACCTATGGATCAATATTCAGTTTTTACTAAAATTCTAACATGCAGATCAATCACTTTCAAATGAGGTCCAACCTGTCTAGCTCTTGGGTCCCCGAGCCAGTGTTTCTCCACAGAGGCGGTTTACCCTTATAGTGACAACAAACTCTTTTGACATTTAAGAACGCAATAGTGAGAGTCCACCTCCACCTTCTGTAGACAGAATGAGTTCTAGCAACTGAGAGTATTTATCGAGCGCCTATACTGTAAGCAGAGGACTGAATTAAGCAGTCGGGGGATTACAATAGAATTAGTAGACAGGAACCATACCCTCCAGGAGTTTAAAATCTAGCTGGGGAGACAGACATTAAGATCAAGTGAGCTACTCAACAGACAGGGTCCGTGTCTAATTCCCCTCTTTCTATTCTTTCCCAGGGCTCAGTATGGTGTTCTGCACCCAGAAGGCACTTATTACTACCACTACCAACTAACAGAGCTTAGATGTAAGTATGCGAGTGCTTCTGGATGGGTAAGGTCGAGGATGGTGAATATTTTTATCCAAGTGTGGGTGGTGCTGAAGTGGCAACTGGGAAAATGGAAAGATGAGAAATTAATTAGGAAAGGCCTCCTAAAGGAAATGTAATTTTTAAAGGGCATGAAGATGGGTGGGAGGAAGGAAGACTGGTGTATCAGATGCAGACGAGGGAGTTCCAGCAGGAGAGAGGGTCTGAGAAAGTTGTCAGCATTAAGAGAGGTGAGAATAAGGCATACTGGGTAGCACGGCTTGCGAGGAAGAGAGGGTGTATGGGAGTGTAGTGGTAGAAAAGAGTGGATAAGCAGGAGGGAGAGAACTGGGTGAGCATCTTAAAACGGATGGTCAGGAGTTGGGGTTTCTGCCCTAAGGGGAGAGGGATGGATGCTTGGGTGAACTGGCCAATCCAAAATTCTTTTAAATAATGGGATTTTCAAGACAATACCTTCACAGAATAGAAGACTGATAGGGTGGTATAAAGGTCTTTTATTATAAATGCAGAGTCTATCCAAAACTGAGGAAAAAAACTGAAAACTTTCACCCTCTAGGGAGCTAAAGACATCAATGCTGCAGTGAATCACCTAGGAATGATGTCATAATCACATACACCTATAGCTGTTTCAGTTAGTTGTGAATTTCGCGGGATCATTAACCTCCTGTGGAGACAGTTTGATGGCTATTTCATTTGAACCAATCCCAATATAATTTTGGCAATTTTTACTTTGTTTCTCTTCTGCCACTCTAGAGAAGAATAAGCCCAACACACATCTTTGTCTCAATATGAGTCACTGCAGTGTATGCGTAGTTTTATCTTAACTGATAAACACTACTGTTTTCTTAAACTGACATGGCGTTTAGAAAGAGAGACAGAGAGAGAGAGAATCCCATGACACTATGAGATATGACAGACATGTTTAGAGTACTTTCAGGCACACTCCAAGCATTTCAACAAACTCAAAACACATACAATTTGGAAAAACAGAAGCTGAGAGGACTTCAAGAGAGAACTCAGGACTACTATTTCAGTACAGAACTTGGCCAAAGCCATTACACCTCTAAATTCTGGGCTCTATACGCAGATATCAGGGACCCCACTGCTATGTCTTATCACGGGCAAGGGACTGACCGGGTATCCCCATTCAGAGTGAATAGAAAGTAAGTCCTTTCTTGCTGTCTAAAGAGAGCAGCCCCTCCAGACTGTGAGCTCCTGTGCGCAGGGAATAGGTCTATTTATTATATTGTACTCTCCCAGGTTGTTAGTACAATGTTCTGCACACATTCAGCGCTCAAAAAATACGACTGCATGAATTAACGAAGAGCGGCCTTCCGCTGCAGGTCAAGGCCGGCAGCACTCAGCACTACTGTTTGGCTACAAAGTATCCAATACCTTTCCATTGGTTTTTTATTGTTATTATTATTATTTTAAAGAGGATACTGCAGTTGTTCAGGTGTCCACCAATATAATCTTTTGGCGCTTGACTTCCCTTTTTTTTTTTAAATGGCATCTGTTAAGTGCTTACTATGTGCCGGGCCCTGATCTAAGTGCTGGGGTAGACAAGAGATAATCAGGATGGCACGGTCCCTAACATGGGGCTCACAGTAATACTCCCCATTTTCCAGATGAGGTTAACTGTGGCCCAGAGAAGTGAAGTGACTTGCCCAAGATCAAAGAGCAGACAAGAGGCGGAGTTGGGATTAGAACTCAGGTCCTCAGATCCCGAGGCCCGTGCCCTATCCCCTAGGTCACGCTGCACCTACTGCACTTTTGCTGGATGTCTGCAAGCAGCTCGAAGACACCCGACAACTCCGGTGTGAGGCTGTGTGGCCGGGGCTTCCGGCAAGACAGGTGTGACAAAGAAACCACGCGGTGTATTGCTCCCCAGAGACCCAGGCTGTCGGCACTAATTCTCCGTCTCTGAACGCAGTTGACAGCACCGGCTCTTCAGAAGCCACTGATGGCTCGGTCGCCTTTGTGATTCACTTCTGGAAAGTTACGGGAGCGGCACTGACAGGCCGGACGCCACGGACTCTGAGAATGACTCACAAAGCGAGGCCTAGAGTGACTGTAGGCGGCTGAAAAGGAAATATATCCCAGATCCCTATAAAAGGCTCAGTGAACAAAGCTTACTATATTTCCGGAAAACTGATTGAGGAGGCTCTGATCAGCTAGAGATGGTGGCGGTGGCAGCCAAGTCTCGGGCGCGACCTTCTTTCCCCATCAGACTCTCCTCTTCCTAGTCCTCTTCCCACATGCCTCATCGATTTATTCCCAAACCTAACAACCCCCACTCAATCAATAGTGTTTCTTGTGCCCCTACTTTGCTGAGCTCTCTACTAAGTTCTTTCGGGAGTACAGGCAGGGTGGTCTAGTGGATAAGAGCCGGGGCCTGGGAGTTGGAAGTACCGGTTTCTCATCCCGCCTCAACCACTTGTCTGCTGCGTAACCTTGGGGAAGTCACCTCACTTCTCGGTGCCTCAAGATTATTTTCAAGCTCCCAAAGGGTACAGATCCAAATAGATGATGCAGAAGGGAGAGGGAATAATTGAGGCAAAGAGGACTTAATTGGGGAAAGCCTCTTGGAGGAGGGGTGACACTAATAAGGTTTTTGAAAGTGGGAGAGTGCTGTTCTGGTATATATCGAGGGGGAGGGAGTTCCAAGCCAGAGGGAGGCCCTGGGGAAAGGGTGAGATCGACAAGAATGGAACACAATGAGTAAGCTAGCACTAGAGGAAGTGTGTGGGTTGGGCTATAGTAGATCAGTGAGGCAAAGTAGGAGGCAAAGTGAGCCAACTGAGTGCTTTGACGCCGATGGTAAGTACTTTCTGTTTGATGAGGATGTTGGCGGGAAACCGTTGGAGGTTCTTGAGGAGTAGGAAGGTGAAGGCTGAACTTTTTTTGGACAAAGGATCTGGGCAACAGAGTGAAGTAAGGACTGAAGTAGGGAGCGACAGGAGGCAAGGAGGTCGGCGGGGAAGCGGACGCAGGAGTCAAGGCAGCATCGACCAGCATTTTAACAGTTTGGATGGAGAGGAAAGGGTGAATTTTGGCAATGCCGTGAAGGTAGAACCGACAGGATATGGCGAGAGACTGAATATGTGGGTTGAATGAGAGAGATGAGTCGAGGATAACGCCTGGGTTGTGGACTTGTGAAACATGGAGGATGGTGATGCTGTCTACAGTGATGGGAAAGTCGAACGAAAGCAAGGGTCGGGGTGGGAAGACCGGGGTGGGAAGACGAGGAGTTCAGTTTTTGGACACGTTTCGTGGGACCCTCAAGCAGACATGTCGTGAGGAAAAAGGACAAGAAGAAGCGTGGCTCAGTGGGAAGAGCCCAGGCTTGGGAGTGAGAGGTCGTGGATTCTAATCCCCGCTCTGCCGCTTCTCAGCTGTGTGACCTTGGGCAAGTCACTTAACTTCTCTGTGCCTCACTTACCTCATCTGTAAAATGGGGATGAAGACTGTGAGCCTTACGTGGGACAAGCTGATTACCTTGTATCTACCCCAGTGCTTAGAACAGTGCTTGGCACATAGTAAGTGCTTAACATATACCACAATTATTATTATCAATTATTATTACAACAAAGAGCTCTACTGACATGTCTCAAGGAAGCAAGCAAGTTAAATTTTATGATGCCAGCCTAATATTTTCAGAATTTGATCGTCTCCTTTGTATAGAGCACTGTGCCAGGCACTGGGAAACATATGGCAGAAGCAAAAGACACGATCTCTACTTTTAAAGAACAATATTAATATTTCCCAATCCACAGTCCTCAAATCCACTGCACTGAGTTTTGGGAAAGAGAGTTCACTTAAGGATTTTTCTTCTATCTTAACAGACTATGTTATCCTCAGAAATAGCATAAGTAAGCAAAACCTCTAGAACTCCAGTCCTACATCTACACAGCGCAGGTGTTCTCGGGAAACAAGTACCGGATTTAAACAGTCTACATTGATCAAATTACTCAAAGGTCTTCGAATCTCCATTTCACTAAGGAGAAGCAGCACATGAGACAATCAATTGGGGAAACGATTTGACAATATAATCGCAAAGACAAAGTTTAAGAACTTAACTTTTGTTTAAAGTTTGACAGTACAATCTACTATTGCCAATAGTTATATTACCTGTGGGCTGTGTTGATTTGTTCCGTGAGGATTAGTGCCGGAAAGAAACTTTACTAACACGTGAATGAGGTTAGGATCTGAAACCAACAGATGAGCGGTGCTTTCCTGAGCCACAAGGGCACTGCTTGGACCAGCTAGCAGAAACAAAAGAAAAGACTTGTTCATAATGGAATCTTCGCCAGTATTTCATCCCATGAAATATGTGTACTTATGAGTTTCATCTTCATCTTCTTTTGTGTGATGTACAGAACTTATATTTGCTCAGTAAACTGCAATCTCACAATCAGTCTTCAATCAATCCATCAGTGGTATTTATTGAGTGCTACTCTGTGTAAGTTCTTGGGAGAGTTCAATATAACAGAATTGGCAGACATGTTCCCTGCCCACATCGAGCTTACAGTCTACAGTCTCCTTTGCTTCCCATCCTAATTCCAACCAGCTCCATTTCCTACTATCTGCCCATCAGCTATATTCATTCATTCAATCGCATTTATTGACCACTTACTATGTGCAGAGCACTGTACTAAGCGCTTGGAATGGACAATTCGGCAACAGACAGAGACAATCCCTGCCCAATGATGGGCTCACAGTCTAATCGGAGGAGCTATATAGCTCTACTCCCCTGCCCCCTGCCCCGGAAACGTTTTTTCCAAAACCCTCTTTAAACTTCCGGGAATAACTTAGTGCAACTCCTCAACGCACAAAGGACAGCGGCTGGACTCTATGAGCATTTGCCTAATAAATCCAGAACGAAAGACTGTGTGTGAATGGACGGCCATTTCTTCCACTGCTCTTTCCCACTGAGCCTCTTCCCTTCTAGGAGATACAGTGAGAGCAGCCCAGGGACAAAAACACAGGAGGCCTGAGTCCCTGGGACTCTTCAGTTCTGGGGCTGAGAGCTGGAGTTTCCCAAGAGTCAGAAGTGATTTAGAGCTGCAGTAATGGGAGCAGGCAACTATCGGCCTTCCACTCACTATTCCCTGCACACAGTAAGCGCTAAATGAATACGATTGAATGAATGAATATTCCCCCCCACTGGAGAAAAGCTCCACCCAAGGCATTTGCTTTACTTATTCTTTAGCTGATGCCCAAAAAACTGTACAATAGTTATCAGATATTTTCACGGTGGACCACGGAAACTCTTCAATCAAATCATACACAAGTTCGGAAATAGAAATAAGCATGTTAACTCCACCTTCCATGACAAATGAAATATGCTGCATTATGTGCTTCAATCTCAGTTAGTATTCAAATGAAACCATTTTCTCCTACATGGAGACAAGTGAGTCAAAGAATGCATGAACCAATTGCCAAATTTAAGAACAGGAAAAAAAAAGTCACAAAACCAGCCCTGGGCTGTGTCTAAAGAGGGCTAAACGAGTGATCTATATCCAAAAAAACCCAAAAAACAAAAAAACCCCGTCCAACATTTCTTAATGATGAGAATGTTGACACCTCTCATCCGACGAAACAAAGGAAAATGTGAAACTAGTTCTGTGACCACTAGCTGAAATAGTTGATAGCTGATTGCTTAGAAATGTATATATAACATTGAGAGTTGGGAATGGGACTTTTTTATGGTATGTGCTACTATGTGCCAGGCACTGTACTAAGTGCCGTGGCTTTTACAAGCGAATGGGGTTGGACACAGTCCCTCTCCCACATGGGGCTCACAATTGTAATCCTCATTTTACAGATGAGGTGACTTGCCCAGCAGACAAATGGTGGACCAGGACTAGAACCCAGGTCCTTCCAACTCCCAGTCCTATGCTCTATTCACTAGCCCATGTTGCTTCTCTGTGGCAATTAAGTTTGCCTGTGACAGATACTCCGCAAGGACGCTGGTTTTTTTTTCCTTCTGTCAGGAAAGGACCTGCGATTTACAATCCAGCCACCGCAGTAGCTACCAGAGGAAAACAGAAGAAACTCACAAGGTAGCCTAACTGCGCCACAGCAGAAGCTGGGGTACAGGGTCAGGGGGACTGGAATGAGGAAAGGAGAATATATGTCCATCAGAGTTCATGGGATGGGGTCAGGAGAAGTTCCATTTTAGAGTGCTGGATTTGCATTGAGTAGCCCCATTGTTAGAAGCCAAAAATATTAGGTTCCCCCCATAAAAAAATCCAGCATGGCCTAGTGGATACAGCAAGGACCTGGGAGTCAAAAGGATCTGGGCTCTAATCGTGACTCTGCCACCCGCCTGTTCTGTGACCTTGGGCAAGTCACTCGACTTGTCTGTGCCTCAGTTCCCTCATCTGTAAAATGAGGATTAAGATTATGAGCCCTATGTGGGACAGGGACTGTGTCCAATCTGATTAGCTTTTAATCGACCCCAGCGCCTGGTACAGTGCTTGGCACACACTGAGCGCTTAACAAATACCATTAAAAAAATTGGGGTTTCTATCCCTTGTAAAGTTGGTCTGCATGTAGGGTATTATATAGGGAACGGAAACCTCAGTGTTTTCTATTTCCAGTCTGACAAGACAGTTAACTCTCTTGTATTGTACTTTCCCAATCGCTTACTACAGTGCTCCGCACACAGAAAGCGCTCAATAAATACCACTGATAATGATGATTCCGGTTAGTACTGCCCAGAACTTTTAGGTCATTTGATTAATAGCGGCGTGGCTGAGTGGATAGAGCCCGGGCTTGGGAGTCGGAGCAGCGTGGCTCAGCAGAAGCAGAGTGGCTCAGTGGAAAGAGCCTGGGCTTCGGAGTCAGAGGTCGTGGGTTCGATTCCCAGCTCTGCCACTTGTCAGCTGTGTGACTGTGGGAAAGTCACTTAACTTCTCTGTGCCTCGGTTACCTCATCTGGAAAATGGGGATTAACTGTGAGCCTCACGTGGGACAACCTGATTCCCCTGTGTCTCCCCCAGCGCTTAGAACAGTGCTCGGCACATAGTAAGCGCTTAACAAATACCAACATTATTATTATTATTATTATTAATCCCGCCTCCGCCTCATCAGTTGTGTGACCTTGGGCAAGTCACTTCATTTGTGACTTGTCAAATCTGTCAAATGGGGATGAAGACTATGACCCCCACGTGGGTCAACCAGATGACCTTGTATCTATCTACCTCAGCGCTTAAAACAATGCTTGGCACAGAGTAAGAGCTTAACAAATACCATCATTATTATTAGAGAAGCAGCGTGGCTCAGTAGAAAGAGCCCGGGCTTGGGAGTCAGAGGTCATGGATTCGAATCCCAGCTCTGCCACTTGCCAGCTGTGTGACTGTGGGGGCAAGTCACTTAACTTCTCTGTGCCTCAGTTACCTCATCTGTAAAATGGGGATTAACTGTGAGCCTCACATGGGACAACCCGATTACCCTGTATCTATCCCCAGCGCTTAGAAAAGTGCTCTGCACATAGTAAGCGCTTAACAAATACCAACATTATTATTACTATTAAGAGCACAATACATCTCTTCTGTTTTATTCCTTGTAACGAAAAAGACTTAACTTGTAAGAAACATCAAGGACAGTGACAAAGCATTCTACACCTCCGTAAAATAACTGAGATATTTATTAAGTGCCTACGGTGTGCCAAGCATTGGAGCAGTAGATAGAGATCTGACAATCGCTGTCCCTCGCGGGGCTCAATGCATCAGTGGTATTTATTGAGCACTTACTGCTCTAAGCGCTTGGGAGAGTACGATACGATTGAATTTGCAGATCCATTCCCTACCCATACTGAGCTTACAGTCTAGAGGGGGAGACAGATACTAACATGAATTAATGCCTCATGGCTTAAAGGGCAGATATCTAATTCTCCTTTTTTTTACCGGCAAGGAAACTAAGGAACTGAGGAGCAAAGTCAATGGCCCCTGATATCAGAATAGGTTAGTGATAGAACTAGAATTAGAACCCAAGTATCATAGCTCACACCCAAGCTTCCTTTCAACTAGGCCTTGCTGCCTATCTACACAGCAGGCTTGTTTTCCTCAGCTTTAATCTGGAGTAGATAAGAGTAACAATTTCCAAATGCCGATCATTTTGGCCCTTCCACCAACTAGTAACAAGAACTGCAGTGACTTCAGTGAAACATAGGGAAGTGTGTCCGAGTGGAAAGAGCACAGGCCTGGGAGTCAGAGAACCTGGGTTCTGATCCCGGTTCCACCACTTGCCTGCCGTGCGACCTCGGACAAGTCACTTCATTTCTCTGTGCCTCAGTTCCCCCATGTGCAAAATGGAGTCTCAATACCTGTTCTCACTCCTAGACTGTGAGCCCCATGAGGAACCTGATTATTTTGTTCTGTGCCTGGCACACCATAAGCACTTGATAAATGACAAGATTATTATTATTCAGGGGTTTTGCTTCATGGAATACACATGCGCCAGGCACAGGTCAATAAGGACATATCAGATAGCTTGGATCAGATTCAAAGACAGGGTTTAGAAAAGGCATAGTCCATAGAACTTTACTGCTTTTCCACTAAAATGCTAACAGTCTTCTGAAACCATTTTCTGAGGGCACCTCTGGGTTAAAAAAGCATAAAATTCCAAGATAACTTACAGTTAAGCTGCATATTTGTCATGAGTGTTAGGCTATGAAGCACAAGGCACCATGTCCGGAGTAACGCGTTGGGATACCAGGCCAACACCGTCAGAAAGCTAGTTATTGATGCTGCAAAGAGAAGAGAAAAAGAATGATTTACAAAACAGAAAACCTCAATACTCCCAAAAATATGAAAACATGGATCTGTTCTTAAACTAGACTAGTTAACTTAAACTGACTACTTCTGCAGAGCACTAAAATAGCTTCACCATTAAAAACTCCTCTGAAATATTGTGAAGATATAACCAACAGAATTTTGTGACATATTGGCTGTTCACTATCAACTCAAAAAGAAACAGCATAAATATTTCCCCCAACCATAAAAAAAGTAAAAAACCCAAAAAATCAACAGAATATTGATTTCTTTCCCCAAATTCCCTGAAGCTTTTAAATATTATGTTTTCAGTGATTCTTACTCAACAACCAATCTCACCTTGATTTAGTGAAATGACAGGTATCCGATTAGCATTGTATAAGAAAATGTCCGTTCCACTTTCTTTACTCCCAGAGGAACTAGAATTCAGGCTTAAAGTGAGCCATAACTGTAGAAGAGATTCCAACTGAAAACAAAAGTTAGAAAAAGATGACCAAACACGGACAGAAAAGAATGAGTTCAATTCTAATAGTAAGGGGATCACCCACCCCACTTATACATAACAAACTTAACTTTGGGGAACATCTGAGAGGCTATTTTTCGGGCAATTGCCTAAGTCAAATACCTCATTTATCTAGTTAGGGCTCACCAAACAGTCTTTTCAAATCAAAATATAATAATTCTCTCCAATGAATGATTTAATTATGCCACTGCAGAGTTTAAATCAAAATTCTGGTGAATATCAGCTTATATTCTAAATTCTTCTTAAATAATCGCTCGGGTGAGAAGCAGCGTAGCGTACTGGATGGAGCACGGGCTTGGGAGTCAGAAAGACCTGGGTTTTAATCCTGGCTCTGTGACTTGGTTGCTGTGTGAGAGTGGGTAAATCACTTATATTCTCTGTGCCTCAGGTCCCTCATCTGGAAAAGGGGGATTAAGACTGAGAGCCCCGTGCGGTACGTGGACTGTCCCCGACCTAGTTAACTACATCAGTGCCTGGTACAGTGCCTGGCACAGAGTGAAGGCTTAACAAATACCATAAAAGTATACATTTTACCATTACTTCTATGTATGCCTGTTTATACTGAAATTTCATAAGGACAGAAGTGAAAGGGCAACATGTGAAGATCACTTAATTGATCCCACTTCCACTGAAGGAATGTTCTCTGAAGAATAGTCTGCACCATCTTGTCACATTCAGATTCACTTACTACAACACTGCTCGTCAGACATTTCCAGGGTGAGGAGCTATTTCATTAAACAAAGAGAGGTCTCCTTTACTTCACTATCCCAGATCTGCCAGTGTTCACTCATACCATATTCATTTATCTTCCGGAAAAATAAGCCAGTTGTAGGTAATGCTATCTCTTTACCCACATTCACCTAAAACAGTTGAATGCCATACCTGAACATGATGGACTTGCAGCATGGAAAAGAGTTTGTTGAAGCAAGTGCTCAGCATTGGGATGGAGGAGAGTTGAATAATCAGTTGATTGGTCTGGTTTTGCGGGGGTAACCCCCTTAGCAGTGAGTCATCTGTTCCGCCAGGAGACTGGGTTACTGAAAAGAAAATCGGATGCTCCCATGATTCTACATACGAAGTACCAGTAAGTGTCTACTAAGCAATTATCAGGTTACTTTCTTGCTATTTAGATGCTTTGGGTGTAAGGTTCAAATTTACGGCACTAAGTAGAACCGTAATCAAATCGCTGAATATTTATTAAGTGCCTGTGTGGAAAGCACTATATATCAAGTGCTTGGGAGACCAGATTGTAAACTTGTAATTCCAAAACTCTCCAAACAGCCCAAACGCAAAAAATTTGATCTCCATCACTATGAGGCTCAATAATTTGTGGAAAGATCACAGGAGTATCCAGAGGAAGAGACAATTCCCAGGAACTAGTTTCTAAACAGGTTTATGACTGGTGAGCAGCTACGCAGGTAATTGCTATAAATTAGCAGCTGATTACTTAATAATTAGTCAATGGGTTATCCCTTTGGGCCACCCGTCATCTTTATCAACCTTAGAGAGAGGTTAAAAATAGCCATTTAATTTGAGAGTCTTACTGCCTGAAAAATAGGAACTGAGTTTTGGGAGGATTATTTAAAAAAAGATGTTTCTAGACTATGCAGAACCTTGTAATCAAGGCAGGAAATGTTCAGGCCTTTTATTATAACAGGGAGGAAAGCCTAAATATCACACTTTAGAAATATTTTTAGAAATGAATTTCAGTTACGTGTGGGCGATGTGTTTGTTAAAGCCTGTAAAATTGAATCGGCTTCCAGAGTAGACATCATTTTCAGCATCAGCTCTGCCTGCTGCTCTAGTCCGACTTCTAGGCGGGCATCAAGAGCTGCAACAAGCATCATAACAAAGTGACAAGAAAATAAAATATTACATGCGGTAATTCCAAAGACAAACGATACCATCACTCACCATTTTTTTAGGCTCCAATTTGATGATATTGCTTTAGTGACGAAATTGGAACTGCTCTATTCTAATTTTGAAAAATCTCCTATTGTGCTGAACTTTGGATCGACCTTTCATTATCCATTACTCATTTCTCTAAAGGGCTGAACAGGTCAATCAACTAATGATCACAGCACTACTAACATTTGAATATAACTTTCAGAGATGCTCAGCAATAGAAGATAATAATAATAACAATGATACTGATTATGGCATTTGTTAAGCACTTACCATGTGCCAGGCACTGTTCTAAGTGCTGGGAGAGATACAAGATAATTGGGTTGGACAGAGTTCCAGTTCCACATAAGGCTCAAAGTCTTAATCCCTATTTTACAGATGAGGGAACAGAGGCACAGAGAAGTGACTTGCCCAAGGTCACACAGCAGATAAGTGACGGAGCCGGGATTAGAAGCCATGACTTTCTGACTCCCAAGCTTGCGCTCTATGCACTAGGCCACGCTGCTTCTCCAAACTATGGTGTTCGTTAAGCAGTTATTATGTGCCAGGCACTGTACCAGGCGCTGGGGTGGATCGGGTTGGACACAGTCCCCGCCTCACGTGGGGCTCACAGTCTCAATGCTCATCTTACAGATGAGGTAACTGAGGGTCAGAGAAATGAAGTGACTTGTCCAAAGTCACACAGCGTGACTGGATCAGGGAGGATGGGGAGAAAAAAATGGATTCTGGAGAGGTTGGGAAGGTGAAACTGACAGGGTGTGGTGACAAATATGAGGGCTGGATGAGAGAGGTGAGATAAATAATGCCAAGATTACAGGCCTCTGGGAAGGAAGATCGTGGTATTGTCTACAGTGATGGGAAAGGCAGGAGGAGAATAGGGCTTGGGTGGGAAGTAAAGGACCTGTGTTTTGGACAAGTTAATTTTGAAGCGTAGGTAGAACATCCAGCTAAAGATGTCTTGAAGGCAGAAGGAAATGTGAGACTGTAGAGAAGGAGAGAGGTCAGGGTTGGAGAGGTAAATGTGGAAATCACCCATGTAAAAATGGAAGTTGAAGCCATAGGAACGATGAGTTCTCCAAGGGAGTGGGTGTAGGTGGAGAATAGAAGGGGAAACAGAACTGAGCTTCGAGGGACCCCCACTGTCAAAGGGTGGGAGGCAGAGAGGCCTGCAAAACAGACTGCGAAGGAACGGTCAGAGAGGGAGAACCGGGAAAGGACAGTGTCAGCTAATCCAAGAATGGATAATCTTTTCAGGAAGAAGGAGGTGGTCCACCATGTCAAAGGCAGTTGAGAGGATGAGGAGGATTAGGATGGCAGGTTACAGATGTTTGTAAATCCAGAAGCAGGCAGTGATTCCTGAGATAGTGGCATTCCAGCCTCACCATCCATTTGCGTAGTGCCACCGTCGCTGGGACAGCCATGGCACCCTTGGGAATAACATGGCAAGGTGGTAGTGTGAAGACCGCGTGGCCTAGTGAACAGAACACGGGCCTGGGAGTCAGATGGACCTGGGTTCTAATCCCAGCTCTCACACTGGCTGCTGTGTGACGTTCGACAGGTCCCTTCACTTCTCTGGGCCTCAATTACCTCATCTGTACAATGGGGACGAAGAACATGAGTCCCACGACGGACATGGACTGTGTCCCAACTCGTATCTACCCCAGAGCTTAGTACAGTGCCTAGCCCATAGTAAGCACTTATCAAATATCCTAAAGAAAGAAGAGGAAGAAAAAAGGAAAAAAAAAAGAAAAGGATCTATATGTCCCACCCTGACATGGGATTTGGAGACCTATCTGCAGCAATGCAGAAAAAAATGCAATGCATTTTTTCATGAAAATTTGGTCAACCTTCCTAAGTACCCATGCTTAAAATGCAAAACCCATCTACCTTCCTCCCAGCTTTGATGAAATCATTTTTATGTTCAAGAATAGGTCTGGAGTTTCCAGACAGTACAGCCAATTCATTACTATTGTTACAGTTAGATGCCCACCACCAGCCACCTATTCCAAAAAAACTTTCCCTCGGTCAGAAGGGTTTTTGTTTATATTTTTAGCGTGAACCCAGGACAGAAACTTTGTGCATGAGAGGTCGGCGAGTGGGTGTGCTTTGATCACCCTCTGAATGTCAATCCTCTTCAGGTTCTACTTCCATTTAACACAGTTAGAAATGAATTTTAAAATGTAGCCTATAGAAATATAATCAACCAATAATACTAAGGCACAATAACCTTAGGAGACAAACTCCTGAGAAATCAAATATATACTCACCTTGAGACACTGACACACTCACAGTCTGAGATCCATTTTTTTCCGTGGTCACGGGTGGTTTGGCCACAGGAATTCCAAGACTTCCTCCAATATATGGGTTGTAATTATAGGTGCCATAATCAGCTCCCCAGTAATCATACCATGTGCTGCTAATGGGCTTTATCAAAAGAAATAAACAAGTTCTTCATTTGTTTCCATCACTAGACCTTTTTCCCCCTTCAGCTACATTATAAACCAGTCTTTGTTCATTTCCTAAATGTCAAAATTTTTATTTCTTTAGAGATTTTAACAGAAAGTATTAGAGACAAAAAAAATCTTATTTTAAATACAGAAATTATGCTGACCATTTTTAATAATTATCATGGTATTTGTTAAGCGCTTACTGCATGCCAAGCACTGTTCTAAGTGCTGGGGTAGATACAAGATTGTCAGGTTTTCCCATGTGGGCCTCACAGTCTTAATCCCCATTTTACAGATGAGGTTACTAAGGCAGAGAAGGTAAGTGACTTGCCCGAAATCACACAACAGACAAGTGGAGGAGCCGGGATTAGAACCAACAACCTCTGACTCCCGAGCCCATGATCTTTCCACTAAGCCACGCTACTTCTCGTTCTCATTTTAAGTGTATCTTACCTTGAAGACTTTGGCAGCAAGGGGATCTTTCTCCAAATCAATATCTAAAGGATCAATATCAACTTCCATCAGATCTTGAAGCAACTCAAGGTCAATTTCTTTATCTTTTTCCAAAGATGAGAGTGGAGGAGCACCTTTAGACATTTAACAATCACTTTAATGTGAGGGTACCTTGCCTAAAATATGGCTGAAACGCACCAATCACACAATCGCACGTCCATAACTTCCCATTTTATAATTTTTACAAGTCGTCAACAAAACACTTTGGATTTGAAAAATATCTATTTCTCCACCCTAAAACCTAGCTGCAACCATTATGCAATTAAAGAAGTCAAGGTGGTTTTCAGCTCATCACTTATGGTGAGATTTCCTAACCCGTACCCCATATTGTCGACATAAATCGAAAAATGTTTGGGAGAATCCTTAGGTAACTTAATTGTTGAAAAATGCAATCTACCATTTTCTAAACCCAATTAACATTCAGTAAGAGAAAGTCTCACGTTCCAACTCCACCTGAGTGATAACTCACTGAATATCAAGCAAATCAAACCTTTGAGCGACATGCGCAATCTGATATCGATCAACCCCATCACAAGTTTGCTTTCCCCTGGTACAAAACTTATATGGAATCACTCAAAGGTACTTATTGAGTGCTTACTATGTGCAGAGGGCTGTACTGGGCACTTAGGAGCGCACGGCACGAGAGAACTAGTGCCACGATCATAGCGTTCTGCCTTCTAATGGGTCCCTCATAAGTTTCAGCCATAACGCTTTCATTTGAAGCATCCACAAGAACAAAACAAGAAACCTGGTTTGCACTGCTCACTCCAAATCTGCTCACCTGAGATGTCGTGGGTCAAAGGTTCATCTATGGTTTCCAACAGCTGAACTGAAGACTGGTGAAGTGCATCATCAGAGTCTCCGACAGAGGCTCCCGCTTCTTCTCCCACTGCACCTTCCTCCATTGCCTCTGCAGCGATTGGGGCCAGTAACTCTCCTAAGAAAATGACAAGGGTCAGACCTGCTACATCGAGAGTGGGTTTTTCCAAACAACAATGATTTTTGAGTAAAATCTGAGGGGTGATGTTACCTATCTCTGTTTTTCTTACTTTCCTATTTTCATTTCTCCTTATTACCACCTCCTTCAATTTTCCAGAGCTCCAAGTAATTCCCTCATGCTATCACCGTAATTCATTTCCAAATTCCTCAGATAGTCTGACAAATCCTTTTGGGCTTGCACATTACAGAAATAGCTTTTCATTGTTTCACTGTTTGTTTTTCCCAGATGCAGAAGAGAAAAAAATGAGTAAAAATCTGCAGTACCTGCTAAAATGTCCTGAAGCATACACGTGAGAGAATACTGAGCCCAGGCCCCTCCCCAAGAGATGTCTCCTCTATTAAAGTCTGTTCCCACCAAAAGTAACAGGAGTCTTTCCAGTTGAGGTTCGTTCACGATCTCACACAAATGGATTGTTGGCCTGGTGGCATTTGCGATTCGAGCGAGAACCTGGAATATATTTTGGGAAAAACACAGAAATGTAGAGAGCAAACTTCTCAACGGGAATAGGCGGTAGCACTTATCAGGGATGCGTGGAATGTTATGGAAGTTAGTCTCAGCATCGTAGGTGGATAAAACTAATGCCAAATGGCAGAAATACGAGAGCACATCGAGGCCGCCACAAACACTGCGATAAAAGCTTTAGTAGCCTACCCATCACATTACTTCTGCTAGATGTATTCAAGCGTAACATCTTTAACTTTATAAATAATGGCAGGGTAATAGGAAAGTCAGAACCCATCATATGTATTATGTTCAGCCACTGACCCACTATGAAAGCAAAAGAACAAAACAACAAAAAAATTAAAGCTCTAGCATTTCATTTTCTTCATTATTCAAAACTGACCAAACTACTTTCGCAAAAGAGATTTGGAGCAATCCTTTTCGAGCGAGGGCGGACTGCCCTCAAAATGGATTTTATATCTGAACTAAACCTCAGAAAAATGGTTGCTTCATTAGCAAATCGCATCAGACTTAACACCTGCTAACACACAGCCTTGTCTGGAAGGGAATATGGGAACCAGCAAGGAGATGCTGTTCCATCTAAGAAGAGCCACCTATGACTGGCTATTCAGCAACTTTACCTAACTTTTTTTCCTCACGGGTGCAAGGAAGCTGTCATAGGATCTGAAAACACCCCACCTCCCTGGCTGCCCTGGTCTTCTAAATTTCTGGTTTGATTTAGCTGAAAGCACAATGTAGATCCCTACTACATAGCAAATACCAAGGTAAACAGAACTTGGAACAAGGATTTCTTTAAGGAAATAGCATCACAATACTGACAGTCCTAAGGTAGGCACTATTAAATGTATTACTACTGCTTCGGTTTTTTTTGCTGAGGCAAAAAGAATGCCTTATAGGTACATTGGCCATGTATTTTCAACACAATTTATATCAAATATTACTGATTCAGACAGATTCCCCTTATAACTCTACTTGCCTTAGGTCACACACTATCATTTACCTTGCAGACAAACAACAGTAGATCTGCGTGACATGTAAAATCCATAGACAAAAGAAACAGAACAAGTTTCTGCACTACAGAGATGCATCGCTCGTGTGCCAGGGTAAATGGAAGAGGTTCTATCTCCGGACTTTCTTTTGTTGTTGAGACTTCGGTGTCTAGTGTAGAACGAGGCCACTCTGCAGTCCGACGCAAGCGGATTAAATCCTTAAAGTGCTGTATAAAGAAATGACCATTTTTACTACTGTAGTCACACGAGCACATTCTTAATGCCGTTAGCAGTGAGAACAAACATTTTAATACCATCAAAGAAAATATACACACGCGCAGAATATTGAGGACTTCTGACGTTCTTCAAAATGTCAAGGAGATAAGATTATTGAAAATTAGACTTTTCAGAACACTCAGTTTCCCCTAGCCCACCATTAGGCCAGCTCTAAAAAAAAGGCCTTCAATCTGGGACTTGTGAAATTTATGGCAGGCCTAAGGTAAAGCACGCTGATTTATTTCCCAAGGTAGCCCGAGTTACATGTCTTGCCGCAAGGGATATTTATTTTATCCTAATTAGTACAAATTCATTAGAATTATGCTGATGCATAAAAATGAACTATTTTGTCCAACAAACTTTATTGGAAAAGGTTAGTAGTTGTTTCTTTTAATCAATTTGTGTTGATTAGCCAGTGTGCCTGAATAAGCAGTCTCTGATTGGGCTGAATTCAGGCCAAGCGACGGGCATCAGTCCCATATTTCAGGTTGAAGAAAAGCTGAAAACTGGACTACAGAATGACCACTCTTTCTACTGCTGAAGTCGAAGAGACTATTCTACTCCTAAATGAAGCACTAAAACAAGATCTTGCAATGAAAAAAATGCAAAAAAAAAAAGGGAAATAAGTGACTTCATTCTCCATAATGCTGGTTTTCAATAGCTTTGTCAAGTTAGTTAACAGTACAATATCCCCTTGCTCTTTTGCTTTCAACTCAGAAGGTGCATTAGCTGGGAACAAATGCTGTTCTGGTTGGAATATTCACCCCCTGGATCTTTTTCCCATCTCTAATTTCAGGTATGCTATTATCGAGCCGCATGGACTAGCATAAAGTGGGAGTCAGAAGGCCTGGGTTCTAATCTGTCTGCCAGGTGCCTGCTGTGGGGCCTTAAGCAAGTCACTTCTCTTCCCTGTGACTCAGTTTCTTCAACTGTAAAATGGAGATTCAATACCCATTCTCCCTCCTACTCAGACTGAGAGCCAAGTGGAACAAGGATAGGGTTTATCCTGTTTAGCTTGTAACTAACCCAGGGATTAAAACCCTACTTGACACATAGCAAGCACATAAAAACACCATTGTCAAAGATTTTTTAGATACACCGATATATTTACATGGGCAGTGAATGGCATGAAGAGCCACTGAATTAAAAAACTTTCAATCATTTGTAACTTTATGGCTTTTAAATTAGTGGGCTGGTTTAATATTTTGCTAGCAAAATTTCCCCTGAATGCAAGGCTGTGAAGATCCTCATCACTTTCCACAAAACATGGAGTCTTATCACGAAGTGAGTGGGGAGTAATCAGGTCCCAATTTACAAGGGAACCAAAATTCTGGAAATCATTTTTCTCCCAAAGTCTGAGCAGGCCGTGGCTACCATCTTGCCCAACGAGTAGTACGGCTCGACAGGGAGCATGCATTCAGCCAAGTGGGGCTGCTCTAGAAAGCAGTCAGTCGCTCATCCACCTCTTTGTGGCCTTTCCTATTTGGTCCACTCTGTCAGCATGGATTGGGTCCAAACACTCTCTGGATTTTAAAAGGCCAGTTGGACCGTTTTCATTTCCCTGGAGAAACTGTCAATTGTGGAAATGCTTCGTTCTGAAGGAAAGCTCCTTGTGGGCAGGGAACGTGTCTACCGACTCTGCTGTACTGCACCTTCCCATGCGCTTAGCACATAGTAAGCGCTCAATAAATACCGCTGATTTTGATCCGGTGCAGTTAAATAGGATTCTGATGTACTTAGGGAGGTTCTTTCCAAAAATGACTGGGGAAACAAACCTGTAATATTGGGTTTATGCTTCAAAACATGGACTTAATCCGTCTGAAAGCTAGCTCGAGTTTTCCAAATCAGGATATAGTTTTTATTGAATGTGACTTTTAGATGGTTCAGCTGGGGCCGGCAACACTTGATTATAGGCTTCTGCTACAATGTAGAAGCCAGCCTCATTAAAACCATTGAAGCAGATGCCAAAGAATAATTATATACATTATTTGTGTTCTAAGATCAGTTTGAAAGTATTAAGGCTGCTGAATCATCAAAGCTGCTTTATCTACGATCAAATAAAAGGGTAACAGAATCAACTGGAAATCTTCCCTAAGTAGTCACCTTCAAGTGGCCTGTGAAACCGGGACATAAACACACCATCACTGGTGAGAATCGGAATCTGACACCCCCAACTTTTTCGGAAGACTGAAGGAAAATGATACTTCTCCAGAACGGGCTTTTTAAAAACATGGTTTACAGAGCATCGTACCTTTGAAGTAGCCTGCTTAAGTTTTGCCTGCTCTACTAACAGTTTGTACGATGATCCTTTGTTGCTTTGTATTTTCTCTTTTTCCATCTGCTCCACCAAAGCCTTCTGTTTTGCTTTTAGTATGTTCAGTTGCTAAAAATTAATAGAAAATAAGAAAATATAAGCAATAAGATACCAAAGAGGGTCATGACGACACTGTTTTATACACAGGGAAATGATGCTCTAGATAAAATGTATAGGGCCAGTTAAGGAAAAAAACAATTGAGTGAGATTTGTCTTCCCCCTTGAAGATCTTCCTAATAAGGTTTGGAATTGAATATCTGAAAATATGAGTCCTACTGCAGAGAATCCTAAATCCCACCCAATATTTCAAAGAATTTAAAATGGACGGGGGGAAAAAAGTGATTTTTTTTTCCAAGCCAACAGCTAAAACAGCCAACTATTCTTTAAAATCCTTCACTACCTCATCCCCAAAAGTTCACACCTAAGTATTCATCTAATAATCACGGTAACTCTTTTACAGAACAACTCTGGTGAATGAAATTCGCACCATCGCTTCATTAAACGTTACAATCATAATGAACCCCAAAGCAAGTGACTATCTGGGGCTACGGCTCCTGCTGTTCTCTAGTTATGAAAGATGAAAATTCTCATCCCATGTGCTCTAGGGAGAAGCCCAATACTGGTATGTAGTGATTTCCACAGATCTTGTTTCTTAACTGCAAAAGAAAAAGAATGTATTTGTAACCTGACTACTATCTGCTTGGAGAGGTATTCCTACCCAATGCTAGGAATAATTTTTAATGACAACAGGGTGATTACAAAACACTATACAAAATGTTTAGGCATCACAATAATAGCATGCACTGTACATTACCTGTTTATGGTGTACGAGCTGCTTCCTGATCTTTCTGGAGTATAATCTGTCAAGACTACTGTTGCCTTTGGAAGACCGATTTAGGCTCTGGGTGTGCAGGCTATTGTTGATAAAACTCCACTGATTACCTATCGAGAAAAGCATAAACTGAAGCTTTAATCATTCAGTCAATGGTATTTCCCCTCTCAGGGACACACCTGGAGTGCTTCCGGTACGATACCAGTCTTGACTATGGGAGGGAGAGTCAAGCAGAGGCCTATCCATTCAATTCCTAGCTTGGGCAGTGGCTAGCGAGTGGAAGGCCATCTGCGATGAGTTAAAACTCACCCTTGCCGAGCAGTAGCGGCATGGGAGAGAGCCTAGGGCGGAGACTCGAGCCTAACGAGCGAAAGGAGGCAATGGTAAACTACTTCCATATCTTTACCAAGAAAACTCTACGGATGACATTACTAGAACCATTACCGATGGAGGTGGGGCATTCTGGGAGAGATGTGTCCACGGCGTCGCTATGGGACGGAGACGACTCGATGGCATAAGACAACGGTATTTTTTGAGTGCTTATTCTGTACAGGACATTGCATTAAGGACTTGGGCGAGTAAACTGCAATAGGGTTGGTAAACCCTATCCCTTCCCACAAGGAGCTTAGGATCTAGTGGGGGAGCAAGAAATTCAAATAAATTACAGATCGAGGAGATGTAATTAGGTCCGGTGGGGGTAGGATGACTAACCAAGTACTTATGGTGCTATAGATCTGAGTGCCTGGGGGCCACAGAAGGATGGGCGAAGAGGGTGGGGAAAGGAGAGGTTAGGAGGGGAGGGCTTCTTGGAGGAGACGTGATTTTAGGAGGGCTTTGAAGATGGGAAGTTTTCTGGCCTGTTACATATGATGGGGTAAGTTCTACGCAGGAGAGAGGACATGAGCAAAGCGCTGACGCTAAGAGAGAACAGACCAAGGTTGAGTAAAGCGGACTGATCTCAAGAGGCGTGGAGTATACAGGCTGGGTTGCAATTTGAGAGGAGCAAGGTCAGTTAGGAGGGGGAGAGCTGAGAGAGTGCCCCTAAGCACATCAGTCCTGTCCTTAGGGAGTTAAGAATCTAATGACCTGTTGGAAGTATGTTATCTACATTTTCTTGAAAATGCCCACATCAATCAAGCTACCAACAAAAGTTGCACAATCCCCTGTCCTACTTTTCTCTGAAACTGAGATAGCAGGCCATTAGAATTAGATAGTTTAGGTTACCACCGAGAGACAGGAAGCTAAACCGGATGACCTCTTTCATACCCTTCAGCACCTCTACGTACCATACTATACTAATACACTAATATTCTACCATACTAACAACGCCACAACTCAGCACTTCACCATGATGCCCACGCTTCTCAGCAGGGAAACTAAAAATAAGGAAAAGATGTAGTTTGTGCTATAATGATGTCCCTTGTCTCAAAAGGGTGGCTTTGTTGCTGGTGGTTCAGGCAGCAGACAACTCTATTCGGATTTAAAGAATCAGAGCAAAGTCTTAACTCAATCCTTAAAAGACCAACTGGGTTAACTTTTAGTTACCCCATCTTCTCTCTTTGACACAAGTTCCTTTTTCCCAAGTTTTCCCAGTTGTCAAAACACAAAGTTGCAGGGTACCGTCAACAAGGCAATTGCTAAGATCTAGCCTGTGATCACGGATTAGTGAGGGGATGCTGAGAAAGTGGAGCACTCATCAACATTAACATACACAATGGCTCCACGAGATAAGCAAACCAACTTCTTGAAAGAGCTGAAGGAAAAAAAAACCAGCTTAGAATTTGCAGGGGGACAAGTTGGCTTAATTCTACACAACTGAGGGTCATACATTTCAGAAGTTGTTTTTGGTTGGAACCTTCAGGACCTTTGTCAGTCGGAAAGACAAAACGGTACTGTTCCATGAGTATCACTAGTTTTGGCACTAGAACAAAGACCTAGGCTGGAAAAGGTTATGAGGTTGGTTGTTTTTAAGGAGCACTCCCCCTTCTCTTTCTCCATTTCCCATCTTGTCCTTCAAATGGGAGGAGGCTCAGAAAGGCAGGACTGGACAACAGGGGAGGTGACTCTCAGGGTAAGGACAGCTGGCAGATCCTCAAGCTGATGCTCTGAGCTCTGGCTGCAGAGGCCAAGGGAACCCCCTGTGCTACAGTATTTGGGGAGGCCAAGTTCTGACAATCTGGCAGCGGCTTCTTTTAATTTTCCAGAGGCCTCGCCAAACACAGACACAATTAAGGCGCCCTCTCCCCTGCCCCCAACTCTGACCCTAGAGCCTGACAATCTCCAGCAACAGAGTTGTGGGTGACTATTATTTAAATAGTAATAATAATAATGGTAATAATGATGGTATTTAAGCGCTTACTATGCACTCAGCACTGTTCTAAGCGCTGGGGTAGATACAAGCTAATCAGGCTGTCCCAAGTGGGGCTCAAGCCTTAATCCCCGTTTTACAGATGAGGTCACTGCGGCCCAGAGACGTGAAGTGACTTGGTCACACGGCTGACAAGTGGTGGATCCGGGATTAGAATCCACGACCTCTGACTCCCAAGCCTGGACTCTTTCCACCAAGCCACGCCGCTTCCCTTAAAGCAGCACATTCCTTTAAAATT
The DNA here is from genome assembly GCF_004115215.2 of Ornithorhynchus anatinus. NCBI lineage: Eukaryota > Metazoa > Chordata > Mammalia > Monotremata > Ornithorhynchidae > Ornithorhynchus > Ornithorhynchus anatinus. Next base: position 69,522,837 of record NC_041728.1, on the reverse strand, counting down.
TGTTTATGAAATGCTGGGCAACACTCAGATACCCTTGGGTACTCTCTAGGCCATAAGCTCATTATGGGCAGGGATTGTCTCTATTTGGTGGTACAATGCTCTACACACAGTAAGCGCTCAATAAATACGATTGAATGAGTAAGTGAATACTCTGCAGTGAGAAGCACTGATTCAGATAAAATCAGTTTAGAACTTTAACCAAATGAAGAGGGAATCAATCGGGATTCCTGAGCCGGAGAATTCTCGAAAAACTGTCCAATTCTTTTATCAAGATGGGAAAGGTAATTTCATTGTCAAGAGGTCAAATGGGGGAGAGGCCTGAATCAACTTCGACACCTCCCCTCAACATGTTTTTGAAGGCATTTAATACCTGTCAGAAACCTCTCCCTCTCTTTGCCATTCAAAGGTTTTTTAGCAGCCGCTGCTTCATCTTCCACAGTTGCAACATAATCCAGCAATCGGGATACCAGCATTACAACCCAGCTGATCATGGGAATGTCCAGCACTCCTGTGAAGAAAAGAGAGAATAAAACACCAAGCTTCAGGCCACCAATCATTCTCCAAGTAAGACCTCTGAGAAGCTATGTTCTCCAATTCAGAATTCTAGCACCTTCGTGACAGGTTGCTGACCCATTAATAAGACCTCCATGTGATCTCATTCGACCTGGTTACACTCTATTTACTCCAGCGCTTAATACATTGCTTGGCCCATAATGAGCACTTAATATATGCACAATGACTATAATTATCTCGCATTGGTTCAGATTTCTCTCTTTTCCAAGACTTAATACATCTGAACCCATCTAGTACACCTGGGAAGCAGGTAGGGGACAACAGATATTACTCACGCTTTACAGTTGAGGAAACCAAAGCCTACCAATGCGAAATGATTCGGCTCAGCCTCTGTACAGAAACAGGACTGAAGCAAGTACTGAAGCAAGCACAACAGAGCAAAGGCCTCCACACTCATCCACTACAACCAACCCATATTACCGACATATTTTCCTAACAGATTTCTTAAAATCTCTGCTGGCTGAGGAATGGCTGCTTTTCAACTTAGCCCGGCCAGGTGTGCGTTCTTTTTTTTACAGAAAGCCACATTTATTAAAATACTCTCAAATACCCACTCGGACCTTAGTGAAACGAAAACCACCGAACGTGAAAACGGTACCTTCCGTACGTCTGTGCATGGGTAAGTGCGGCTGAAGAGGTGACAGCAAATTATCCAGTAGGTTCAGTAAGCTTTCCAAGACTCCACTGTTACTGAGGGATCTTTGGCCAATACAGGAGAGCAACATGAAGACTCTACGGATAAACACAACGGCTTAGGCTAGTAACGGTGAATTTCACACTGAATGCACTAAGAACAAATCGTTCTTCGGGTGAAAATAAACGAGATTAGTCACAGTACAGTCACAGTATACTTCCCTGAATGTATTAGATTAAGGGGTGACCTTTCTTACTACGCCAGAATTTACCCTAAACACATCCCTTCCCCAGGAAAATCTTGCAATTTGAGGGAACCTCTTTACAATACCTACGTCTCTATTTGGCCACCAGAGGTCAGCAAAAAAACAAAACAATAAATCAAGAGAGAGAGGTTTTAGTTCTGTGAAACAATAGACTAGCTTCCTAAACCCAGAGGAGGAGGAGGGAAGGAACTTCTACAGGGAAAAAGAGTGTTATTTCCTGGACTAACATTTTTGCCAAAGAAATATTCCTCTCCAATGAACGGCAGATAAGTGAGGAGCCTCTCTCGATCTTGTCTGTCTCGCCACGGACCTCTCGCCGACGTCCCGCAACACCTACTCTCTTCTTATGGGACGATCACTCTCTCCGCCTTCAGAACTTTACTGAAGGCCCATCTCCTCCTAGCGACCTTCCCTGACTAAGCCCTTTCATTCATTCAGTCGTATTTATTGAGCGCTTACTATGTGCAGAGCACTGGACTAAGTGCTTGGAATGTACAATTCGGTAACAGATAGAGACAATCCCTGCCCAGTGACGGGCTCACAGTCTAAACGGGGGAGACAGAACAAAATGAAAACAAGACATCATCAAGATAAATAGAATCAAGGTGATATACACCTCATTAACAAAATAAATAGAGTAATAAATAATATATGCAAATGAGCACAGTGCTGAGGGGAAGGGGGAAGAGCAAAGGGTGGGGGTGGGGGGGAGAAGAAGGAAAGGGGGGCTCAGTCTGGGAAGGACTTCTGGAAGAGGTAACCTCTCAGGTGAGCCCGTTTCCTGTTCTCCCACTCCCTTCTGTGTCATTCACCCTTCGCTCAGCCCCACAACACTTCTATAGAGATCTGTCATTTATATCGTCTGTCTCTCCCTCTAGACTGTAAGCTTGCTGTGGGCAGGGAACGTGAGTACCAACTCTGCTGTACTGTACCCTCCCAAACACTTAACACAGGGCTCTCCACACGGTTAAGTGCTCAATAAATATGACTGACAGCTTTAAATGAGTGCTCAAGCCTCCGTAAGTTAAAATGTCTACGTATGAGACGCGACAGACTTGGGGTGGCTGCTCCCCTTACTGACTCACCACTGTTAAGTACTAATGCACTGCAATTTGCATGAAGTCCCCAAGTCGATTCCCACAAGTGCTTGGAAATATTTTCCATAAAATAGATTCCCACGTACAAGTTATTTTTCTCAAAGCATCTTACCTGTCTTGTGGGAAAATGAGTAGTTGTTCTGAATTGTACAGTTCCTGAAGGACATTGGAGAGAAACTGTCCCCACCATCTTTCTCCTCCACACAACTGAACAAGCAGGAGACCAGTATGAAGCCGTATCTTTGGGGTTCCACTGATACATAAGTGCTTAAACAGTTCTTCACACGCCTGTGCGTGAAATGTGCTTTGCAAAACTGCTGGAACAGAGTGTCCTGTTGAGAGGAAAAGAGGAATTTTGCCCTTTAAAAAGAAAATTCTATTGACTGCAGAAATACTCTCCTTTTCGAAAGATTGGAGTACTTTATGGCCTATACACACAAACCTTTTTCATTATTTGACTACTTCCCCAAGAAGTAGCTCATCATCACTTGCTTTGACCTTGCATTTTTTCTCGCTAATTAAGGCTTTCTAATAAAAAGCAAAATGAAAATGATTTAGTTCGTGCAAGAAAGTCAAGGACCAGATTACCTAGAAACAGGTTATGGTTTCTAGGCAATGTCTTCTGCCTAGTTGGTTAGATACTAATAAGGCATATGGAACAGTAAAAGGAACAAGGAAAACCACAAAAAGAAAATTCCAATTTCTAGTGAAGTGCAAAATCACCAAATGTGGATCGAAAGCCTAGACACATCCTATTTCTTAAAATGCTCTTCAAGTACATGAGAGTCATGGTCGACATAAAGGAGAGGGGGAGACAAAGCCATCGGGCCCACTGCTCCCAACATTAGAAGCTTTAGTCCAACGACTGGGAACACAAACCATTGGAAGAATGAAGGAGGCTGAGTAAAGTGTCGAGAAGATATCTGATGATCGTGCGCAGTTGTTCGGTGGAAGACAGCTGAATTAAATCTTTCGGATCCGGAAGTTCGTGCAATGCTTTTCTGCTTGCACCCAGTGCTACTTTGAGCCGCTGGACTGCATGATGAGCCAAATTAAGTTGGAGTTGTAGCTGAATACAGTCCTGGTAGGCAGAAAAAACTCGAGTGTCTTCTTCGACTGCTTTGTCCGGCTTCCGCAAGAAATACTGTGCATTATTGGCACTGTTCAGAGGGGGCAGATCAATACTTTGTAAAAGGGTTTCCAGTCGGTGACAGGCTAAATTGTACCTGAGGAGCGAGAGAGGAAGCAATGTAATCATAATCGGTGATAACGGTACTTGTTAAGCATGTATAATGCGCCATGCTAAGCACTGGGGGAGATACAAGTTAAGCAGGTTGGACAGTCTCTGTCCCACAGTTAATCTCCATTTTACAGATGAGGTAACTGAGGCCCAGAGAAGTGAAGTGACTAGCCCACGGTCACAGAGCAGGCATGTGGCAGAGCCAGGATTAGAACCCACGTCTTTCAGACTCCCAGGTTCGTGCTCTAATCACTAATCCACTTTGCTTCACTGGCTATCACTGGGATCATTTCAACACACCGTAAAATCAAATCACTTAAACAACTTGGGAGAATGAATATCATTCGGTTAAAGAATATAGACACACACCATCAGGATAAAACATACTTCGGTATGACTGTTATTATGGTCATTACTGTATTTAAGCGCTTGCTCCAGGAGGCTGATAATCCAAGTAGGAGGAAAAACAGGTATCTCTAGCACATTAGTTTAAGTGCTTTCCTCCTACTTCAAAGCACTGCTTTTGTTCTCAAAACTTTTTACACAGGATAAACAATTCTTTTCTCATCAAAAGCTTGACGAGTTGGCATAATCAACCTCTAAAAAAATGAGATGGTGGGAGCAGAATGTATTATTTTACAGCAAGTTGACAGTATGGCTCCGTCAAGCTACCTAGCAATTTGACAATAATACTTATTAAGCGGGCCCAAAAGAGGCAGAGCATCACATTCACACAAACACAAATTCACACTTCAAAAGGCAGAAGCATAGGTCATGTAGTTCCAAAACTTGGCAGAGTGGAAGGTCTGCTTTTATTATTATTGTTATTATTAATAATAACAATAATAATACTGGTATTTCTTAAGGGTTACTGTGTGTCAAGCACTGTTCTAAGTGCTGGGGGAGATACAAGGTGATTAGTTTGTCCCACACAGGGCTCATGCTCTTAATGCCCATTTTGCAGATGAGATAACTGAGGCACAGAGAAGTTACATGACTTCCCCAAAGTCACACAGCTGACAAGTGGTGGAGCTGGGATTAGAACCCACAACCTCTGACTCCCAAGCCCATGCTCTTTCTGCTTTGTCTACCTGTCAAAATATCGACTGTCTCCTCATGACCTATGCCATCTTTCACGAACAGTTAATCTTACTGAATGTCTCTAGGAAGATAGTCAAATAAGGTCCCAAATAAATCAATGAGACAAGCTTGGCTCAAAGGCCCTTACCGGTACAAACACAGTCATTTCTTCAATGTGAAAGTTGCATTTTAAATAAAATTCAGGTTGAAGTATTTACCATGTCCAACACATGTGCAGAACAACTGTTTTCCAGCACGCACTGGACTGGAAACAAACAGGCTCACACTGTCATAAGAACGTTCTATGATTCTGCTGAGGCGTTCTAGCCGAAATGGCTAGAGAAAGCGCACGTTTCCAGCAGCACTGGGTACACGCAATGTTTGTACCCACTCAATATCGGGCCCAGGGTTTCTTTATCCAACCCTACCTTCCTAGTTTGAGCTGGGTACGAGGACTTGTTTGCAGACTGGAGGGGGTCTAGCTGGGTGGTATGAGGGTACAGCACGGTGAAAGGATGTTATGTACAATACCACCCAATGGTTCCAATGCCTTTCTGGTTACATTACAAAGAGTTTTGTAACAGGTCTGCAGCTCGTCTTCCCTTTCCTCTTTCTTCCTAGACAAAGAATGACAGCTGCCTCGACTCAGCGTGGCATGTTCCGGAGAGAACGAGCTTCCACTCACCTGCACTGAATGTCCTCCTGCAGGGCAACCATCATGGCTAGGTGCTGGTCCACTTCAGGCTGGTTGGCAGATTCGCCTTCTCCTCTCAGGGGATCGTGCATTAACTTCAGTTCACTCTCCCAGGGCAGGATGTAAGTGTGCCCATAGTAAAAACCTAATGGAATTTTGGCCCTGGCGTTTGTGCTACCGTAACGGCCAATGACGGTGATCTGAAATGAAAGACGATACGCATCTGCCACAATCAAAATCGAGGGAAATTCGGTAAACGATCCAAAAAAAAGGGGGGAGGGGGACGGGACTTTTGAGTGTCGCTGGGGTCGTTTGGGGAATAATTGGTCCGAACCATGGATTAAGAATTCAGATCACTTGCTGCTGCGGGAAAGTCTCATGAGTGAAATTAACAAATATTTCCCCATTTTAAGCTGCCTTGAAGATTTTTTTACCTTCATGAACCTGCAAACAGGAGGTGGTATTAAGTCGTGAAGAATGAGCGAATGGGTGCTAATATCAGTAGCCACTACCAATCGCCTTCCATCCACCTCTTCTCCTAATGTCCAAATGTCAATTGATAAGGAGGCCAAGTCTCCACAAGTGGGGATCAATACATCTGTCAACAGTACAGGTCTGCCAAAATCTAAGGTCACAAATCTCCTTGCTCCTAAGAGAAAGAAAGCAGGGTTGGCTAAACAGATCACACGTCAAGTAACCTGAAACAAAGGTTTCAGAGCAATCACTTAAATAAACGCTAACCACTAATAAACCAGAAAATTACTAAATGCTCGAAAAAATTTACCAAGACGTGATTGCGGATATTCTCATTTGAATCACATTCTGATGAACCAAAGTGCCTGATTTGAAAATTCTTTATTAAAACACAGAATCTTAAGAATAGGATTATGAGAAAATCAATGCCTGAAAAACCTATATACAACAATTCCTGACAAATATCATTATCCACATTTTATATTCAAATTATTAAATTAATTATTCAGTAGCATAAGACTGCCTAGAGATGATCGCTTTGGTAATTTAATCTTCCAGAAATAAATGGTAAGTTAAGTATCATGCAGACCACAGAAAAGCTGCTGGCTCTCACATTACTAACCTAACAATTTGGAATTTCTAGCTTGAATTTTACAAATCAGCATCTTTGAGATACTTTGGAGAATCAAGATGACATCCTGGCCATTCGCTCTCAAAATGGTCAGATCTACTTTAGACCAAGATATAAATATCCGAAGGTGCCTGATACTGTTTTTCAAGCAAATGTGTTTCTGAGGGTTTTAAGGAGGTTTCCACGATCCCGGTATTGAATCCCAGCTCTGCTGCAAATCCGCTGGGTGACCGCCGGGCAAGTCGCTCGACCTCCCTGAACCTTTATCTTATTTGGAAAATAGAGGTAAGATAAGTTTGTGACTCTTGTGTGAGACAGAGACTGTGTCCAACCTCAAGACTTTATAACTCTACCTCAGCATTAGCGCACAGTAAGCTCTTAATATATGGTCATAGAGTTTCTTTTGTCAGGGCTGTTAAAATGAGGATGGAAACTTTAATAATGAATAATTGTAATAATAATTATGGCATTTAAGTGCTTACTACGTGCCAGGTACTGTACTAAGCACTGGGGTAGATACAAGCAAATCGGGTTAGACACAGTCCCTGTCCCACGTAGGGCTCACAGTCTCAATCCCCATTTTACAGATGAGGAAACTGAGGCCCAGAGAAGTGAAATGACTTCCCCAAGGTCACACAGCAGATGAGTGGTGGAGCAGGAATTAGAACTCATGACCTACATACAAGTTTACACCTTGACACTTTGAACCAAAGCTTACAAAGACATCTGAGAATACCCTGCTGGACTTAAGCTTTCCAAAGTATAGAAATGAAGCAAGTCAGAAGAGAGCCTCATTTCTAATTTGGAAGAGAGCCTTCTAATCACCTCTTCACAGCTTATTTAGGACAGGAGCTGGGGGCTTTTCACAGTATCAGGCACCTTCGGATATTCCGCAAGGCTCACTCCCAACCTCAAATAGACTTTCCAGGTGTAATGTGAGCTATTTCTTATCACAGAAAGCTTAAGATGCCAGTAAGCTCATGGTGGGCATGGGATTTGTCTACTAACTCTGCTATATTGTACCCTCCCTAGTACTTAGTACAGTGCTCTGCAGGCATTAAGCACTCAATAAATACCACTTATTGATTGATCTTCTTTTGATTTTTTACCAAAAGGGAAGATTTAAGAACGGGTGGATGCCTTGTAGAGGGAAAACCTAAGGAAAGGGAGAAATCATCAGGTTAGGAAGCAGATTTTAACAGCCAGGGACCACTTTCGGGAAGGGATTGATGAAAGGAAAGCCAAAAGGACAAAGGCATTCAAGAAAACTAGCTGCAATTCAAGGGGTCATTTTATCAGGAGTAGAAACCACATCAGGGCATGTGCGAAATAAAGATTACCAAGATTCCAAGTTGACTAAAACTAGAGGTCTTATTGAGACCTGAAAAGTGAATGGGAAGTGTATAAAGAAGCAGTGTGGCTCAGTGGAAAGAGCACGGGCTTTGGAGTCAGAGGTCATGGGTTCGAATCCTAGCTAGGCCACTTGTCAGCTGTGTGACTTAGGGCAAGTCACTTAACTTCTCTGTGCCTCGGTGATCTCATCTGTAAAAGGGGATTAAGACTGTGAGCCCCTCGTGGGACAACCTGATTCCCCTGTGTCTACCCCAGTGCTTAGAACAGTGCTCGGCACATAGTAAGCGCTTAACAAATACCAACATTATTATTATAAAAATCAAAAATCAGTCTAGAGGATTATAAAGACACTGAATCAATTTTTATGTATAAGGAAGCACAACTAAAGCTGAAAGGGGGATAAAGTTAGTCCAAATTACCAAAGCCCTCCCTCCGAATGCTGCCTGACAGGCAGGGGGGGAATATTTAAAAGTGACTGTGGAAAAACTGGAGATTTACCTTTCTTTCCACTGTTCTTTTACAGAAAAAGATCAACTGGGACCATGCAGACAAGAAAAGTTGAACTCAGACAAACCAGATTAGGGACAGAGAGAAAGATTAAGTCCAGAAAATGGATAGCCAAAGGTTGCTAACCTAGGGCTCTCAAGAAAAGGTGCTAAAGAAATTGTCAGAAGCTATTACACAGCTGGTGTTATTTTTTTAAACTTGTGAAGGACATAAGGCAAAAAGGATGATTCTGGTATTCACAGAATGTTCTACTTTAGAGGGATACCTCATAAAATACAAATCAAACAGTACATTTCCAACTACTCATGGCAGTATTAAGCAGCCACCAAGATTTGGTAAGGACAAATCAACCTACACAAATAAAATTGTACCAATTTGAGAGATCCCAAAGATGAAATCTACCTGGACATCAGTTAAGACTACTATGTCTCTCTCCCACTAAATTCGAAGTAAGCTCCTTGAAAGCAGGGATCGGGTCTACTAACTATTTTACTCTTCCTGTAATTTAGTATGGTGCTCTACACGATGTAAGGGCTCAAGAAATACTACTGACTGATGAATCGATTCTCCCTGACACCTCACTAAATTAAGTGCTTTTGGTGTTGTTACAAATTATTTCCTGAATCTGCCGCCCAACAGTCACTATTTTGGTACAAGCTTTGGTCACGCCATGACTAGATTACTCTATCAGCCTCCTCGTTGATCTTCCCGTCTCCAGCCTCTTTCCTTTCCAATCTACACTACGAACCGCTGCAAAGATCATCTTCCTGAAATGTTACTCAAACCATAACTCTCCACTTCTCAGATCCCCTCCACTGACTCCCTGTGGCCCACTCAATCAACTCCTCCCAATTGCTTTCAGAGATTTCCACCAACTCATGCCATCTTACATGGCTCCACTCTCTCCGTTTCTCCTAAGCTACCCTAGCTGTTCATCGCTCAACTCTCCTGTCTCTGGCCCCTAGCTCACACTGTTCCCCTGGCTTGGAAACTGTCGTAATTAATTAATTAATTAAAAGTTAGTCTTGACTCTCATATTACTAACATTACAAGTCTCAGGGCCAAAAGGCCACAGCTATTTAAGGCACTCCTGAAAGATCATCTCTTCCAATATGCCTTTCCAAGCACTCCAAATCAAAGAGAAGCAGTGTGGCTCAGTGGAAAGAGCACGGGCTTGGGAGTCAGGTCATAAGTTCTAATCCCAACTCTCCCACTTGTCAGCTGGGTGACTGTGGGCAAGTCACTTAATTTCTCTGTGCCTCAGTTATCTCATCTATAAAATAGAGATCAAGACTGTGAGCCCCATGTGGGACAACTTGATTACCTTGTATCCCCCCCAGCACTTACAACAGTGCTTAGCACATACTAAGTGCTTAACAAATGCTGCTATTATTACTCAGCAGCTCTCCCTAGGACACATTTTCCTACATAAATTCATCCTCAGCACTTCTGGAGAAACATTTACTCAACTGCACATTCTATTATTTACTTTATTCATTTCATAAGCCCTTTTACATCTCCCCTATTAGAATGCAAGTGTCTTGTGGGCAAGGAATGTGACGCTTGTTGCCTTTGTGACAAGACACTAAATTGCCTGGGTTGCCAACATTTTGGGACAACAGAATAAAGTTCAAATTGAACTTGATAAACTGGAAAAGTAGTGGGCAATATGGAATGCATCAAAAAAAGTGTAAGGAGCAGCACACTTAGGAACCAGGAAGGCCCCACTGATGTAGTGGGTGGGAAGAGGTTTCCTTTGCACGAAAATAATTCAAGGAGAGGCACAAATCCCAGGAGCAGAGATTACCCAGAAGAAGAAGGTAATCAATCAATCAATGATATTTATTGTTAACTGCCACTGTGACTGCAATGTTGTCATCTAAGAGCCCAATAAGGCACTGGATGGATTAAAAGAACAATATTCAGTGAGCCATAATTAACCTTTCTACTTTACTCTGCATTAGTACACTTGGTCTTTTTTGGGTTTGCTGTGGCCGATTTTTGCCACAATACTCTATCAGGTACATGGAAAAACTGGAGGAAGGCTGAAGAACAACAGAAATTGGTTTGATGGAGGGAAAATGGGTTCTGCGGAGAAAGATGAAAGAAATGGCAGTTGTTTAGCCTGAGGAAAAGTGGTTAAAAAGTGACTTAACTGTCCTTGAGTGAAGGTTTTTATGAAGAGCATGAAGGATGGTTAATTCTCCAAGTCCACATAGAATTAAAAAGAGGGAAATGGGATTATATTAAAAAAAGATGAGAGTTCAGAAGAATTTCATTTTCAGAGTAATAAAACCCTGGAAAAGAGGAGTAGTGAAGGTTGTGGGGGTTGCCATCCCTGGAGAATTTTAAGGGGAAAAAAAAAGGCAGCCACCTGGGCCTGGATAGAATGTCATTCATCTTTCTACAGGGATTGGGCTAGAACAAATGACCCTCCATGGTCCCTATTCACACTGATATCCATAAACTCTTTCAGGTAGTAAGGGACCTGACAGACACTATAAAAGTAATTTCTTAAGTGCCGTGAAAGAATCACTCCAACTTTTACAAGTGCTTAATCTGAGAAACCAAACCCAGTTTCCATTTCCAAACTATACGACTTCTCTAGGACACCTGGCTATTATTTTCGTTACCAAATTGATTACCGTACTGAAAAAATCTATCCCGTTTCCAAGAATAGTCCACGTTCTACTCTATTGGTAAGCTTTCCTCAATGCTTAACCAAAATTTCATTTTTTAAAAAATATCATGCTCCTTCAAGATAGACCAGCTGCAACAAAGATCTATAGTTTCTGGCATCTGTAGTTCTCTGGGTGAGAGCCATACATAAATCAAATCAATCACCTCCAGGGATTTTTCAAGTATGCTCTGTAGCAATTTTTCCCCCAACATGGTAAGCATGCACTTTGAGCGCCAGCAAAATTTTGATAAATCAAACAAAATAAGTACATTTACATTACATGAAGAATGAAACAAAGACTATTCATCACAAAAGAATCTACAAAACAAAAGCTGAATTCTTGAAGGAGAAAATCTGGTATTACCTGAATGCATTCGCTCTATAATAATAGATTGGTGAGGCGGTGGCTGAAGGAAATGGGATGCGTGAGAAATTGCAAGAGCAAGGCCAGAACCGAGTGGATTCTGAAGGGGGAACAAAATAAATGAAATTAGAAATCGAATTCAAAGAAACTATAATCTGTTCCAGAAGAGAAATGGAATACACTTGGAGGCGGGGGCCATCAAGCCACGTGAACCTCAAACCAAAAACGTCCTACGGCCAAGAGGGGCAGATTTTAAAACGGCTTTAACGATGGGCGGTGGCAGTGAGGGAGAAGCGGCCGAGATCTGGGGAGGAGGCAGGGATGGGGTAAGGCGCCGTGGTCCTTCCCTGGCCCAGGGCTGGAGCAGTGGCACGCTGCAGTGAATTAAAAAAACAAGGCAAATGTGCACAAATCTCACAGCAAGTGAAAAGCCCCAGTTTGGCCAGCCCCGGGAACATACGCTCCTCGCAGAAGTTGTAGAAAAAAATATAAAAGTTAAAGATCATAGAGCTATTTCACTTTCTAAATCCTGGCATTTTTAATGATACTACTCCTTGCAGAAGCCAGGCCTTTATAAGGAAATGTAAATATGCTACCACCTACTTCCTGGACTTGAAACGGGTATGAAAGCTACAGGTGGTATTTTAAAAATTCATTTACTCGAGCATAAAAAAGTCAAGGAAACGAAGAGAAGCAGCATGGCCCAGCGGAAAGAGCACAGCACTGGGAATCACAGGACCTGGATTCTAATCCGGGCTCTGTCAAGTGCTTGCTGTGTGACCTTGGGAAAGTCACAACTGCTCGGAGCCTCAGTTCTCCCGTACTCCTTCCTACTGTGAGCCCCATGTGGGACGGGGACTGTGTTAAACCTGACTTGTATCTACCCTAGCGCTAAGAACAGTGTTTGACACATAGTAAGTGCTTCAATACCATAAAAACATGGTCCTCTCCTCCCCGATTAGGCCGTACTTTAAAATATGGCCACCTTGCGTCTATGCTGGAGGTTTTCAAAAGGGAACACCGAGGAAAAATGTAGAATATTTTATATGTCTTCTATTTCATTAAGCGTCCATTTGTGCGGCTCCCCTCTCTTGAAAAGCACTCACTTTACGAGCAGCCGAAAAAAAGACGGGTGGGTGGCAACAGAGGCCCTGAGGCCAAGCTTCTCCAAAAACGCTCCCCCGTACCAATTTCTCCTCCAACTCAGCCAATTACCGTTCTAGACTTGTTCGCGTTCTTGTTGTGTGCGGCAAGGTTGACCGCCGGGGGATCGATGACCGAGCCTGGGAACAGCTGTGCAAGTTCGGCATTGATAACCACGGAGACGGCCTCGTTGGGCGGAGTCAGGGGTGGGGTCATGAAGAGGGGCGTCGTTTTGGGGGTGGGCGGGATCACGTCGGACGGGTGAATGAAAAAGCCCGGGGCCGCCACGGGGTTGGGGGGGACGGAGTTGTGAACGGGCCCGACTGCCGAGGATGAGGCAGCGGCGGCGGCGGTGGTCTGGTGCAGCTTGGCTTCCAGCTTGGCTTTCTGTGGAAGAGGGAGAGACGCTGTGGGCCGCCAGATCCCGCCTGCGGGCACACTGGGGCTACCTGCCACGACTTCTTTTGTGAAATGCCATCCCTCCCCCACCTTTTCAATCGGAATCGACGAAGGCGAGGTACGAGCCAAGGGCCCCCTATCAAAGTTCACGGACGGAACACCCGGCACTGGGCTGTCTTGTTTCACAGGGTTAGGTTCCAATGAACTAGGGAAACTCGCACTGCTGTGAGAGCAGAGGTGCTCCCATTTGTGGGAGAGGAGGCATGGGAGGGGAAGGGGGATCCCGAGCCATGAAGCGGCAGCGTGGTGGAATATTACAGCTGCCTTACTAATTGCAACTCCCTGCCTACGCAGCATTCTGAGGCTATATGAATTATGCAAAGGGCTACTTGTGCTCGGTACTGCTTTGAAAATGAGCCGAAGGAAACCTGTACTTGAGCGTCTCCTTATCCGTGAGAATAGAGGCTATTCTGGGTCTCAATCCTGGCACTGTTTAAGAGAGAGGAGACGTTCTTCAGTTCTAGGTATCCCTGGGGAACACCACGAGAACTCCCTGCAAAACAACATCCTGTTGAGGCCAAAGAACTACTGCTAGGCCAGATTTTGCCTCCATTCACTGCTCCAGAAGGATCATTTTTGTGGGATTTTTCTTTTCGCCCATCTCCTTCCACTATAAACTCACCCCGAGGCCGGCCCTCCGTCTTTATTCTTCCGCTAATCTCCCCCAAAGCCTCGCCCGGGGCTCTGCCAAAGAGGCGCTCGAGAAGTACCTTAGCGATGATGAGGACAATGATGTTCGGCTCAGATCGTTCCCCTTCCCACCACTTTCCTCAATGAAAGAAATGGATAACTGTACACAACCACGTTCTCAGCTTTTGAAGTTTAGAGACAGCATGAATAAATAGCCAAATAGCCTCCAACCTGTTGCTGAAGCTTCAAAAGCTGCTGCTGTTTCTCTTGCAGCACCTGGAGCTGTTGCTCGGCTGAAGCCATTGCATGAGAGAGAGACTGCAAAGCTACCTGGGCTGCTGAACTCAGTGCTGTCGAGGCTTCCCCAACTGTCCCAGATGAAAGGCCACCTACTGCAGGGGTAACCCCAAAGGTACTCACTGGCATGAGACAAAAAAATACAAAACACAAGAACACCAGGATGAAGAAAGAAAACTGGAGCAAGGCATTCGAAGGTAAAAATGTGTTGTATGAAAGCAGATGAACAGTCCCGAACACAGTACGGTTAAAGCATCAACCGTTAGCAACATCAGCCACAGCCAGATCACTGCCTCCTTATTCTACAATAATACTTGCAGAGAGTGTCAACAAAACAAATAAAACTTTACTGCCACATTGTACCATAAATGTGCACGCCCCTTTTCATTTAATATAACCCTCACATTATTCTGTAAGATGCTCAAGGTTTATAGTCAAAAATACTTGTAAAGATGGCTATTTATGAGAAAAACCTTTTCAGAATACGTACAGAAGATTTAAATGCCAAGTTAACAGAGAGTAGGTTCCTTTTTAAAAGATATGTGTGTGCAAACAATTATAAACACATACACACCTTGTATTTTTCAGTAATGGGACACACCCAGTTGCGTTATACAAATTATAAATGCCTATGTGAGACTGACGTTTCAATTCTACCACTGTCATAAGCAAAACCACATGCAAATCAGATAAAAGCAAGGAAGTTCTCAATCGCTATCATTTTTACCAAGTCTATCCAACCTGCTGTTCATTTGGAAAAAAAAATCAGAAAAATAAACAGATCTCTGAATGTATCACCGCTACACCGGCTGGAAATTATAAATGATTTCGACAATTACATACAACGCACATGCACCTCCGTTTGAAATAGGGATAATAAAAGTTGTATATACCAGTAAACGTACTTGCATCGTCCCTTTCTATTCTGGTCCCATCACTAGTTGAAACACAGGTAAAGTGCAGAGGTTCAACTTCGAGGAGTCCAGTGAGAGAAGTAAAACTCCCCTCAGCAGCAGCACAACTACTAACCTTTCCATTCCCTGTAACAGGACAATTTGAGAAATTAAAAAAAAAAGAAAGAAAGAAAGAAAGAAAGAAATTGGCACCAGCTAGGCCGAGAGCAGTACTGACCACTTGAGAAGCAGAGCAGCAGAGCAGGGTCCCTATATAAGACTCTCTAATGAGGGTAAGGGGGAAAACAAGTAACTCTCCCTCATACCTAAACCTGATGACAGAGGGCTTAATCTCAATTTGACCTACCTACTCATTCCCAAGATGAAGTGAGATATGTAGGTTGAGGTGCGATATAAATTACAGCCAACTGAAGGTTCTTTTCACTATTATTGTATCTGATTGGCAATTATTTAGATGGCCCCTTGAGAATACGATAGTTCCAGAGTTCCCATTTTTGGTGAGGGTGTGTTTTAGTAGTTAGTTGCATTTTATTTAAGCACTTACTGTTTGCAGAACATTGTACAAGGCACTGGGAAAGACTATCTGGGTGGGAATTCATCCCCCTTCCCAGCTCCACAGAGTTTATGCACATAGCTGGAATTTATTTACTTATATTAATGTCTGTCTCCCCCTCTAGACTGTAACCCCACTGGGGGGCAGGGAATGTAACTGTTGTACTACATTCCCAAGTGTTTAGTACAGTGCTCTGCACACAGTAAGCTCTCAATAAATATAAGCAAATAAATACAAGCATAATTGGACATGGATCCTGTTCCTTAATGGGCTCCCAATCAATGTACTTTTTAATCACCAGTAGCAAGAACTGCTAGAGAATAAATCAGACCAGAAACAAAAATACTTAAATATTGTGTTAGGGAAAATGGGCAAACACCCAATACTTGTAATCTTTCAGTGGAGGTTAAAAACCATAGATTATTGCTAATAATCTAACCTGTGGGACTTATAGGTCTTTGATAATAACAATAATAATAATGTCGGTATTTGTTAAGCGCTTACTCTGTGTAGATCACTGTTCTAAGCGCTGGCTGGGGTAGATACAGGGTAATCAGATAGTCCCATGTGAGGCACAGTCTTAATCCCCATTTTACAGATGAGGTAACTGAGGCACAGAGAAGTTAAGTGACTTGGCCACAGTCACACAGCTGACAAGTGGAAGAGCTGGGATTGGGAAAGGGCAGCATTTATTCTTTAATATGTAGCCTTGCTATGCTTCCTATGGACATGTAAAATGTTCTCAATGACTACAAAAGAGGAAAAAATGAAGACTTTAACCATTACTCTATTTTAAACTACTAGAAAACCACTCATGCAGTCAATGTAATAGCAGAGAACAAATTACCTACAGAAAGCAAAAAAAAAAAATGCAGAAACTCCCCAAACATTCAAAAACCAAAGGGACGAATGCCATAAAAACATCAAGTTGCAAAGACTCTAAATCTCAAAGACAGTGTTTGTAATGGCTTTGTAAATGATATAGTAAAGCAGCATGGGGTAGTAAATAGAGCACAGGCCTGGGAGTCAGAAGGTCATGGGTTCTAATCCTGACTCAGCCACTTGTCTGTATAACCTTAGGCAAGCCGCTTTATTTCTCTGTACCTCAGTTACCTTATCTATAAAATGGGGATTGAGACTGTGAGTCCCCTGTGTCCAACTCAAGTCGCTTGGATCCACCCCAATTCTTAGCACAGTGCTTGGCACATAGTAAGCACTTAATAATTGTGGTATTTGTTATTATTAAATAGTGATAGAAATCTATCAACTCCTGTCTTGAATACGACTGCAAGAATGTGTTTTCAGTTTACCGCTTAAACCTAAGATGGAAACAAACCAGTTGGCAAAAAAACATACGTAGCCTGTAAAACCATGCCAGTTCAAATACTGTTTATGCATTTCTGCAAGTGGTCATACCTGACAAAACATCTGAAAAGTCAATTTCATCTGACTGGACGCCAATGCTGCTGTTGTACACGTTCTTACAGGAGGAGCCGCTCATCTCCAAATCAAACAGAACGGGGTCGAATGGAGAGCTGTATAGTCCATACCTGAAAAGTAAACACACGCTCCTTAAAAGTTCTCTTCCAAATAACTGCTTGGCTAGGAAACAAGTAAAAGGAAAATACCCGAGACACGTCAGTATTTCACCGCTTCATAAATACTGTCGTCACTACTATTAAATATTCCAGAGAGTCTCCTAAGCACATTAGTTCAGAAGATACAAGTAACTCTTTATTTGCATGAAAAACAATGATGTCTTCACTGCCACTTCTGAATTCATTTTTAGGTTTGAACCAAGGTTTGGTTATTTGTGTTTTGTTTTTGTTTTTTAAAGAAACCAAGTTAGCAAATATATGTGTTGAACAATGAATGTGATTTGGTGTGAAAAGGAAATCCAAGGAATTTATTCTAAAAACATTTCTACTCTAAATGTGAAAACAGTCGCTTCTCCTCGGTGTTCATATCCAGCTCATTAACAGCTCTTTCTTTTTTCACTCGCAGTTCTTCATTAAAAATAACTGAGTTTAAGAAATCAGCCATAACTCCAATTAATAAAAGTAAAGTATGCTTGGCTTTCCTAAAAACTGCAAAACCATCATGAGTTAAAGACAATTTCGTACATAATTCAGATTTGTTTATTAAAGCATTTTGCCCCAGAGCGAACAAGTGGAAGTTGAGGCACAAGCCACTCATTAAATGATTCCAACACATTTTTTGCTAATGGAAAATCCACCAACAGCACTATGTCTAAGTGAAAAACAAACGAGAGTTTTCAATAATCATCAATTCATTCATTTATGCTAAAGCACAAACTGTGTTCAAGCACCACAGACAAGGGAATCAGATTGATCAAAGCGGCAAAGCGGGATGAAATCAGCAGTACTGGGGCATCATTAAAAAAGCCTATCTTATTCTGGGATGTATTAACAGAGTAATATTTGAAAGACCTAGGAAGGTATCCTTCTTCTTTATTGTCGATTGGCCAAATCCTTAGTAGATACCATATGGAGTTTTGGTCATCCCATTTTGAAATTGAAAGGAGAGGGCTCAGACAACACAACAAAATTAAATAAATGGGAAAATCAAGACTGAAGATATTGGGTTGTTAGGACAGGCCAGTTCAAGGGTCAGAAGCATGTTTTTATTACAGTCCTCAATCATATGAAGTGTTTTTACGGAAAACTGTGGGTCTCCAGAGCCAAAGAAGATAGAAGTAGTTGTTCATGAATGACATAGGTATCTGAAAGCTTTTTATCAGAAGATTCACCAGCTATTCTGGATGAGAAAATCGTGGAATTACCTTAGGGATAATGTCAAATGCTGTTCAAGGGAAAAAAACAACAACTATCTGCCTTGAATGGTTGAGTCATTCACTTGTCCAGGGGCAGGGTACTGGAAAAGATGGCTTTAAAGAAGTTCCTCTTCAAGTTCTTTGATATAATGAAAACCACTACCAAAATTCTCCAAATAAAACTTCTCATAAGAAAAACCAAAAGTAGAATTCAGAATAAAATTACAAAAAATCTTAAGCACTTACAATGTGCCAAGCATTAAGTACTGAGGTGTACGTATAAGCACTGTACCTATAATTCTATTTATCTATTTTGATGCTATCGATGCCTCTCTGTTTGTTTTGTTATCTGTCTCCCCCCTTCTAGACTGAGCCCATTTCTGGGTAGGGACTGTCTCTATCTGGGGCTGAACTGTACTTTCCAAATGCTTAGTACAGTGCTCCGCACACAGGAAGTGCTCAATAAATACAATCGAATGAATGAATGAAAGTAAAAACAGGATCCAGTTTCCATCCCACACAGGACTCACGGTCTAGGTGGGAGACTTTTTATCATCGTTTTACAGAGGAGGACATTGAGACCCGGGTGGGTTAAGAGGCAAGCCCATGGGCATAGCCCCAAGTGGTGGAGTTAGAACTCAGCTCTCCTGAGTCACTTTTTCAATTAGACCCTGCTGCCTCCTTAGCTTACGAGACTGTAAGCTCGTTGTGGGCAGGGAATGTGTCTGTTGATTGTTATTTTGTACTCTCCCGAGCGCTTGGTAAGCTCTCAAATGCAACTGACTGACTGATCTTCAGTTAATCACTAGAAAACAAACCAGTTTAAAAGCTGAAGCACACCTAACAGCATCAGTTTGAATATCTGCAACAACCTTTCTTTGTCAGACTCAAGTAAATTGTTTCCGTTCTGTACCTTGTTTGAAGTAAGGCTTCCATGGGTGTCAGCCTGTCCTGCAGCTGCCTAGAAACAGCAGTGAGCAAAGAGGCACAGGCCGTACTGCACCCAGCCAAATCTTCATCTTTAACATAGTTCAGCAAGACAAAATACCAATAAACAGACCCTAAAAGACACAAGGAAGTGGCATATTAGAGTTAACACACTACAGCATTACTTTGATACTGATTTTCAATTTAAAGATAGAAGGCTGCATTTGTTGACAGTCAAACATGCCCAGAGAAAATCTTCAACTCTAATTTAGGGCTCCAGCATTAAATATGCTTTTTAATGGGTAACCAAAAAGTTTCCTCCACTTATCACTAGAACTTCCAATGGAAAGAAGTGGCGAACAAGAGAGCACAGGAGGGTTAATCTGAGGCTCAATGATTTCTCAAATGAATGTGAGGCAATAATTGCAACGGTCCTTGTTGATTCAAGTATCATTTCTAAATGTGTGGTTTTTCCCCAGATGTGATCAGTTTTCCCAGAATTTTCCTTCTAGGGATCTATTTTAAATCCTTTCCCTGGTAAATGAGAACAAAGAAGGTGAAATCTTTGAGCGAGAGTAAATACGGGACAGGAGAGAAGCATGCATTTCAGCTTTTTTATGCTGGCTTGCTTTCCAAACCGCTCAAATTCTTGGGGTAAGAGGAATACATGACCCCTGGTCACTGAGGAATAGGAGCAACAAATATATGAAAACAACCAGGAGTGCAAAGAGTCTTTTTAGTTTATGATTCCAGCATACTTCCAATGTGGTCGTCAAAGCTTCCCTCTTCTTGTCAGTGGTTCCCCTTTACCTGGAAGTAATTTGAGTCTCTATCTCCCCACTGGATAGTAAGCTTCTTGAGGACAGAGGTCACTGTCTACTTTATTGGACTCTGCAAAGCAGTCAATAAAGTGTTCTCTACACAGTAGGTGATAACTAAGATACCTCTGACTGATTATTGTTTCGGAACAGCCATCTGCCAAAGAGGCAGTCCACTTGGAGGAGTGGATCGGGGACTCCCCCCAACTCCCTATTTTTCCCCAAAAATTACAGCTATTTTCTTGGGGATTTTCCCCATGGGGTGTGGCTCGGAAAAGAAATCCCTAAAGTGAGGTAAAGAGGAAATAGAGAGCCATAGCTTCCATAGCCGCCACACCCCAATTTCACCACCATCTGAAGGCGACAGAGTTCAAGTCACATGGTGTCTTTTGGCCACAATCACCAAATCGATCCAACTGAATTTTTCTCCTAGTCCTTTTCAGCCTTGTTGGAGAAATGCTAATGGGCAAAGAGTTTACCAGGAAGGGCAGGAAGAAAGGAAAAAAGAGAGAGAATCTGAAAACACCAGTTTCTGACAGTTTAAGGTCATCTCCATCCAGATACTAGACATCAAACGATAACATTTAATTGCAAAACGATTATTTTTCCATACCGCCGGTGGCAGCTGCAGGTAAGTAAGATATATTGTCAAGCAGAGCCTTCAACAGGACAGACCCAAATCCCTGTTGATTTGGGTCACATTTTCCATTGCTGCCAAAAGAAAAGACAACATTGGTGGGTTAAAGGGCACAGATACGCAATATACACATTCCTGCTGTTCCCTGCATTAGTCAAGCTGGGTTTCCAGGTCAAGGCCTCAAAACTGGGACTCACTCTCCTGGGAAAACCTTCTCCCCCAGCTAGGAGACAATGGGGCTGCACGGGGCCCAGTGGCTCTCTAGGCATTAAAGCGCACATACTTGTACAGTCTCCATTTTCTATTCCGTCAACCGGGTGGTTCCAGCCACGGGGTCACAGCCCGTGTGACCTCTCATTCGTGTGCTGGCTACTCTAGGCGCCACGATTAACTGAATCCTCAAGGATGGCAAGGAGTACATAGGAAGGCGAGCTCACAGTAGGAAGGCGAGCTCAGATCCTCTTGGGTTCTACAGTTTCCACAAGAGCAGAAGAGGGGTTTATGAGCACCTCACCCCTCTCCCAGGCTCAAGATGGAGTGGGGCAACAAGAGGATGCCCACACAGCCCTCCCTCATCATGTTTTCAGAGTACTTCAAAACAAATAATGTTGGCAAATCCTACACTAACCTCTTCTGAGTGTCAGTTTTGCCTCTGGCCTCCAAAAGAACCCTTCTCTGGGATTCTGGGACTCAAGGGAAGGAAATCATATGATACTTTGCAAACAAAGTACTACAGAAATGTCAAACGACTGGGCGACTACAATCAGGTGAAGAGGTGTGGGCTCCTTTTGAAGTTTATGAACCCAGGAAAGAATGGACGGGACTACTTTATGGTTTTCAGATGAGCAATATGGCCTCCTTTTTCACGTGGCAACATCTCTGCAAACAAGTCAAGATTTTCATAAAGACTACATTAAGCGCCAATGTCCCTATGAGGACTCTGAAAAGCGTTTTGACAAACTGTCAATTGCCCACGGTAGACTAAATAGACAATAATGATCTTGACATTTCTTCAATGTGCATTTTAAAACAATTAATAAAGGAAGGGAAAAAAATCTCAGAATCAGTTACCAACAAAAACCAATGGGCATACGCCAGCAGAAACTTCCCAATTAAAAGAAAGCTAACCAACCTTATGCATAACGCCAAAAACCGTGCACATTTGTGGGCTATGCTTCGTCCCGCCTCAAAGAAGCACACCCGTACGATATCTGAGAGGCATTTACGAGTTCTGGAGAGCAAACTCTCATTTCCTTCCTTCGAGCTGAAAAATATAAGCATCCCAAATTTAGCCGCCAAACAGAAAGATCCAACAGAAAGGCAGTCTCCCACTTTAGAAGCTGAAAGGGAAGACATATGCACTTAATCGAAAGTTTCCTTCTACCTTCCGGGTCCATTGGAATGTACTCCAGCCAACCAACACAAGGTATCCAACACAAGGCTCTGAGCGTGTTCGGTAGTCAGACCATCATCCGCCTTTCTGCACAGTGTGTTAAGAAGCTTCTCGTGGAACTCTGAAAACTGCAACATGGCACAACGCTGAACTCTAGGGAATGGAAAATGTTGGAAGTTCAGCCACTGAAATGGAATCTGCTACCAAAAAAAATGAACAGGGGCCAGGCAAATGTTGGTAGGGTTTCATTTAAAATCATCCGTAATGTAAATCAATGGTTTGAAAATGTCTGAAAAATTAATTCCCTTAAGGAACATTTTTGAGTTCAAATATTGAAAGCCTAGTTTTAAAAAAAAATTAAACTTTTAAACTATTTCAGAATAAAGATTTAAAACATGACAGACGTATAGGACTTTAAATGCCACATAATATGGAAAACATGGATGGTGTTTTGAGAACTACAAATTGAGAATTCCCCCCTTTATGCAATTTATTTGAATGTGTATCGCTCACTCTAGATTGAAAGCTCCTTGTGGGCGGGAAGCAGTCTACCAACTCTACTGCACCGAAGCCTTCCAAAAACCTGGCACAGTGGTCCGCATAAAGTAAGCCTTCAATAAATACGACTGATTCATTAATTGATTCCACACTGCTCCATGGACTTGTCACATCTCATCTTGACTACTGCATTCATCTCCTCGCTGACCTCCCTGACTCCTCTCTCTCCCCTCTCCGGGCAGAACTTCACTCTGCTGCCCAAACCATTTCTCTTAAAAAATCATCTTGTGCACATCTCCCGACTCAACGACCTCCAAAGGTGCCCCCATCCATCTCTTCATCAAGCAAAAACACCTCTGCAGATTCAAAGCACTCCATCATCAATCTCCCCCTACTAATCCGTATCCTCTCTCACTACAACCCAGCCTACTGACTTCACTCCTTTAACACCAAGCTACTCACTCTACCTCACACTCGTCTCTCTCCCTCGCTCACCCTCTCTCTCCTGCCTAGAATTTTCTCCTCCTTCATATCCAACAGACCACCATTATTCCCAACTGCACAACCCTACTAAAATAGTATCTCCCAACTAAGCTCTCACCCTATTTTCTCTCCCTACTGCCTTACCCATGCGCTCGTCCCACACAGGTCCTCACCACACAGTACATAAATGCATATCCTTCCATTCAGTTGCTTTCCCTACCCGTAATTTATTTTAATGATGGTCTTCCCCGACTAGACTGTAAGACCTTTGAGAGCAGAGACTGGGTTCACTTGCTCTAGTTTACCCACCCGATCGCTTAGGATTTAGTACTCAGCCCAGAATAAGTGCTCAATAAATACCACCAATACCGCTAATAATACTCTGTTGACTGAAACGGAGTAAGTACAGCTGCTAACACGGGATACAGTATCATTTCATGAAAAGGATAAAGAATGTTTACATCTTTTCAATTCCTCAGATGTAAAGGCCATTAAAACTTACCGTTCCTTAGAAATTGACGTTTTCTTGAATCTCCGAATCGTAACCGAAACTTCTTGAAGTAAATCACAGCCGCGGAGATTTTCGGATTTTCGGGAAGAACTACTGGTTTCACTTTTACTTGTAGATGACTTTTCCTTATTATTCAAAAGAAATACAAATATCGTCGATAAAGATTTCCTGATTGTTAGCTTCGTGCATCGACGAAGACAGGAGAAACCATGTGCGTGTTAAAAATATACCCAACATATTCCCTACAAAAATAAATTTCATTATTTTTATTCACTTACGGAACTGCATTACACGGTGGCTATTAGGAACAAAATTGTGGTTCCCTTGAGTGTTCCAAAAAAGTTCGTGAAGTACTTGCTTTTAAAGCACATTTGCTGGGTTAAAAGTAGGTTATTACAAACATTCTGACTCGGAGTGAAACGCCTCTTTACTTAGGACATCGCCCCCTTCTCATCCGGTTGCTAAAAATAAGAAAATCCCAGCTGGGAGCCGCAGGATGCAAAACGGAATGCCAATTATTGTCAGTGACCTTCCCAACTGAATCCTACTGCTGCAGCTGTGGGGCCACCAACGGTCCCTTTTCTAGGGGAGGGGTTGGTTCGGAGAACTTCCCGGGATCCCACCGTTCACTCAGAAATGGGACACCGGAATACGGACCCGGGCCAGCAGTTCCAGAGTCCGGGTTGGTTGACAACATATGGCATCGTTACGTAACTACATCATGACACCTGGAGTGGACCAGAGCAAGTCTTGATTTTTAAAAATGTCTGGCCTAGTAACACGATACTCTTTATAGACTTCTTTAAACTGCGGTTTTCCGGGTTCCAAATCTTTATAATTCTGAGGAAATTCTCAAAGAGTTGTGTGAGTTTAAAAAACAGGCCGCTTTAAATTCCAAAGGGTTTTTACAATGTGTATGAAAATAAGTCCATTCTATGAGGACTAACAGAGGTAATACGAAAAGCAGTGTGGCCTATTGGAAAGAGCATGGGCTCGGGAGTCAGAAGGACCTGGGTTCTAATCCCGGCTCTAACCTTGTCGGTCTGACCTTGGGCAAATCACTTCACTTCTCTTTGTTTCAGTTTCCTCATCTGTAAAATGGGGACTAAAACTGCGAGCCCTATGTGGGACATGAACTGTAACCAACCTGATTACCTTGTATTTACCCCAGCTTTTAGAACAGTACCTTGACCATAGTAAGTGTTTAGCAAATACCATAAAAAAAAACCACAACAGCTTCTCTGTGCTGCCTCATTTCCTCATCTGTAAAATGGGGATTAAGACTGTGAGTTCCATATGAGACATGGACTGTATCCAATCTGATTAGCTTGAATCTCCTCCAGAATTTAGTACAGTGCCCGGCACATAGTGAATCATAACTCACAAATTACTTAGACTAAAAAATGAAGCTACTCCCCACCCTGTTCATGCTTTACAGGAGAAATACAGCTATAACGTCCCATCTTGTACACCTCCCATTGTACGAGAAATTTGTAAATAAAAATTGGGTAAAGTCTCTCCCCTCTACTTATCCACTCTTCTCCCATGACAACTTAATTTACCAGCTTTGTTCCTCACTGCCTAGCTCTCTTCCATACTACTCCACCACCTTGCTCTCGTCCTCCCTTCTGTCTAGAATTCACACCTGATGGACCACGGCTCTCCCTCTAATCAAAGTCCTATTGACATCTCATCTCCTCCAGGAGGCCTTCCCCAATTAATTTCTCCTCTACTCTCCCTCCACATCAGCACTTCTACGTCAATCACACGCTTAAGTACTCACAATCACCTGCCTGCATAGTTGATTGTAGGCTATATGGCAAACTCCTTGAGGGCAGGGATGAAGCCGATCAATAGATCACTTGTAACGATTGAGCACTACCAACTTTATTGTACCGTACTCTCCCAAGTACTTAGGAGAGTGCTCTGCACACTGTAAGTCCTCGATACATACCACCGATTGGCTGACTGTCCTTCGTATTCAAAGACACTACCCACGGTTCAACTACGAGCATGTGTATGGTTGAAGACGCCCAATGGAGTATCCACAAAGATTCTCCTTTCTTCGTCAAGCTTAATGTTTACAGCACCTAGTGCTGTTTTTCCCTTTTGCTTTCTTGTCTCTCATTCCTTATGGTGTTACTGCTTCAACGAACAGGCATGCTGGTCCATCTCGACGACTGAGTGCTGGATCTTCAGCTGGGCTACAGAACTGTCTGAGGCTTCCTTTGACCGTGTAACCAACACCTTCAAATCTCTGGAACATATCAATCTACACACCCTATTACTTGAGCACTCCCCGAGGGTCCCTGCTCCTGGGTAGTCTCTGGGCTTAGCGAGCTGAGGGAAAAAAGCTGTTTCCATACTCCCCCATAGCATGAGGCCTCCACAAACCCCGGAAAGACTGGTGGTTGCGGAGTTGCCCCGAAGCCTGAGCCCCCCGAACAGCTGGAAAATTCTGCTCCTCTAGCCACAGCTCCCTGCTGATCTCGCTTTTACTTTGTGTATCTGCCTGTGCTGTGCTTTAATGTTTCTTCATTCCTGCTGGGTCTGTCTCCGAGCCCTCCCCCATCTGTGTATTCTCTCCCAGCGCTTACTACAGATGCTCTAAAATCAATTCAATGAGCACTTACAGTGTGCAGAACACTGTACTAAGCGCTTGGGAGAGTACAATAAAACAGAATAAGCAGACATGTTCCCTGCCCATAACACGTTTATAGTCTAGAGGGGGAGACAGACATTAATATGAATAAAAAAGTAAGTACACAGTAAGTGCGTACTATACTAGTAGTTCTCGGTTTAGCCACTTTCATTTCACCTTCCTAGCCATATGTAATTTGGTTATTTACAGTGTCCGTCTTATTTATAGTGTCTGTCTCCCCATTCTAGATCATAAGTTCCTTGAGGGTGAGGATCACAGCTACTCTATCCCGCTCTCTCAAGCACTGAAGTGTTGTGCATATAGTGAGAATTCAATAAATAGCACTGATAAAAAGCCAGAAGGGATAGTTTCAAAACACAAAGCAGGGAGGCAGCGTCCCTTTGGGCAAAGAGCATGGGCCTGGGAGTCCAGAGGACCTGGGTTCTAATCCCAGCTCTGCCACTTGTCTTGCTGTGTGACCTAGAGCGAGTTACTTAACTTCTCTGTGCCTCAATTAACTCATTTGTAAAATGGGGAATAAGAACGTACCTGGCACATCGTAAGCACTTAACAAATAACATATAAAAGATGTCTATTTGATGTCTATTCAACTAAACTGTATTAACATAGCAAATCTCTCTCCCAAAGGTCAAACCTCTCTTCTAATATGTCATAACTCCCTAGCTGTTTCCCAGTGTAGATCAGTGGTTTATATCATTCACGGTTTATATCCAAAAACTAAAGGACGAAGATGGAAGCCCATGACCCAAAATCACAGAAGGCGGCAGATTCTGAGAAACAATGAGGCCTAAGGATCTTTTGATTGACAGACATAGTTGTGTTTTGACATTCTTAATAAATGAATGTTTTCCATACCTTTCCTGCTGCAACTTTTGCCAGTAATGAAGCCAGAGAATGTCCCTTGCTACTCTGCGGTTTCAGAGATGGAATTCTAACGACAGGACGGATGCCACCATTACAGATATCTTCTGCTCCTCTCTCATTCATGGCTTTGACATGGATTAAAAACGAACGGTATTTGCCTCCTGCCATTCCTAGGGGGAAAAAAAGTAGGAGGCAATCATTTTTGCAGTTTACTAAATGTAAACTTATTTTGGGCCTAAAAGCCCAAGAGAGCATTCCAATGCTTTCACTTTCCAAATTCTGGGGGAGGACTCAGTCGATCCGGTTTCAAAGTAACAGACAATTTCACAAAACACAATGAAGGTTTTCCAACTTGACTGAACAGAAAGTGAAAGCGCCTCTGTGGAGTAAGAAAGGGTTGGAAAATGAGGGGTTTGGCAGAACTCACCACATGGCACCCACATTTGTAGGGAGCCTTACATCAAGTAACTACTTGATGGAGAACTACTTGATGGAGAACTACTTGATGGAGAACTACTTGAGCCTTACATCAAGTAACTACTTGATGGAGAAGCAGCGTGGCTCAGTGGAAAGAGCATGGGCTTTGGAGTCAGGGCTCATGAGTTCGAATCCCAGCTCTGCCACTTGTCGGCTGTGTGACTGTGGGCAAGTCACTTAACTTCTCTGTGCCTCAGTTCCCTCATCTGTAAAATGGGGATTAAGACTGTGAGCCCCACGTGGGACAACCTTTCATTCATTCAATAGTATTTATTCAGCGCTTACTATGTGCAGAGCACTGTACTAAGCGCTTGGGATGAACAAGTCGGCAACAGATAGAGACAGTCCCTGCCGTTTGACGGGCTTACAGTCTAATCGGGGGAGACGGACAGACAAGAACAATGGCACTAAACCTGATTCCCCTATGTCTACCCCAGCGCTTAGAACAGTGCTCGGCACATAGTAAGCGCTTAACAAATACCAACATTATTATTATTATTACTATAAAACAACTGCACATGGGCTATCTCTGGCTGAAGTGACAGGCAAAAACCAGCAACATCCTGATGAGAAACACATAACACAAAATCACTGACAGAAAAGCTGGTGAAAATATGACTTAACATGCTTCTGGTTTATGGTCCCTACAAAATGTTCAGTTTCCCAGTAGTGGTGTTTTTAAGCACTTTCACAACCATGAATTAGTTAGCTCACCAGCTCAGCCAGCTAGGTCTGTAATTATCACATCCATTTTCACACAGAACTATGCCTAGAGAGGTGATGACTGTCCACAAGTTACATGCACAGCAAAATCAGAAGTAAACTGAAAGACTCTGAACGAGATCTTGGTTTCCCCATTCTTTGCCAGACATACTCATTTACCTTTAACAAGTTTAGGGCTCGTTAATGTCAACATCCCAGCATGTCCTGATAGATCAAGGCCACTAGCCAGCCATACTGGACCACATAAGATATCTTCTTTATGGTCTTCTAAAAATGGGCACAATCTAAGACCTGGAAGTGGAAAAAAATGGTTTTCATTTTTAAGTACTTTGCAAATAATAAAAGGTTTCCTAAGGAATTAAATTGGAGAAGCAGCATGGTCTAATGGATAGAGCAGGGGCCTGGGGGTCAGAAAGACCGGAGTTCTAATCCTGGCTCCACCACTTGTCTGCTGTTTGATCTTGGGCAGGTCAGTTCGCTTCTGTAGGCCTCAGTTCCCTCATCTGTAAAATGGGGATTAAAACTGTGAGCTCCACGTGGGTCAGGGACTGTGTCCAACCTACAGGGGCTGGGACATAGTAAGCACTTCACAAATACCATAATTATTCCCTACCCCAGCACTTAATACAGGGCCTGGCACACAGTAAGGGCTTAAATACCATAAAAGGAAAAATAAGTTGATATAAATAATTTCACAGCAAAATACTACAGAAAGCTACCAATGGATACACAGCATGCCAAGGCAGTAACTTCACTTGTCTGAGGGTGCCCTTCTTCCAGAAAGTTGGTTCCCACTCATATATAATTTGCACAGTTTAAATTTTCTAAAGAAGTCTTCAACAATTGTTGGCCATAGCAAATGAGACAGTTGCAAAACACCGAGTGATTTACCCAGGGTAAAATTAGAATGCCTAGTTTTCACTTGTCATACATTGCTAAACTTTCATCAATCTAGGCAAACAACAAATACATTTCAGATTAAACTGAATCTTAACTATGAAACGTACACACTACACGCATAACCATTAACGCATTTGAACACGCTAACAGAAAGAGGCTCTGAAAGGGTTTCAGATTCTCACCGGTAATGGAACTTTATTTAAATGGGGCTTAGAAAAATGTTAAGACAACTGCAGGTAATGAAATTCTACTGCTATGCTTAAGAACTGTTACTGGAATAAATCAGTTACAAAGCATATCGATCAAAAATGATCATATCCTGGTGACGGAGCTCCAGCGATCATCCTTTTTAGTACCAGATAGCCAATAGAAATGAAAACTGGTGTTCAACAGGATTTAAATGTGATTGCTTAGATATCTTCAACATCGTTGGCATTTCTTGAGAAGGTACTGTGGACAGAGCACTGTACTATGTTCTTGGGAGAATGCAATACACGAGAGTCGATGGGTGTGTTCCCTCCAAGCGACTGACTGACCCAAGAAGTCCCAAGTGGTGCCAGACCTAGCAGAACAAGAGCAGAACTGAGACAGCACCAACGGTGCTCCACTGTGTGACCTCCCCAGGGTAGGTCACTTCTCCATGTGCAAAAAAATGGGAGTTTACGTCTGATCACACGTTGGAACCCAGCAAGCACTTAAATCCATGACAAACTGAAAAATGTAAATCCAATCGTTGCCAATCCACCTCCAACTCAAACAGAACCTCCATTCCATTGGCTTTAAGGCACTCAACGGCTCTCTCCCACGTAGCTTACCTCACTCATCTACTGTGACCTACCCACAGGCTCCATTTCTCTAACACCAACCTACTCTCTTTACCTCAATCTTGACTATTTCGCCACTGACCCTTTGCCCGCATCCCCCTTTGGACCTGGAGTTTCCTCCCTCTTTACATACGACAGACCACCAATCTCCCTGCCTTCAGAACCCTCGAAATTTACATCTCCTCCAAGAGGTCTTCCTTGACTAGGCCCTGATTTCCCCTATGAGCCCTCACTCGGTGTTGGCTATGCACCACACCACACGTCAGAAGCCGTATGACCTAGGGCCTGGGTTCTAATCCCAGCCCCGCCACTTTGCGGTGTGACATTGGGCAAGTCGCTTTAGTTCTCTGTGGTTCAGTTCCTCAAATGTAAAATGGCGAGTCAATGTCTGACACTTAGATTGTGAGACCCCACCATAAGGGGCAGGGACTGCGTCCAATCTCATTAGCTTGAATCTATCCCAGGAGTTAGAAAATTGCTTGACATAATGTAAGCAAGTAACAAATACCACAATTTCTATCAGTCTTTTTTATACTCTATTTCCCCTATCTGTAATTTATTTTAATACTGTCTCCCTCTGTAGACGGTAAGTTCCTCGTGGGCCGGGATCCCATCTACCAACTCTACGTACAATGTAAGCACTTGATAAACGTCGCTGAGTCACTGTAGCCAAAGGGATGCTTGTATCGTCAAAAGTGAAATAAAACACCTCTAAAGTATAAGGGTAGGGACATTAACTTCACCCCAGTGATGAATAGCCGCATTTATTTACTCACATAATTGACCGACCCTGACTTTTGAAGAGTAAATAAGCTTATTTTTTGTGCCACGTAAGTATAACCAGGGATATCCTTGGAGGACTAAGCAGCAAAAGGTTGAGAAACAGACAACACAGCAGGGGTTAGTCGGAATGAGGAGAGAAGATAATTCACTGACTGTCTTTTTGAATGCAGGACTTGAGAGGGTGACACAAAAGTAAGAGATACAGTCTTAAGTGTCCCCTTACCTTTCTCTTTTCCTTTCCTCTTTTTCTCCTCTTCTTCTTACTGCTGTACTTAATTCTTAAATGGCCTGCCAAGTAGCCCCAAGTATTTGAATGCTACAAAAATTTTTCAAGAAAATGTGGCAATTATATGTATAGATGAGGGCCACACCATTTCTGATACATAGGAAAATGAGGTTTTCTGGTACACGTTCCATTCCTGATGTCTTCATTTTACCACTAAATGAAACAACTCAATCATTTAACTTACACTGCGATTCTTCTACA
The DNA here is from genome assembly GCF_004115215.2 of Ornithorhynchus anatinus. Taxonomy (NCBI): domain Eukaryota; kingdom Metazoa; phylum Chordata; class Mammalia; order Monotremata; family Ornithorhynchidae; genus Ornithorhynchus; species Ornithorhynchus anatinus. Next base: position 69,491,468 of record NC_041728.1, on the reverse strand, counting down.
TCCATGTTCTGCATCTCTTCATTAAAATCAACAAGAACTGGCTTCCCATTTTGTTCCACTTCAATATTAAGGGCTGGAGACAGAGGAAATGTAATCTGTCTATCTACAGCTGCTTCTAGAGGATAAAACCATGAGCAGTTTTAATTTTATTTAAATGCCCCAGATAACAGAAGTATATTTTTACATTTCTGCAAAACTTCATTCAAAATTAATCCCTTCTGTGCTTTTAGTCAGAGATAATATAAAATGTGAATTGGGATTCAAATCAAAAAGGTTGAATCTGTTCAAATTTTTCTCCGCCTATTTCACCACAATGTAATGCTAATTTAATGATAATTTAATGATAATTTCAAAAAATACCTTCCACCTGACCCAATTTTTTTGCACTTTGGAACAAAACATACTTAACGGCAATCCTGAATGCAAACATGGGCATTCAGAGTAGTTTATAATTTAAAATCACACTTCTGAAGATCCAAAACTTCTTTTAGATATGAATCACCCAGGTTGTTTCTAGTTCTTTTAGTACTCCGTCATTCTAATATTCTACAGTTATCTCTAATCCTTTTAATTAACTGTTAAGAGTAGAAACATAATTGCTTGGCCCTTATCTGTAACAATCTCTAACCAGTATATTATACCTTAAATTCATGGATGGAATTGACTTAGAAAGAGAACTATCTGATTTCAGTTCAAAGGGAGCGGGAACAAGGTTCAAATCTGCACACAACCTGCATTGCTGAACATTCTAAATCACTGAAGTTTTCCATATATTTCCATCTAACTTTCTCTCCCTCCCCATTCCAAAGCTAGCCTAATGGGAAGGAATGAGAAGAGAGGAATCCATACATTGTCCACGAAGAAAACACAGACTGCTGATATATGAACGATAATGTAAGATCTGTAAAGAGCGAAGTGTTCCTTCTTACCATTGACTTTTCCTAGGCCTGGAGCTTTATTTTTCAGTAGAGTCACTTGTATCTGTGGAATATTTGTGATGTTGGAATTCAAAACAAATTTGAAGTCGACGTGCCCGACCATACAGGCTTTAGGCAAAACCAACTCAAACACATGTTCATCCCAGCTGTTGCTGCCAAACAAGGATAAAAAGAAAATGAATACACACTCCGCTACTTAAAATTTCCATCTATAGATAAAACTAACATTAACGCATTACTATATCTATCAATTTTTATTCATTTGCTGGGGAAGGGAGAACTGGAGCGGAAGGGACTAGTTCTGCCCGTGCGTAGTTTACGGGAGCCTAGGTTGAGAACGAGCACAATGCACTGTTTTCCAGACACAGCATTACCAGCTTTTAACTATTAATCACCTAGAATACTTCTGATTCTTGAGTTTAATAATAATAATAATAATATTGGTATTTGTTAACTGCTTACTATGGGCAGAGCACTGTTCTAAGCGCTGGGGGAGATACAGGGTAATCAGGTTGTCCCATGTGAGGCTCACAGTTAATCCCCATTTTACAGATGAGGTCACTGAGGCCCAGAGAAGTGAAGTGACTTGCCCACAGTCACACAGCTGACAAGTGGCAGAGCTGGGAGTCGAACCCATGACCTCTGACTCTGAAGCCCAGGCTCTTTCCACTGAGCCATGATCTGATATTGAAAATGAACTACAATACCCTAGTGATATAACTGAATCCTTTTTACCTACCTTGTTACAAACAGAACTGTAATTGTTGCCAAGTATTTAGCAGCAATATTTAACTTTCACTTAATCCCATACTCTCAGGTAACTGCCTTCCCAAATGGGGCATCCTTGATGGTCCACGGTGAGAGCTCACACATACACACACATGAATTTCAGTGTACATATATAAGTGTGGCTCAGTGGAAAGAGCCCGGGCTTGGGAGTCAGAGGTCATGGGTTCGAATCCCAGCTCTGCCACTTGTCAGCTGTGTGACTCTGGGCAAGTCACTTCACTTCTCTGGGCCTCAGTTACCTCCTCGGCAAAATGGGGATGAAGACTGTGAGCCTCACATGGGACAACCTGATTACCCTGTATCTACCCCAGTGCTTAGAACAGTGCTCTGCACATAGTAAGTGCTTAACAAACACCAACATTATTATATATATACACACATAGTTGAGAGTACAGTGTAAATACAGTATATATAGTATTATATAGAGTATATATATTTATATATAGTATATACATAGCATTGTGTATGGATAGTATTTATAGTATGCATATATGGAGTACTGTGTACATACATAGTTGAGAGAACCCCAGCTGTTAAGTCAAGAGAATCCTGAACAGTGATCCAGGATGGAACACTACGAGGAAGAGACAACACTCAGTTCATCGATCAACGATATTTATTGATCGCTTCCAGTGTGCAGAGCACTGTACTAAGCACTCGGGAGAGTATGACACAACAGGATTGGTAGAACCCCAGCAGTGTGCTTAAGAGATCACTGATCCGAAACGGAAGAGTTACGAGGGAGAGACGCTATTCCAGCCACAGCATGCGACGGGGGAGCTGCGGGCACTTAATCCGGGACTAGAATGCCGGACGCAAACGCTAAGTGTTATTCAGACAGGTTGCCGAAGGGAGAGAGAGAGTCCCCGGACCCTCCTGAACGGCTCTCAGCCCTCCGCCTGCACGTGCTGCGGTTCCCTTCAAATTGGTACAGGCAGGCACGCCGCCACTCGAACCGATACTTCATCGAAAAGAAACGGTGGAGGAGTTTCTCTCAGGTCAGTGGGGATCAACCCCTGCCTACGTATGCTGTACGAGCAGGTCGCGGCGGGGCCTGACACTAGCCATCTTGAGGAAATGTTTTTACCCATCGGTCTGCAGCTTCCATGTCCGGGTGTGCTGGGCGGCGTCCCCGTGGTGTTGCTGGTGCAGGTGCTGGGGGTGCCGCCGCTGCTGTTGTTCCTGTTGGACTTCCACCCAGCACGGCGGGACGGTAGCCGAGAAGCGGGGGGTTAAGGTCTCGAAGCGGGTGAGCTCCACTAAGGACGTCAGGGTTTCCAGGGAGAACGGCTGGTCCACCAAAAGATCGACTCCTGAGTGTTCGACAAGCAGCGCGGGAAAAACGGGGGGTGGGGGGAGGGGACACGGCGACATTTAAGCTCAGTATTTTGAATTCATTCATTCAATCGTACTTACTGAGCACTTACCGTGTGCAGAGCACTGTACTAAGCACTTGGAACGTTCAATTCAGCAACAAATAGAGACAATCCCTACCCAACAACAGGCTCACAGCTCACAGTCTAGAAGGTGGATTCGATACTTTTAATCCCAATTTCAGTGAACACCACCATTTTTACGTCAGGGCTTTGTGGATCCCTTTAACTAAAAGCGTCGCAAATTTAATTACTCTAACGATGGTCACACCTCCTCCCCGATCATTCTGCATGATTTTTTTAATAGAAGGTATTTCCCTCTCGCTCCCCTGCGTGGCTGTTCAGTCACAAAGACATCACACTTAAAATGACGGTCTAAGACCAGGGCGATGTCGGTTACTACGTAAGATAATTATATCTACGTGAAAAAATACGCTTTCCTACGGCACAAGCACACGAGCGCAATTCGATCTCGAGAATCGTTACGATCATTTACTTCGAGAGTTTACCTGAAATTCCAGGGCTTGAAGGGTTAGATATGGGTTTGAGGCCTTCTGACGACTGTTCAACCCCTTTAGACAGGGATCCATCCACAAGAATATCAGCTTCGTCGATGTCATCGCAGGTCCCGCCAATTTGGAGAAAATGAAGCTCTCCGCCTATCATATGGTGAAAATCCGTTAGCAGGAGTGGCTGCCTTCAAGTGCCCTTTCAAAAATCCTCAGGGCTAAACTGAAAAGTGTTAAAGCTTCATGGAACGCTCTTTCATTCTTGTGCTTTCAGCAGATTAAGCTATTACCGTCAAGGACAATTATCTTTTAAAACCTCTCTCTCTCTGACCTCACATGTCACCTCAATCCCCCCTCTCTAATCACCCCTTCTCTGTCCTTTCCCAGAGCCGCCCCCTTCCTCCTCCGCTCAAGTCGGCCCCCGCCAGCTCACCCCCATCCGTCGCCCCGCACACCTCCCGCCACAGCCTGGGTCAATTATGCAGAATGCAGAACCCCTGCTTCATCACTGGGAAGCTTCCCTTCATCCTTGACCTGTTGCTGCTGCAAGGACACCTTCACTGAAACCTCCTTCTCTCCAGATGGCACGGTCTCTCCCCTGCGGCTCTCTCTAGAAGGGGTTTCATCATCTCCCACTCCCCCAGACTCACTGGGATGGGGGTGGAGGAGTCAGTGTCCTCCTCACTCCCCAAGGCCACATTTGCACCATTCCACCATCCCTCTCCTTCCCTCCCTTTGATGCCCACATAATAATATAATGTAACGTTGGTATTTAAGCGCTTACTATGTGCAGAGCACTGTTCTAAGCACTGGGGTAGATACAGGGTGATCAGGTTGAACCACGTGGGGCTCACAGTTTTAATCCCATTTTACAGATGAGGTAACTGAGGCCCAGAGAAGTGAAGTGACTTGCCCACAGTCACACAGCTGACAAGTGGCAGAGCCGAGATTTGAACCGATGACCTCTGACTCCCAAGCCCGGGCTCTTTCCACTGAGCCACGCCGCTTCTCTAAAATAATAATAATGTTGGTATTTAAGCGCTTACTATGTGTAGAGCATTGTTCTAAGCGCTGGGGTAGATACAGGGTAATCAGGTTGTCCCACACGAGGCTCACGGTCTTCATCCCCATTTTACAGATGAGGTAACTGAGGCCCAGAGAAGTGAAGTGACTTGTCCACAGTAACACAGCTGACAAGGGGCAGAGCCGGCATTCGAACCCATGAACTCTGACTCCCAAGCCCGGGCTCTTTCCACTGAGCCACGCTGCTTCTCTAAGCAGCCACATCACCTGCCTCTACCACCCATTCCAGTTACTAGTCACAGTCACTTACTGCCCTCCAGGTGCCAACTCCAAATTTTCTTCTCTATTCCTCCTTCCCTAGGTTGATCCTCTGGGACCTCAATATCCACGTGGTTGCTCCTGAAGACCTTCCCACTGCCTGTTTCCTCTCACTCTTCAACATCCTCCTCCACTCCAACTCAACCACTCAACCAACTTAGACACACGCTCAATCTCACCATCTAGTCACTTACTCCTCACCAACTCGCAAGTATACAGCCTTCTCACTTACCTTCTCTCCCACACATCCCCCCTTCTCAAAACACTGTCCCGTTGCCCCCCAGAGACCTCTCGTCTCTCGGCCCCCTTCCGATTCTCCAAAGTCACCGTGCCCCTTTTGGTCTTTATTCTCAACCTTCCCTCTCTCGATACTGAAGTCCATGCCCTCGACTCTGCCTTCTCCACTGAATTCGACCCTCTCGCTGCCCTATCCCTCTGCTGAACTCGTACCACCGACCCACAGCACGCCTCCTTCCCGCAGCTGCACGACACATAGAGAGCCGCTGGCAGAATTCAGGGCTCGGTTCTGGGTCCCCTTCTATTCTCCATCTACACTCACTCTCTTGGAGGACTCATTCACTCCCGCGGGTTCAGAAACTATCTTTAGTGGATGATTCCCAAATCTACCTCTCTGGCCCTGATCTCTCTCCTCTCCGCAGACTCACATTTCCACCTGACCTCGGGACGTCTCCACCCGGATGTCCACTGACACCAACTTTACATGCCCAAAACAAAACTGCTTATCTTACCTCCTAAACCCCATCCCCCTCCACACTTTCCCATAACTGTAGAGATCATCATCCTCTCTGTCACTAGCTCACAACCTTGGCATTATCCTTGACTCTCCTCTCTCATTCGACTCTCGAATTCACTTTGCTACCGAATCCTATCGGTTCTATCTTCACGACATATCTGGAATCCAACCCTTTCTCTCCATCTAAACTGCTACCTTGTTGATACAAGCTCCCATCAAAGCCCATCCTGACAACTGCATCGCTGACCTCCCTGCGTCCTTTCTCCCCTCTCCAGTCGATATTTCGCTCTCTTGCCTGGATCATTTTTCTAAAAAAAAAAACATAAAAAAAAAAACCACCCAGTCCACTTATCCCCTTCTCTTTGTAAACCTCCAACGATTGCCCATCCACCTCCACATCAAACAGAAAAGGCTCTCCAAGGTCTTTAAGGCCCTCACTCAGGTATCCCCCTCCCTCCTTACCTCGCTGATCTTCTCCATCCCAGCCCGCACACTATGCTCCTCTAACACCAACCTACTCTCTGTACCTCGATCTCATCTGGCTGACCACTGACCCTTTACCCACATCATCCCGCCGGCCCCGGACTCCTTCCCCTTTATTTCCAGCGGGCTTCCCCTCCCCCTATCATCAAAGCCCTGATCAAATTATATCTCCCTCATGGTCTTCCCTAATGAAGCCCTCACCATTTCCCCTGGGTGCCCTCCTTTCTGCACTATCAATGCAGTTGGATCTGTAGTCCTTAAATGCTTTGATTTTTACCCCAGCCCCACAGCACTTAGGTACACATCCATCAGTAATTTTAAAGTCTGTTTCCCCCTGTCATCTGTAAGATCCTTGCGGACGGAGACTGTGTCTACCAACTCTATTGCACTGCACATTCTCCCAAGAGTTTACTACAGTGCTCTGCATACAGTAAAGGGTCGATAAGTACAACTGCTTAATTTTATATTAACTAGAGCGGTATTGATCAGACCTGGCTTATCGTTTTCTGATAAGGTACTTTAAATGATGAAAAACAAACATGTAAAATAGCACGTATCTATATTTTTTAACTCCAAAAGTCCTATGAGTAGATAACAGAAAAATCTAAAACACCTGAAAAAAAATGACCTAACCGCCAGAGCCACATTCCAGTGATTTCAGTTATTCCAATTTTTGATCTCCTGAATTAGACGTTATTCAAATTATCCTGATTATTTACCTCTCTATTAGTAAAGCAATAAAATTCTAAATTCTCCTGTCAATAGGTTAAAATAAGTGCAAATGAGTTGAGGAACAGAAATAGTGTCTCTATTTCACCCTTTCAGGACAACCAAAGTCACTGTTTTGCCACTGGCCACTGAACACAGGGTGGCTTAATGGCGAGAGCACAGACCTGAGAGACAGAGGATCCAGCTTCTAATCCCAGCTCTGCCACTCGCCTGCTGTATGACCTGAGGTAGGTCACTTAACTTTTCGGGGGCCTCAGCATCCTCATCAGTACCTGTTCTATCTCCTACTTAGAGTGTGCCCCAAGTGAGACAGGGACTGTGTCTAACCAGATTATCTTGCATCTACCTAAGTGCTTAGTACAATGCCTGGCACATTATAAGGGTTTAATAAATACCACAACTGCCATATCATTATTATTATCATAATTAAAACGCCAGGAAAACAGCTTGACCTAGTGGGTACCGCATGGGCCTGGGAATCAGAGGATCTGGGTTTTAATCCCGGCTCTGCCAAATGCTCTGCCAACTGCTAGCTGTGTGACCTTGGGCAAGTGACAACTTCTCTGTGTCTCAGTTTCCTCAACTGTAACACCTGTTCTCCCTCTCACTTCAGACTGTGAGCCCCATGTGGGAGAGGGACTGTGTCCAATTTAATTAACTTGTACCTACCCCAATGCTTAGAAGTGCTTGCCGCACAGTAAGTGCTTAACAAGTACCATAAAACAAACAAAACCTTCAAATCTACATCTGGCCTCACGGGAAGAGTTCCTTTATAAATACAGAGGCTGCAATTGTTAAGAGCCATGAATTCACGACAATATGCACTCTAGTATTCAAGCTATAACCGAGAGCACGACTGCTTGTTCCGACATCTTTACGGCATATTCCATTTGGACGGATGAGTTTACGGAAGAACGGTCCCTAATTCCACTAGATTTCACTATCTGCAATTCCCGAATGAAAACACATGATGCGGCAGGGCTGAAAGAAAACGTGAGGATAAAATCACAAGGCAAAAAGAGGTGATCTGATTTCAACAAATCATCCTCAGTAACATTTGCTGAGCATGGACTGTACCTAGTACCCTCAACTAGATGCGTGGGGAACAGAAAATTTAAAAAATGCAGTCCTTGCATGAAATTTACCGGCAGATTCCACATGGCTAACTCAACGAGGCACTCGCAAACCTTGGTAGAGCCGACTGCAATAGATGACTTTCTACGCGCCTGATAATGCACACTTGGAATTATCAGGGAAAGATGAACATGCCCAAAATAACAGGAGGTTCAGGCAAAATTCAAATTGCTTTATAGATAGGATGCTTACAGGCAACAAAATTAGGAATATCAGAGGAAATTTGAGGGAAATTAGAATGGTGACATTGTTTGCAGGGTCATGGGATGAAAACGAGAAGCAATGTGGCATAAAGGATATAACACGGGTCTGGAAGTCAGAAGGACCTGGGTTCTAATCCTGGCTCCACCGTTTGCCTGCTGTGCGACCTTGGGCAAGTCACGTGACTTCCCTGGGCCTCAGTTACCTTATCTGAAAAGTGGGGATTAAAACTATGAGCCCTGTGTGGGACAGGGACTGCGTCCAACCTGATTAGCCTGTACCTATCCCAGGGCCTAGTACGCTGCCTGACACATAATAAGTACTTAAACAACATAAAAAAATACTTAAGAAGAACTGTAATCATAGTAACGCCATGACTCCCTACTCGCTTTGAATCGTGGTCGAAAGCTAGTGATGAATCTTGGTCTCGGAGCTGGTCTGGCACTTCCTGCTCGACTTATCCCCCTGCTCCAGGGAGTCTGAAACACCTCTGCCAACTGCTAGCTTGTAAAGGCTGCAGCTGAGCTAATTTTAGCCTCTGGAACTAGGTCAGACATGAATGCAACAGACAGTTGCCGGATGGGTAAGGTGGACCCCCACTCAGGAGTCCAAGTCCATTGGCAGTGGGAGGGGAGCAAGGAATAAAAATAATAACGGTATTTGTTAGGCGCTTACTATGTGCCACGCACTGCGGTTAGATACAAGGTAATCAGGTTGTCCCACGTGGGGCTCACAGTCTTAATCCTTATTTTACAGATGAGGTAACTGAGGCTCAGTGAAGAGGCTTGCCCAAGGTCACAGCAGACAAGTGGCCGAGCCGGGACTAGAACGCACTTCCTCTGACTCCCAAGCCTGGGCTCTTTCCACTGAAGGGAAGAGTTAATGGAAATGCGTCAGGAGGGCTGAGAAACAAATAAGACGGAGCGGGTGGACGGAGGGGTTGGAGAGGTGGTGGCGTACGACATAAGGAGAAAGACTAGAAGGACACGGCACAAGAAGGGGTCTTACTCCTAGAGATCAAGATAATGCAGCCTATAATAAGAAAAATGTCACTAGGCTTTATTAGACCTGATACCCTTCTTTTTAAAGGCCAAGAGTTCTTCCTCGAGATATCTATGTAGCCGGCTGCTGTCCCCAACTTCCAGAGGCTCTGAGAGGCCAGCATTTAAATGGGCTGCACTGATAATATAATCCAAATGATACCGCCCTGTTTGCAAAGTGGATGGCCAGCTGCTTTCAATTATCTAAGAGGGAAGCGTTAGAAATTCAGAAACACTAAGTAAAATTCATCACGAAATTCACCAAGAGCTGGTGTGGATACATGTTAGCCAGGCTGCATGCTGGCCCTGTCCCACATAGGGCTCACACTCTTAAATCTCTATCCGTTATACAGAGGAGGTAACTGAGGCCCAGGGAAGTTAAGTGACTTGTCCGAGGTCACACAGCAGAGTTTGGCAGAGCCGGAATAAGAACCCAGGTCCCCCTGACTCCCAGGTCCATGCTCTATCCACTAAGCCAGGCTGCTTCTCAAAGATATTGCAAAGGTAGGATTTGACATTGGAGTCTGGTGCCCTAAATTAAGTAAGGTTGCCTAAACTGAGATCTGTGATGTCAGGTACCAATTTAGCCAATTGCATAATTTGTAAACAGCTGAAAGGAGTAATATTACAGAAGAAACACTTGCCCTGCATGGGTTGTGGTAAACAAAAATAAAAACTAGAACGATTTTGAGACAAACTTACAACTGGAATGTTTAACCTATCTAATTACCTCCCACAGTTTATATTTGTTTTAACTTAAATGACCTAAAATTGACTTTAGCCCTACTGCTAGTAAATCTTTTAAAACTGGGGGACGCTGACAGGCCAGCCCCCACCAAATCTGACTCAAACAGAACTATGGGCTGTCCTACACTTTTACCAGAGCGTTCTCTAAAAGCCATACCTAACAACAGTCATTGCTGCTGCAAGTCACATCAGGTCCATGTAAACTCAGTAACAGAGATGGAGTCATGAAAAATGTAGTCTGTGCTTCAGATAATAAAACTCAAAAATCAGGATTTCCCAAGTTCTCCAAACTGGCTTTGATCCAAGTCATTCTGGATACTTTCTTTTTCCTCTATTGATCTCTTAATTTACATTAAAGATAAAATTCAGCCCAAACATACCCACTTTGTCTTCTCTGACATTAAGAGAGACTATTTAAACATTACTGTACCTAAAATTTTAAGAAATGTTAATGAATTTGCTCATCCATACTCAAAGGAAGCATCACGAGAGAGAGAGAGGGCTCAATCAATGGCATTTACTGAGTGCTTTCTGTGTGCAGAGCACTGTATTAAGAACTTGGGAGAGAACAATAAAATATCCTGAATAGAAAATGTGTGAAAATGGAGAGCAAATGCTGTGCGATATACTGGTCAAAACACCTGAAACTTGCTAATACTACTATGCCTTTATTAAAACTATTTAAAAAAATTATCCTTAAACCACAACAAAAAGATTTCTGAATAACTGAAGAAAAATACCACAGCCAACTCAATCATCCATAACAACGGGGGACGGAGAAAGATTACATAAATGAGCTCCAGAAATAATCCAAAAGCTTCCTTCCACCCAGATTGCTCGTTAAAAAAAAGCCGCATCTTCCCCTCATTTCCTATCCCTGGAAGAGGCACTAATACCCAATTAAGCAGGCCCCAGACCAACAAGGTGATGAAACAGTCGGTCAGTCAATTGTATTTATTGAGCACTTACTGTGTGCAGAACAGTGCATTCAGCTCTTGAGAGGAGGCTATAACAATTAGCAGACACGGTCCCTGCCCATAGTGAACTTACAGTCGAGAAGGAAGAATTCTGGCCAACATGAGGCTTTAACCCACAACCCTAACTTTGAGTCCTATGCTTTGTGTCCTTAAGGCCTGTTTCCATTACACATTTCTGGAGCGAGCACGATGGCGTAAGCAGGGAGCTCTTCCACCACCCCTCGTCGGCCCGCGTACAGGGGCACTTGGGGTCGGGGGGAAAGAGATGGGCTTGTGTGTTTGTGTCACCTTGGGCGCAGAGGGGCTACTATGCAGACATGTGAACCAATCCCTGTGCTTGAGGGGGAAGTGACTGTACCTGAAGATCGCCAGGATGTCTCATTATACACAAACCAGACATTCAGCCCTGGATTAAATAAGGAGTTGAATGTACTTGGGAATAAGGTCCACACGCCTAACACAGAGGACAGTAAGTACATTAATGCCTGTCTCTCTGCCTTTAGGCTGTAGGCTCATTGTGGGCAAGGGATGTGTCTGTTTATTGTTGCACTGTACTCTCCCAAGCGCTTAGTACGGTGCTCTGCACACAGTAAGCACTCAATAAATATGATTGAATGAAGTGGAAAAGTTTGCAGTAAATTCAGAAGATCACCGCATCCCTAAAGAAATACAGAATGGGGAGGTGTGGGTTAATCGATCATCTTAAAGCCATCAAACAGGAAATTTAACCAGATCTGGCCAATCTCGCCAGTGCCAAAGGATTCTGGCCCCTAAAGCGGCTGAAATGTTAAAATGGAAGCAGCAGTTCTCAGGAGCAGCTTTTGCGTCTCACCCTCGTCCCTCCCACACCTTGACTCGCCGTGGAAAACTTCCAAGTACCCACCTGCTCCTTGCCTATGTAGTTTCTGATAACGAAAGCGAGAAGACAGCTCAGGGTCAAAAATAAAATCAGATACTGAAACTTACTTTTAGTCACAACTCTGTGCACTCATTTGGTCATTTAATTAATTCATTCAATTTCCAAGGCAAACAGGTGCTCCTCGAGCTGACAGCAAGATCCATCACAGCAACACTATCTCCCAGGAAGAAGCGACTATCCCGATTTGGAGCTTAAGGGACCTAAATCAGCGTGGCTGGAAGAAGAAAAAAGGGGCTGGGTGGCTCTCCAGTGCTGGAGGAAGCTGCCAAATGCAAAGGGCACCAGTAGACACCAAGTCCTGGCAGATGGGGACGGTCAGCAGCAGCCCAGACCTGAGATGACACCTGATTGCTACCACCCCAGGCCCCTTAATCCTTCTGAGTCAAAATAATGACGACGATAATAATGATGATCAAAAAAGATTTTTAAAGTGCTATGTGCCAGTCACTATTCCAAGCACTGGGGTAGATGCACGATAATCAGGTCGGACATAAGGGTCCCTACCCGACACGGGGCTCGGTCTAAGTAGGAGGGAAAACAAGAATTGAAATCTCATTTTTACAGATGAGGAGACCGAGGCACAGATAAGTGATGGAGTAACTTGTCCAAAAATCATGCTACAGGCAAGAGGCGGGGCTGGGTTTAGAGCTCAGGTCCTCTGACTCCCAGGCCCGAGCTCTTTCCACTTCCCAAGCGAGATGGTATTTGGATACTAAGGCTTTGGAAGGAAAGGGAAAGTAGTGAGGGACTTAATGTGGAGGACAGGGCTACTTGGGGGCAGAGGAATCCTGAAGATCACAGGATGACTGGTGACAAGGAGAACATTTCAAAATCCTCAATAACAAGGTCATCCTCAGGAAAAAGAGCTCCCAGGATCTACCTCAAAAAGAAAGGGATGGGTATCTTACATCTTCTGGGACAGACGAGACAAATCTAGGAAAAGAAGATTTTAAACTAGGCTGGCCAGGGATGGATCCACAAAGCCCAACTGGAAATGCCATTTGTATTGAGCTGGAAAAGACAGAACCTCTAGGGTGAGCCCAGAAATTCCCATAGGAGTGACATGGCAACAGAGGAAATCAGAAGGGATAACTCATGAAGGCAATCGGCATGAGAATAAGGAAGATCTGACTAGCTGTTTCCAGGAGCGCCGTTCCGTGACTTGATAGGGCAGCATTACTGACTAGGTGTGGAAATAAAAGGATAGAAAATAAGTGGGTCAAAAGCAAGTGGTGATGTACCGTTCATTAGGCGATGCCTTCACTGAAAAGCAACAGGAAGAACTTCTGGGAAAATGTGAAAAATAAGAAGGGCTATGTCAATATCACTATAGAAACCACTACAGCTCTCCAAAGTGACTTTGGACAAGTGGAAATAAAGGACTTTAGCTACTGCAATTTAAAAACGCTCCACCTATAAATGATAATCATTCAGCAGACCACCTATGACAGTTTAGACTACACTGGAAACAATTTCCTAGTTCAGACAGCTCTTATTTGTAAACCTATAGGATCTGTAAATTATGTATTTACATTAACGTTTGTCTCCATCAAACTGTAAGCTCGTTGCCAGCAGGGAATGGGTCTACCAACTCTGTAGTTACACCGTACTCTCTGAAGCATTTAATACAGTGCTCTGCACATAGTAAGCACTCGATAAAATCACCGCTCGACTGATTAGATGGGGGACAACAAGGACAAATATTCTTAATTTAATGCTTATTAATATGAAAGTAAATCATATGTTACAGATGGCAGAATTCCTGGGAAGGAATGAGTATGAGATAGTTAAATTCAAGACCTTAAGGAAAGGGAAGACAGATGTCAGCGAGACAAAGAAAACCTCCTTTATTAAAGTAAGAGCTGGGTCACCTCCTAACTGTCCCTCCTTTTCAATTCTTCTACTTTCAACTCACAACTCACATTTCCCCAACCTGGAATACCATCTTCCCCTTAAGTGTCAACAAGGTATCTTCCTCCCTGCCTTTATATCTCTTCTAAAAAGTCACGTCCTCCACAAAGCAATAGAGAATATCAACCAGTGGTATTTATAGAGCATTTACTGTGCGCGGAGTACTGTACTAAGTGCTCGGGAGGATAAAATACAACCAAATTGGTAGATACGTTCCCCGCCCGCCACGAGCTTACAGTCTAGAGATGAGCTTACAATCTAGAATACTTTCAAGTTCCCAATCATAACTTCTCCAAGCCAACCCAGTACTTGTATGGGTTGTACTGGTAAATCATGTACTTACTGATTTATTTCATACTGATTTAATGTATTTAACCAATTGGAATTTTGATTTGTATCTACTCTCACTTTTAATTACATTTTTTTTAAAAAATCAATCTACGTCTTCTTGCTTTCCTCCAGTATTTTAAGGTTCTTAAGGTTCTTTAAGGTTCTGTACATACATCCCCCATGTAGCTAGTACAGCACGTCACACCCGATAAGTGCTCAGTAAATACAACAGATGAGTCCATGAAAAGAGAGCCTTAGCCTTCTCACTTTGCTGCCAGCATCATTTTTCCACAACAGCTTTCTGCACAAGGCTCCCCACTCATCAAAAACCACAGTCGGTTGCCTAGTCCTCTCAGTATCAAGAGGAAACTCCAGCTCATTGGCTTTAAGGCACTCGATCAGTGCTCTCCCTGCTACTTATCCAGCCTGTAATTTTCGTTCCTCTCAAGCTAACCGACTCACCGCGCCTCACTCTCATCTCTCTTACCAACAAACCTCCCGCTCGCATCCTTCCGCTTGCCCGGAGGACCTCACCCTTCAAACAAGTCTGACCGGAGTTTTCCCCCATCTTTAAAACCTTCTTGAAATCCCATCTCCTCGAGAAGGCCTTTGCCAAGTAATCTCTCCCATCCCCTCTATACCCACCCACCGCCTCGTCGGCTCCTTGGCTATACACGTGTGCATTCACAGCCTCCCAGACGATTTATGCACAGCTCTCACGTATCTTATTCCTTAAGCACTACTTAGACACATTTCCTTTTCATCCTATCTGTAAACTCTTTTGTCCGGCTCCTCGCTAGACTGCAAAACCCTCGAAGGCAGGGATCGTGACCGTACCCACACTCTCCCAAATCCTCTGGCACAGTGCTCTGCACACAGTAGATGTCCAACAAATACTGATTTACCAAACCAAAGAGGCAAAGGAGAGCCCCCTCCCCGCCGCCACCAACACTCCCGATCCCGAAAGCAAGCTGTTCTACAAGAACGTGACTCAACTCTACCCGGGGACCTTGCTGAGACGGCCCGGCTTAACGGTCCCGATTCAACTGACGTCCCGCCTGAAATCCACGCGCGCCTTCCCACCCCCCGCAGGTTTCGGTAAAGGGCAGTCGAGCCCCCAGATCCAGCTTACCTTTGGTGCACGCGCACAACCTGTCCGTGCCTGAGCAATAGATCACCGACACGAACGTGTCCTGCTCTTCGGTGCCCTCCTTTTTCGGAGGCTCCACTTTGGCCAGAATTTCAAAGTTTGAAAGATCTAAGATTTTTACATAGCCTCCCTGAGTAGTGATTACCAGGTGTCCGAGAGTCGAGAGAGATTTCTTCTCTCGCTCGCTGCCGTTCTTAGCGGTCAGCTGCATCTCCTCGGCGGGCTCCTCGCAGTCGTCCTCTCGGTTATCCAATACATCCGGCGGAAGCAAAATGAGTGAGGTAATTGTGTCCTGGGGATCTTTGATATGCTGGATCTTGATGGGCTCCTCCTCTAGGGTCACGATCCGGGTGGCGTAGTTCATCTTGTAAAGCACGAGATAGCCGCCGCTCACGCTTCTCTGCTCGGGCTGAATTATCAGAGGGGTCTGCGCGTCGGTAGGAGATTCGTGCTGGATCATGTCGATCCCCGTGCCGTTGGCCACTGCCAGACCGGGTTCCAGCTCGCCCTTCCTTCTGTTACATAGTGCCGAGTTTAATTTGTTTAAATTATTCAAGGCCTCCACTTGATTTATTGCACTCAGGGATTCGACGGGGCAAGTCCGCAGCCCCACCAACAGATGAACTCCGTCCGCGCAGGGGGTGATGGAGTCGACACAGAGGTTCTCCTCCTCCGCAAACTTTGGCAACCGCAAACACTGAACCAGGGTCCCGGGCTTGGGAAACACGGCGTTCCACTTGTCAGAGTCCGGAGAGGCGAGGCTGGCCGCCGCGTCGGCAAACTGCTGGATGTATGTCACGGGGGGGTCCTGCAACAGCAGCTGCTCCTGACTATCCAGCTCCATCTCGATGATCTGCGGAACCGTGAAACCGTCGTCGTGTAAACTTTTACTCATGATATTGTTCATCTGCGAGAAGATCTTCCCCGCCTTTTCGTCAGACTCCTTGATGCTGTAAAGGAGCAAGATGGGTAAAGTCCTCCTCACCAGAGGGGAATTCAGTTCGGAATTAGTGCAGGACTCGTTGTCGGTCGACCCTTGCTCCGATACGCTCTCGCCCCGAGTCCTACTTAAGCCATCCAGCGACCTCTGAGAGTTACTGCTGATGGGGGAGGTGGCGGGAGATTTGTAAGTCAACAGGCCTCCGGCCAACAAGCAGGGAAAGGGAATGTTGGGTTGCTCCAGGTGCTTCTCCTTCGTCTTTTCGCTCTTACAATTGGCTAAACATGGGTTTGCCCCTAGTTCTTCGAGATCCTTAACCGTATCTTCAAGGACATTGGCCACGATCTCCCACTGAAGTTTCTCGGGCTGCTGGAGGATGCTCAGAGATGTTATATCCAGGCTTACCTCCATGGCTTCCTTCTGGGACGTTTGCCCTGAAAGATAAGGAAATGGGTTATGCACAGGAGGGTGGAGCCCGAAAACTTGAAGCTATAGAATTTTTACTCCATGGTCTTTAATAAGAGAGAGAGTAACAGATTTGGAAAGTATTCCAAAAGGCACTATCTTCAAAATGGTATTAAAATTTTAAATGAGATGATCTCAGATTCCTTTTCATTCAAAATTCACATTTCCCTTCAACATTCCTGAAGGTTTTGGTGGTTTTTTTTTTTATTTTTTTTAATCCTAAAATCTTACAGCATGAGACAGCCAGGCTGCAAAAACGTCAGATAATCTCTTGGCTAGCCCTATAAAACCTCTGATCACATCTCTATCATGATGCATCACTGTTAAATGTAATGTCAAAAGAGATGATAAAAATCTTGCATACTGGTTAGGAGCTGCAGGCTAATAAATAAATAATGTGAATGCAACTGCATGGTTAAAATGCAGAATTGTACACAGTCATATTCCATAGCCTTAATCCTAAAAAAAACTCCTTCGCAGTTAGACCGTAAGCTCGCTGTGGGCAGGGAGAGTGCCTGTTATATCGCTGTGTTGTACTCTCTCAAGCACTTAACTCAGTACCCTGCACACAGTAAGTATTCATATATATGACTGACTGACTGATTTCCAATAGCACATAAATCGACAAATCATTTGGAATCCCACAAACAAAACCCACTTTTCACCATTAAAATATTTCAGTGACAGAACTGCACTCCCAAAAGTCTGCAGAAGTGTAGACCTCACACTCTCAGTGGGTGCCACAAGTGCTTTCTCTAGGATGAGTTACTTGGGTTGGCATTTTGTCCACAGTCGGGCAGCTCTTCAAAGTCAGTCTGGGCAATTGCTGCATTTTCCCCCCAAAGTGAAGTAAAAAATTTAGATGTGCCACTACGACATTCAGTTCAGAGTTCCCCCGGCACCGAGAGAAGCCACATGAGGAGAGCCAGCTGGCCACACGCAGGCTCCGGCCGTCAACCTCAGAGGGCCAAGCTCACTTGGGTACCGGGTAACAACGTCAAGACCCAGATCAACTGCAGGATTGGGCAAAGGGGAAGTGAACGTTCTGGGAAGGGAAGTTGTCTGCTTCTTGTTATATTGTCCTGACCCAAGCGCTTAGTATAGCGCTCTGCACATAGTAAGAGCTCACTAAATATGATCGAACGAATGAGTTTTTGCTAGACTAAGTGAAGCGAAATAAATCTTGAAAGCCTGGTCACGCCAGGAGGATCGCCAATGCATCCCTCTCTTCCCTCATTCACCCATCATCTTTAAGTGAGGAGGTAGGTGTGATGCTGAATATAGGGAATGTGCCTGTTTTTTGTTCTATTGTACTCTCCCAAGTGCTCAGTACAGTGCTCTACACACAGTAAGTGCTCAATAAATATGACAGAATGAGTAAAAGAAAGAGAGGTTAAGACCCAAGGTAAAGACATATTGAGGTTTGCCTTGGGTCTTGCCCTCTTGGCTCCTAAGCCTCTGTCTCCCACTGCTCGAAAGCCGAGGTTTATGTCATGAACTTGGATGTCTTAAGAGCCATACTGGAAGCCAAATGATATTGGTATTTTGGGGAAAGCCCAGATTAAACTGAGTTTTAGTGCTGGGGATGGGTAACTAATGGTTAAGCCAGATTGCATTTCTAAAATCCCACCTGCATGAGCAGCAGTATGGCTTAGTGGAAAGAGCCCGGGCTTGGGAGTCAGAGGTCATGCATTCTAATCCTGGCTCCGCCACTTGTCAGCTGTGTGACATTGGGCAAGTCACCTAACTTCTCTGTGCCTCAGTTACCTCACCTGTATAATGTGGGTGAAGACTGTGAGCCCCACGTGGGACAATCTGATTACCCTATATCTACCCTAGCACTCAGAACAGTGCTTGGCATACAGTAAGCGCTTAAATACCAACATTATTATTACCATTATTATTATTTCTGTTTCTGAGGACTTTACTCTCCTTCAGTTAAAAGGCAGTAATAACTATGCCTAAAATCTCCTCTGTGCAAAATCACAATTTGTATTTGGACCCTTCTTTCTCTAGAGAGTGGGGCCTGCGCCATCCACTACTGTACCCTCACAAACTCTGGGGAAATCAAGCTATTCCTGTGGGGAGGGAGTTAGGGTTTTTGGCTTTCAGCTTTCTTTCTGCAGCAATTGCTGAGAGTGCACCGAGACAAGTCAGCAGCTAACCACCCGCAAAGAGTCTTGTGTCTCTTGGCGGTTCAAATCCCAGAAGCAGGCTGGTGGCAGTTTATAACCTGAGAAATTTCAGGACCTACCAGCTAGAGCTATCTGAAAGCAGATGGGGAAGGGAAAGTAGTCCGAGTGGCTCACTTGTCTTCAGATGGGCTTGCTCAGGGAGGGGGACTAGCAATCCTGGGACTCAAGGCCCAGAATCACCCTGATCACGCCCGAAGCTTTCCAAACCCATCCATCAATGGTAATTTATAAAGTGGTTACTGTGTGCAGAGCACTGTGCTAAACACCTGGGAAAGTACGATACAACAGAGTGGGTAGACACAATCCCTGTCCTCAAGGGAGAAGCAATATGGCCTAGTGGAAAGAATGGGGCCTGGGAGTCAGAGGACTTGGGTTCTAATTCCAATTCCACCACTTGTCAGCTGGGCAACCTTGGCAAATCACTTGACTGCTCTGAGCCTAGGTTACCTCATCTATAAAATGATGAGGTATCTAGGTTACCTCATCTATAAAATGGGGATGATAAATTTGTACCTACCCCAGTGTCTTAAACAGTGCTTGACACATAGTATGCCCCCAATATCTCGTGTGTGTGTGTGTGTGTGTGTGTATATATACATATATATATATATATAAATATAAAAGCAGCAGCATGGTCTAGTGAATAGAGCACTGGTCTGGGAGACAGAAGACCTGGAGCTAATCCGGGCTCCACCACTCATCTGCTCTGTAACCTTGGGCAAGTCACTTAACTTCTCTGTGCCTCAGTTTCCTCAACTGCACAATGGAGATTCAACACCTGTTCTCCTTCCTATTTGGCTGTGAGCCCCATGTGTGATAGCGATTGTATCTGGCCTGATTAACCTGTACCTAATCCAGCGCTTACAACAGTACTTAGGCACATAGTCAAAGTGCTGAATGGATACCATAAGGAGAGAACTGGGAGGGCCTTAATAATTCCTTCTCAAATCTTTTCAATTTGAGTGGAAAGAGGACTAATTATTAGCACATTTTATACTACATCATTCAGTTAGTGACCTCAACAGAAAAATCCAATTCCATACCAGTTGGTGAGACTACAAAGATACAGAAGTCTTTCCAACCATATTACATGTTATGCCCTTAACACCATACAAGTGCCTTTTTTGGCATTTAGTTTATCCTGAGCATAATGGAAATTCGGTCCCATTTTGCTTGCACCAACCATAAGACACTACCCCAGATTGCCTTTAAAATGACTGTGCCAATACAGGAAGGAAGAAAGAATCGAGGGCCAAGAAATGGGACCCAAATGAAGCAGCATGGGTAATGTCACCAAGAGTAAACTAGCACCTTTAACATGCCCAGAAAAGTATCATGAGACAGGGTTATGAAGTAAAATCAAATAATGATCATGCAAGGGTGGGCTATGCAATGTCGGAAAGATCACAGCCCTGTTTTCCTTTCTCTTCTGCCTTTGTCCATGTCTGTTCTCTTGTGCACCTCCACACGCTGTGGACTTCGGGAAGGAGAAGAGAGCGCAGGTAAGAGCTACTGATTGTAATACAGGATCGCAATTCTGAAGGACGGTCTGGTGTGGATGGGGAGAGGTTGAAATAAATGGGGAAAATGGCAATTTTGGACTATGTGAATTTTGATTTTCCCCCAATCGGTCTATCTAGAATTCAAAAATAGGCTGCTGTCTTACTTTTTAAAATATATATAACTGGCGCTAGGTATGCTCAAATATAGCAATTAGCTCATTTTTAAGGATTTCATATTCTTGTACTAGCAAGAAAATGAAAGATAACCCCTATTCACTTACCAGATTATGACAACTACACACTTAATTGAAAAACTGTTGACTGCTCAAACTGATGCATGACTACTTTACCTTCAAAAAATTAATAATAAGTGTTGAGAATTGATGCTGCTTCCACATGATAGTATCATTCCTTTTAGACTGTCATCTCAGTTTATCCACCCTCCTGTACCATTTTAGATTTATTAAAAATTCAGCTTTTGTTTAATGCCCTGTGAGCCTCTAAAAATACCAGATACTTTTTCTAAGAACAATGTATGCTTAAATGGGTGATCAATCTGTCAACCTTACAAAACTAGACTCACTGAATTCTAAGGAAAAAACGGCTCTGGAATCACTGGTTTTGAAGTTTTCAGATATCGGAGTTAAAAAGATCAGTGTTAATTTCACACCATCTGGCTTGCTCATATCTAGCTCTGTTACTCACTACCCCTCATCTGTTGAGCCAGGGATTCTCTCAGGTGAGTAAATGATCAGTGATAAGACGATACTATGTAAATACAGATATTTGGAAGAAGTGCTGTTTATTCCCAAAATGCAATCCCAATTTGGCAGGGAGAGACAACACAGGGAATTGATCGATAATATTTCAATTACACTTTTAACCAGAAAATGCCATTCTGACCGTGATTTCATCTAAATGGAAACCTGGAACCTAGAGCCTGACTTCCCTGGAGCTTGGCCACATTAAAGTGCCACAATCTCTGCCCCATCTCCGAGCCTCCACCTGCCCATCTACCCATTCCTTTGTACCTTATCAAAACTCTCTCATCCCCTCAGTTCTTCCCTCCCTATCTGCCATCTTCAACTCTTCGCTCTCCAATAGCTTCTTCCCCACCGCTTTCAAACACGGCCAGATCTCTCCTATCCTAAAAAAACCCTCCTTTGAAACCCTCCTTTGACCCCACGGTTCCCTCCAGTCATCGCCCCATCTCCCTCCTATCATTTCTCTCCAAACTCCTTGAACGAGTCATCTACACCTGTTGCCTCAAATTTCTCTCCTCCAATTTTCTTCTTTACCCCCTCCAATCTGGCTTCCACCTCATCTCCGCAGAAATCACTCTCTCAAAGGTCACCAATGACCTCCTTCTTGCCAAATCCAATGGCCTCTACTCCACCCTAATCCTCCTCGACCTCTCAGCTGCCTTCAACACTAATGACCACCCTCTTCTCCTGGAAGCATTATTCAACCTTGGCTTCACTGACACTGTCCTCTCCTGGTTCTACTACTCTTATCTTTCTCACCACTCCTTCTCAGTCTCCTTCGTGGGCACCTCCTCTGTTTCCCACTCCCGTTAGGGTCCCTCAAGGTTTAGTTCTGGGACCCCTACTCTTCTCCACCTACACCCACTCCTTTAGAGAACTCATTCTCTACCATAGCTTCAACTACCACCTCTATGCAGATGATATCCAAATCTAGACCTCCAGCCCTGATCTCTCCTTTTTCCAGTCTAGCATTTCCTCTTGCCTTCAAGGCATCTCTACTTGGATGTCCTCCCGTCACCTCAAGCTTAACATGTCCAAAACAGAACTCCTTATCTTCCCTTCCAATCCCTGTCCTCTCCATGACTTTCCCATCACTTTCTTGTCTCACAAGCCCATAACCTTGGCATTATCCTTGACTCCTCTCATTCAACCCACATATTCAATCCATCACTAAATATTATTGGTCCCACCTTCACATCATTAAAATCTGCCCTCTCCTCTCCTTCCAAACTGCTACCAAGTTAATACAATCGCTCACCCTATCCCGCCCGGATCACTGCATCAGCCTCCTCGCTAACCTCCCTGCTGCCTGTCTCTCCCCACTCCAGTCCATACTTCACTCTGTTGCACGGTTCATTTTTCTATAAAAATGTCCAGGACCTACCACCCCATTCCTCAAAAAACTTCAGTGGTTGCCCAGCCACCTCTGCATCAAACAAAAACTCCTCACCATTGGCTTTAAAGCACTCAATCACCTTGCCCCTCCTACCTCACCTCACCACTCTCCTACTACAACCCAGCCCACACACTTTGCTCCTGGAATTTTAATCTTATCACTGTGCCTCGATCTCATTTATCTCCCCACTGACCCCCGCTGCCATCCTGCCTCTGGCCTGGCGTACCTTCCCTCCTCAAATCTGACAGACAATTGCTCTTAACCACTTCAAAGCCTTATTGAAGACACATCTCCTCCAAGAGGCCTTCCCTTACTGAGCACTCCCTTTCCTCTTTTCCCACTCCCTTCTTCCTCGCCCTTACTTGCTCCCTTTTTTCTTCCCCCCTCCCAGCCCCACAGCACTTATATACATATGTGCAAATTATTTATATTAATGTCTGCCTCCCTGCCTTTAGACTGTAAGTTTGTTGTGGTCAGGGAATATGTCTGTTTATTGCAGTATTGTAATCTTCCAGGCACTTAGTACAGTGCTCTGCACACAGTAAGTGCTCAATAAATATGACTGAATGAATGAATGAGCCTCACTGACCTCACATCAATTTCCAGGCCCTCTTTCCTCTCTCCCACTGCTAATCTGAATGGCTTCATAGTCTTCCCCTAAACCTGAGGGTTGGGAGGAAGAGGAGATGGGGGGCAGGGAGAAGAGGGCTGGAGCCTTCTGGACATTAGCTGCTATTAGGAAAGTCTCACGGATCAATCTCGAGATGGGAACCAGAAGCATGTCTGTCCCCATCAATATAAATTACTCACATCTATTCATGTCTGTCTTCCCCTCTAGACTGTAAGCTCGCTGTGGGCAAGAAACATGTCTCTGTTGTACTGCACACTCCCAAACACTTAGTAACATGCTCTGCACGTAGTAGTAAGTGCTTAACAAATACCACCGATTGCCTCATTGACCCAAGGTCAACTGATTCCCGTTTCCCCTGCATTGAAACTGGGACTGAGATCACCACAGCCAGCAAGTAGCTGGCTTGAGCTGTCCACTTTCTTTTTGTTTTTCTTACGTTGGCAGGTTAGAGAGATGATCATGGATTCACGTACCTGTCACTGATTCTGATCTCGAGTGCTCTTCACTGTCCGAATCCTCCAGTAAGTCATCACTTAAATTCAAAACAGAAGTTGGCAAAGATTTTTTAGTTTCAACCACACAAAAAAGAGCAGATACAAGAAAGATTTTCCACCCAGAACTCTTGAGTGCATTTTACGGTTTGTTTAGGTTGTAGGACACACCTTTCAAGGCCAGTGAACATCTTTTTTAATCATCTGAGAAACTGGCAAAATGAAATGCTGCATGACTCAACTATATACCCTAAAGGCACTGCTAATTAGTGGGAAAGCTACAACTGGCACCTAAGAGAGTACTGATCCTCACATTTTAGGTTGGGCATTTTGATCGGTATTCCCCCAAAGCAGAGTTTGGGGGGTTCCTACAGTTCGGTGACTCTTGTGGAACTCTGGTGTGCCTCAGGTGCCAGCAACCAATCCAAGACTGAAGGAGTGGGAAAAGGATAAAAACAAAAGGGTTGTGGGGCAACGCCCTAAAAATTGGCTTTTGCGGGGAGATTGAAACAGCACTGCAAGATGCTAAGAATTAACTATAAAAGGGGAAATTGACATTTAGTGTGATGCCAGAGGGATTTTAAGCAGAAAAAGAATAGCATTCCAATGTGCAATGCCGAAGATCATATTGTTCCAAAAACAGGATGTTCCAGAATGGATGCCTACTTCATTCATCCATTTTACTTTCTCCGTAATCCTGGAAGTCTGTCAATTCTCTATGCCTCGCCCTCGCTACACTTTCCCCTTTGTTTCGACTGACACCTGATTTATACAGGAATTTTTTTGCTCGTGAAAATCAGGACAGGCTGAATATATATAGGGAGGTCTCAATCGAGACTCACATATTAAAAAAAACCCGCAAGGAAGGGAAAGAAGAAAGAAAGGAAGGCTAGAGAGATATAGGTAGAGAGGAAGAAAACATCCTTAGAAAGGTGGGCAAAAATCAGAAGTTAACTGTCCTTTTCTCTCAACTAAAATATCTTTGCCCTTTGTGAAAATGGAGAGGGGGGAAAGAAGGGATGGTGTGCTCTCCTAATGTTCGTCTACAGTCCTTCACTTAGAATGGAGCCAGAGGAAAAAAGAAGAAAGTGAACATCGGGGCCCAGCACATAATTCCCGGAGAATGTCTGTGTGCAAATCCATCTCATTGGAGGATGAGGCTTTGTTTCTTAATACTAAAGACATCCTCCCCCAAAAGCCTTTACTTTACCTTCAAAGCTGAGCAAAACACCTGGGAACCGCAGCCTCAGCCCTCTCCGCCCCCTCCCCCACCCGCCCGTGGCTGACGATCTCTCTGCCTGCCCATCAGGGTCACGTTCTGTGCCCACTGGGCCGGGGATAAAAGCCACTCTTCTGTCTTCTCTGCCCCTCTTCGCCTTCAGAGTCGAATGTCGACAATCTGGCACCTACAGGCTCACCTCCCTGCACGCTCTGGCTCCCCCACCTCCCGCAACGTGGCTGAGCCCACGGCCTCCCTCCTTGCCACCCGTGGCCGAAACTGGTTCCCCTCTGGGCCATCTTAAAAAAAAATAAAAATTCAAGCACGCATTCTGGTGATAGTCCTCCTCGCCCTTTCAGCTGCCTTTGACATAATGGACCATCCTCTTTGTCTTGTAATTTTATCTAACGTTGGCTTCATCGACACTGTCCTCCCCTAAATTCTCCTCCTATCTCTCTGGCCGCAGTTTCTCAGTCTCTTTGGAGGGCTCCTCCTCTGCCTCACATCCTCTGGATTTCCTTCTATTCTCCATTAATAC
The DNA here is from genome assembly GCF_004115215.2 of Ornithorhynchus anatinus. Classification (NCBI taxonomy): domain Eukaryota; kingdom Metazoa; phylum Chordata; class Mammalia; order Monotremata; family Ornithorhynchidae; genus Ornithorhynchus; species Ornithorhynchus anatinus. The sequence goes on along the minus strand of NC_041728.1, from coordinate 69,466,002 downwards.
CCACTGCCTTGGAGAATCCATTTTCTCCTAAGGCTACAATTACCAACTCTATGCAGAGGACTCCCAAATCTACATCTCCACCCCTAATCTTTCATTCAGTCATTCAATCGTATTTCTTGAGCACTTACTTTGTGCAGAAAACTGTACTAAGCGCTTGGGAAAGGACATAGAACAACAAACAGACACATTCTCTGCCCTCAACAAGCTCACAGTCCAGCGGGGAAGACAAACATTAATATAAATAAAATATAGATATGTACATAAGGGCTCCTTCTCTCCACAGTCTCGAATTTCCTCCTTCCTTTAGGACATTCTACCTGGATGTCCCACCGACACATCAAACTAAACTTGTCCAAAAACAAAAACTTATCTGCCCCCCAAAAAAGCCTGTCCTCACCATTTTCCTGTAGACTGCACGCCCCCAGTTTCCCTATGCCACAAGCCCGTCACTTCTCACTTATTCGACTCACCTCTCTCACCCAGCCCACATATTTCATCTGTCACCAAATCCTGTCGGTTCCACCATATCATTGTTAAAATCTGCTCTTTCCTCTTCATCTAAACGGTGGATCCTGGCACGCTGATCGAAGCACTTATTTAATCCCACCTTGACTATATTGCATCTGCCTCCTCCATGACCTCCCTGCCTCCTGTCTCTCCCCAATTAGGTCCTGACTTCACTCTGGTGCCCAGGTCATTTTTTCTAAAAAATCATGCAGTCCACATCTCCCCACTCCTCCAAAACCTCCAGTGGTTACCCAGCATCTCCACATCAAACAGAAACTCCTTACTACTGGCTTTAAAGTACTCAAATCTGCTCACCCCCTCCTACTCTATCTTCCGATTGCCTTCTACAGCCCAGCCCGCACACTTTGCTCCTTTAGAACCATACTGCTCACTGTGATTTCATCTGACTTCTGATCCCTTTCCCACACTCTTCCTCTAGTCTGGAACGCCTTCCCACTCCACATACACCAGCTCACCACTCACCCCACCTTCAAAGTCTTATTAAGGCCACAGCTCCTTCAAGAGGCCTCCCCCAATTAAGTCCTCTTTTTCCTTACTACACACTTGGATCTGTGACCTTTGGGCATTTGGTATTCGCCTCATCTTCATCTCCATAGGACTTACCTTCATATCTATAAATTATATATGATCAATTATTTAATTACTTTAGTGCCTGTCTCCCCATCTAGTTTGTAAACTCACTGAGGGCAGGGAGTGACTGTCAACTCTTTTGTGTTGTACTCTCCCACGCACTCAGTACAATGTTTTGCAGACAGTAAGCACTCAATAAGTACCACCGACTGATCGATCGATTGTGGATAATGGAATACTGAGATCCGGAAATCCTCCACAAACACGATTAAAAATAAATTATAATGGAATTTGTCAAGTGCTTACTATGTGCCAAGCACTGTGCTGGGCCCTGGGGTAGACACAATATAACCAGCTCCAACAGACCCCTCGGTAAACAGAGGTCTCACAGTCTAAGGTGGAGGAAGAACCATTGTTACAAGGAAGAACCTGAGGTACAGGTCACACAGCAGGCAAGTGGCAGAGCCAGGAGCAGAAGCCAGGCCCCAGGCCCTCTCTCCTTCCCCTAGGCCGCAGTATTTTCCACATAAGGGTCTCTTGGGTACCATATGTGTCAGCGTTCTGGGGAGCCTGGGCCTGGGCGGGGGGCTCTTAGTCACCAGAAGGCCATTCATTGGCTGAGGAAGCTGAGGAAGGGGGAGATCCGATTTCTCCGAGCTTTCAACGGCCAACCTCGAGAAGTGCGAAGGTGGGCTGGACCTCAAAAGATGTCCTAGCTGTTCGGGGTGCTTATCTGAAAGCCTCGGGGCAGTGGTAGCGGCCTGAGCGCCAAATAATTGAGGCTTGCTCTGCAGTGGTCTCCTAGCCCCTGCGCCAACCACCGTCCCCCCGGACCTTTCAGGGGGTTTTAGCAGGGGGGGGTGGTATTTCAGCCCAGGGGGAGGGCTGAGGAGACGCTGGGTCCACCCCTTCTACACAGAGTGCTGTCTGATGGGTAGGAAGAGTAAAATCTGAGAACCAGGTTCATCTTCCTTCCCCCAATTTGCATAATTTCTTGCTGAAACAGCTGGCGGATTCAATTGCCTGAAGTAGCACATATTACTGCCGGGCCCGCAAAATCCAGAGGCGGACAAAGTTATTACCAGTAGCCACCATTCTACATCAGATTACACTCCCAAGGGGGCCATGCCTTTTGCTCCTTTTCCTCCTTCCTACCACTGACCAACTTTTGGCCAACCCATCATCCATCTAGTTCCCCAGATGAGAGGGTGAAGAAACTCTCAAAAATTTCCCTGCTCCTCAGCTGCTACAATAAAAGGATCATGGGGAGGGAAACGGCCAAAACCGTTAGCAATGACGAGCTTTCAGGTTACCTGAATATTTCATTTATACCTGCCTCCCATTGCCACCGACGGAAAGTTACCACCCAGTTTCAGCGCTTCAGAGGGGAAACGGGGTCACAGAAGAGAATTGGCTTTTCAAAAGAGAAATGCAGTACCCATGAAAACTGGGTATCATGGCCCTGTCCACTCAAGATTATCTAGATTTTTCCTCTGGAGAGGAATGTCGGGAAGAGCCATTCTCCTTGTTTAGAGGGGAACTGAGATTAGTTTTTTAGGAGAGAAAATGTTATACGTTGAATCCCAAGTTAACTGCTGTTACAGATTTTTAATGTTGGAAGTTATCATACCTGTCTCCTTCCAATTTGGGTATATCTGAGCAGCTGGAGGAGTCTTCCAGCCACGCCAATGTTGGCCTCCTCGAGTCAACTCCTGCACTTTGCTCCCCTGACAAGACCAGCTGCTGCACGATAGCTGGATCATAGGCATTGATCTCAAACTTCAAGTGCACCTAAGAGGGTAGAAAGTAGTGGTTATTCCGGCTGAATTAAAAAGCCTAACACTCTCATTATTTGAAATCAAAATATACCTTCATAAGTTTGGAAACATCCCAAATGCAGATCTTTCCTCGTTTCGTTGCAGCAGCTAGAAAATGAGGGCAGCTCCCAGACCCAAAACAGGATATCCTGTCAGTGCCGTCAGTGCAGGGAAACTGGGCTGGACTTGTTGCAAGTGTAACCGACAAGGGTACGTTCTGCGTGTGTTCACCTTTCACAAACGGGCAGTTAGGGGAATGTCTCTCATGCTCAGACCTTAATACAAATAAATACAAAAATTTTGAAAATTATTCAAGCACAGCCAATTTGTAATCCCCAGAGTGAAAGCCAGAGGAGGAAAAAAGCCTTAATTACAACATTCAAACTGAGCCATCATCTCATTTTTTAAACACAAAAATTTGAAGGAAAGAATCCCCTATAACTACACCAACTCGCAGTTTTTCCTAACTTCCCTACAAGCTTTGTAAGTTTGCTATAGGTTTTTTCAAGAAATAGAGAAAATTTTAAAAGCTACATTTGGGGAGGCAAAGATTGAAGAGTATAGATGAAGGGAAGAGGTATTCTGGTGACTGTCAGCTGGAATCACCTAGAAAGACCATTTTATTTCCAATGAAATAATTCAGCTGACTCCATTGTAGAACTGTTCTGACTTTATATATGTACTCTCGTGTGTGTCTCTCAGCTTAGTTCAAAATTCTGAGTAACGTCAGGAAAAATCGGGTAGCGGTTGTTGGATCATGAACCCTACTTCTAACATTCTTCCTGAGACAACTGGTCCCAATTCACATCACGGCCGGCTGTCCCCTATTATGTCATAAATCTGAGAACCGCCTCTGCTCATTAAACACAAGCCTGAATGTGATCAAACTGTACAATTTTTACAATTAACCTTTGGACAAAATCAGTACATTCCTGTGCCAGAAAATGAGACCACCAGTGCTTTGAAACCAATAACCTTAACTGAGTTGGTGGAGCACAAACTTAGCCTGTACCATGTTTTCAGTGGGTCATGCTTTTGGGTTATCCTATGTCAACCAGTTTGCTGCTTCCAAAGTAGCCTAATCCAAGCTTGGAAATCACAGCTGCCGAAATGTCATCAAAAATAATACCAGGTGAAGGGGTAGGCAGTAAAGATATCACGGGAGGGCCTATGATGTCCTCGTTTGGCTTCAACCCTAAGGAGAGATTCCAGACCTCTCTCTCTCTCTAAATAGGGACCCGTTGACTTATGATGTTTAGAGTGAGGAAACATATTTTGACCAATCCGAACATACACCTTTATTTTGGCTTTGTATCACCCTGATTTTGACTCTACAACACCGGCTCCTGGGCTACGGGCAGCCAGGGGCGCGGTGCGTGCAAAATGACTTGAGAATTCCGCCTGAAAGGTAACACTTAGCAGGCAGCCAAACCTCATTCCAAAACCAATTTAGCCTTGCTCCAATGCAGCGTGAGTCTATCCTACCGACAAAGCACTTGTTGCCAAGAGGGCAGCTGCCAAAAGCTTCATGGTCCAAGGTCCCGGACTCTGGGTGGAGAATGTCTGTGTAGATTCACAGAGCCTTCCACTCTTGATATGAAGAGGCAGAGATACAAGGCATTCACTCATTCATTCATTCACTCATATTTATTGACCGTTTACTGTGTGCAGAACACTGTACTAAGCACTTGGGAGACTATAATATAACAATAAACGGACACATTCCCCATATTCAGCATCTCGCCTACCTCCCCACTAAAAGAATGAGGGACGATGGGTGAATGGGGAAGGAGAGAAAGGAGGGATGCATCGGTGATCCTCCTGGCCTGACCAGACCTTCAAGTTTAATTTCCAGTGTCGCTTCACCTAGTCTATCAAATATTCATTCAGTCATATTTATTGAGCACTTAGAGTGTGCAGAGCACTGTGCTAACCGCTTGGGAGAGGACAATATAACAATTAACGGACACATCCCCCGCTCACAATGAGCTTAGAACTCACCAAGGCTCATCAGTAGGCTCCCAACAAACCAGACAAACGCTACAGGTAAAACACATGGCTCGGTCATCTCCTGAGGAGGCGGGCTTCAAAGGAATATGGAAACACACAAGGAGTTAGGAAAAAAATACTATTAACATGTCAACATAGTCAACGAAAACAAACCCTCAAAAATGACCCCTAATTATTTGACTTGCATCTTTCATTTCTGAAAAACTCAAACCTGGTGAATAAACTGAGCCATCTCAAACTGTGATGGGCGTGTGTGTGTGTGTACCGTGCACATGCCCACGCGTGCTGGCATGCGCAGCGGGCTTCATATCTTCGACAGGTTCCACACGGGCACTGGGTCTGCCGCTGTGAAAATGCCCTGGCCCATTACTGCTGCTTTTTGGCCTTTCACATGTTGAGCACTGTGCAAATTCCTAAATATTAAGTGGGTCTTCAGGGTGGTAGTGTGACTCGAGTAGCTCAACACTGCCTTTGGGTCTACTCCAGATGTTCTGGAGTTCTGGCGTCTGTGTGTTGCGGGGGTGGGGGGGTGTGTCACGGGCAGGCTCTGGCAAACCAGAGGAGGATTCAATCAATCAATGGCATTTACTGAGCACGTACTGTGTGCAGAACACTCTGCTAAGTGCTTGGGAGAGTACAGTATTACAGAGTCGGTAGTCCCAACAAGTGTGGGACAGCTTCTGGCCATCTCCTCTCCTGACCCATCGCCGAGTTTAATCACTGAAATGACATTCGACTTTCACCAGAAATACAGCCAGCAATTCTAGTCCAGAGAGTCCATATAGTGTAAGCAACTGCGAATATCGACAACAAAACATTATCAACGCAGAGAGTAGTCCTGGAGAGCCAACATGAAGTCGTCCAAAGAAACATGGAAGAAATTTCAACCAAAACTCAAAATGGAGAAGTTGTGGAAGACAAGGGTACTTGCTTAGAAGAGTACATTTTAATACGGTCGCCACAGGTGGTAAAGTCTGCTCTCTTGTTGGTGAAAAGACCAATGCCTAACAATCTCTTCACCATTGTGCCTATGAAGACCACCAATTTCACATATTCTCTTCAGTCCACGGCATTATTTTTTACATTTTGCCTCTGAGAAGCGAGACGTTCCCCAAGTCTTCATTCCGGAAGAGTCGCCTCATGTCAGAGTCATATCAGAGTCAGGCCTCAGAGTCGCCTGCTGGATCCTCCCCGCTGCTGTTGGCCCTTCCCGTCCATTACTCGACCACACTGCTTGAGTGTGCTTCACTGTATCTTCAAAATGTTCCTTCTGTTCTCCCAGCTGACCCAATGCAGCTCACAATACAGCAGCTTTTAAAGCATCCCCTGGCCTCCGTCTTGCTATCACGTCTTACCAGGCAGATTCCATTGAATGACCTCACATTGGTGATAGTAAGCTAACCACCTGCATTTTGTTTCTGATCCTGTCTCGCCATTTGATGTTGTTAAGTGGCAAAGTAGCTGATTTTATTAATGGCATTTTTTCAGTGCTTACTATGTGCCAGGGAGACACCTGGCGCTGGAGTAATGGGTTAGTCACAGTCCAGAAGTGACTAGTGCAAGGTCACAATGCAGGTAACATGGAGGAGACTGGATCAGAATCTAGGGCCTCTGACTCCCAGGCCCATGCCTTTTCCCTTAGGTCATGCTGCTTCCCAAGTCTGTGTGACTGGGGTGGTTTTTAAAGGAAAGGACTTGAGCTTATGGAATTTGTAATCCTTGCTCTGCCACTCACCATCTGTGCCACCTTGGACAAGTCATTTACCGATCTGTTTCTTGGTTTCCTCGTCTATAAAACAGAGGATTACCTGCTCTCCACACCTCTTCAGCTGTAGACCCAGTGTCCGATCTGAATATCTTGCACCTAACCCAGTACTTCAGCTCACAGTACATGCTTAATAAATACTGCTATTGCTATCATTAATGATGATGATGGTATTTTGTAAGCCCTATTTGCCGGCACAGTTCTAAGGGCTGGGGTTGACAGAGTAATCAGAATGGACACAGTCCTTGTCCTTCATGGGGCTCACGGTCTTAACCCCCACTTTACAGATGAGGGAACTGAGGCATGGAGAAGTTTGTCCCAGGTCACAGAGCGGACCTGAGGGAGAGCCGGGATTAGAACCCATCACCTTCTGACTCCCAGGCCCATGCTCTATTCACTACATCACGCTGCTAAATGAAGCTGATGTGAATTTCAGAGAAGGTCAGGGTCTCCTAGTAAGTAGGCCGGCTTCTGCCCTGCAGATGTTCCACCTGGTCTAATGCTCAAGCCCACAATTACTGCCACAGTCAGTTGGTTTCCCAAAGGACAAATTAGCTCTTTCATCATTATTGTCACCATCAACGCCACTCCCACTAGAATATATTAAGCACTTACTACGTGCAAAGGACTGTATTGAGCCCCGGGGAAAAATTAATTACAACCCAACACGCAAGGGACTCTCAAGACGGAGGACACACAGAATGGCATAGTGTTATGCAAATATGACGAAAGCAGGCCAGAGTTCAATTATAAAATGATCTTGAAATTTTTTTCCCAAAACTTTCCAATTTTTTTTTCATTTTTTCCAAGAATTTCCGGCAAAGAGAAAAATATACCAGTGAAACAGTACCCGTGGACAGTCGTCAGGCTAGCGGTCAATCCATCAACTGCATTTACTGAGCGCTTACTGTGTGCAGAGCACTGTTCTAAGCGCTTGGGAAAGTATAATACAACTGAGTTTGTAGACGGGTTCCCTGCCCGCAACAAGCTTAGAGTTTAGAGGGGGAGACTGACACTGATATATATTTTATTATGTATGATTTATAGATAGGAACATAAGTGGTGCTGAGGGAGAGGGTGCTGATTGATGACTATCACACCCAAAACAAAGGAAACGTGGACAAAACACAAAAAACTGATTCTCCACAAGACAGATAGTGTGGAAGGTGCAAAGAGAATAAGTACAGACTCACCTTGAGACATACCTTCCAAAACTAAGTTTGCAGGTAAGTTAGCTAATGAAAATCACACTTTGGGAGAAAAACACTTTGTGATCAATCAAATGATCCATTTTCAAAACACACAGTTTTACTAATAATAAAATCCTGATCTTCAGAAAAATTTTGGAGCAACCAAATGGTCACTCAAACTAGATGAGTAATGAATGCACAGCATGGGAGTAGAAAACGCTAATTTTATCTGCACCTCTCAAGAGAACTGCTAAAAACAAACAAAAAAATCCGCTAGGCTAGTGTGATGGGTTTTTTTTTTTTTTGGTATTTGTTAAGCGCTTACTGTATGCTGGGCACTGTTCTAAACGCTGGGGTAGGTGCAAGCAAATTAGGTTGGCCCTGTCCCCCATGGGGCTCACAATTTCCATCCAGAGAAATGAAGTGATTTGCCCACTGCAGACAAGAGGTGGAGTTGAGATTAGAACCCAGGTCTTTCTGACTCTTAGGCCCGTCCTCTATCCACTACATCATGCTGCTTCTCATCTACAAGTGTTGTATAAAGAGTGTTAAATGATATAATATCCAAGACTTATCTTTTTACCTGGTGATAGAAGCCAGCTTGAGCCATAGGGTCGGGCTGTGCCCACCTGTACCCTACATGAGGCCACGAGGTGAATGTTTCCCGCCTGTTAGCTTCACTATACATCAATGACCTAAAAAGAAAAACATTGTACGTTACCCAAACGGCACACGGAAAGCTAAAACGTGATTGTCGCTATTAAACCTACCCATATTTTGGAATTCAAATTCTTTGTGACTAAAGGGAAGAGGGAAGATAACGGTCTACTGATAATACATTTACTTAAAATATATCAACTTCCATCCTAGAGTGCCAATGAATTGTTAACACCACAAAATAATTTGTAATGATTTTTAAAGTGTTTAACAAAAAATGGGAAAAGGAAGTCTGAATAAACAGACCACTTCAATTGATCTGGAGGTTAATGGCTCAGATCAGTTTTAAAGGCACCCTTACAGTCGAGAACATCAAAATTAAAGCCTGACAGTCCTCGGAAATGGTACTTTCTGAAAAGGTGATGAGATTTAAATTCACACGCTATATGTATAAAAATACTAAATGGCTACCCTAAAACGAGCTACTAAGTCAAAATTGCAAATTTCCACAGAAAAAATCGAAACATTCTAAAATTAAGGCTCTCCAAGTAATGACGGTCCAATGCTTGAGCTATCACAGAATTTAAAAAAACCTATCTACTACACAAATTGTTATTGCTCGGGACCTGGGCTTTTTAAACTGATTTTTATTTTGCACAAATTCATGTTAAAAACTAGCCCAATTTGGAGTAATTTTAATTCAGTGTTTGTCGCCCACATCCTGATTCGGGCCTGGAACGCCTCGCCCTCCCTTTTCATATCCGACAGACGATGACTCATCCCACCTTCAAGCCTTAATGAAGGCACATCTCCTCCAAGAGGCCTTCCCAGAATAAGGCCTCATTTCCTCTTCTCCCATTCCCTTCTGTCTTGCCCTTGCACTTGGGTAGGAACCCTTGTTCAGCCCCACAGCACTCTTGTACATATCTGTCATTTATTCAGAGTAATGCCTGACTCCCCCTCTAGACTGTAAGCTTCTTGTGGGCAGGGAATATGTCTACCAACCCTCTTCTACTGTACTCTCCCAAGGGCGTGGTACACTGCTCTGCACACAGTGCACAATAAATACGACTGATTGATATCACATCTCTAGATCCTATTTCCTTTGTTTCTTTCTAGCTCTACAGATTTTCTTTAAAGATTGCCTATTTTATCATGAGGGGAGGGAGTCGTGGTCAGACCTTTCTCTTTCAGTGTTACTACTGCATTGAATTCAGGCAACATGGCTGTTTCTGCTCTGATTAATCATTGGTATTTACTGAATGCCTGTTGTGTGCCCAGCACTGTACTAAGCGCTTGGGAGAGTACACTACAACAGAGTTGGTGGACATGTTCCCTGTCCTCAAAGACCTTAGAGTCTAGAGGAACACCCCAAATTTCACTTATGTCACTGTGGATATAGGCATTGATAATAATTAACGTATCTGTTAAGCACCTTCTATGTGCCAGGCACTGAACTAAGAGTTGGGGTGGATACGAGCAAATAGCGTTGGACGCAGTCCCTGTCCCACGTGGGGCTCACAGTCTCAATCCCCATTTTACAGATGAGGTAACCGAGACCCAGAAAAGCAAAGTGACCTGTCCAAGGTCAAAAGCAGAATTGTGGCAGGGCCAGTATTAGAACCTGTGACCTTCTGACTCCCAGGCCCGTGATCTATCTGCTACGCCACGCAACGTCTCGAAGGGAGGTGACATTGAAGGGTGGCTTTTTTTTTCCTCTTTCCAATCACCTCACAGTGCTGCTTCCATCATCAACCCTTGCCTTGTATAGGATTTCCCTAGGGCCCTAATGTTTTGCTAATTATCCTTTTCCTTCTCCTGAACCTATGGTTTTCTTCCTCAACTATACCTCTCTCTTCTTTCTCCTTCCTTTTCTCTGCATCCACAAAGGCTCTCTCATCCCCTTCCCCCCTCCAAATTCACCTTCAATTCCACTCATCCCACAGAAAATAATGCAGCTATCCTCTGCTCTCCCCAGCTGGCTCCTCAAAGCCAAAGACCCGGGCGTGACGGTAGAACAAGGCACACAGATATATACAGTTAACCACTGACAGGGAGCAGAGTCGGAATTAGAAAATTTGCCCCAGGAGGAATTTTACATTATGTCTCAAAAACTGTGTAACCACATGAAATAAAATCCTATCAGCCTAATTTCAAACTCAGCAAAACAGTGCCATAGAAGAATAATCGATTAATTGAGTTCACACCAGATAGATAATCATTTGAAGGTTTTAATATATTGACCCCAATTCTCTTATCGTTCTCAAAGTTTAGGAATCTGAATTCCGGATAATGCAGAGATTTGGTGAACTAAAATCACAACTGCAAAATCTCTGCCCTTCACCAACTCTTCTGAACTGAATTCGTATGCCCTTCGAGATACCTGGGACACAAGTTCACTTTTTATGTAGCGGGAATGCACTGTTTTCCTTTTCTTGGCACTAAATAGCTTATTGTATAATCATTCATGTCTTCCAAACCTCACAGCCAAGAGTGAAAGGCAACAGATCTATCAATCATTAGTAAAGGGCCGAACACTCTAACCTATAGCCTATTTGCTTCAAATATCAATAGCATCTATGTCTCAAAATCTAAAGTATAAGACAGTTTTCCCTTGTCTTCACTAGAGTTTAGGGTCCTTCAAGGGAATTTTGTTGCATATCCCTGTCCTACCCATCCCCACTTCATATAGTTCAGGGAAACGAAAAAAAAAATGGAACTATGAGAAGTGCAAATGGCGCAATCGAATGTTTCATATTTCCCGACTCTCTCTACTATGACTCATCAGATTGTCATTCTATAATGGGTGGTCCGAATATTGCCGACACCTCCGAATACGTAAGAAGCTTCATTTATAAAATGAGCAATTTTCATACCTGTCTACAGATCGGCCGGGCCCTACTCCGAGTTCTGGCCGTGCACTAGGTAAGAGGTAAGACAACCTGTCCATCACAGAGGAGGCTACAGGTAAGGCAGCAACATTTTGATTGATTTTCTTGAGTTCATTTACAATGGCACTGGCGACAGACTTCAATACATGATGAGGAAGATGAAACGTAACTGTTGCCCACTAAAATGAGTTGAGGGGGGAGGGGAGAAAGAAAAATTTAAAATTATCTTCAAATTGATACACCGAAAAAGGGACAGCACAGATGCAAGTGAAAAGTATCACAATTCACAATACCATGGACAATTTCAAGTCAATACTCGGTTTGCAAAGAAAGCTCGACATTCGAATCAGAAGCTTGCAAAGGATAAATGGATAAAACTTCAGCAAATTCAGATAAAACAAGTTACTGGATTTAAAAGTAAAACCAAAATTGCAAATAGGAATGAAGCCAGAGAGAAGAGGAAGCAAAAACAAAAACATCCATATGGAAAGAATACAAATAAATTACTTGTGTTTGTTAACCACTAGCATTGTGACTAATAGGTTCACGATTTGAAAAATGCACACTGATATGAGCTGGTACTTATAAAATGACACTGTCCTCACCTTCTGACAAACCTCTACCTTGTGAATGTATCTCATTTCCTAGTGCTCTGAGACGCTAGTATCAAATATGCATTAATTGCCTACCCTAGGAATTTTGGGGGAAAAATATACTTCTTGTCCTTCAACACCGTAGCTTGCTGTGTGAGTAGCCCACTGTTGAGTAGAACCACTTCTAATTTTATCGGTGTAGTGAACAGAGGTGAGGCAGAAAAATAATTACATCTTCTTTACACATCAATGATTTTAAGTTTTACCCCTGGCTAAGGTTCCAGCAGAGGAATATAGTACGTTTTGTTTCGGTCTTGAAAATATTTTGAGAAGTCTGAGGTTTTTACCCAGCCCACAGCATAAATTTATCTAAGCCACACCTCCCTGTTCCTAACATCCACACACCACTAACTTATCTACTTAAATTTGTAGATAAGCACCCCCTAAGCACCCCCGAAAACAACCTTTAAACACACCTCCATGAAGAGTAACAAAACAGAAAACAGAAACTAATTACTGTTTTTCTGTTGTTTGAGATGTCCCTTTACAAGCCTAGGCCTTGGGGCAAGAACAGGATTTGGGAACATCTAGTGATGATGTAAAATGGCTGTGAAATCTGCAGAGCTCTCTCCTTGACTGAATTTACAAAGATTCCTCAGAACCAGTCTTTCTATCCATGTGACTGACTTCTGCCACTTTTTATTGTAGCCTGGGCGTGTCGTTCATTTTGAGTTTCATTTCCAATTGTCATATAAATGAGCAACTAATGATTACATTAGAAGCTGGGAAACACCACAAGATGGAAAGTTTTTTTTTTTTTTTTAAAGTTCATAAGCATCTATTTTCCCATAGGTTCACGTATATTCTCATACAGTGAATCCTACCTCAGAAAAATTTACATTTCATGATGATCCAAAGAAAGTTTAAACAGGCTTAACAAACGCATTTTTTTTAATCTAGAGTTTGGCTGTCACCAGCACAATAGAAGTTATTTTAACCACAGCATGGGAAAAACAGACTTAAGTTCTTAAAACAGAGGACGTTTTAACGACATTCTTTGTAATGTAGGGGAGAGGACATTTTTTCTCGGGTCAATTTTTGATTGTTTTTCATTCTTACCTTTGCAACTTTGTGATTTGCTGCTGTCTCATGCGAGGTATTTTTTAGTCCATCTTTTAGCTGTGTAATGAATAAATCATATCCCTCTGTACTAGAAACATCTACCTTCTCTACACAAGCAGATAACAGTTGCTGAGCCTAAAAAAGTGAGGAAAGATGACAAAATTAAATCAATCCTGGAACCCAGATTGTAGTATTTTAGCGATTCAAAACTTTATTCCGGAGACTATTCTGGGCTCTTTTGCTCTAAATTAGATTTTTGAATTCTGTTGGAAAGGAAGAGAGGAAATGTGGACTTTTTTTTTAAAGTTGCAGAGAAGACCAAGATTATGCAATGCAAATGTTTGGTGGATTTTTTTATTATTATTTCATAGTTCTGATAGCAGAGTTCTCTCTATATGAACTGTCCATTATATATATATATATATATATATATGTATATGTATATACACACACACACATCATTAATCAAAATCCAAAAGAGGCAATATGATCTGCTACTTCAGGTCTCAAATAACCTTCTCTCAGGACCACATATTACTGGAGGGAAAGTAACAGCCGTGTGGTCCTGAGAGAGGTGAATAATTCTATTCATTCACTCATTCAATCATATTTATTGAGCGCTTACTATGTGCAGAGCACTGTACTAAGCACTTGGAAAGTACAATTCAGCAATAAAGATTGACAACACCTGTCCACAATGGGCTTACATTCTAGATTCACATAGTCTATGATTCATTATGGCAAAACTTTAAAAAGGACTAATCTAACAAGCAGAGAAACCCAAAGAAATCCAATAATTGAGAGATGGTTTTCAGAGCTTTCTCCCTTTCTAAAATAGGATATGACACCAACTTCACAGGAAAATAGAAATAAAGACATTGGGAGCTTTAAAGAGTTTATAGCTATTCAACTTTAGTGCAAATGGTTACATTTATATATATATGTATGAATAAATGTAACAGTTATTAAATATATATAAATCCTAATCTGCATGCACTGAAATCCACCCTGAATATTTCGAACTCTAAAATAACAATACCGTTTTACAGAACCCCAAAATTGTTATTTGATGCCAAAGCTTGCTAGGAAAGCTAGAGGTAACATAGGAAATACATTTAAGGGACATTAGATAGGTAGAAAGAAGGGTTTGAGCAGGAATGCTTCAAGATGACGCCGCTGAAAATGGTTGATTCTTTACGGGCCACAGTCAGAGGTGAATGGTGATGGGTCTGAATCTACAGTTCTCAGTTTCAGGGGAGAGTTGGCACTGAGCTCTTGTTGGAACCAATGAAACGTTTTCACAGATTCAGTGCAATAGGTATGAAATAGACGGAAGATATCAGGACCACAGGGTGCTAATCTCAGGGCCTGTAGACATTTAATTTGGAGAAGGGGGTGCTCTATGATTGTCTATGTGTTGCAAAGAAGCATACGTCACAAAGAAGAAAGATGACGGCCTTTCGTATTTCAGGGGAAAGGAAAGCATCTGGAAGCCTGTTCTACTCATCAATTCGATACAGGCAGCAATCGTGATATGCTTCATTACCGTTCCTTGAAAAGCAGCCAATTGCCCTCTATTCTAAACGCACTTAAAAATAATGAATGTCTTTTAGTGGGGGGAATTCCCGGTTAAAACCCCTGGTCATGATCATAAACTATAAATTCCCCACCAATACCCACATATCGATTTACAAGTGCTCTTTTGGTGACAAAGTGCTTTTATTCCCTCATGAGCAAACAAATGTTCATTAACCTTGCCCCAGGAATATCTGCAGCTGCACAGCCCCCAAAATCCTAGGCTTTAGGATCAATGTGAAGTAGTGTAGAAAAATGAGGGCTCAAAGAAATTAGTGCCTTGCTCGAGGGTCAGAGTACCGACAGTTAAACATCATATCGATTCAAAGTGCTTTATCTGCAAGTTCAGGGCTTGATCCAATAGGGAGTACATTTCTGCAGTTCCGATTTACGTGTACATTCAGAAGGGCTGTGGCTTTTGTGAGCGATTTAAAGAGACACAAATACTGAATGGCGCTTTCACGAATGCAAAATAATCAATCGCACTTTACCAGTGGCCTAAATAAGGGAGTCATTTTTACTCTGCACACTCTACAAACACCAAAATATAGTCTTCATGAAATGGGAAATAAATGTCCCCTTCTCCGTCCGTGGGATACAATGATGAACTAATATTACCCAATGTCTAAAATTTGATGTACATTCATTTTATTAAATGTCAATCTAGCAAAAAAACATCGCTAAAATGCACCCTTTTCTCTCTATCCAAACTGCAACCACGTTAATAAAGTCACTTATCCTATCCCTCTTTGATTAATCTATCGGCCTCCCTGCTGACCTCCCAGGCTCCTGTTTTACTTGGCTGTCGGGATCATTTTTCTACAGAAGCTTTCAGGACACATTTCTCCACTCCAGTGGCTGCCCATCCACCTCCGCATCAAACAAAAACTCCTCACCGTTGGCTTCAAAGCAGTCCATCACCTTGCCCCCCTCCTACTTCACCTCACTATTCTCCTCCTACAACTCAGCCCGCGCACTTCGCTCCTCTAATGCTAACCTGCTCAGTGTACCTCGATCTCGTCTGTCTCGCCGCCGACTCCTCACCCACGTCCTGCCTGTCCTGGAATGCCCTCCCTCCTCAAATCCGAAAGACAATTACTCGCCCCTGCTATAAAGCCTTATTAAAAGCCCATCTCCTCCAAGAAGCCTTCCCTGATTTAGTCCTCCTTTGCTCTTCTCCCACTCCTTTTTGCGTCACCCTGACTTGCTCCCTTTGTTCACCCCACAGCACTTAAGTACATATTTGTAATTTATTTATATTAATGTATGTCTCCCCCTCTAAACTATAAGCTTGTTGTGGGTGGGGAATCTGTTGACTCTTCTACTCTCCCAAGCATTTAGTACAGTGCTCTGCAAATACTAAGTGCTCAATAAATATGACTGAGTAAATGAAAGAAAAATATTAAAGGTAAATTCTTTCTGAACAGGACATGTTGAAAGCTCCTACCATGCTGTTAATGGTTTTAAAGCCAATAGAACTTTGTTTTTGAGATGATAATAATAATAATAATAATAATGGTATTTGTTAAGTGCTTACTATGTGCCAAACACTGTTCTAAGCGCTGGGGGGGAATACAAGGTAATCAGGCTGTCCCACATGGGACTCGAGAGGCAGCGTGGCTCAGTGGAAAGAGCCCGCGCTTAGGAGTCAGAGGTCATGGGCTCTAATCCCGGCCCCGCCACCTGTCAGCTGTGTGACTTTGGGCAAGTCACTAACTTCTCGGTGCCTCAGTTACGTGAGCCTCACATGGGACAATCTGATTACTCTGTAACTAGCCCAGCGCTTAGAACAGTGCTCGGCACATAGTAAGCGCTTAACAAATACCAACTTTTTTTTCATCTCCATTTTACAGATGAGGCGACTGAGGCACAGAGAAACTCTGTGACTTGCCCAAGGTCACACAGCTGACAAGTGGCAGAGCCAAGATTAGAACCCACAATCTCTGACTCCCAAGACTGTGCTCTTTTCATTGAGCCACGCTGCTTCTGATGTAAGATGACATCTTGTTTATGTAATGTGACATGACTGTAGATGTCAGTGACAACAGTGATCCACGTGGCAAAATTCTGAGCAATTAATCATGATGGCCCATATGATTTTGTACACTATTCGCTGGATGGAAGAGTGATGCCATTTTGGAACCAGATGGCGGATGATTCCCAAAAGGCATCCTTGTTCTCTTGAAATGAGGTGTTTTTTTCCCCACTCCTTAATTTTTTTGGATTACTGATTTGATAGCGTACACCAGAGATCAAATAATTCAGGAAACATGCGACATTATAGATGAAAATACTTATTTGTTAGCATGGTTTCTCTGGTGTAGACAGTCTGAAATTCAACCTTCTCCACGCATGAGTAACAAAAGCACTGCACCAATTCTGGGGGCGGGGGGGTGGGGTGAAACCATTCATTCATTCAATTGTATTTACTGAGCGCTTATTGTGCGCAGACCACTGTACTAAGCACTTGGAAAGTACAATTCGGCAACAGATAGAGACAATCCCTACCCAACAACAGGCTACCCAACCAGACCCATAAGCTGATGCAGGTCATTTCATGGGCAAGATAGTCAAGGTAGTCAGCCTAAAGACCCTGAGCATGTCAAAGATTTTTTTTTTGGTGAAGCCTTACCAGGCGAGTGAAATGAGCGTTCCCTTGAAAGTGTCAAGAACAGCGTTCCGTTTAAAGTGTCAAGAACCTGCTAAATTATTTCTAGTCCCTGTGCTGCATTCTTGCACATGACTAAATAAGACGTTAATTAAAAGATGACTCGTTACCCAGGGCTGCTTCAAACTGCTGGCAGTAAAAATGAGTCATTCACAATCTGAGCAATGGCTCGACTGCTTTCACTCTCCAGAAGCCCTGCAAAACAAGGTTAACTATTCTAAGAGAGTCTCTATTCCCTAAGGAGCAGGCAAGCCTGTTTTCTCAATTTACAAGCCACAATCCAGGGTCACCTAACGTATACTGAGTGAGGGAAGGCGTTGGCTTCAAAGAGGTTGTTTTTAGGTCCATGTTTTTAATGTTCTTCTGCTTCAAAGGAGTCTGGGTGGGATCAGTTCAGAAGGCAGTCACTTGGACGGCAGTGTGGTCTAGTGGAAAGAGTTTAGTAGAAGTAATGGTAATAATAACAGGGGTATTTGTGAAGCACTGTATAACCCTCTACAGTACAATCCATATGTGCAAGCACTGTACAATACACTGGGGTAGACACAGATACATGCAGATTGGACGCAGTCCCTGACTCTCAGTCTAAGCAGGAGAGAGAGCAGAGATTGAATACCCATTCTGTAGATGACAAAATACACCTTCAGAGAAGTTGACTGGCTCGAGGCCACACAGCAGGCAAAGGGCAGAGCCGGGATTAGAATCCAGGTCCTCTGATTCCCCGGCCCGTGTTCTTTCCACCCTGCTTCTCAGGATTGGGAGTCAGTAGATCTGGGTTCCAGTCCAGCTCTGCCACTTTCCTTACTGTGTAACCTTGGGCGAGTCATTTAATTGCCCTGCGCCTGAGTTTCCTTCCCTGGAAAATGAGGATAAAATACCTGTCCTCCCTCCCTCTCACAATATGAGCTTGATATGAGTCAAGATCTGCTACAGATCTGATTTTCTTGTGTCTACCTACCCTGGCCCTTAGTACAGTGCTGAATACATTGTAAGTACTTAATAAATACCATTATAATTCCTATTATAACTCAAGTCTCTTATTGGTGTCAAACATTACCACTTATAGAACTCAGAAAGGAGCACTGTGATACTGTCATCAAGCTGCCTGAGGTGGTTTCATCTTTTGGAAACTTTGTTATCTATCCACCCCAGCACTTTGAACAGTGCTTGGCACGTAGTACACGCTTAACACATACCATCATTATTATCTACTAGTCTGCACGCTTTCTGGAACTGGTTATACAGGGTTGTTGATCAATCAGTATTATTTATTGAGTGCTTACTGTATTAAGGGCTTGAGGGAACAGAATTGGTAGGCACATCCCCCGCCCACAATGAGCTTATAGTCTAGTGGATCAAGATGTCGAGCAGGGTAGGGAGAGTCATCCCGCACTGTTCAAAGTTGTCCAATCCAGACACCATCATGCACAGGCAGATTTCACGGGGGAGCACGTACCCCCTCTAGGAGCTTCGAAAGACTAGAAGGGGGTGCTGTCTTTCCAGCAGATACGGGGAGAAATAAAAGAAGCTCTAGATAGCCCGCTGAGAAGTGGTAGAAGCAGGAGAGAAAAGTGCCTCACTCGGGACCTGAGCCAAGCTACAGCAGGAATAGTTCCCTCAGGGCCTCCACCACGTGCTTCAATCGCTCTTCCCTCTACTTACCGCCAATGGGCACCTCGAGGGTGGGAGGAAAGAAATAGGGGAGGCAAGCTTGGAGAGGTTGGGTGATTACAGGGAATCTGGATGTGAAGGCGTACAGACAGGAGCCCTTCCGATGGCAAAAGTAAGTTTCTTAACAAGGTTTGAAAGCTCCTCATGTAGACAAGTAATTCACTGAAACACTGATCATTCCAAAGTATTTCTCTCATTTGTTAAGGGTAAGATTGTGTAGTGATCACTCGTAGTCTTTTGGCCCAGTGCCTGAATCGTAGGAGATCTCCGCTGTCCAATTCTACCAGATAGAAAGAATTTCTAGAAGCTACACAGCCTAGTAGAAAGAGCCGGGGCCTGGGAATCAGAGGATCTGGGTTCTGATCCCAGCTCTGCCACTTGCCTTCTGCGCAACCACAGACAAGGCACTTTTATCTCCTCTGGGTCTCAGTTTCCCCATCTGTAAAATGGGGATAGGTACCTGACCTCCCTCTTCAGACTGTGAGCCCCATTTGGGACATGGACTGTGTCCACCTTGATTATCTTCTATCTTCCCCAGATTCTGACAGTTTCTGGCACATAATAAATGCTCACAAACATCACAATTATTTTTAGTTACAAACACGTACCCAAACAATTAGTACAGTGCCTTGAACTTGTGGATTCTTAAATCCTTATTGGCTGCCCTACCTCCAGTTTAGGTATGCTAACTTGGGTTCCCACAATCTCCCTGCATTGCAACCTAGGTGCCATTACATTTTTCTTTCTTTCCTCACCATAGGCAGTTACCTCATGTTAGGGGTCAACTACATGTACTGACATACTATGCCCATTGTGACATAACGCCCCAATGCAGGGCTTAAATGCAAAAAAAGTGTGCAAAGAAAGAAAAATTAAATCCACTGTTATCCATTACGATTAAGAGAAGCAACTAGAGAGGTGGCGTGGCCCAGCAGAAAGAGCCCTGGCCTGGGAGTCAAAAGGATCTGGG
Source organism: Ornithorhynchus anatinus (assembly GCF_004115215.2). NCBI lineage: Eukaryota > Metazoa > Chordata > Mammalia > Monotremata > Ornithorhynchidae > Ornithorhynchus > Ornithorhynchus anatinus. Next base: position 69,445,975 of record NC_041728.1, on the reverse strand, counting down.
TTCTAATCCCAACTCTGCCACTTGTCTGCTGGGTAACCTTGGGCAAGTCACTTCACTCTTCTGTGCCTCATCTGTAAAATGGGGATTAAGACCATAAACCCCATGTGGGACATATACTGCATCCAACCTGATTATCTTGTATCTAATCTAGTACTTAGAAGACTGCCTGACACAGTCTTTCTCTTTTACAAATGGCGTCGGGTCATTTCCGAACCATAGTGACTTCAGGGAGACGTCGTCTTCGGGACGTCCTACCTTCTGTCAAAGGCATTCGGTATAGCCTGACACATAGTAAGTACCTAAATGCCATTAAAAAAAAACAAAAGTCCAAAAACAATGGAGATAGCTTGGCAAGTCACATGGATACTGTGGCTGGGATCTGTTCGTGTTGGACATTTTGTTGACAGAGGATATAAGTAATAAATTAGATATAAAATCACTGCTTTTGAAACCAATCACTGGTTTTCAAACAAAATGATTAGTCATCTACAACTTGCTGTCAGGTCCACTTATGTATCTTATCACGAAAGTATTTAGATATTCTCTAAGGTCATAATTTCAGCGCCTGGTATTTTTCAAACTACAAAATTGCAAAAGAATTCAGAACACTTGAAAAAAATGTTTTCACTGAGCAGTTAAAGATATCTGGGTCAGCCAAAAATTATTTTCCAAAAGTCTTAACTGGCTGGAAGCAAAGATTGAAACTGGAATACTTTTATTGGGCAACTACAATTTGACACTGTATAAAATATACACCACTTAAATTCAATCTGTGTTTTTCAAAAGGCTGGCAATGACCATGTAGCCTTGGGATTTTACTCCCTTCAGCAAATAAGCTTAGTCTCACTGTATAACGGTGCCTAGGTACATCAGAAGTTTGAGCAAACCTTCCCAGTCGCTAAGGGGATAAAAGTCTTCTTTGCTTTAGTCGGGCTGCTCGGGGGACGATGCATCTCATTAGAAGTACAGCCTCTCGGCATCCATTCCAGAACTCAGAAGAAGAAATGGGTGATACGAGTGCCGGGCCTTAAATTCAAAAACATTTCAAAGAGCGTTCGACTTACCTCTGTAACGGGTAATTCAAGCTGAACCACATCATCCTGTTTGGACACCGGAGTTTGCAGAGCTGTGTCCAGCAGCAAGATTCCATTAAGGTCTTTTCTACATCCCACTGCATAATCGTCCACAAAGATCACTTTATCCACCGCAGAAATATACTGACATTTTACTCGTCCACCTGGCTTCGCTGTATGGGGAAGAGAATAATTAAACATTCAGAAAGTGTCCTATCTTTTCAGGAAATAATTTAGCTTCAACGGTCACTCTGGCTAAACATAAACAACAACAGCAGCAACAATAATAATAATAGTGATATCTGTAAAGTGTTTACTCTGTGCCAAGCATTGTATTAAGATCTAAGGTAGATGCAAGATAATCAGGTCAAAATATAGACCCTGTCCCACCTGAGACTCACAGTTTAGATACCAACTCTGTTAAATCGTACTCTCCAAAACACTTAGTACAGTGCTCTGCATACAGTAAGCGCTCAACGAATACCACCGACTGAGGGAGACAGGAATTGAATCCACATTTTACAAATGAGAGAAATGACTTGCCCAAAGTCACACAGCAGATGAGTGGCAGAACTGAGATTGGAACCCCGGGCCTCTGACCTCTCCACTAGGCCACACTGCTCTGTGGCAAAGATAACATACGTGCATTTAGGGAAATTTTCATTTTAACTGAAATACTGGATATTTATCCTCAAAGTTTAAGGTTCAGACAACTCCTTCCACATTTATAGTTTTTTTCCAACAACTGCAAGGTTTCGAAAGATTTCTTGAAAAAAATCAAATTTCCTCCAAATTACACCTAAGCCACGCACTGCATTGGTCTACATGGTAGAAGTGTGTTTCAAGACGAGAGTTTCTTTATATATATATATATATATAAATGAATAAATCCTTTTGGGACCTAAATCTCCTGAGGACGAGCTTACCACTGAGCATCACCCCATACTTGGCAGAAGTTGTACCAGGCAGATACAAGGATGTCTGGGCCCGGGGTGGGGACTTTAACATCGGCACTCACGTCTGACATGACAAGCAGCGTTTCACTCCCTACTATGGCTCAACTTGTCACCCTCCCCCGACTGCCAGCCCTGGTGGGCCTTGACAAGTCAAGATTCTTCTTTGAAGACTCTCACTTTTGTAGGCAACTCAGACCCCCACCTCAACCAGGGAAAACCTGGAGGAGCTGTGTGGAGCAGAGAGAAACAGACGGCTAAAGGGGCGAGCCAAGAGGCCTTGGGCGGACGGACTGATAATCACTTTGAAAATTTTAGCGCTTTGGAAACTTTCAATTTAGTTCGGTGTTTAGCACACCGTAAACCCTTAACGGGTGCCACAATGATAATTATCATTATTATTAAATCAGCAGGCAGGAAAACACAGTATTTTCTAACTGGATTTTATTTTACAATCTTCAGGCCTGGTACTAATGCTGTTCAAAACCCTACAGCCTATTCCTGTTGAACGCTCATTACTTGGTTGTTCTTTTACCTAGTTTTCACATCTACCTCTAGGTTAAGTAAAATATTTCACATCCATCTGAAAAAAAGAAATATCTGCATGGATCATATCCAGATATCCTCATCCTCGCTCAGAAGTGCACAACTGGGCGAGGAGATGCGCAAACTTCCTGCAAGGCAGAGGATTCTCCAACCACAGGACTAGCCTAGATAGACTAAATCTCCACCACTGAAACCCCTAGCATCTTCACCCCCAACACCTCCAGCACTCTAGTGGGAATCCCAGTCCCCTAATTAATTACCTACCTTCCTGACTGGAGGTATAATCGGGGAACTGCTTTAAGAATAATTATCAAATGTAATTTAAGTATCCACTGACTGTGTTGTGCACTCGTGAAAAACTGGCTAAACCAACATGATTCCAGCCCTCTGGTGACCAGTCGGCTAACTTGAAGGTTTTCTCCTCTACAGAGTAACTACTGGAAATGAGGGGAAATCTACAGAAGAGATGGTTTACACTGAGCTCTGCTACCGGTTCAAGTTTCCTCGGGCAGGTGCCGCATACCTAGAAAGTCGGCAGTACTGCAGGCACGAGGTGAAACTTTAGATTTGGGCAACAAGAGTACACCCATTATTATTTACCAAAGGGAAATGGAAATTAATGTACCTGATTAGGCAAGAGCAAGGCAATTTGATTTTAATGCACCTGCTCTTTGCAGTGAAAAGTAAACGACTCAGATTTTTAATTAAATCTTTCATGACACCATGATCACCTTCAGTATCCTGGAAGAAGTGTGGTAATTTCCTGAAAACTTCCAACACCTCAAAGAACTCACTTTCAGAAAATATTTCTTTTTCATTACCAGTACCGAGTCCAAGGCGTCGGGCATGCTTTTAGTTGGAATGATGACGGTGCATACATTATACAATGATAGCCATAGATAGATAACCACATTTTTTTTTCCCAGACATAGTGGTGAACCAGATTCAATCACGTCACAGGCTGGATGTGATTTCCCAGACCATAACTTGCCCACCCTTGTGTTAGCAACATTTAGCACAAAGGAACTAATCCCCAAGGGATTATACAACTGGGATGGATTTACACAAGTCAGTGTTAGCATAAGAAGAAATTCTTGGCATCCTTGAATGCCAGGCACTAGCTCATGATTCTGATTCTTCCTTATTCTTCACCTTGCAATACTGTAAAACACTTCTACTAAGTATCGGCCGAGCATTAAGGTTAGTCTGAAAACCAAGAGCGTTTCCAAGGGTGGATTTGTAACCGAAGCAATTAAAGGTTTAGTGTCTTAAATCCAGTTCTTCCTTGGCCAATTTTCCTGAAGGTGCAATGACCGCTGCTCTGGAAGTTAATGACAAGACCCATTTCCAGTAAGGGGACCAATTTTCTTTTTTCGAGTTCTATATCATTTGACCTTAACTGAATTTCAGGGTTCTGAAAAATTAATAATTCCTTTTTGAGCGGCTCTCAGTTCTGACCCATATCCTTCTTGATCATCTGTTAGGGCACCTGACACACAGTGGCTACTCCCTGTGGCTACCCTGACATCCCTCACTTGACCCAGTATCCTCCATCAGTAATTCGTGATGCACCAATTTTCAACAATACTATAGAGGGAAAAATGACAATCCACCTTCTCCCAACCCACAAAGTAGTGGCCTTACAAAAACAAAGGCTCACATTTTGATAGACTCCCTGATGGCAAACTCTCAAACCAAACACTCGGCGGCGACTTTAATCAATATAATTTGGCAGTCTTTGTCACACATCCTCTACTTGGTGGGAAAATAAGGGAAAATAAATGAAGAATAAGCATCTTAACTGAGCCAGCCAGGAGAAAACTCTGGGATGGTGAAAGAGCAGAGAAATAACTCTTTAGCAAGTCTGGTATCAAGCAGGCACTCAAAGCAAAATGAGCAGAAAGAAGACCACCCCCCCCCACCCACCAAAGGACTGGGAAAGCAGACAACTAGGGGGTAAAGGGGAGTTAAGCAGAGACGAAAAACGGTCAGCTGGCTTGAACAAAGGAAGAAGGGCAAAAAATCTTAAATTCCCTGCAAATTATTTAAGGGTTTTGGGCTTCAAAAGATTTCAATAATCCACTATATTTAGAACAGTTGAATAGCAGGTAATTAAAAAGATGCAAAATCTCTATACAAATCTCTACTGAAAAAGCAACCGACAATGTAGACCTATTTCCTCTCTCAATAATCTCTGCAACGCTTCCTCTCCCAGTTGGATATAAACTGCACACCATCCCAGAACTCCACTGGCATTCCCCAAAACAACACTACCCCTTTTGCTCAGCGAGATGGGTGTAACCCTTCCAGACAGAAAAGATGCTAGGGAGAGAGAAGAGGAGGAAGGCAGGAAGGCAGGTAGGTAGAAGCCCGAGTTTGAGAAGATTCTCAAGAATGCCCAAGAGGGAAAGCCTAGGGAAGAGTCACTCTCTTATTACTGCGGCTCAAACACCCCACATACGCGTTCCAGTGGATCCGATATAGAACAAGGATAGTATTTCAGAGAACCTGCCGGAAAATTGTGATTAATGCAAGATGATAACATCCCAGCATGCCGCTTATCACCATTTTGGGAGACATGTACACAAAAGCGGTATTTTGGGGCCCAATGACTTGGGCTTTCTACTTTCCCTCAGAGCTAGCACAAGACTCACAAAGCTCCAAGGTGTTCTCTACTGAAACATTCAGGCCCAAGTGGCTACCTCTGATTCAACTCACCTTGGCTTAACATGCAACTGCCATAACTTGCCCTTGTCTCACCTCCCGAGTAAAATGCAACAAATCCTTAAACCCAAGGCCTATTCTGTGTTTAAGTATCCATTCAATTACCAGCATGATCTCTGTCTGCCCAGGCCGACTTGGTCTCCAAAGGTAGGCTCTTCTCTAGACTATAAGCTCGCGGTGGGCAGGGAACGTGTCTACTAACTCTGTTCTACTGTATTAAGCGCTTAAAATGGTGCACTGCACATATTAAGTGCTCAATAAATACTGAGCAGGGACTAATCTGCTCAGCTCGTTTTGTTTGGAACTTGGAACAAAAGCCAATAAGGGTAGGCACGTTCATGTTTTTGGTAGCAAAAAGTGTGTCTGGGACTGTCTGGCAAGATTTGAAGGTGGGTTATGCTAGGTTTAAGACAAGACCGAGAGAAGTAACGTAGGCCACCGTGGGATCAAATCTATCTAAATGTAACGAGACAAGGCTGGCTGAACACCACCACTAAACTGGTTCAGATACTACCAGGGCCTGGTCTCATCATGTAATGTTCTCCAAAATTATCTTTTGCTTGGTTTGTTTTACGATGTTTGGTAAGTGCTTACTATACACAAGGCATTATACTACGCTCTGGGGTAGATACAGGCTAATCAAGTTGGATACGGTCCCTGTCGGCCTACCAGGAGAGGTAAAAACTAAAATAAATGACAAATAGATGGAAGAAGGGAAGGGAATATGTAGCAATAATAATGACAATAATGTAATAACAATAATGATACTGGTAATCGTAAAGTGCCCACTATGTGCCAAGCACTGGGGTAGACACAAGGTCATCAGTCTGGACACAGTCCCTCCCCCACATGGGGTTCACAAACTAGGTAGGAGGGAGTAGGATTTAATCCCCATTTTTACATATGAGAAAACTGAGGCACAGAGACGCCAATTGACAGAGACAGGATGTACATGACTTAATCATAATATTAATCCATAATATTAAACCACACTTTCTAACAAGCAATGTAACATACTTCAATGAAGCTGGGTCTCTCTTTATTGCCATTGTTCTTGTCTGTCCGTCTCCCCCGATTAGACTGTAAGCCCGTCAAACGGCAGGGACTGTCTCTATCTGTTGCCGACTTGTTCGTCCCAAGCGCTTAGTACAGTGCTCTGCACATAGTAAGCGCCCAATAAATACTATTGAATGAATGAATGAATGTAGAGCCAATCAACCTCTCAAACTCTCTCTCAAAATTACACCTACCAACCTCTTCAAATAACACAGAATGGGAGGAGAGTTCTAATGAAAATGTAACATGCAACAAAAAGGAAGTAACATTTCGTTAACGGCTAGTTTCAGGGGCAACCAGTTTCTGTGTAAAACTGACTCCACCAGCCAGACAAGTAATATGGTACAAGACAGTGACAAAGAAAAGGGGAGGTCCTAGGTAAAGCTAGGGAGACGTCAGAAGCCTGAACACTTATTTTAGTATCCTGCTGCTTTTCAGAATGAGAAAGGAGCAAAGGAAAGCAAGGGGACCGAGGCTGTTTTTTTCTTCCCCCACTTGATGAAACTGAGTTGACGGGGGCCGGCGAGGGGGATGGGAGGGAAGGTACCAATAACGGGATAGGGTTGGGGAAAGGGTGGGGATGGTGCAATGCATCTGATCTGCTTAGTACAGTGCTTGGCACATAGTAAGTGCTTAACAAGTACCACCACAATTATTACTCTGCGGTGAAAACAAGGATAACTCAACCCCCCTAGATCTGAATCAGTCCATCGCATTTAAAGGCATTCCTGCCAAAATTTACATGCACACAGGAGACCTAACGCTCAAAAAGTCCCACAAAACCTCCAAGATGCCATTCTCATCACCATTTACAAGAACCTGGTGGCCCGGGGAAAGCAACCAGGGCATCCCTGGATTTCCAGAAAGACCTTACTAATCAATCATCCAAAATCTACCTGCATAAGCTACTGAAGAATTGAACTATGCACTTCCTGAACAATTAAGAGGCCTTATCCTCAACATGCCATATAGCAGATATAGGAAAGGTCCCAGGAAGCAAAACCAAGCCCTCTGTGCTGCCTGGTTAATACCAGATGACGTATGAGTAATGAAAGATAATAATAATGATAATAACAGTTGTATTTGTTAAGCATTTACTATGTATCAGGCACTCTACTAAGCACTCAGACTGACCCTACTGTGAAAACTAAAAGTATTTGTACATTTCTGAGCTTCTCATCATAGCACCCCAACCCCCACCCCCCCAAACACAACAAAATTAAGTTTTTTTATAAGTATCTCAATATTTTCACTCTTTGGACTGAAAATTTCAAATACTTGAGCTGACAATAGTTTCACTTTCATCTTTATTATATTTCTTTTTTAATGGTAATTTGTTAAGCACTTACTATGTGCCAGGCATTGTACTAAGTGCTGGGGGAGATACAAGCTAATCAGGATAGACACAGTCCATAGCCCACATGGGGCTCACAGTATTAATCACCATTTTGCAGATGAAGTAACAAGCACTGAGACATTAACTGGCTTGCCCAAGGTCACAGAGCAGACAAGCGGCAGAGCCGGCATTAGAACCCAGGTCCTTCTGACTACCAGAGCCGTCATATTTATAGAGCACTTACTGTGTGCAGAGCACTATACTAAGTGCTTGGAAAATACAATTCAACCCTGCTGCTTCTAATAAATGCTTTGTATAAACTATCTGCATACACACTTTGAAGTTTTCATTTCAATCTCTTACAGTTTCTCTCACTTGACTATGGCTTCAACTGAGAAAGTGGATGCTCAGAATTAAGCCTTTTACAGGACTCTACTAGAGGCAGTATAATTTAATGGACAGAGCATTTGATTAGTAATAAGGGTTCAAGTCCAAATTATGTCATGAACCAGCTCTGGAATGTTACTTGCATTTTTTGACGCCTTTAGCTTGTTTGCTTGTAAAAAGGGTTCACGCTGCCCATGTCGTGAAGAAGAAATACGGAATTTGAATCTAATCTTGATTTTAAATCAAGTTCCAGACTTAAAATTCCAGAACCGAATTTAAAAACCAAAACACGGCAATCGATTTAGATCAACATATATACTGACGTGCAGTTCACAAAAAGTCAATACGACGTAACCGGCTCATATCCAAAAATAAAATAAAAATCCAAACTACTAAGAGAAAATGTACAACACCCTCAATATCATTCTATAATGCCAATTACTTTGGGGACTACTGATTTGAATTTCAACTGGGTGAGAATTATATACTCCTGGTGCACTTCCCTACAAGGAATGCGTGCCCTGCTCAGTGTCCAAAGAAAACTCAGAACACCAGTCAAATTCTCATTAAACTGTTGTGAAACAGAAAAAAATGAACTTAAAAATTTCACCAATGGAAAGCAGTCGAAATGACTCAGGCCCAAACTTCTCTTGACCCCACCATTGGCAACGGCATGTCATTCATTCCTTCAATTGTATTATTGACCGCTTACTGTGTGCAGAGCACTGTACTGAGCGCTTGGGAGAACACACTACAACAATAAACGGACACATTCCTTCCCCACAACGAGTTTACAGTCTAGTGAGCAGAGAGTACTATTCCAGTAGTTGGGGAAACATACTACAGAAATAGAAATGAATTCCGCTTTCTATCATTTACTCTTTAATATGCGGATTGAGAGTAAGGGAGAGATAGTAAGGCATAAACTGATGCACAGGAGTGAGACCCTGCATATAAAGAAATGAATGAGGAATCAGCTCAGTGAATGAGTTGGCTGATGAGATAGCCAGATTAAGACGAAGGAGAAGACAGCTGCCCTAAACACTACAGTTCCCCTCCGCCCAAATTTCCACTACACCGCTTCAAACACTTCAACGCTGATCACGAGCCTCCTCAACGGCTTCACAGATGTTCCGACTGATGCCACGTTGCCTTGACCTTTGTGTACGTGTGGATTGGGAAGTACATAGAGCGGAGTGCCTTTCTTCCCCTCGGGTATAGGTTAAGGGGTCATGAACTCAAAAGCAAAACGGCCGTTCTCCAGCGATTCACCTTCCTCGTAAAATTGTTACCACGTCTAAGACTCCTCATAGCTGACCACAAGACTCTCCACCATCGCCCTCCGTATCAGCTTCCCTTCCGGATCTACCCCCGCTCCCTTGGAGATATCGTCCTCTTCCACGGCTTTAACTTCTACCTCTACGCAGATGATTTCCATATCTACATGTCCAGCCCTAATCTCCCTCCTCCTCTGCAGTCTCCTCCTGTCTTCAGGACACCTCCATCTGGATGTCCTTCCGGCATCTCAAGCTTAACATGTCCAAGCCAGAGCTCCTTATCTCCCCACCCACACCCTGTTATCCCATCCCTGTAAACAGCACCACCATCCTCCCTGTCTCACCAGCCCATAACCTTGATGTCCAGCCTCGACTGCTCGCACGTGCAATCTGTCACCAAATCCTGTCGGTTCTACCGTCACAACATCTCTAGAATCCAACCCTTCCTTTCCACCCAAGCTGCTACCACACTGATCCAAGCACTTATATCCAATCAGCTGTATTTGCTGAGCGCTTACTGTGTGCAGAGCACTGTACTAAGCACTTAGGAGAGTACGATCTAATAATATAGCAGAAATTCACTGCCCACAACGAGCTTATAGTCTAGAGGACAAGCCACCTTGATGACCTCCCCTCCCTGACTCCTCTTCAGTCCATACTTCACCATGCTGCCCCGATCAACATTCTTAAAAAAAAAAAAAAAAAGACTTTCAGTCCACATCTCTCCATTCCTCAAAAATCTCCAACGGTTGCCCCTCTACCTCTGTATCAAACAGAAACTCGTTCCAATCAGTTGATTAAGGCACTCCATCTGCTCTCCCAACCCACACGCTTCACCCCTTTAACGGCAAGCTACGCTCTGTACCTCGATGTTGTCTATTCCCTCATTTGATCTCTTGCTCCTGTCCTCCCTCTGGCCTGCAACTCTTACCCTCCTCAGATCCGACGGACCACCTCTCCCCACATTCAAAGCCCTCCTAAAATCACGTCTCCTCCCAAAGGCTTTCCCTAGGCCCTCATTTCCCCAGTCCACGCTCCCTTCTACACCACCTACGCACTCACATCTGTGCCCCTTAAGCACTTGATATTCACCTCACTCCAGCCCCAGAGGGCTCGTGTACATAGCCATTTCCCGTATCTCTAATTTATTTGAATGTCTGACTCACCCTATAGACTTAAAGTTCTTTGTGGGCAGAGATTGTATCTACCTACTACATAGTAGTGTGCTTTCCCAAACAAGAGCTTAGTACAGTGCTTTGCAAACGCAGTGACAGCTCAATAAATACCAGTGACTTGGTCGATCGACTGGCGTCAGCTCTCTTCACCCACTATTCCCCGCCTCGTTTCTTTGTTTTTCTCAAGCTGAGTATACCTCACTATCAACTCGCCAGCCTCCGTCCCTTCATCTAGGCTGTTCCTCAAGCCTGGAACTCCCTCCCTTGGTCCAATTCGGCACAACGCAGCTTTCCACTTGTTTGAAGCTGCCCGAAGAGTCAAAGTCCCCCGTCGAGCATGCTCGCATCGATCCCCATCTCCTGAGCCATTCGTTTTTTTCCCCTTTCCTGCCCTTGGGTATATATTTATAGTCAATCAACTAATGGCATTTATTGAGCATCTCCTGTATGCAGGGCACTGCATTAGACGGTTGGAAGTTATTATTATTCTCAGTTAGTTCCTCTAGCTGTAATTTCAATATCTAACATCTTCTAAATCATAGACTCCTCGAGGGCAGGGATCAGGTCTATCAATCGTATTGTACAGTGCTCTGCACACAGTAAGCATTCGATATATACCACTGATCGACTGAATTCTTCCAACCTCATGGTGCAGTGCCCTGCACACAGGAAGATGTGGAGGAAGGAAGATTTTATTCTTTGGCACATACTTCTCAGCCTAGTTAACTGAATTCATTATTATTAACTTTGAAATTTAACCTCTACTACTAGCTTCAGTATTTTATGAATTTGAGCACCTTACCCGTGATTCCTGTCGGTCCAACCTCCACGATATAGTTAAAATCTGCTCTTTCCTCTCCATCCAAACTGCTACCACGTTAATCCAGTCACTCATCCTATTCCACCTGGATTACCGCATCAGCCTCCTCGCTGACCTCCCTGCCTCCTGTCTTTCCCTACTCCAGTCCACACTTCACTCTGCTATGATTAGAACTCAAGACCTCCTGCCTCCCAGACCCACATTCCATCCACAACATCATGCTGCTTCCCTGCTACTACAACCAAATATTCCAGGATCTCTGAACAATGAGATCCAAGGTCAGGCCAATTTAATCGATTTGACAAATGGGCAGTTAAAAGTTGACTCTGCTTCCAGATGCATATGATTTCTATAACCTTGAAAATTAGGACTGTTTGCCTCGAGTTCTTGCAGGGTGCTTCAACGCGCCAATTGTGAAAGCTAGGATGCTTTTTCAAAAATCTGATTTTCCCTTCCTTTAATTATCCTTCATGAGCTAGATGTTTTTGAGAAACCACTGAGGAGCCAAAAAATAATGATGTAGCTGGAATATGATCCCGGATTTTGAAAACTGCCACCCGATCAACCGAGAAGTATTTGAGCATCGAGAGGATGAATAGCATTTTACCAGGAACTAGGAGGCGGCAGGTAAAATCCTAAATGAACATCGATCCCGTAACATTCCAAGATAGACTCAGAGACAATCAGTATGAATGAGTTCGGAGAGATACGTTACTTCTAAGAATACATACGGGGTGAGGGCAGACCTCAGGAATTGTGCTGAGAAGCTGGAGAGTAACCGGGATTAATCGGGGAAGACATCACAAAAAAGTGGCTCCTCGACACATTTAGGACACCTTTGCCTGAAACCATCAGCATCCTTCCTAAAGTGATCTACCAACTGGCTCATCCACGAGTCGCGGTCGAAGGTGTTTGGCTGCTGTACCGAGCACGTTCACGCGTAGAGCAGTGTGGCCTAGGGGAAAGAGCATGGGCCTGGGAGTCGGAAAGTCATGCGTTCTGATCCCAGCTCCACCACACGTGTCTGCTGCGTGACCCTGGGTACTTCACTTCTCTGTGCCTCAGTTACCTCAACTGGAAAATGGGGATTGAGACTGTGAGCCCCACACAGAACAGGGACTGGGTCCGGTTCATTCAATAGTATTTATTGAGTGCTTACTATGTGCAGAGCACTGTACAAAGCACGGTTCGATCTGCTTCTAACGACCCCAGCACTTAGTATAGTGCCTGGCATCGAGTAAGCGCTTAACAAATACCATCACTATATGAATCGGACTGTCCTTGGAGAAAATGGTGGGCAATTGCTTTCAGGCACGGTAACTGCCATGTCATCTGTCATCGGGGTTGGAGGGGGGTGAGGAGGAAGGGGTGGGGGGCCTATGACAGAGAGCAGGGGAGGAATTGCCCCAGGCCAAGCTTGGAAAGGGAGGCAGAGCTCCAGCTGCCTTAAATGTTGCAAACCCAATCCCAGCAACTCAGGGGGCTTTCCAGGATTGCCCTTTGTGCATCCTGCTTCCCGGAGGGGGAGGATTTAAGGAGCATGGCCTAAGGACAGCCAGCAGAGAAAGGAAGAGAGGGCACAGGGTCCTGCTTGCCTCAAACACCCCTTGTTGAAGCTGTCATCGAGGAAAAGGCTCCTACTTATGTAGTTACTACCAATTTGCCGCCAGGTAGTCTACGGTAGGGCCTCATCTCTACTGAAATATTATTGGATAGGCTTACTTTAGCTGGGGGTGCAGTATTCACTAATTCAATTCTTTAATAGTATTTATTGAGCACTTACTATGTGCAAAGCACTGTATTAAGCGCTTGGAATATACAATTCGACAACAGATAGAGACAATCCCTGCCCAATGACGGACTCACAGTCTAATTGGGGGAGACAGACGGACAAAAACAAGACAACACCATCACGGTAAATAGCACCAAGGGGATGTACACCTCATTAACAAAATAAATAGGGTAATAAAATATATACAAATGAGCACAGTGCTGAGGGGAAGGGAGGGGGGAGGAGCAGAGGGAAAGAGGGCTTAGCTGAGGGGAGATGAAGGGGGGAAGGGGGAGGGAGCAGAGGGCGGAGGGGGAGCAGAGAGGGAGCAGAGGGAAAAGGGGAAGCTCAGTCTGGGAAGGCCTCCTGGAGGAGGTGAGGTCTCAGTAGGGCTTTGAAGAGGGGAAGAGAGTTAGCTTGGTGGAGGAGAGGAGGGAGGGCATTCCATGACAGCAGGAGGACGTGGGCCAGAGGTCGACAGCGGGATAGGCGCAAACGGGGGAGGAGGTGAGCGCAGAGGAGCGGAGCATGCAGGGTGGGCAGGAGAAAGAGAGAAGGGAGGTGAGCGCTGACTGTGTGCAGAGCACTTTACAACAGTTCTTGGAGAGAGCATACAAGTGGGAATTAGACAGGGGGCCTATCCCTCAAGGGGCCCACAATCTTTAGGCAGGAGGGCAATTTATCGTTTGCTAAGTGAAGTTTGTTTCTAAGTATGCCAATGTCAGATTCCCAGTAAGTCAGATGTTTTGCAAACTCACCTAATAAGCAGAAAGTGGAACCTGCATCTGTAGAAGCAACCTAGTCTAGTGGATAGAGCACCAGGCTGAGAGTCAGAAGGACATGGGTTCTAATTTCGGCTCTGCCACTTGTCTCCTAAGGGACCTTGGGTAAGTCGCTTCACTTATCTGGGTCTCAGTGACCACATCAGTAAAAGCCTGGGAGCCCACATGGGACATCCTCTATGCTGACGACACCCCATATCTACATCTCCAACCCTGATCTCTTTCTCTCTCTGCAGCCTCGCATTTCCGCCTGCCTTCAAGACATCTGTACTTGTATGTCCTCCCATAACCTCAAGCTTAACATGTCCAAAACAGAGCTCCTTATAATAACTGCATTTGTTAAGCACTTACTATGTGCCAAGCACTGTTCTAAGCACTGGGGTAGATACAAGGTAAAGGTTGTCCCACATGGGGCTCACAGTCTTAATCCCCATTTTACAGCTGAGGCAACTGAAGCACAGAGAAGTTAAGTTGCCCCAAGTCACACAGCTGATAAGTGGCGGAGTCAGGATTAGAACCCATGGCTTCTTACTCCCAAGCCCCTGCTCTTTCCACTAAGCTATACTGCTTATCTCCCCACCCAAACCCTGCCCTCCCCGAATTTCCTATCACTGCAGACGTGCCATCATTCTTCCCGTCTCACACGCCTGTAACCTTGGTGTTATCCTTGGCTCCTGTCATTCAACCCATCGCTAAATCCTGCCGCTTCCCTCTTCAAAACATCGCTAAAATCTGCCCTTTCCTCTTCCTCTCCATCCAAACTGCGACCACATTAATCCAATCACTTATCCTATCCTACCTCGATTACTCTATCAGCCTTCTAATGACCTCCCAACCTCCTGTCTCTTCCCACCTAAGTCCATACTTAACTCGACTGCCCAGATCAGTTTTCTACAAAAATGTTCAAAATCTGTTTCCCCATTCCTCAAAAAACCCAGGGGTTGCCCAACCACCATCACATCAAACAAACAAAAAACCCTCCTCACCATTGGCTTCAAAGCACTCCATCAACTTTCCCCCTCCTAACTCACGTCGCTACTTCCTTACTACTAGCCAGCCCGCACACTTTTGCTCCTCTAATGCTAAACCTGCTCACTGTACCTCAATCTCGTCTGTCTCGCCACTGACCTCTTGCCCACATCCTACTTCTCGCCTGGAACGTCCTCCCTCCTCCTATCAAATAATTGCTCTCCCCTCCTTCCAACCCTTACTGAAGGCACACCTCCTCCAAGAAGACTTCCCTAAGCCCTTCCTTGCTTTTCTCCCTATCCCTTCGGCGTCACCCTGACTTACTCCCTTTGTTCATCCTCCCTCCTAGCCCCACAGTACTTATGTACACATCTGTCATTTATTTATATTAATGTCTTTCTCCGCCTCTTGACTCTAAGTTCATTGTGAGCAGGGAATCTGTTTATATTTATCTCCCAAGTGCTTAGTACAGTGCTCTGCACACAGTAAACACTCAATAAATAAGAATGAATGAATAAATGGATGAATCCAACCTGATTAGCTGATTAGCTTGTACCTACTCTAGTGCTAAGTACAGTGCCTGGCACATAGTAAGCACTTAATAAATACCATATTTAAAAAAAAATTTGGCCTCATGGATGCTTCACAAAGAATTTAGAAATTATGACTTGGGAAGCATAACAATTTCACTATCATTTAACACAAAGTTAACGTGACCTCTTCATCGGGGTGAGTTTGATGACTTCAGCCTTGCTTCACACATCTCAGTCCTACCTTACACATCCTACTGAAGACATGTTTCTTCAGCAACCCAAGACGCATAAAAAGGATCTTGAAAAGTATTCCCAAACAGCAAGGACCATATGGGTTAGGGCTGAAGCTCGCTTTGAAGTTATTTATTGGCTTGGGAAAAAGAACACATACATCCACCACAAAACGGCGGAGGCTGGCTGGGATTTTCCATTGGGGGTTCGACCAACCACCACCCATCTGGCTCTCCAAACCAAAGAACGACAAAAAGGGTGGGATGTGACCCACCCCGGCGGAGATCCGAGGAGCAGTTCTGGGGGTGGGGTCTTTCTCCGGCAAAGGGGGAGCTGAGAAGCGGCCGACAGGGAAAGGTCTCCGGAGCTGGGCCTCTCGCCAGCCCTCAAACCTTCAATTCATACTGTTTACTGAGCACTTACTCTTTGCAGAGCACTTGACTACGCACTTGGGGGAATACTTAAAACTAGCAGATACAATTCCCTGCCCTCAAGGAGTCTACAATCTAGTGGAAGAGACAGACACTAAAATCATACGGTAGGAGAAAGCACTCAGTTGATAGACAGACAGGTGGCTAGACATAGACCTGAAAGACTATAAACTCGAGATTAGGGATCAGGTCTACTGGATAATGCAGAAATGGGAAATGAGGATAGTATAAAATGGGGAGATGCTAGATTCAATGGGGAGGTCCTGCTAAAAGAGGCTTCCCGTCCCCTGAGATCCGTTCAACCAGTTCTTTCCAACTGGCCCATGGCTCTCCCCTCGAACCCCATCTTTTACATTATACACATCTTTGGCCATCTCCTCCAAGAAGCCTTCCCTGACTAAGCCCTCCTCTCCTCTTATCCCACTCCCCCCTTCTGCATCGCCATGACTTGCTCCCTGTTTTATTTATTTATTTATTTATTTAATTTATTTATTCATGTCTGTTAATGTTCATCTCCCCCTCTAGGCTGCAAGCTCATTGTGGGCAGGGACAGTGTCTGTTGCTGTATGGAATTTTCCCAAGCGCTTAGTACAATGCTTTGCAAACAGTAAGCTCTCTGTACGCAATACGACTGCATGAATGAATGAATTACACATGTACAATCATTTATCTTATAATGTCCACTTTCATTACACACTTTGGCAGACCTCTAACAGGAGAAAGGAATAGGGGAATAGTCAGAGGACCTGAGTTCTAATCCCAGTTCTGCCACCTGCCTGCAAGGTAACCTTGGGTAAGTCACTCAGCTGAGCCTAAGGTTCTTCACCAGTAAAACGGGGGTTCAATACCTTTTCTCGCTCCTACTTAGAATTTGAGCTCCATGTGGGACAGAGTCTGTCAGATCTAATTATCTTGTACCTAGCCCAGCACTTAATAATAATAATAATAATAATAATAATAATAATAATAATTGCGGTATTCACTAAGCAGTGTGAGCCAGGTACTGAACTGAGTGCTGGGATGGATACAAGCAAATCAGGTTGGACACGGTTCCTGTTTCACATGGGGATCACAGTCTCAATCCCCACTTTACAGATGAGGTCACTGAGGAACAGAGAAGCACAAAGAGACTTTCCCAAGACCACACAGCAGACAAGTGGCAGAGCCGAGTTTAGAACCCATGACCTTCTGACTCCCAAGCCCATGCTCTAGCCACTGCGCAGTGCTCTCGGTTCACAGTAATGGTTAGCAGATATTATTATCATTACTATTAGCCATGCCATTAACTCAGTCAGACCAGAGGCTGCTTGGAAGATCCATGGAAAGGATTGCTCACTATAACCCCTATTATAATGTTTAGGGGTGTGCCGAATAAAATCCCTCACTTGTGCTTTATTCCCAGTCTTCCCCTTTCTAACCTTTCGGGAACTCCACAAACCATTTATGTGAGCCCCGCTTCCTTCCGCCTATAATTTTGGCCAACCCGACTTCCGTTGGTAACCAAGTCCATATGCTTACCGCCTGCTGAGGGAAACGTCTCCTTTGTTTGGAACTTACCACCTTCAAACTTTAAAGGATGGTCCCTTCCCTCAGTGGTATGAGCCTTCTGCCTTTTTGTAGATTTCGATCTTGTCCCCTCTCAGCCTACACTTTTTCAAACTGAACTGCCCTAATCTTTGCAGGGAAAATTACACCAAAATATCTTGTGTCAGAGCCAGTGTGTAGTTGTTCAGCGCTTACCTCCAGGAGTTTTTAAGTCTACAAATGGATATTTCGGGTATTCTACACACAGCCTATCACAACACACCTTCAAAATTGCTTACTAAAGGAAAACAGAGGGTGTTGAACATCTGTATATGGTTTTTAGGTTCAATTTTTATGCCACGCTGAACAGTCCCCCCGACCGCAAATTTCAAAAAATACAAAAGGCCTAGGAGTGCATATAGCTTCTTCCCTTCTGAATGTCAAGGGATTTTATATATTTGATCATTTAAAACCATAGGGAGGGCTGCCTAAAACACTGCACTCTGTAGTACATTGGCAGTACCCGTTGCTTAAAAAAAAAAATAGAATAAAAATAGACTTGGGTTCTAAGGCTTAGCAAAACACAAATTCCATCCTCACAGCATTAGCAACATTTTTCCCGCCAAGAGGAGACCGGGGGAGGAAAGGAATTTTGGTTCAGTGAACTACAACATGCAAATCCAGGTCAGATAAGTGGACTGATAAGACTAAATGCTGTCATTTTCCAACCACTGTTCAAGTGCCTATATATGCCAACCTAGTAAAATAGAAATGTTTAAAATTTTTATAAATGTTTATACAGATGAAGAAAACAGCCCCTGAGAAAATGGGTTGCACAGCATAAACAAAAATGCAAAAGAAACTAAAAGGCATGTGAAAGGTTAAGAAGTCAGAATTTTAAAGAATATAAAATTCAATGTTTATTT
This sequence comes from Ornithorhynchus anatinus, assembly GCF_004115215.2. NCBI lineage: Eukaryota > Metazoa > Chordata > Mammalia > Monotremata > Ornithorhynchidae > Ornithorhynchus > Ornithorhynchus anatinus. The sequence goes on along the minus strand of NC_041728.1, from coordinate 69,427,461 downwards.
CCCAACACGTAGCCTTCAGTGACGTCAACTGCTCACTACTATATTAACACCAAATCTAAAAAGTTTTAGAACTGAATACGTTTAAATAGAAACCGAATACCTCTAAAGTTGCCAAAGAGGTAACACGAGAGAGGATTAATAACGTGGAACTAAATCCCAAAGAAGACTGGTTATTAGATTTCCCAAGGCGGTGCAATTCTGACAGTGCATTCTCAAATTCTAGTTGAGAAGTGATAATCGCTTTCAAGAGCCATCTGCTCCCTTTTAGTGAATGCAACAGGCCGGCCCCTACCCATTAAGCGACACCTCAGGGACCAAATCTGTCAAATGTATTCATCAAGCGCTCACCGTGTGCAGAGTACTGTGCTCGGCGCTTGGGAGAGTACAATAAAACAGAGTGGGTACAGTACGGTACAACAGACCAAAGAAATCATGCTCCTACAGTCAAGTGAATTTCAATTGTAGGCAAAAGCCCCAAGTGGTTTGGGGCTTCAAAGCTACCACAGAATAATACTCAATAAAGAGCATTTATTGAGTGTTTACTGTGTGCACAGCACTGTACTAAGGGTTTAGCACAGCAAGCAACCGGGAGTGAAGGCCGGAGTCAACAGGACAGGACTCTGTGCTGCAGATTGCAGAGTTTCCGTTTATTTCTTGTAATAATAATAGTGATGATGGCATTTGTTAGGCGCTTACTAGGTGCCAGGCACCGTACTAGGACCTGGGGCGGATACAAGCAAGTCGCATTGGACACAGTCCCTGTCCCATTTGGGGCTCACAGCCTCAATCTCCATTTGATGGGTGAGGTAACTGAGGCCCAGAGAAGTGAAGTGACTTGCCCAAGGTCACCCAGCAGACAAGTGGCAGAGCCAGGTTTAGAGGCCAGGACCTTCTGACTCCCAGGCCCCTGCTCCATCCACTAAGCCACACTTTTCTCTTTCTATTTTACCAGCTGGGATTGTGCTTTTACTCTTTTTCTACTTAACTTATTCAATATTTGTGTGCGTGGCCTCCTCCATTAGATCATACGGCCTGAGGGCAGGGAATCTGTTTTGTGTTTTTTTTTTAATTGTCCCCTGAAAGCATCCTACTGGTCTGCCTACTGGCCCCTTCTCCCGACTCACTTCATCAAAGGGAGTGCGGGGCAGGATAGCACCACTTCTCTTCCTACCTGGGCTGCATCCCCTTTCCAAATTAAATACATAAGACAGTCTTGCCCTACAAAATTCAGTAAATGAAGAAGCGCTTCAATATAAACCACTAGTTATCAGTAGTGAAGGATGGAGGGATGATGGAGATAACACAATTGCTAACCAAATAAAAATGGTGCTTGAGTAAAAAAAAAAAAAAAGTTTAATCACTTGTAAAGCACTTACTGTTTGCCAAGCACTGTACTAAGCAATGGGATAGATACAAGATGTTTAGATGGGACTCAGTCCCACGTGGGGCTCAGAGTTTAAGTAAAGGGAATAGGATTCACTCCCCATTTTACAGTTGAGGAAACTGAGGCGCAGAAGTGACTTGCCCAAGGTCACAGAGGAGAACCAGGTCACAGAGGCAGGATTAGAACCCAGGTCTGCTGACTCCCAGAGCTGGGCTCTTTCCATCAAGCCACGCTGTTTCAATCTCCTTTCCCACAAAACCTTTCACCTGTGCTACTAAATGGCCTGGTCTAGCTTTCAAATCCTCCTTCACCTGGCCACCCTTTGGAAGAGATGAGAAGGACCATGACCTAGTGGATAAAGCACAGTTCTGGGAGCCCTCCGTTCTAACCCTGGCTCTGACACCTGTCTGCTGTGTGACCCTGGGCAAGTCCTTTCACTTCTCTGTGCCTCAGTTACTTCATCTGAAAAATGGAAATTAAGAGTTTGAGCCACGTGTGGAACATGGACTGCATCCAACCTGATTAGCTTGTATCTATCCCAGGACTTAGTACAGTGCCTGACATCGTAAGCGCTTAAGAGATACCATTTAAAAAAAACACATAAGCAAGAAAATGGCCATATGATGGATGGTAGGAAAAAAGTGCTTTCAGCAAAACCCTCAGACGGTAACCACAGTATAGGCAGAAAGATCATCTTGAAGTAGACTACAAATGTCAAAGAGAACACGTAAAGAAAAAACTACACAGAAAAAATGCCGGAAAAAACTGTGCTTTCAGTGATCACACCTGACACCTTTGAAACAATTTGGCAAGGGTTCATTTCTAGCCTATCATACTGATGCTGCAGAATCCACGGCGGAGAGAGGGACTGTGGAATTGGGGGGGTCTCACTCGGCCCCCGAGGTGTGCCGCATCCCTTTAAAGTACCAAGAGACTATTTCGGAGATTATTTTTTATTCAGCTACACGCTCAGGTCAAGAGTCCCTGCTCCCAGGTATGAAAATAAATCAATCGGGACCACCTTCTGCAGCTGCAGTTCAGCTCCAGTCTCAGAAAGAGATGAAATTCAGAACACATCCCCTAACCGAACAGACCACCTTCCAAATCGGCTGTAGTGCTTCAAGCAAGGATCACATCTACAGATTACTCTTTATCAGCTCTTGGGATACTTAGGCAGGGTGAGACCTAGACGATTTGGCAGACCAAAAAAAAAAATAACTATCAGGCCAACACCCTAGAACTGGGACCCAATTTATGCTTTGAAAACAGTGAGAAAATCCTGAGATTACTCACTGGTGGTAGTAGTCATTCTCCGAATGTGCGCAGGGCACCGAATTAGACTGTGCTCCCCTTTCATTCGTATTTATTGACCGCTTACTGTGTTTAAAGCACTGTGCGAAGCACCTGGGAGAGCACGCTACCCCAACGAGCTACCTGGCAAAATTCTCTCCAACTCCTCCACTCTTGTGAGAATCCGTTACGTCTCTCCAAACAACTCCCTGGGCTATTCCTTGATGAACTGCCTGCTACCATACCGGCTTCCAACTTGTTTTAAGTTGTTCTACAAACTAAGTGCCCCGAAGCCATCTAGACGCAGTGCTTATTTTCAACAAGTTCCCACCCTAACATATTTTCCATAGGAAGAGAGAAAAATAAACCAGTCGAGCTTGACTAAATGCAAATGGTACACCCTGTATTTAATGCTGAGTTTCAAAAAAAACCACGACACCTGCCTCACTCCCGTAAATCAGTGGAATGCTATTTGCGCAAGACCAACAGTTCCCATCGCTGCCGCTCAATAAAAGACAAGCAAAGACTAAGGGAAGGGTGGCGGTGGGGGAGAGGAAAGGAGGTTCTAAACGCAACAGAAGCAGCTGGACAAGGCCGCTGAGATGAACCTTATTCAGGCAGCAGGGTTCACTTCGGGCCGTTTTATTCATAGGACCAGTTACAACACAGAAGTCTACTTGACAGGAGATATATCGTATCCTCAGGTTGTATTTCAATCATCCCCCCAATAAAATATGCCTCCATGTGCCTGGGTGTCTGGTGTGTGTGTGTGTTCGAAATTGATGCCATAAAGGAAACCCAGTTATCTGAGGGCACTGCCAAGTCTGAAGCATACTGACTCTACCGTCCTTAGAAATCCTTTCATCTCCGTCCTTGGGGTTTCTCCTCCCTGCATTCCCAAGGTAACAAAAATGAGGGGTCATTAGTATAAGCCCACCATGAAGGCACGATCCAGTTTCCAGTTTTGAGGACTCCTGGATGACCCTAACGGACCATGGGAGGGGGGCCTGATGGAAGTCAAGAGAACCAGGGTCTGCTCCCAGTTCTGTCAGTGGCCTTTGATGTTTCCTTTTGCGGGTCTCTCCGTATCTCTGTGCCTGGCTCCCTACCTCTTACATTTTTGAGCCCCGTGCGAGACAAGGACGGGGCCCAGTCTACTTCTCTTTTAGCTCTCCCAGCTAGTCACAGAGTGCTCCGGCACATCTCATCTCCTCACAGGCCTCCAACGGCTCCCGCCCTCCCTGGGCCTCACCCTTCTTTACACTGTCTTCAAGGCTCTCCCCCAACTTTTTCCATTTTAAAAACCGGCTCTCTTCACCCTCAACTTCCCAAGATCCTTCCATGCCCATTTTCTAAGTGTCTCTTCCTCTCGCCTCTCCTTGTCCACGCAGGTCTCCCGGTCGGTCACCCCGTCCCCTCCAAATCTCTCAGCCCTCCCCATCTTCAGAGATCTCCTAAAACCCCACCACCTGCAGAAAGCCAGCCCCACCTACTTCCCAATGCACCGAGTTCTATCGAAACAACATCCACCTCTAACACTTGAGTGTAGACATAGATTAGTCATGTGCTCTGACATTTCATCCTGACATCGTCTTTCGATTCTCAATTTGATCCTCTCATCCTAGTGCTCCCACCATTTGTGACTATTGCTATGTCGAGAAGCAGTGTGGTCTAGTGGACAGAGCAAGGGTCTGGGAGTCAGGACCTGGGTTCTAATCCAGGCTCCACCACTTGTCTGCTGGGTGACCCTGGGCAAGCCACCTCACTTCTCCGGGCCTCAGTTACCTCATCTGTAAAATGGGAACTAAGACTGTGAGCCTCGTACGGGACACGGACTGTGCCCAACCTGCTCAGCTTGTACCTACCTCAGCACTTAGTATAGTGCCTGGCATTAAATCCCCCCCAAAAAAGTCCCCCCTATTAAATTGTAAAACTCCTTATGGGCAGAGAATGTTTCTTGTGCTTCTATTTTACCTTCCTAAGTTCTAAGTAAAAATAATAACAATAATAATGATGGTATTTGTTAAGCGCTTTACTATATGCCAAGAACTGTTCTAAGCGCTGGGGAAGAAACAAGGTAATCATGTTATCCCACGCGTGGTTCACAGTCTTAGTCCCCATTTTACAGATGAGGTAGCTGAGGCACAGAGAAGTTAAGTAACTTGCCCAAAGTCACAAAGCTGCTAACTAGCGGAGCCGGGTTTAGAACCCACAACCTGTGACTCCCAAGGCCACGCTCTTTCCACTAAGCCATGTTGCTTTTCTACGAGTACAGTACACTGGACTTGGGTGGCTCTCAATAAATACTATTCCAACTACTCTTACTCTAGGACGGGATCCAGGCCCTAAAAGTAACTAGGAACTAAAACCAAGATAAACCAAGCCCCCATTTTGGCTTGCCATCCATAATTCCCTGGTCATTTCCAGGTGAGTTCCTGTGTTCATGGCAGCAGTAGCAGTATTTATTAAGTGCTTACTGTGGGCAGAGCAGTGTACTAAGGTCTAAGGGAGGAATCCCAGGTGACGATCAGCATGGTCCCCATTCCTTGACCCACCCACAGTTGAGTGACGATTGAGAGACGGGAGATGGACACTCCGGGAACGATGAAACATTAAAAGCCCACATAAATGCTGAAATTAAAACCACCCTCAGCAGGGTGTTATGGCAGGAGGAACGGAAGGCCGGACGAGGAGGCCGTGGCCCTAGGAGTGCCTATTGAATGCAGTAAAAATTTACTCTTCTTTCACCTTCATTCCCTATTTGCAAATGCCAGTACAATTTAAAGCCAAAGATAGATAACTACGTGCCTATATATTTACATATATACCAACAGATACCCATAAACAGGCACAAATGGGAAGGCCCTCTCAGAGTCTGTCCCATTTATCGATGCATTTAAACACAAAACACATCCCCTCGTTTCCATATACACCTACTTCTCTGCCATGTGACCCAAGCATGGACACCCAGCTCCTGCCCAAGCCTGGTCTGATCCCTTAACAGTCCCTGCCAGTGCCAGTCCAGAACCACTTTCGGCATCGATCCCCACAACCCCCAACCTGAAACGAGACCTGCAGGAGACCAAAGGGGAGTCCAAAAAGGACCCAAGTCCAGAAGGGCCTGGTTCTGGCTAATCCGACTGGATGCAGCCCCCGGGCACGGGGGAGGGTGAGGAGAGGGGGCTTCCTAAATCCATGAACGGCCCCAAGTCAACCACCAACCCTTACACGGAAAGCCCAGATTGGTATGGATTCAGAAGCATATCCCACCATGTACTCACAAACCTATAAACCCCGCTACCTTACCTTCACAGACATTTTCAATCTACTCCTCTAGACTGTAAGCTCCTTGTGGGCAAGGAGCACGTCTACCGACTCTGTTATAGTGTACTCTCCCAAAGCGCTTCGTAATGTGCTCTGCACACAGTGCGTGCTCGCTAAATACGATTGACCGGTCCACCCAATACACAACCTACAAAACAGATCGATTTCCACACGTAAAAATCTACCAACGACAAATTGCAAAAATCAATATTCTACACCTATGTCTATGAGGAGATGGGCATCCACAGGGCCACCCTCCAATGGCAATCTCCTACTGCAGATGCTGCTTCTGATCATCAAACAGTGGTATTTATTGGGTGTGTTCAGAGCAGTGCAGCGCTTGGGAGAGCACAAGTCTGCAGGCATGATTCTTGCCCGCAAGAACCTTACAGTCCAGAGGGGGACACGGACATTGAAATAAATTACAGACAGCTATGTACACAAGTGCAGTGGGCCTAGGGAAGGATGACTATCAAAATAATTAAGGGGTACACACCTAAGTGCACAGGTGACCGAGGGGGAGCTCGGACAGGGAACTAGAGCTTAGTCATGGAAGGCCTCTTGTAGGTGATATGATTTTAGTATGGCTTTGAAGGGGGGGGGGAGAGTGGGCGGGGGACGGGTGTCTGCCGGAAATAACGAGGAGGGAGTTTCAGGTCCGAGGGAGGATGTGGGCAAGGGGTCGGTGGCTTCGACCGAAGTAGAGGGAGTCAGCTGATGTGAGAGGATTGTTACGATAAGTGACAACAATAATAGTGGTATTTGTTAAGCACTTACACTGCATTAAGGCACTGGGGCAGACAAAAGATCAGCAGGTCCCTCACGGGGCTGGCAGTCTAAGAAGGAGGAGGAAGAGCAGGAACTGAATCCCCACTTTACAGATGAGGGGCTCAAAAGCCAAGTGACCTCCCCAAGGTCACAAGGCGGATGAGTGGCAGAGCCGGAATTAGAACCCGGGGCCGATGACTCCCAGGCCCGTGCTCTTTCCATCCAGCTACGAGAGTATGCTTTTTTATGGAACCGGTTTTCCTTGTTAAAGGAGGAACTGAAGAGGAGCAGCATATCCCATCCTGTTTCTGAAGCGGAAGGAAGTGCTTTTCTGGCTCAGGACCAGAGAGGGATCCCAGCCAGGGGTGGGGCTACCTACCTACCCAAGAAAACTTCCTGTTTTCCTGGCCCTCTGGCCAGCTTGGGGGCTGGAAAAGGTCTGACCAACCCCCCCACACACACACACACACCAGGAGGCCATTATTCAGAAACTTCTGTCCTTCCTGCATGTTTGAAGAAATCTTAGGGCCTTTTGAGGGACCAGTTACTATAACCCAACCGAAGTCCTGGGAGGGATGTGGAAAATGAGAGGTAGGTTGGTTAGCCAAACCTAAATATTCTGAATAGATTATACAAGTGGGAACTTCCTAGGAGGGTTTTTATGGAATTTACCGATGTGGAAGCATAGCGGTCAAGGCGGTGCATTTTGCCCCTTCTCTCTCTGACCTTCCCCCGGGAGCTGTTTCAGCCCCAGGCCTGCTCGACCACCTCTGGGTATGCGTGATGACTTGACTGCCTCAGAACAAGGAACCCAAGTACTGCTGAGCCTTGGCAAACACACCTATCTTCTTTCTTCGGTCCCTTCTCTTCCGAAAGCTTAGCGATACTCCCTCCTACTAATCAAGACCCCTGGCCCTGCTCATCGGTAGTACCGGATCACCTAGATCAAAGCGAGTCGGGGGCTGGACTGAGATGCCTGTGGGACTTACTGGTTGTTTTTTTTTTTTTTAACCTAAAGTATTTCTGTATCATACTCTTCCGATCCTTAGGAATGCCGTACCAACCAACCGATATCAAGAAACCCGTATTGCCTGAAGTTGAGCTGGCCTTGACGAGCCGAGGAGACTCTGCCCATCAACCACCACTCCCTGTAATAAACCTGTCTCTGACTTACCCTTTTTAAACACGACGTAGCGTCGTCTGTGAAGTTTTTCTTCCATACTGGGAAGGAGAGACTTCTGATACTAAGAGTGCCATTCACAAAAGCCAGGAGATGAACTGAAAGCACTACATTGTCCACCAGCCAAGTAACAGCTTTTGTGAAAAAAAGTAAGCACGACTGCATAGTCGATAACCCAGAAAAGACTGCGCTGCCAAGTAACGAGTTTCCCGTCAGCACTCAAGTCCAAAACTTCTGGTCCCCAGGTATCACTGGACTTTCCCCGCTACTGTGTTTAGAGTTCTTTGGGTTGGATTTGATTCGAAGAAGTGGAGAAATTAAGAATAACTGGAAAGGTTGGCTGATGGTGGCTGAACTCCACCCACAGAATGTGATTTGCTACTTCAGAACTGCAAATGCTTAAGTTGATCTAACCACTTTCCTCTACAAAATATCCAGAGAAATATCTGCAACCGGTAAGGCTAAGTTCTGAGTTTGAATACAGACAAAAGGCTTTGATCGAGCAGTTGAAGCTTCCGGAAGTTCCAGGGCTTGAGCAGAAGAGAAAGGGGAAAACATATCTATTGCCTCATTACCAGTCACTCTCTGACCTTCCAAATTTCTGCAATCCCAGCTCATACCTAAATGTGCTGTGGCCTAGCGGAAAGAGCAGAGGTCTGGGAATCAAGCACCTGGGTTCTGAACCCGGCTCTGCCACTTGCCTGCGGGGTGACCTTGGGCCGGTCACAGCATTTCTCTGTGCCCGTTGGCCTAACTGTAAAATGGGGATTCATTACCTGTCCCCCCCTACTGCTTAGACCGTGAGCCCCACGTGGGACAGGGAACATGACCGGATTATCTTGCATCTACCCCAGCACTTACTACAGGGCTTGACAGAGTAAGCACTTAGACATAATTATTACTATTTGCTGCTTAGGAGAAGCAGCATGGTGTAGTGGATGGAGCACAGGCCTGGGAGTCAGGTGTTCTGATCCCGGGCTCCACCACTTGTCTGCTGGGTGAGCTTGGGAGAGTCACTTCACTTCTCTGGGCCTTAGTAACCGCATCTGTAAAATGGGGATTACGACTGTGAGCCCTGGGTGGGACAGGGACTGAGTCTAACCCGATTTGCTTGTAACCAACTGCCCCGGCGCCTAGCAGAGTGCCTGGGACACAGCAAGCACTGAACCAATATCACAAATTATTAGTATTATTTATCCAAATGCATTTTCCCCCCATTTCAGTTATGAATTATGAAAACAAAAGCACTCATGTTGGAAAAGATGACAGCTTGAGAAGCAGCGTGGTGCAGTGGAAAGAGCACGGGCTTTGGAGTCAGGGCTCATGAGTTCGAATCCCAGCTCTGCCACTTGTCAGCTGTGTGACTGTGGGCAAGTCACAACTTCTCTGTGCCTCAGTTCCCTCATCTGTAAAATGGGGATGAAGACTGTGAGCCCCACGTGGGACAACCTGATTCCCCTGTGTTTACCCCAGCGCTTAGAACAGTGCTCTGCACATAGTAAGCGCTTAACAAATACCAACATTATTATTATTAGCTTTGAGTTGGAGTTCTTTACTCTATTCAGGTTCTAAATAACCCTACCTTACTACTCCAGGCCCTCTCACAGCCCTACAGCACTCCTATACAACCTTCGGAGTTCTCATATATCTTTTCATGTTTGTGTTTGCCATCCATTTTCACGTATTTAGATTTTCCTACCTAATCTTCTATTTTTTTTTCCACAGTATCTGTTAGGCACTTCCTACCTGCCAGGCACTGCTCTAAAGCCCTGGGGTAGATCGAAGCTTATCAGGTTAGACACGGTCCCCGGTCCCCCGTCTGTCTCACTTAAGGCTCACAGTCTTAATTCCCAGTTTACAGATGAGGGGAGTGAAGCGTGAGGGAAGTGAGGCATGCGAGAAGTGAAGTGACTCGTCCAAGGTCACAAGGCATACGGCATACAAGGGGCAAAGTCAGCATGAGAACTCAGGTCCTCCTGACTCTCAGGCACGCGCTCTTTCCGCTAGGCCCTGCTGCTTCCCAGCATAACAGTGTAAAGTTCTTAACTCCCCAGAGAGCTTAGTTCAGAGCTCTGCACAAAGTCTTGACTGGCCTCAGCGGGACAGAGAGCTAAGGGCCACCCCTGAAGTTACTTCCTACCACCGGCTCCTTCCAGAGATCCTTCCTGACCCCAGACGGTCAACTCAGATCTATAAAACTGCCACTTGGGCACTCACCCTCCCATCTACCGCATCCACTCTCACCGCTCACTGACCCGTCTGTTTAGGTCTCTACCTACCCAGCTAGGCATACTCATCAGGGAACTGACCCACCCTCTATTTAATCATACAAGCTCTACGATCCACTCAGCCCCCACCTCCCGAAATCATCTAACAGGCACACACAAACCACAATCCAACCTGATTCGCGGGATCCCACAACCACAAACGAAGATCTCCACGGGTCCCAATCCTTGGCGGAGGGGTATCTCCAGCCTCTAATACTTGTGGCATCTGTTAAGCGCTTACTAGGCGCCAAGCACCGTTCTGAGGTCTGAGATGGATACAGACTAACTAGGTTGGACATGGTCCCGGTCCACAAAGGGCTCACAGTCTTAAGTAGGGAGGAAGAACAGGAATCGCATCCCCGGGTCACAGGTGAGAAAACTGAAGCACGGAATTTAATCCACCTGCCCCAAGGTCACCCCAGCGGGCAGGTGGCGGAGTGGGATTAGAACCCTGGTCCTCTGACTCCCAGGCCTGTGCTGTTTCCACTGGGCCACGCCGCAATCCTCCTCCCTAGCCATCTACCAATATTCTAGCACTATACCTGCATACACCCCCCGAAACGTCACGCGGTTTTGCCGATAACAGAACCACGGACCTCTCACTGTTTTCCCAACTCCCAAACTGTCCATTCGCTGAACCACGCTACCTAAACAAGCCATCCGTAAACAAACACGTAACGTATGCGTTGATTCAACTGAAAAGATATGTATTTTTCTAGCACTGAGTCCTCACTGGATGCCCCAGGTAAACTAGATGCTGAACTCCCAAAAAACTTATTAATCTTCATGTGAGAGAGACTACTACCTCATCACATAATCAGGCTCCCGGGCAGTGGATGGTGTAAGTCAGACAAGAAAGCTTCCACCACCTCCTCTCCAATCATATCGCTGAAATGCTCCTACCGCTACCAGCATCAACAGGATTTATCGGGCACCTGGACGGAGCAGGCGGTAAACTATCAAAAGAAACAGAGGGCTTCAACCCTGCCCAAGGAGCTTACCATCTGATCTGCAGAGAAAGTGGACAAACACACAGAGAAGAGACAATGCACGCAATACACCCAAGAGAATATAAAGTTAAGTCCACAAATGCCAGGACAGCACAAAGGGGAAAGCAAGCGGATTAATAGAGGAGTGACTCCGAAGGAGTCTTTTGGGGAGGTCTTTGAAGAAGGGGAGGGATGCGGTTGGATGAAGACGCAGAGGAGACAAAAGGGTTGGAGGTGGGCGAGTGTCATCCCCCTGGTAGCTTAAAAAAATACCGACGCACATCAACTATGGCCAGTTTCTGCTCACACCATCTCCTCCTCAGAAGGACCGATATTTAAAAGGTACACGCACGCCATTCGAACATCCCCGTCGTTAACCGCTGCAAATATCGATCTGTCGCAAATACATTCACCGCAGCGACTGTCCGCCCGTCCGTCGTGTCATCCACTTAAACATCCAAACCTCCCGTTCTTCTTTCTTCCTCCACGTACACTCCACGTGCCAAGCCCAGTAGCAGACTTTTCGAATCACCCGGGTGTAGGCGCGGGGATACCTCACAGCCCTCCTCTCCGACTCTCAATTCGAACCCCGTAACAAACGACCGGTCAGAAATGTGGCGATCTGATGCTTTCACACGCCAGTCAGGATGCCTGCGCTCACTCGTTAGGTTCCGACTATTCCCACTTACTGAAGGGTCTCCCTCACACTCGGGCGGACAGACCCTCGTCACGATGTCTGTGCCGCTCAACCTCTACTTAGCCCCCGCCACATAAACCCCCCCTTTAGACTGTGAGCCCGTTGTTGGGCAGGGATTGTCTCTCTCCGTTGCCGAACTGCACATTCCAAACGCTTAGTACAGCGCTTTGCACATAGTAGTAAGTGCTCAATAAATACGGTTGGATGAATGAAACTCTAATCTTTGCACTCCTAACCTTCTCATCACAGAAGACAGGTTACTTTGACCTTAATTCTCATCAGTCTTCAAAATATACCTTTAAATTAAATCTCTCGTCGGTTACCCAGACATCATCAGAACTCCATTCCTATCGTTCACGGAAGCGCTTTCCTTCACAACCGTAACGCTTTCCAGATCCCTCTTCCGTTTACCTGTTTAAACGCAACTTTTGAACCACCTACTATGTGTCTTGAAACATCCCAACTCTCTTACAAATCCCACCACGGTATCATTTCAGTCACAGCCTGACTGCCCTTCCTCACTCCTCAACCAACATTCACCCTCCTAACGCGACCCTCCCTATATCACTGGACATTATTAGCCCGGATCACAGATCCTGTACCATGTATATATATACACACATACATATACATCGTGTATAAAAATATATGTATATACACATACATATATATCTCTACATACACAATCTTTATCCCCACATTGACAAAAACCTACGCTGACCTATGAATGAATAATAATAAAACTTTAGATAATATTTAAGAGAAGCAGCGTGGCTTCATTCATTCATTCAGATTTATTGAGCGCTTACTGCCTGCAGAGCCCTGTACTAAGCGCTTGGAGAGCACAACACAGCAAGTCACTTCACTTCTCTGTGCCTCAGTGACCTCGTCTGTCAAATGGGGATTAAAAGTGAGAGCCCCACGTGGGACGACCTGTCATCTCCCCCGGCGCTTACAACAGTGCTTGGCACCTAGTAAGCACATAATACCCTCATTATTTGACGGACGAGGCGGAACTCAAAGCGCTGAGAAGTGACCGGGCCGGCGAGCAGGCAGGCGGCCAAGCCGGAACTTCGTCCCATCGTGTTTACCGAGTGCTCACTGTGTGCAGAGAGCGCTGTATTAAGTGCTTAGAGAAGCAGTGTGGCTTAGTGGGAAGAGCCCGGGACTGGGAGTCCGAAGGACCCAGGCTCTGATCCCGGCTCCGCCACTTGTGTGACTTGGGGGCGAGTCACTTCGCTTCTCCGGGCCTCCGTGACCGCATCCGCAAAATGGGCACGGAGCCTGGGAGCCCCACGTGGGACCACCTGACGACCCTGTCTCTCCCCCAGCGCTGAGCACGGTGCTCGGCACACAGTAAGCGCTTAACCAACGGCATCGTTATCATTCTTATTACTGAATCTGCAGGGAGGCCGGTGGTGTTTCTTTGGGGTGGACGGGCCTGCCCCGGGGCTGAGTTTTGAGGCCGTAGGGTGGGGGGCGGGGCTGTTCCCGCCCCTCCCCCCCCCAGCCCAACGGCAGCCAAAGCCCCCACCCCCGGGGGGTGGGGGCCCCCTCCTCGAGCACCTGGGCGGACCCCGGCGTCCCGCGTCCTGTCCCCTGGCCCAGGGCCACAGGGCCGCATGGCCTAGCGCTTCCAGCCCGGGCCTGCCGGTCGGAAGGGCACGGCCTCCGCTCCGCCCCTTACTTGTCTGCCGGGCGACCTTGGGCAAGTCACTTCCCCTTCATTCGCCCCACCGAGCCCCTACCGCGTGTGGGGCCCTGGGCTGAGCGCTTGGGAAGTGCCGTTCAGCAATAAAGAGGGATGACCCCAGCCCACCCGGAGGCCTACGGTTTGCCGGGGGGGGGGGCCAGTTCCCTCATCTGTAAAATGGGGAACGACACCGTGGGCCCCATTTTTTGGGTGTCCGACCCCATTCGGTTGGATTCATTCCAGTGCTTGGCACAGAGAGAGCGCTTAACAAATACCATCATCATCATATCTCGGGGCACGGGGACACCTGACCCCCGGGCCTGAAGCGGGGTGGGGGGGTGATGAGAGAAGCAGTGTGGCTTAGTGGAACGAGCCGGGCTTGGAAGTCAGAGGACGTGGGTTAATAATAATAATGTTGGTATTTGTTAAGCGCTTACTATGTGCCGAGCACTGTTCTAAGCGCTGGGGGAGACACAGGGGAATCAGGTTGTCCCACGTGGGGCTCACAGTCTTCATCCCCATTTTACAGATGAGGGAACTGAGGCACAGAGAAGTGAAGTGACCTGCCCACAGTCACACAGCCGACAAGTGGCAGAGCTGGGATTCGAACTCATGAGCCCTGACTCCAAAGCCCGTGCTCTTTCCACTGAGCCACGCTGCTTTTGTCTGCTGTGTGACCTCGGGCAAGTCACTTCACTTCTCGGTGACCTCATCTGTAAAATGGGGATTAAAAGTGTGAGCCCCACGTGGGACAACCCGATGACCCTGTACCTACTCCGGGGCTCAGAACAGTGCTCGGCGGATAGTAAGCGCCGAACCAACACCATTATCATTAGTATTATGGGGAGGGATGAAGGGACGGCTGGAGTCCGCCGGGGTCAGTCGGTCGGGCCGGCTCCCAGCCGTCCCCCTTCTTCTTCTTCTCCCAAGCCCGGGCTTGGGACTCAGAGGTCATGGGTTCTAATCCGGCCCCGCCACTTGTCAGCTGTGTGACTTTGGGCCAGTCACTTCACTTCTCTGGGGCTCGGTTCCCTCATCTGTAAAATGGGCATGAAGACTGTGAGCCCCACACGGGACAACCCGATCACCTTCTATCCCCCCCTCCCCCCCCCCCGGTGCTTAGAACAGTGCTGGGCACATAATAAGCGCTTACAAAATACCAATATTATTAATGCCATGATGAGGGTTACAGTTAGGATTACAGTTAGTCACTTCACTTCTTTGTGCCTCACTTCCATCATCTGTAAAACGGGGGTGAAGCCTGTGAGCCCCACACGGGGTTAACCTGATGACCTTTGATCCCCCCCGCCCCACGCTTAGAACGGTGCCTGGCACATAGTAAGCGCTTAACCAGCGTGGCTCAGTGGAAAGAGCGTGGGCTTTGGAGTCAGAGGTCATGGGTTCAAATCCTGGCTCGGCCACTTGTCGGCTGTGTGACTTTGGGCAAGTCACTTAACTTCTCGGTGTCTCAGTTACCTCATCTGTAAAATGGGGATGAAGACTGTGAGCCCCACGTGGGACAACCTGATTCCCCTATGTCTACCCCAGCGCTCAGAACAGTGCTCGGCACATAGTAAGCGCTTAACAAATACCAACATTATTAACCAACACTGCCATTAATTAATTATACAGTTAGGATTACAGTTAGTCATTTCACTTCTCTGGGCCTCACTGCCCTCCTCTGTAAAACGGGGGTGAAGCTTGGGAGCCCCACGGGGGACCACCTGATCACCTTCGATCCCCCGCTCTGTGCTTAGGACAGTGCTTGGCACATAGTAAACGCTTAAGAAATCCCACCATTATTAGTACCATGATGAGGAGGAGGAGGAGGAGGAGGAGGAGGAGAATTACAGTTAGGATTACAGTTTGTCCCTTCACTTCTCTGGGCCTCATTTCCCTCATCTGTAAAATGGGGGTGAAGCCTGGGAGTCCCACGAGGGACCACCTGGTCACCTTCGATCTCCCTCGGCGCTTAGAATAGTGCTTGGCACATAGTAAGCACTTAAATCCCACCATTATTAGTGCCATGATGAGGAGGAGGAAGATTACAGTTCGTCCCTTCCCTTCTCCGGGCCTCACTTCCCTCATCTGTAAAAGGGGGTGAAGCCTGGGAGCCCCACGGGGGACCACCCGATCACCTTCGATCTTCCCCAGCGCTAGGAACAGTGCTTGGCCCACAGTCATCGCTTAACAAACACCCAAATTATTATTATTATTAAAACGGGGAGGAAGCCTGGGAGCCCTCCGGGGGACCGCCTGATCACCTTCGATCTCCCCCAGCGCTCAGCGCAGCGCTTGGCCCCTAGTAAGGACTTAGCACCCAAATTATTATTATTATTAAAACGGGGAGGAAGCCTGTGGGCCTCACGGGGGGACCGCCTGATCACCTTCGATCTCCCCCAGCGCTTAGGGCAGTGCTTGGCACCTAGTCAGCGCTTAGCACCCCAATTATTATCATTATTATTAAAACGGGGAGCCCCCCGCCCCCTCCCCCGATGACCTTCGATCTTCCCCCGGCGCTCAGCGCAGTGCTCGGCCCAAGCCCGTCCAAAGGCAGGGCCCCTGTGTCTGCCACGGATCCGGCCCTTCCGAGCGCTCAGCACCCGGTAAGCGCTCCCTAAGCGCTTCGGCAACGGCACCATTATTTCCCCCCTCCGAGGGCGGGGAGGGGGAGGGCGATGGGGGCGGCACTGACCGCTGAGGGCGGAGGCCTGCAGGGTGGCCCCGGAGGTGCCGTCGATGACTTTGATGTGTCCGCGGGCGGTGACGGCCAGGATGGCGTTGAGCGCGGGGTGGTAGGACAGGCTGTGCAGCCCGTCGGCGTCGCAGCGCAGGCAGCCGTCCCGCACCACCGCCCACTCCGCCGCCGCCGCCGCCGCCGCCGCCGCCGCCGGCCCGCCCGAGCCGCCGCCCCACGACGACGAGGCCGAGGAGCCCGCCGAGCCCGCCGAGCCCGCCGCCGCCGCCGCCGCCATCTTCCCGCCGCCCGGCCCGGTCGGCCTGGGAGGCGGCTCCGTCACAGGCCCGGGAGGAGCGGCGCCGCCGCCAGTCACCATCCGGGGAAACCACCGACACCCCCCCCCCTCCTCCCCGACCCACCGGCGCGGGGGCGGGCCCACACGCACCCCGACGAGGAAAGGAAGAAGAAAGACGGAGGGAAGGACCGGCCGCCCGGGGAGGGGGAGGGGAAGGGGAAGGACGAGGGAGGAGGAGGAGGAGGAGGAGGAGGAGGAGCGGGGCGCGGGGGGGGGGGGCGCGGCGGGCGACCAGGACGGCCGGAAGTGACGTCAGCGCGCGGGCCACGCCGGCCGGGAGGCCGAAGCCGGAGGGGGCGGGCGCCGGGACGCGCATGCGCACCCGCGCCCGGGAGGCCCAGGCCCCAGCGGGAGAGGCCGGCAGGCGCATGCGCGCGCGCGTCGGGAGGGCCAGAGCGGAGGGGGGCGGAGAAAGGGCCGCGGGCCGCGCATGCGCGCGCCTGGAGGCCCAGGGCGGAGGGGGGAAGGCCGCGGGCCGCGCATGCGCGCGCGCGCCGGGAGGCCCAGGCCGGTGGGGGGAA
This sequence comes from Ornithorhynchus anatinus, assembly GCF_004115215.2. Lineage (NCBI taxonomy): Eukaryota > Metazoa > Chordata > Mammalia > Monotremata > Ornithorhynchidae > Ornithorhynchus > Ornithorhynchus anatinus. The sequence goes on along the minus strand of NC_041728.1, from coordinate 69,410,313 downwards.
GGCCGCGGGCCGCGCATGCGCGCGCGCGCCGGGAGGCCCAGGGCGGTGGGGGGGGGGGAGGCCGCGGGCCGCGCATGCGCGCGCGTGCCGGGAGGCCCAGGGCGGTGGGGGGGGGAGGCCGCGGGCCGCGCATGCGCGCGCGCGCCGGGAGGCCCAGAACGGAGGGGGAAGGCCGCGGGCCGCCAATGCGCGCGCGCGCGCGCCGGGAGGCCCAGGGCGGTGGGGGGGGGGAGGCCGCGGGCCGCGCATGCGCGCGCCTGGAGGCCCAGGGCGGAGGGGGGGGAAGGCCGCGGGCCGCGCATGCGCGCGCGCGCGGGGAGGCCCAGGCCGGAGGGGGGAAGGCCGGGGGCCGCGCACGCGCCGCCCCCGCGCCCCCGCCGCGCGCCCCCGCCGCGGCCGGACGCGCGCCGCTCGTCCCCGCCCCCGCGGGGCCGTGACCGTTGGGCCCTGGCGGCCCTGCCCGCCCCTCCTCGCGCTCCCGCCTTCGTCCTCCTCCCCGGCCTCAAGCTGCCCTCTTTGGGAGGGAATTTAGTGCTCACCCGCAGGGGGATGACAGTGGAAAGAGCCCGGGTTTGGGAGGCAGAGGTCATGGGTTCGAATCCCGCCTCTGCCCCTTGTCAGCTGGGTGACTGTGGGCAAGTCACTTCACTAGGCCTCAGTGACCTCATCTGCAAAATGGGGATTGAGACTGTGAGCCCCACGTGGGACCAGCCGATGACCCTGCAGCTCTCCCAGCGCTTAGAACAATGCTCTGCACATAGGAAGCGCTTAACAAATACCAACATTACTCTGGGGATGAACCGTGAGCCCCACGTGGGACCACCCCATGACCCTGCATCTCCCCCAGCGCTTAGAACAGTGCTCTGCACATAGTAAGCCCTTAACAAATACCAACATTATTATTCTGGGTGTCTAAGCGCTGCTGGGGCAGGGCGATGAACGAGGTTGGCCAGGGTGCCCGCCCTTCATAATAATAATGATTTTATAATAATAATGATATTATTATTGTTAAGCGCTTCCTATGTGCCGAGCACTGTTCTAAGCTCTGGGGGAGATACAGGGTCATCAGGTGGTCCCACGTGGGGCTCACAGTCTTCATCCCCATTTGACAGATGAGGGAACTGAGGCACGGAGAAGTTCATAATAATGATGTTGATCTTGGTTAAGCGCTTACTATGTGCCGAGCACTGTTCTAAGCGCTGGGGGAGATACAGGGTCATCAGGTGGTCCCACGTGGGGCTCACAGTCTTCATCCCCATTTGACAGATGAGGGAACTGAGGCCCAGAGAAGTTAAACAGCTTGCCCAAGGTAACAGGCAGGTGGCAGAGCCGGGATTAAGAACTCTTGTCCTCTGACTCCCAAGCCTGCGCTCTTTCCATTAAGCCATGCTGCTGCCCCACCTCACCCCAGTGCTTAGCACAGTGCCTGGGACAGAGTAAGCACTTAAATGCCATTATTTTTACTATTCTCCTCCCAATTTCAGTAGCCCCAAAGAGCCTAGTCCAGAAAGGAAGGAGATCCCATCCCATTCCCTGCCCTTCCTCTGCCCTGAGCAGGGTGGTTAACTGCATCACGCGTGAAGCTGCGTGGCTCAGTGGAAAGAGCCCGGGCTTGGGAGTCAGAGGTCATGGGTTTGAATCCCGACTCTGCCACCTGTCAGTTGTGTGACTGTGGGCAAGTCACTTCACTTCTCTGGGCCTCAGTTACCTCATCTGGAAAATGGGGATAAAGACTGCGAGCCTCACGTGGGACAACCTGATGACCCTGCACCTACCCCAGCACTTGGAACAGCGCTCTGCACATAGTAAGCACTTAACAAATACCAACAGTATTATTATTATCTTGGCCTGAGTTTCCTGCTTAAACACTGCCTTCTCCAAGAAGTCAGGTTTGGTTAAACATGATCTCTCTGTCCCCTGTACCATCCCCTTGATCTCAACTAGCTAATTTTTACCTGTGAATTCAATTATTCTCGGCTTATTTTCCCCTTTCTCCATCCTCACCCCCTTCCCACTACCCCTCAACTCCTTTTGGATGGACATTGAGTCGACACCTGTAGATGGTAAACTCCTTGTGGACAGGGAACATGTCTGTTGTGCTCTGCCAGGTGCAGTGCTCTGTATATAGTAAGAGTTCAAAAAATACCATTGATTGATCGAGTAAACAAAACCATAAAGTAGTAGTGTGGTCAACTGGGAGTTGAGAAACCTGGGTTTTGAATCCCTACCTCTTGTGTGGCTTGGACCCGGTTACATCGTCTTTCCGGGCCTCAGTTTCCTCATCCATAAAATTGGATTAAGATGCTCCATAGTGTTTATTGAGTGCTTTCCGCATACTAAAGGTTGGGGAGTGTACAATAGCGGGGAATTAATATTCATGAGAATGTGACATCTTGTCACTCACAGTAGGAAGCAACTTCAGAAATGTGCTCTCCCGTTGGGGTTTAGTGTGCCGTAGATCACCAAGCCCAGAAAAGAGCTGGAGCCATGAAAGTTGCAGAGAAGGGAATAGAAAGAGACAAAATAGGAACCACTGGCAATTCTAAAATTAGCAAAATGTATCGAAACCCAAAGGCAGAGGAGGAGTCAGGGTGGTCATTTCATATACAAATCCTTGTAGAATAAGAGGAAAGGGAGAGGAAGACACTCCAAATTTGCGCTGTTGAGCCTACAAGAATATCATTCTAGAGTATCCCCCAGTGCTTTTCCCCTCCCTCCATGCATATTCTCTGTTTGTAGGAGCAAGGGCTCCTGCCCACCTTGGGCTGAATGATATTTAACGGAAATGATGCGGGCAGCAGAATGGACTGGGGAGAGACAGGTGGCAGGGAGGCCTGCAAGGAGACTGAGGCGGTAATCAAGGCGAGATAGGATGGGTGCTTGGGTCAGCGAGGTGGTCGTCTGGCTGGAGAGGAAAGGGCAGATTCTAAAGCTGTTGTGAAAGTAAAACGGGCAGGATTTGGTGACAGTTTGAACGAGGGAGGTGAGTTGAAGACGATGCTGAGGTTACAATCTCGGTGAGACAGGGAGGATGGTGGTGCTGTCTACGGTGATGGGAAAGTTAGGGGGAGGACCCAATTTGGGTAGGAATAGGAGAAATTTGAGGCGTTGGCGGGATATCCAACTAGAGATGTCTCGAAGGCTGGAGGAAATCCAAGAGTGCAGAAGAAACTCAGGGTATTTATCTCAGGCATACGATTGGGAGATAACATACAGGGGGTCAAATTCCTCCTAGAGACACATATACTCTGCCTTTCAGTCTCTTTTCAGGACTTGGAGCTGAAATAAACCTTTCCCTGTTTCTCTAGACCGCCTTTCTCCGTGCTATCTTTACAAGGAAGGCTGTGATGTAAACCCAACAGATCAACAGAGCTCATTTGAAAAAGTTTAGGCGTAAATTTCCGTCACAGGAAACATTTCCACATCATATAAAAATATAAAACTCTTAGATTATTCGAGAGCAGCTCAAGGGAGCCGTGGGCTCCGAGATCTGAAAATTTCCCCCAAATAATAAGCACCCAGAAGTGCCTCCTCTCCACTGATTTAAAAAGGAAACCATCTTAGTTCTTCGTTAGGTTGAGCGAGGAGTGGTGGGATACATGCAGAGAGTTTGCATGACTTGCAATTTTAATTAGGTTTGTTCAGGCTCTGGGAATCAGCTTGTACTACAGCCAGGATCCCGGGGAGCTGCTCGTTATCCCCTTAGATAAGTAGAAAACGAACACACGCTCACTCCTAGAGCGATGACATTGCTAACAGCGGGCTTCAAGGAGCGACCGAATCCAGGTAGCCGACTCCGAAGCTGCGGGAATTCTGCTTGCCTTCTGGCTCCCAGGCAACCCGGGGTGTAGAACTGGGCAGCCTGGATCACAGATTCAGAAGCTCTGGGCACTTCAAGGGATTCCCGAAAGCTAAGAGCCTCGTCTCCCTCCTGTGAAGCCGATCCAACCAAGAGGGCTCCCCCGAAGTCGACGGCGGCTTTTGTCCCGAATCGGGTCCTTTGTGTAGAGAGCAGCGGTGTTACGATAGAGAAACACGTTTCTACCTTTCTGGGAGTTTATTTCCTAAGGCAAATCAGATTGGCAACGTGGGCTCAGGGCAAGCTTCAAAACGGGTTGGGAAAAATGAAAAATCAGCTAGCGTGTACTAATGATAGCTGAAGTGTAAGTCAGCCGATGCCCGGGGGGTTGTTACAGGGACTTTTTGTGCCGGTTCAGCACAGAAGGGCTGGAAACAGGGCAGGCTTCAGGGAAAAATTTGGGCTCCCTCCCCTTGTGCGTGACCATGTTACGCTGTACCTTGATCTCGTCCGTTTCCCCGCCGACCCCTGGCTCCCATCCTCCCTCTGGCCTGGAACTCCCCCCCACCCCATACCTGGCAGACTACTACTCTCCCCACCTTCAAAACCCTCCTAAAATCACATCTCTTCCAAGTGGCCTTTCCTGACCAAGCCCTCATTTCCCTTAATCGCCCTTCATTCTCCATCGCCCAGGAACTCGGATCTGTCCCCTTCCGTACCCGACCCTCAGGCCCACAGCCCTTAGACATAGCCTTCCCTTGCCATTTCCCCCTGCTGGAATTTATTTCCAGGTCTCTCCCTCTAGATCTTAAGCCCCTTGTGGGCAGGGATCATTCCTACCAACGCTTGGATTATACTCTCCCTAGCACTCAGCACAGTGCTCTTCGGGAAGCACCGGTGCCCCAGCCCAACAACAGCTCCTCGTTGAGGGCGGAGGAGGCCCAAGGCACGTGTTTCCCACCGGGCTTCTGGGCCGGGCGTCGCGCCCGGACGGCCACGGAGCACCGAACCTCATCTCCAGGCGCCCACTCGCTCTGACGGCCGGAGCGGCGCCCACTTGGTCCAGATGCCGGAGGCCTCTCTGGCTGCCGCTGCCCTAAACCACTTCCTCTGCAGCCTCTCGGCGGGCGGGGGTGGATGCCGGCCACCGGCCCCGGCCTCTCCCGGCTCCCCCAGCCCGCTTCTCTGCCAGCCCCCCTCTCCTCAGCTGCCTCTGTGCTCCAGGGGCACCAAGACCCCAGGTTTGACCGGCTCCAAGAAGCCACCCCGTGCACCCCCAAGACCCCTGCTCCTCCTCCTCCCCCAAGGCAGAGAGAGAGCCATCCTGAATTGGCTGAATCACATTTCTTTCCCCTCACCCCCCGATTGCTGCTGCAACCACTGCAGGTGACCCCTCAGACTCATGCTGCCCCCCACTGCCCCAGGACTCTCTGCCACGCCAACAAGCAAAAATAATTTCAAAAAAATCAATGCCAAACCCTTAGAGAATAATTCTTTATTGTGGAGTTGAAGGGAGTGGTGAACTAAATGAACTAGAGATGCTTGCTGGGCTTCTGGCAGAGAGGAGCGGTCACCGTTTAGAGAGTCCCTGCCACTTGCCACCCTTAAGCGACCACTTACCTCCCTTATTCTCTCAAGTCGGCCCTAGCTGGGAAGTGCTGAGAAGAAGCACGGTGTAATAATAATAATAATGTTGGCATTTGTTAAGCGCTTACTATGTGCAGAGCACTGTTCTAAGTGCTGGGGTAGATGTAGGTTGTCCCACGTGAGGCTCACAGTTAATCCCCATTTTCCAGATGAGGGAACTGAGGCACAGAGAAGTGAAGTGACTTGCCCACAGTCACACAGCTGACAAGTGGCAGCGCTAGGATTCGAACCCATGACCTCTGACTCCCAAGCCCAGGCTCTTTTCACTGAGCCATGCTGCTTCTCTAGTGGATAGTGGTGTAGTGGATAGAGCACGGGCCGGGGGGTGGGGGGGTGGTGGTCAGAAGGTCAAGAGTTCTAATCCCAGCTCCGCCACTTGTCTGCTGGGTGACCTTGGGCAAGTCAGCATGGCTCAGTGGAAGGAGCACGGGCTTTGGAGTCAGAGGTCATGGCTTTGAATTCCGGCTCTGCCACTTGGCAGCTGTGTGACTGTGGGAAAGTCGCTTAACTTCTCTGTGCCTGTTACCTCATCTGTAAAATGGGGATTAAGACTGTGACCCCCACATGGGACAACCTGATTCCGCTGCACCTACCCCAGCACTTACAACAGTGCTCTGCACATAGTAAGCGCTTAACAAATACCAACATTATTATTATTATTATTCTCTGGGCCTCTGTGACCTCATCTGTAAATGGGGATGAAGACTGTGAGCCTCACGTGGGACAACCTGATCACCCTGTATCTACCCCAGCACTTAGAACAGTGCTCTGCACATAGTAAGCGCTTAACAAATACCAACATTATTATTACATCAAATGGGGATGGAGCTACCTCATCTGTAAAATGGGGTTGTGAGCCCCATGTAGGACAGGGACTGCGTCCAATCCGACTGGCTGGCGTTACCCCAGTGCTTAGTACAGTGCCTGGCACATAGTAAGAGCTTAACAAACACCACAATTATCATTATTATTATTATAAGTGCTAGACTGTGACTATGCAGATAGAACACTGTCCTCATGAAATTGTGTGTTCGGGCATGCCTCCTGTTCGGACTGTGATTCCGCCCGGGGCCGTGCTGCTGCCAGGTGGAGGTAACAGGAGCTGGAAGCAGTGAAGGAAGATACGGGTAAGTTTTGCCCCTCGCCCCTCTTTCTTCACCCCTTCTTCCCATTTATTCTTTCCTCAATTTTCCTCCATCTCCCTTTCTCTCTTTAACCTTTCCCCCTCCCCTCTTTCCCATCCCCCTCCCCAGTGATTCCACCTCTTTTTTTCTAACTGCCACCAGGTTTCCACTCACCTTAAGAAGACAATTGAGGGCATCGAGGATGGGTGGAGAGAAGGCTTAGAGGTAGAAGAGGTTTGACAAAACAAAGGGGACAGTGAAAAGGTTCGTCTGGGAATAATTATGATATTTGTGAAGTGCTTATTATGGGCCAGACACCGTACTAGGCGCTGGGGTGGATACGAGCAAATCGGGTTGGACGCAGTCCCTGTCCCACGTGGGGCTCGATCCCCATTTTATAGATGAGGGAACTGAGGCCCAGAGAAGTAAAGCGACTTGCCCCAGATCACACAGCCGACGATCGGCGGAGCCGGAATTAGAACCCACGACCTTCCGACTCCCAGGCCCGTGCTCTATCCACTATGCCACGCTGCTTCCCTTGCGGGGAAAATCAACTGGGAAATTTAGGGCTCCAAGGTAGTTGAAGGGGAAGGCCAGAGAAAGCAAAGCCTACCAATCATTTGATAGCATCAATAGAGCTTTTACTGCATGCGGAATTCCAGGCTCATTCTATTGTAGTCTCCCAAGTGCATGAAAGACCTGAGCCTTGCCCTCAGGTAGGGATGACTAAGGTAGCGGCTGGGAAGGAAAGGAGAAACTGACGCGAAGAGAAAATGGTAGGTTTGGGGAAACAGACTAGAAGGGCAGATTGAATCACTCAAGCAATCAGTGGTACTTATTGAGTGTTTACCGCATGCGGAGCCCAGTACTGAGCACTTGGGAGTGTATAATACGGCAGAGTGGGTAGACGTGTTCCCGGCCAACCACGAGCTGACAGCCTACAGTGAAGGAGGGTGAAAATAATAGGGGACGGCAGGTTTTTCTTGGCAGTCCAGGGATGTGAGAGCATCACCCGCTTTCATGAGGAAGTTGGGCTTTTGAGAGGTTGAAGAGGGAGGACTAGGAACCTGTGTCAACTTAATCTTTCCAGGTTATGTCCCCTAAACTGCCACTCAAGTATTTAGAGGCCTCCTAAGCCCTGTTGGAATGATATGCTATTTATTAAGCGCTTACTATGTGCCAGATACTGTACTAAGCACTAGGGTCGATAGAAGATCGTCAGTTTTGTTTTGTTTTTAATGGTATTTAAGAACTTACTATGTTCCAGGCACTGAACGAAGGGCTGGGGTATGTACAAGCTACTCAGGTTGGCCACAGCCTCACATGGGGCTCACGGTTTAAGTGGGAGGGAGAACAGGTATTGAACCCCCATTTTAAGGATGAGAAAACAAGCCCAGAGAAGTTAGTGATTTGTCCAAGGGCGAGCAATGGGGATGGGGTTGGAACCCAGGTCCTTTGCCACCAGCTACTGCACCCTCTTTCTGCATGTAATAATAACCAATATTAATAACTGGGGCATTAAGCGCTTACTATGTGAGAAGCACTCTACTAAGCACGGGGGGTAGATACAAAGTAATTGGGTTGGACACAATCCCTGCTCCACATTGGGTTTACAGTCTTAATTCCCATTTTACAGATGAGGTAACTGAGGCACAGTGAAGTGACTGGTCCAAGGTCACACAGCAGGGAAGAGGCAGAGTCGGGTTCTAATGCCTTCTGACTCCCAGACCCACTCTCTATCCACGAGCCATGCTACTTCTCCCTGAACCTGTTCTGCCATCAGCTACCACCTCTTGAGGATATACTAATTAACTGCTGTGATTTTTGGAAAGTAGTAGGGATGGGAACTAAATCATAATGATAATAATGACGATGGCATTTGTTATGCGCTTACTATGTACAAAGCACTGCTCTAAGCGCTGGGGAGGATACAAGGTGATCAGGTTTTCCCATGTGGGGCTCACAGTCTTAATCCCTATTTACAGATGGGATAACTGAGGCACAGAGAAGTGAAGTGGCTTGCCCAAAGTCACACAGATGACAAGGGGCTGAGCCAGGATTTGAACCCATACCCTCTGACTCCCAAGCCCGGGCTCTTTCTCGAAACTTGAACAACCCAAAGGATGTGTACCATCCTGCATTAAGGAAAGTGGTCGTCACCCTTGGCACTGAGTCAATAGCTGTACCTTAAATCTGTTTCCGTGTTCTCGGAGATATTCTATCCCAAGACCCGGGAGATGGTCTCCTTACAGAAAACCAATGGATCTTGGGGTGAGATGGGAAGCTAGGGCCTAGTCATAATCAGAGGGCATAGAAGCAGCGTGGCTCAGTGGAAGGAGCCCGGGCTGGGGAGTCAGAAGTCATGGGTTTGAATCCCGGCTCTGCCACTTGTCAGCTGTGTAACTGTGGGCGTCACTTCACTTCTCTGCGCCTGAGTTACCTCATCTGTAAAATGGGGATTAACTATGAGCCTCACGTGGTACAACCTGATTACCCTGGATCTCCTCCAGTGCTTAGAACAGTGTTCTGCACCTAGTAAGCGCTTAACAAATATCAACATTATTATTATTATTGTTATTTTGGAAGATTTTGTGGTCCCTTAGTCTCTGCCTCCCACAACCATGCCCTCTTCAAAGGCAGATGGGACAATCGACAGAGTAAATCAACCAGTGCCACTCATTCATTCCCTCCTTCTTTCCTTCCTTCTTTCTGATTGTGACTGTGGGCTCACAATTCTGTTGCCGACTTGTCCATTCCAAGCGCTTAGTACAGTGCTCTACCCATAGGAAGCGCTCAATAAATACGATCGAATGAATGAATCTTCATTTCGGCCCTTCTTCCTTTCTATTAAAACTAACCCAAAAAGAGAAAAAAAACCCATAGAACTCACTCAATCCCTGAAATGTAGGAAAGGCGGTCTGTGGGAGGCCCCTGCTTACGTTGGCTGAATTTCACTTCCCGATCCAGGGAGCAGGACGAGGAGCAGCTTGCTTGCTCCAAGCTAGTCTCCCCTTGGGACAGTTGGGCTTGGAGTCGTTTTTGGAATTTCGGGGACAGCAAAGGCTTAGTAAGTAGTCGAGGAACACGGAGCAGCCATTTTTAAGTCTGGGATCAGCCCACTTGGACTCCGAACCGGGAGAACATCTAAGGGCCTCTGCTCCTGGAGTGACTTGAGAGAGAATCCCACCCTACGCAAAGGCTGACTCGGCTGTGGCCATAATATCCCGGCTGGATTACTGTGTCAGCCTTCTCTCTGATCTCCCTTTCTCCTCCCTCTCCAGTCTATTCTTCACTCCGCTGCCCGGCTCATCTTCCTGCAAGAAACGCTCTGGGCCTGTCACTCCCCTTCTTAAAAACCTCCAGTGGTTGCCTATCGACCTCCGCTCCAAACAAAAACTCCTCACTCTAGGCTTTAAGGCTCTCCTCCCTTCTCTCTTTCTGCCGCCCACCTCCTCACCGTCCCTCGGTCTCGCCTATCCCGCCGTCGACCCCTGGACCACGTCCTTCCGCGGTCCTGGAATGCCCCCCCTCCTCACCTCCACCAAACTCTCTTCCCCTTTTCAAAACCATACTGAGAGCTCACCTCCTCCAAGTGGCCTTCCCAGGCTGAGCTCTTTTCCCTCTACTCCCCCTCCGCTCCCTTCCCCTTCCCCTCAGCTATGCCCCCTTTCCCTCTGCTCCTCCCCCTCTCCCTTCCCCTCAGCACTGCACTCATTTGTCTACACTATTACCCTATTTGTTTTGTTAATGAGGTGTCCATCCCCTTGATTCTATTTACCGTGAAAATGTTATCTTGTTTTTGTCCATCTGTTTCCCCCGATTAGACTGCGAGCCCGTCATTGGGCAGGGATTGTCTCTATCTTTTGCCGAATTGTACATTCCAAGCGCTTAGTACAGTGTTCTGCACATAGTAAGCGCTCAATAAATACCATTGAATGAATGAAGTCTTATTTCACTAGGTTTATCATGTTCCCTGATATTTTTTCTTGATGATTTCAGGGGAGCCCTTTCACCCCTTCTCCAATCTCCTTCAGCAAATCCGACCACTCCGGCTATGCAACAGGCTCCAAAATCCATTTTTCCCATAGGCATTTTATCTCTGTTCTATCTGAAATTTCTGCTAAATAGCTACTATAATTTCAAAGTACGCATGAATGGCACTATAGTTTTTGTCTTCCAAGTTTTATGATCATGACCGAAACCACAAGTCTTAGTCATTTTTTTTTTAACCCAAAGGAAGGGATTCCTCAAGAAATGGATAGAGAAATGAATAGTAAAGTACCCAATTATGGAAAGTCAGATGGCTCTCTGCAATTGTTATAACGACAACTTTGGCCTTCCCAAGAGCACAGATTGAAACCCAAGAATTTCTTCAGTATGTACAGCATTCTACTTTAGTATTTATCTTGTGCCAATTTTAATGTACAAGTTTAGAGAGCCTAGATTATACAGCAGAATGGCAACTACAGAACAGATGAATGACCACGTTGAGAAGCAGCATGGCCTAGTGAAAAGAGTAGGGGCCTGGGAGTCAGAGGACCCGAGTTCCAACCCCAAATCCGCCACCTGTCTGTGGTGTGACCTTGGGCAAGTTGTTTCCCTTCTCTGGGCCTCAGTTACCTCATCTGGAAAATGGGGATTAAGACTGTGAGCCCCATGTGAGACGGGTCAAACCTAATTAGCTTGTACCTACCCCAGTGCTTAGTACAGTGCCTGGCACAAAGTACGCACTTACCAAATACCCTTAAAAAAGTGTATTTTCAATATTTTTTGGTCAAATTTTCAGTTTCCCCTTCTATTACCAGAAGATAAAATTCCTCCTTGATAACCCACCCTGGGCACTTTTAAATCCTTAAGAAATACACTGTTTTAGAGGTGATGTTCTAAAGAAGTGGAAATCGCTCCGGTGGCTAATTATACACTCCAGCATTTTGGGTACAACAAACCAAAGTTTGTAGATGCCATATACCTAAAATTTTATTCCAAGATTCAATATTTAATATAAATTGATTACAGGTAGGAATGTCTATATGATGTAGTGAATATCAATCTTTACACATTCTATAAATAAATTTAATTCAAAATCAGTTTTATAAAATACATTTTAACTCACTTTACATTTATATCTACTCTAAAGTGACTTTCTCGATTGCATAATGAAAACAAACGATTTAGATGGGTTATAAAGTACACATTTAAGGATGTGGGGTGTTCTTTGCATAGCATTTGGCAAAAGATCAAAGTAAAAAAATGCAGATATTCAGTTGAAAACTAAAGAAGTTTTACTGGGATTAACCACCCATCTAAATGCTCAACTGGAGATAATCATTTCATCTTTCCAGCACGCTGTCACTTTGCCCCGAACACACAAGAGCCTCCAAACCAGACATTAACTAGTCAAAAAAAAAAAAAAAAAAAAGGCTTAAAAAAAATGGAACCACAGGTCTCGAAGCTAACAGAATATGATTATGAATCAATACCTATTTCAGTGAGTGAAATTTCTTATTTTGTTGCAATACACACATCTGATGCCAAATCCAAAGACCAGGAAAATTCTATATATAGTTACTGCAGCTTGTTAAAAATAATACAAAGGGTCCATATTTATAAAGCACCAAATCAATAACCCCACTTCAAGAAAATGTTTGGTTTAGATACCAGTTTTCTAAGGCTTCATGTAATTTATTGAGAGATAAAAATCTAATCAATCACTTAAGGTATTTTTCTGAATTAAAAATTGCCAATGTTGTCATGAAATCATAAAATGGTTAATACTGTAGTAAAGTATTCACGAGAGGGACACTGCTCATGAAAAAGTCGTATTCTGGAACAGAAACCTCTAAGGAACCAGGCGTGACAAACACTAAATATCCCTTACAGGAAAAAAAAACCCAACCAAAAAACCCCCAAACTAGCAGAAATTGAGATTTTTGCTAGGATATGAACTAAGCTTCTAATGCTTACTAATTGCACACTAATTTTACATAAGATTTAATGCCTAAAGGAATTTAATGCTTTTAACTACATTCCAACTAGTCCAAACTGATTCATGCAAATTTAGTATCTTTAATAAAAGTAACTCATCAGATGGGAAATTCCAGACCTGTGATTCAAAACAAACACATCTTGCAAATCTCCCACCCAATGCAAAAGCGTTTCAAATCTGAAGGCAGAGAGCTCTGAAGTACTTCGAAGCAATTTGAAAAGTCCTGGCACTTTCATTAGGCCTCCTTAAAGAAAATCAATCAAATGGATAAATTCATCCTTAAGGGCAGGGATCTTGTCTACTCACTCTATAGTATTTCCTCCCAAAAGTATTATGCACATGGTGGGTGCTCAATAAATACTATTGATTGATGGGAATTTTATGGGATTTAAAATTTTTTCCAAGACCAAAAAGAAACCTCAGCATTCACATTTGCAATTTTATCTTCATTTTGAAAAAGCTGACGGTTTTAAGAACACTTAACTTTCAGTTTCTACTGTTGTCACCTAGACAAGGAATATCTGAATATTTTGATATCTAAGAGCAACAGATATATAAACATTATGAGAGGCTGCCTTTTCTTTTCATAAAGTCAATGAAGATCTTGATGGGAGATACTCTGATCATCCAGGCTTTCAAATAGATACTATTTGTAAAGAAAATCATCTCAAGTTATAAATCGAATGGTCTTGGGGAGAAAACATCAGTTTTAACTACTTTAACCAAGCCTAAATATTACACGCTTACATACAGTACACATACAGAGAATATCTGAATTGAGTATTAAACAGCTTTATATGTCATGACCCTGACAGTTGATTAGTGTGATGGGATTCATGGCTGAATTCTCCACATTATCTCTGCAAAAGGTGTACATTCAAAAGCACTTGATGTTTAACACCATGCTTTTAAAAGCAATACAGAAAACATGTTATAAAACACAGGGTTGGAAAACATTTTCTTTCATTTTTCCACTTGGAATAAGTTCAGGGGAACCATGTGAGTTTGTTTCTCATTTTTAATCTTTGCTATCCATAGAATTTGACAATCTTCACTGTCACACATTTTAAAATTAAAAATTATTTGCTTTTGCTGCAGTACACTATTCTAAGATTAATCATTTCTGATCAACATCACACAGTGGCCCTCTTCCCGTTCCTTTGGTCAGAAACAAAGAGGAATTTTAAATCCAATCCTTGGGTTTTGAAAAAGTCACAAACCAATTTACAACGTTACCAAAAACTTCAACTTAGACATGTGGAAGCTGTGCAAGATATTAAAAAAAAATTATGTACAATTAAAACAAATCAATTTATAAAACTTGGATGGCCAAATTAGAGACAGACACCAAATTTAAAGTATTTTCATTTTTAGATGATGTCAAAATGTATTCTGTGAAAAAGTACTGCTTCATAAATATGTAACAAATATATAATATACATATACCTGCAGAATCTGCCATGAGAAAAAAAGTCACCTTTTTAAATGAAAAAAATTGCACTCAGAGTAACAAGACCTTCTGATATTCTATGTTCCATTTAATATAATAGCTTAGTCCTGGTGCTTCTGGCATGGATATTCAGCTGCGTATTGCCACAATCTCATAAACATGGCATCCTCATATTTTATTCACTGAAATCAGAAGAATCTTAAACGAAACCTAGAATTCCCATACAAACCTAGATAGCTACAATTTTCTAATTAAATATTACGATTAGGCTGTTGGACCATAAATCTGCCTCGTCAACTGGAACGTCGGGGACTCCTCCATCATCACTTGGTGTCTCTCCGTCCTCTCTCAGCATGATGTGTACCCGCCTGCACAAGAATCCACTATTTCTGCTTCCGCCCATGTCCGGCCACTTGCGATCACACCCCAGTGTATAAGGACAGGAAATAAATGTATAATAAAAAGATTGGATATATCAGGAGCGGCTTCTTGGACTTGAATTCTTCGCCTACTAATAGTGAAGCGGCACTGTAGGCAGCCCAAAAGACTCCAAACAGCTTAAAAAAGAAGAGTGTGTTTTATTAGTATCAACAAAAACATACGGAATGTATACAGAGAACACTGAATTGAGTATTAAACAGCATTATATGTCACGTCCCCTACGGTTGATTCCATTAGTGTGACGATTCTCATGGCTACTTAGAAATTCTCAACCGTATCTTTGCAACACGATGTACACTCAAAAGCACCTGGTATTTGATAACACACGATGTCATTAAAAGCAATACAGAAAAAGTGTTAAACACAGGACAGTTCTAAATAATGCCGAAGAGTAGAACACGTTTACACTGCTTCGGAACCCTTCTCGTCTTAGCCAACGTTATCTGTAAAGATGTATTTACAGGCCAATCATTATGAATATCATGGGACAATTTTGGGAAAAAGTCACATGGAAAAAAAACTTCTGGAATACATTGCCGTGTAAAATGACGGGTCAACTTGGCATCCTTTTGGCTTCTCTTGGCACCGACCCATCTAAGGAGAGCGTGGCCCAGCGGAAAGAGCACGCACGGGACGAGGGGAGTCCAGAGACCTGTGTTTTGCAACTGGCTCAGCCGCTTGCTCCTGGGTGACCTCGGGCAAATCACTTAACTTCTCTGGGCCTCGGTTCCTCATCCATACAGCGGGGACAAAAAAACCTGTTCTCCGTCAGCTGAGTTCAGGGGGTTCTCTGAGCCAGCGTCCCCATATCCCCTTCACAAGCTCCCCATAATGGGAACAGGCCAGCGCTGGATCCCTCTTGCTCTGCCTGTCACCAGGGTGTCCCAGCCTCACCTCCCTACATTGGAAAAGATGAACTACCTACTGTTTAAATATCAAGAAATTGGGGGCTTTGCTGTTATCAGTCTGGGGATATGGAAGGGGAAGGGTCAGAGGAAAGGAAATGAACTACCAAGAGGCCATTTCTGAGGATCAGCTCAGATGTTTGTCTCCACCCTCCACATCAGGCCTCTGGCGAAGGGGACAGTCTTCAATTTACCTCTTCCTTGTACGGCTCCAAGATACTATTACAGTCAATCAGTTGATCATATTTAATGAGCGTTTACTGAGTGCAGAGCACTGTAATAAGTGCTTGAGGGAATACAACAGAGGAGGCAGACAATCCCTGACCAAAACGCGCTCACCGTTATGCACAAAATGATCACTCAACAGATATTAATATAAAAAATAAAATTTGAAGCGCCAATTTTTCATTCTTCTTCACCTGCAACTTTTCCTGTTGTTTTTAGCTACTTACAGTCAATAAAACCTCTCTATCTTGGACAAAAGACCAGTAGGAAACTGTAAAATGTCTCAGTGGTAATATTATTTCGGTATGTTGCATTTCTGCTCTATTTTTAATGGTATTTATTCAGTGCTTACTATGTGCCAGGCACTGTACTAACTGCTGAGGTAGATCCAAGTTAATTAGGTTGGACCTAGTCCACGCCCCACATGGGGTTCACAGTTTTAATCCCTATTTTACAGATGAGGCAACTGAGGCGAACACAAATTAAGTGACTTGCCCAAGATCACACAACCGACAATTCATTCAATAGTATTTATTGAGCGCTTACTATGTGCAGAGCACTGTACTAAGCGCTTGGAATGAACAAGTCGGCAACAGATACAGTCCCTGCCGTTTGACGGGCTTACGGTCTAATCCGATTAGGACCCAGGTCCTTCTGATTCCCAGGTCTATGCTCTATCCACTAGGCCACACTGTTCCTCACTTACTATACTGAAAGAATGGGTTGTACAAAAGCCTCATTCAAATGGGAGACTGACAGATTCTGACCTCTCTCCCCCTTTCTCCCGTGCACTTTTCCCCACCTGTCTCCCCCAGCCGAGCCAGATCCAGCCTCGGCAGCACAGGACTGAGGAAGTGTAACCTCCGAACAGACTCCAGTTGTCTATTCAGCAGCACACTCTGCTCATCCTCTAACCCTCTTCAAGGGAGAACACGGGAGTTCAGGGCTAAATGAAGTTTGACATCCTCCTCTCCCCGCCCCTTCCCCCACTTTGCTCCTATTTTCTGCCTCCTCCCCCTTCCTCTAACCCAAACCCCTCCTTCTCTGCTCTTTGTAACCAAAATGTACGAATACACTATTTGATAACCACTGGTAACTGTCATTCCATAATCACAGGGACTGGAAAGGGAAGAGAGTACCTAACACTCTCTGGAGTACGAAAACTTCCATCGGCAGAGAGGAACCGAGATAAGGCACTCTCTTTGGGTGTTTCAGAAGATAGCTTAGAGGGCCTCAACTGAAATGGCCTGTTCCTCTTTTGGGGAGCTTGTGAGGGGCTTTGGGGGGACTCTGGCTCGGGGAATCCACTGAACTCGGCATCAGGATGGGTAACTCGCAGCACAATGTAATAGTAACGTAGGGTACGGCACAAGCGCACGTTCTCTCCCTTCCGCCCGGTCTTGTGAATCAGGGCCTGAGCCTCGGTGACAAAATCGGGGAGGTGGAGCGATGAGATTATGCTCCTCCCTCTCCTCCAAGGGGCACAAAGTCTTTGGCAGTGAACTGGAATTCTATCCCTAGTGAGAGATGACCATTTCCTGGTGAAGGATAACATCACATTAATGAAACCCGCACAGTAAATTACTTACTTTTATTAGTGTAGACACAACTTCGAATGACCCAACCACCAAAAGCAGAGGGGCAATTACAATGAGGGGAAGTAACGAGTAGCCGATGACTCCTAGAACTTGGCCATATGCAACCTGTGAATTTTTAAAATACAAAAAGTGACAAAAGGCATGGCGGGAATACAGATTTTTAAACTCATTTTAAGAAATTGCTTCTTTGTAACTTTACAAAACTATTCCTTTAGATCACTGAAGCCTGATGTCAACTCTAATCAAAATATCACTTCTACACATGAAAAGGACCACAGAGGAGCAGCGTGGCCTAGTCGAAAGAACACGGGCTTGGGAGTCAGAAGACCTGGGTTCTACTCCCAGCTCTGCCAATTGTTTGATGTGTGACCATGGCCAAATCACCTCACTTCTCTGGTCCTCAGTTTCCTCATCTGAAAAATGACTGACTGTGAGCTCCACATAGACCAGGGAGTGTGTCTAACCTGATCACCCTGTAGCCTCTAGACTGTGAGCTGCTTGTGGGCAGGAATGTGTCTGCCTGTTGTTGTACTGTGCTCTCCCAAACGCTTAAGTATAGTGCTTTGAACACAGTAAGCGTGCAATAAATATGATTGAGTGAATGAATGAATCTATCCCACTACTTAGAACAATGCCTGGCATATAAGCCCTTAAATACCATAAAAAAAAAAGTTTGCAGAATGTCAGATGGAGCCACTGGTCCGACCCAAAGGGGCACTCATCCCGTTTCAAGGATTTCATCTGGTTCTCCATGGAGGGAGGTGAGAAGGTGGTGGGGGAGAACAAGATTGACCCCTACTGAGTTTCATATGGATCAGAGATGGGCCTGGGAGTCAGAAGGTCATGGGTATTAATCCTAGCTCTGCCCCTTGATTGCTGGGTGATCTTGGGCAAGTCACTTCACTTCTCTGTGCCTCAGCTACCACATCTGTAAAATGGGGATTGAAACCATGAACCCTACATGTGACAGGGACTATGTCCAACTCAATTTGCTTGTATCCACCCCGGCACGAAATACAGTGCCTGGCACATAGTAAGCACTGAACAAATACCACCACCATCATCATTATTATTAGGTATGACTCTGGATGTGGGGATGGGAAGGAGCGTTATTTTCAAGGCACAAGGATGCCCCAAGCACCCCCCCTTGACTCCAGGGCCACTGGCCCAAAGCTTCCCGTAACCTGAGGCCACGGGCAAGGACCCTGTCATCATCTACCCTTTTGCCAGTTCTGGAAGCTGGGGCTCGATTCGGCCCAACCGGCAGAATAACCGATCTATTTAGTCCCTTGGTTTTAGGTATCTGCATCTGATAAATGAAAAAAGGAAAAGACTCACTGGAAGGATTTTTTACACAGAGCAAAAATGCTGAAAAAATGAGAGAATTTCCTTAGAAAGAGCTGTCTGGTCACCTAAGCCCAGAGATGGCCCATGCTTTGGGTGTACTTTGAAAAACCGAATGCCTTTATTAAATATTGTTAAAGACTTCGTTCCCATGCTAAAGGACCTCTCCATCTATAATCTATCTATAATCGAGCGCTTACTATGCTCAGAGCACCGGACTGAGCACTTGGGAGAGTACCATACGACAGAATTAGCAAACAGAAGACCCAACCATAGACTGCATAAACGGTACAGAGAAGCCAAGTGCTTCTACAAAATTTTTCCCCAGGCCATTCCTAGGCTCAGAAACAGGAAGTGTAGAAAAGGACTCACTGCTAAAGGGGTAGAGGGTGAAATTTCTCCTGGCCCTCAAGAAATCCAGGCCAAGTTTTATTTCCTCTTAGGTACTTCTCTGTAATTTTTCAGGACATCTCTGAGAGACTTGCCCTCTGTTGAGCTTGGCTGCCACAAGCTGCGGCTACAGAGGATCTTCCAACCTGGCTCAGCTCATCAACACAAAGCCAGTACGTCCTCCTCACTGCTCTATCTAGGTGAAAATCTGCCATCTCAAAAGACCTCCTGGGGTCTGCCTACTAAGACCACAGCGTTTACTCGGGCTACAACTTCTTGCAGCCAGATTCCATTCTTGGAGGAATCGAGGAATAGACCCACTAGCCGACGGGTTACTTTCTCGTATCCGTGACGGAGGACCTAGAGACGGTATTTCAATGTATTCCTTCATTCACTCAATCGTATTTACTGAGCGCTTACTGTATGCAAAATGTACTATGCACACGGGAGAGTACAATGTAACAATAAGCAGACAAAATCCCTCCCCACAGTGAATTTACTGTCTAGAGGGGGAGACATACATTAATACAGATAAATTACAGAAAATAGAAATAAATTATGTAGAGCCTTGCCGGCTCAAAATTCTGAAGGGTTGGGACTCTGAAGAACTCTTAAGCCACAACTTAAACTATCTCACTATAGGAAATGTGAGGGAATTGCACGTGTGAGACATGAATGTTCGGTTGTCTGTGTGCTGTGGGGATTTAACACGAGGAAGAGCAATACAGTCACTCGTTCTCAAACATGCAATGAGTCGCACAAACCCAAGGTGCCCCGGCCCCCGGAATTGCCACAGAACCCCTCCTCCCCTAATAGACCAGCAGGAGGTCTGATGTTTTGAGGTGGGGCAGGAGTGGAGAAGAAAGGGAAAGCAAGACATCTGGCTCGGGGCCAAGCAGAGCTTTACATTACACTTCTTTTCAGATCTGAAAACAGAGCTGGAATGCTCTGGTACTTCCGAGTTTCAGGATCTCTGCAAACATTAGGAAGCAAAAAGGCTAGGGAAACTGATACTCCCAATAAGGTCAGAGAGAACTTTTTTCACAGTTCAAAATGAATCTGCGTTAGATTCCTCTTCAGTCAACTTAAAACCATGCACGGTACCTGGAATTATCAGAGTTTAAAACTCTTTTAAAGTTCAAAGGAAGGTTTAGTAAAGAGAGGGAGATGGACTATTTTGCAGCTTTCATGGATTAAAAAGCTGTTTTGGATAGAAACCAATTCACAGAAAAATGTGCAGTTTTCCTAATATCAATTTTGGTTAAAATGAGCAAATACCGGAGGTTTATGTTTTTTTTTTTAAAAAAAGATAATCAAAACCATAGCACCTGCAGCTTCTATTACACACAGCTCTACTGCAAAGGCATATAAAAAAATTCCTGAGAAAGTACTTACTTCTCCACCAAGGACTCTGGCCAACAAAAAGATGGTTAGAGAGCCAAATATCCAAATGGTTATGATCCACGAAACAACCTTGATAGAAAACGAGAAGATACAACCCCATATGATTAATTCTTTTACTTGTACAGTACAATGGAAACTCATCATTGGCCTTTTAAAACTAAAAACATAATATACTGCCCATCCTTAGGTAAAGAACTGCCCATGGCAACATTTTATAGGAAAATTTCAACTTCCCCAAACTTTAGAGCAGGTTGAGCTTCCCAATGTCCCTGCCACTCTCATCCTCCTACCCCGCCTTCCGCCATTCCCAGCCATCTCTCAAAAAGACATCTCCCACCTGCTTTCAAAATTTTCCCCCTTCCAACTGGGCAAGGGCTGTCTTCAGTGTATATGGTTTTAGCATATTCTCAAGCACCTAATACAGCACACTAGGCATAGGAACGGCACATAACAAATGACAGTAATAAAAAAATAAAAGGGAGAATACAAGGAAAGGATTTTACTCTTAAAGGAATGTCTCGAACCGATAGCAGACTCCCTCTTAATACCTTTATAGAGCTGTACATAAAGTATAGTTTAAAAAAAGAAAATAACTGGTCACTACAGCCCCCACCACCCCCTCATGCCTCTAGCCTGGCGCTCCCTCCCACTTCATATCCAACAGACGATCACTCTCCCCACCTTCAAAGCTTTGTCAAAATCGCATCTCCTCCAAAAGGCCCTTCCCGACTAAGTCCTCATTTCCTCTTCTCCCTCTGCCTTCTGCATCACTCTTGTACTTGCACCCTTTATTTGCCCTACTCTCAGCCCCAAAACACTATGTGCATATGCGGAACATTTTTTTTTTTACAATAAGGTCTGCTTCTCCCTCTGGACTGAAAGCTCCTTGTGAGCGGGGAATGCGTCCCAAGCGGTCAGTACAGTACTCCGCAAAAAGAAGAGCTCAATAAATGTGATTGATCGATAAAGCAATGACGGTGGATAATGGTTCAGATGTTTAAACAACAGGATCCCAATCATCCAGGTCCTGGAAATGATCTGGAGCAGATTCACTATTTTCCCAACTTTCCTTCTGACAGCCCAACAGACTCTGATCTCTCCAAAAAGGAAAAAGGAACAAAGACTAACTGGAGAGTGACACGCTAATATGCCAGCACCGAGAGATACTTCTCCCTAAAATCTAACTGTCGGTTCGGTGAGGCTCCCTATTGACCAAATGTTCTACTATTCAAGGTACTCGCAAGTCTACTCAACCAGATACCCACGTTATGACTGCATCTGAGACCCATCCCAAAAGTTGGAAATAAATGATACGGTATACTTACCCTGAATTGTCCATATAACGAAATCATTGAAAAGAAAAGGACAACGGCTAAAGGGCCCCAAAAATCTGGATTGTCTCTCACCACTTGTCTATTGAAACCAAGTGACGGCATTGGCATCAATACACATCGGATCTTGTAGTAAATATCCTTCAGATCAATGTCCAGTTCCTCCCTGAAATTTTAAAATGGGGATCGTTGACAGTACAGTTTTTGATCTCGGGTTAGTTGCAGAGCAATTTAAGGTGTATTATCGGGATAAAATCTGAAAATCAGTTCATCATGACATGCTCCACTCAGCATCGATGCGCTTCAAAAAGAGAGTGGTAGGGAAGCTGCTGGCACTCCAGCACTGCCAATAACTAGCCACCATCAACCATTTGGACTCCCTAGCCAACTTCCCTGCTCGATGTGCAAATCCACGCACTCAACTCCAACCACTCTGCTGAGCTCAGCTCCCTCGCCCCCGTGTCTCCCCGCATCAATCTTGCACCACCGATCCCCAGCCCTGATTCGCCGGCACGGTGTCCTAGTGTGCTCCCACACTCGGGACACAGAGCGCTGGTGGCAGAAATCCAGGCACCAGGCCAACTCTGGCCACTTCAAATTCATCCTCGCCCGCTATTATTCTGCCTGAAACCCTCGGCAAGCCCACTTCCCCAACTCTTGTCCCCCATGATGCTGCCCATTGCTTTTATTGTCAAAATCGATCCGTCAGGAGAGACCTCCCCAAAGTCTCGCTCTCAACTCCCCGACTCCCTCCACACCTGCTCTCGCTCTCATTCAGTTTGGCCATCACTCGTAAGATCTCTTGCATTTCCTCCACCTATACCTCAGACCTGATCACTTCTCGCCCTCTAAAAAACACCTGCTTGCTTTTCTTCCCTTCCCAACCAACTATCCTATCAATCAGTGGTATTAACTGAGTGCTTACTGCATGTGGAACACTGCCCTAAGTGAACTTGGGAAAGAACAATACAAGAGACTTGGAAGGAACAATACCTGCCCACGAGGAGCTTACAGTCTAGAAGGTGAAGCAGATACTAAAATACATTTTAGGAGAAGGCAGAGGATATTGAAGAATACGTACATAAGTGCCGTAGAACTGAGGATGGGGTATATCGAGTGCCTAAGAGGTACAGATCTGAGTGCGCAGGTGACGCAGAGGGGAGGGCAGTAGGAAAAATGAGGGCTGAGTCAGGGAAGGCCTCTTGGAGGAGATGGGATTTGAGGTGTGTTTTTGAAGATGCTCGCTCTCTGAGGGCTCCTTCCCTTCCATCTTCAAGCATGCCCACAAGTCTACCTTACCCTGAAAAAATCCTTCTCTGGGACCCACTGTATGATCTAGCTATATTTACCTCCTCCTATTCCTGTCTTAACTCCTCAAATGTTGTATCCACCCATGCCTCCATTTCCACTCCACCAATTCCCTTCTTGTCCTGTTAGAATCCAAGTTTTCCTTCATTCCACTGAGACTGTGCTCTCCAAATTCTCTCATGACCTCTTTTTTGCCAAATCTGATGGACTTCCTTCTCAACCACCTTCAACATAACTTCCCTGGATTATTTTCACATAGACCTCACCTGGTTCTCTGTCAGATCCTTCTCAGTCTCTTTCACTGGCTCTTCTACTTCCTCCACCCTGACTGTGAAGGCCTCTCAAGGCTGTATTCTGGGGCCCTTTCTCTTCTCACTCTACACTCCCTCGAGGAGGCTCATGTCCCCCCAGTGCTTCAACCACCACCTGATGAGTCCTAAAATCTACCTCACATGCCCCTACCTCTCTCTCTCTCTCTGCAATCTCACATTTCCTTTTCCCTCCAAACATCTTTCCATGGACGCCTCACCATCACAAGCTCGCTATGTCCAAAAACGAAGTCTCCTCTCGCAAATCCTTTCCTCTACCTAACTTTCCCAAGTGAGCTGATACCATCACCATCCACTCCATCTCTCAGGCCAACGCTTAGGATTCCTGCCTCTCTTTCATCCTGTCGCCAAATCCCAATGGGTTTTCCTTCCCAAAATTTCCAGCACTGGCCCCTTCCTCGCCATCCCTATGACCACTGCACTGGTCCAGATGCTTGTCACATCCCAGCCTGACTACTAGAACAGACTCCTTGACCACCTGTTGGCCTCCAGTCTCCTCCCGTCTCCGTCCACACTTCACTCTGCTGTGCAGATCATTTTTCTAAAGTGGTCTGCACATCTCCCTCTTACTGAAACCCTCCAATGGTTGCCCATTCCTCTCCTGACACTAACTTTTAGGCACTCAGTCAGCTCTCTTCCCCCACATTTATCCACTCTCCTCTCCCACTACTCCCAACTTGCACACTTCATTCCTCTCAAGCTAACCCACACAATGTTCCTAGCTTTCATGCGTCCCACCGCCAATCTCTTGCTCATTACACTTCCCTCTGCCTTCTCCCGCCACATCTATCTTCAAAGCCCTCCTGAAAGCTCATCATCTCCTCAAGGTCTTCCCTGATTAATTTTTAATCTCTCTGCCTTATATTTCCTCCTTTTCCACTTCAGCATCTCCCTGACACTAAAGAACTTGGGCACTCGCATCCCCCATAGCATTCATGCACGTATCACTGCACTCTATTTCTCCCACCTATATGCAGTTGATTTTAATATTTGTGACCCCCAGTAGATTTTAAGCTCCTTGAGGGGAGGGATTATGCCTACTAATTCTACTTCAACCTTTCAACTGGTTAATACAGTGCTCTGCACAGAGTAAGGTGGTCTGATTGAGTGGCAGTATTTTTGAAAGAGTGGTTGAAAATATACAACCTATATTTTGTATATACTATATATATATACACAATTATACCTCATCATTATGAAACAAATCTTTTTGAAAAAGTGAAATGAGTAATTCCATTGTCCCAAGACAGAATGCCCTCTCTCCTATCTGCAATTTTATTGTCTGCAACTCATTCATTCATTCATTCATTCTTATTTATTGAGCACTTACTGGGTGCAGAGCACTGTACTAAGCACTTGAAAAGTACAGTTGGGGAACAAGGAATTGTCTGTCTATTGCCGAATTGTACATTCCAAGCACTTAATACAGTGCTCTGCACATAGTAAGCGCTCAATAAATACTACTGAATGAATGAACAGATAGAGACAATCCCTACCCAACAATGAGCTCAGAGTCTACAAGCCTTCCTCATGGGCAGAGATTGTGCTTAGAGCCTCTATTGTATTTTCCCAAGCACTTAGTTCAATACTGACGTATTGTACATATCTTTAAATTACACATTAAAATTACTTATTTAGTCATATTAATGTCTGTCTTCCCCTCTAGGCTGTAAGGTCATCATGGGGAGGTAAGCGTCTGCTAATTCTGCTGTACTCTACTCTCCCAAGGGCTCTGTACAGGGCTCTGCACATACTAAGCACTCAATAAATACCACTGATTGCTCTGCCCACAGTAAGCACTCAATAAATATCATTCACTGACTCGTTGACTGTAACTGCCAGAGAAAACCGGTATTAGTTTGACATACAAAAGAGGCTTGGTGTCTTCGGGATCGTCATCTTCCACTTCCAAAAGCCAGCCGTAACCTCTTTGCCTTAGAAATGTAGTTGCTGTAGACTCCTTCATGAAGTCTCCACCGAGGTTTAGCTTGACATCTGGAGAGGCTATCGAACCACTCAGATCTTAGGAGAAAAAATGGGGAAAAAGAGGAGGTAAAATTTTCCTTACTTTAATTGAAAAACAGTGCTAATGGTAACAATTCAATATTTGAGCCACGATGAACTCAGCTCAAAAATTTAGTATGAGAGCATACAAAACATAAAAGACAACTTTAAATACATAAAATCCAAAAGATCAAAAAACCAAAAACCTACAAAAATTCCTTCATGATCTACTTAGGTTTCCTTTCTCCAAAGGAATTTTTGAATATCCAATGACACTTCAATGCAAAATGCATTACTGCTCCTGAAAGAGCCAACAGATTAGTTTAATTTAATTCACCAAGACAGACGAGAAGCACCACGGCCCAATGGACTGAGCACAGGACTGGGAGTCAAGAGACCCGGGTCTAATCTTGGCTCTGCTATGTGTCTGCTTTGAGACTTTGGCCAAGTCACTGAACTTCTCATGGCCTGAGTTTCCTAATCTGTAAACTGGGGATAAAAGATCTGATTTCCCTTCTGGTTAGACCTTAGGGCCAAGGACTGTTCCCAATCTAATTATCCTCTATCTTCCATGCATTCAGCAAATTCCTTAGCATGTAGTAAACACTCAAATATCCTTATTATTTTTAAAACCTGAAACATACCACTCTTTAGATTTGACCTGCCCTCTGCCACCAGCTCTTTAAAGAACCTCCTACATACTATTGTTAGTGGGTTTAAAAACAAGAAAAAAACAAAAACAGTCTGGGTTTTGCACAGAAGGAAAAGAAAAAAGGTCAAAATACATCTATCAAGAGTAAAAATATTTCATTGGATCACCTTGCTTTAAAATAGGTAAATCTGTGGACTTCTTGTCCACAGATGAAGAAAGCCAGAAATGTGGATAGTGTGCCCAGTCATCAAAACTCTCTATCTGTTCTAATCCATTGGTTTTTTATGCCTTTGACTTTTAAGGAATCCCAACCTGGTCTTGTGGAATTTTGCCAAATTAAACAATAAGAAGTTTTCACAATGATGCAAAGAATACAAGTCAGGATGTTGTCCTTTATTATCTCTCCTTAATTGAAGGGTTAGAACGATGACTTTCCAAGACACGACATTCCATGGGCAAATACCCTTACTTATGATGCCAAAGCTCTCAAAATTCTTCCTTTGATCTCTCTGGCCTAGTCTCAAACAAGCCTAAGATCACTGGTTTGAAATAAAGAAACTCTTTCCATATGACAAAACATGCCCCTTTCTTGGTCTCCAACAAAGGAAATTTAGTCATCTCTCTTCCAATTTGATCACCAACAACATATACGCCAACCACGCTCCCTATGTCATCATTCACATTACGATTAAAAAATCTGAAAACCAGACCCAGGATCAATCTGATGGACCTCCAGTTAATATTTCTTCCTATTTTGTGACCTGAAACCAATTCGTCATCAAGATGATCTCAAACAATAAGAATAAAGGTATGAACGATAACAATTTGTATTATTCTACAGAAATAGGTTAGCCTTTCTTGTAAAATCTAACAAAATCCTACCTTATCCTATTTCAAAATCTGTCTGATGTCAGCAGTATTCATTATACACAGATTGCTGGGAGGGCAGTAGGACCCAGTGGAATGAGAAAAGTAGAAAAGCAGCGTGGCTTGGTGGAAAGAGCCCGGGCTTGGGAGTCAGAGGTCATGGGTTCAAATCCGTACTCAGCCACTTGTCAGCTGTGTGACTTGGACAAGTCACTTAACTTCTCTGTGCCTCACTAACCCCATCTGTAAAATGGGGATTAAGACTGTGAGCCCCACGCGGGACAGCCTAATCACCCTGCATCCCCTCAGCGCTTAGAACAGTGCTTTGCACCTAGTAAGCGCTTAACAAATACCAATACTATTGGTGTCTTAGCCCGGATTTTAGTCCTCGAACTGCCTCTGGCCTGTGTATCTTTGGGCAAACCACATAACCTCTCTGGACCTCAGTTTCCTCACCTGTAAAGTGGATATAAAATCTCAATCTCCCTACCTCTCAGATGGTGAGCTCTGTGTGGGACAGACTGTGACTGATCTGATTTTCTTGTATCTACCCTAGCACTCAATACAGTGTTTGGAACTGAATTAAGTGCTTAACAGATACCAGAAATAACAAATACCATAGCTAACAACCCTGCGCCTTAAGTGTTTACTAGCAACTAGAATAGAGAATTATGACTGTGAATGTAGCTGCAAGAAAAAATGAAAAAACACCCAGCTACAGTGCCTCTAAACCCGGTGGAGCGTTTATCATAACTTGATAGAATCCATACGCACGACTTATTTCCACAATTCTTCCACCACACCTGTCCGGGTCTTCAAAACCAAAACAAAAACACAGATTGGGATGCTCACTCTGGACCATAATTTACAGGGAAACCTGGGCGTTTTAGCAGCATTTTTATCATGTGACCGTACCTAAAGGGGAACTCACCATTCTAACAAATTTTGATCTGAAGCTGTGACCCAGTTTGTACCTTTCTGCTAACAGACATGTAACACTTCTCTTACCTTTGCTTTAGTTCTCCACCAAAACCTATAAATTCATGGGGGCATTACTGAAAAAGTGAAGTACCCCCAGAACGGCCAAAATGTGTACTTTCTATACTTTTTTTTGACTAGAACTATACTAGAACTGTGAGTCAGACACAAGTGGGAATCAGGGAATGACGTTTTCACTATGTGAGCTCATTTGGGATTGCTTGCACCAAGCTCTCAAAAAATTGTGTGCATGTGTGTAAGCACAGACGGGTACACACGCAGCACACTGACACTTCAGCATGAGTTTTCCTTAGTGGGTGACATGTCAACAACCCAGACCTCGCATTACACAAGAACCCCATGTATGGCCCACCTCTATCTGCTAATGCCTCGAAACTTTGAGATCCTCAAATTCATGAACCCCCCTTCGGGAAACCAAAACTGATTATTGTAGTCAGGCTAAAAAATACCATTATCTGCAGAGAAATCAGGCAGGGGATATCTGGCTACATGAACTGGGAGAAACCCATGACAGAAACAGATGTCAGGTATCATTCGGAAGCCTTCTCAAATGCCAAATCCGGTTTCATTTTAATTAGCCACCCATTTGTAAAGATACCAGACTGTTCATGTAGAATTAAGTAGATAAATTTAAATTAATCTCTTATGTAATATGTACCTTGACTGGATACAAGAATCTTCAATGTTATGAAGTCGATTCTATGGGTTGCTAAGCTGCCTTGCTGTTTTTGGATGTACATGGCAAAATTACTCAATTGAAATACCACATGTATTTACATAACCGCCTCACATTTTTGCAGCCCCAAGACAGGGTAAGGGCGGGAGGGAAAAAATAGAAGGAAAAAAAGAGGAGAAAAGGAGGGGAGGAAGGAAGGAATTCCCAGTGTGAGTCTGTATGTGTGCCATTAGTGAGCTCTTTTGTTAATGGTATTTGATAAGCGCTTACTATGTGTCAGGGACTGTAGAAAGTGCTGCGATAAATTCATTCAAACATATTTATTGAGCACAAGGTATTAAGCGCTTGGGAGAGCACAATATAGCAGTCAACAGACACATTTCCTGCCCACAATGAGCTGACAAGACGCTCAGGTTGGACACAGTCCGTGACCCCACCCAGGGCCCACAGTTTAAATCTCCTTTTTAATAATAATAATAATAATGGTAGTTGTTAAGCGCTTACTATGTGCCGAGCACTGTTCTAAGTGCTGGGGTAGACACAGGGGAATCAGGTTGTCCCACGTGGGGCTCACAGTCTTAATCCCCATTTTACAGATGAGGGAACTGAGGCACAGAGAAGTTAAGTGACTTGCCCACAGTCACACAGCCGACAAGTGGCAGAGCTGGGATTCGAACTCATGAGCCCTGACTCCAAAGCCCGTGCTCTTTCCACTGAGCCACGCTGCTTCTCAGATGAGGTAACAGGCACAGAGAGTGCTCTGAGCCATCTCCTCTTCCTTCTCTGGCGTGTGACAAAAAACTATCTTATTTCACCCTCAAAACTATTTGGCGGTGGTGGTAGGGAAATTATGTGAGTTACCAGAGTAACATGGTATGAGAAGCAGTGTGGCTCTGTGGAAAGAGCACAGGCTTTGGAGTCAGAGATCATGGGTTCGAATCCCAGCTCTGCCACTTGTCAGCTGTGTGACTTTGGGCAAGTCACTTCACTTCTCCGTGCCTCAGTTACCTCATCTGTAAAATGGGGATTAAGACTGTGAGCCCCACGTGGGACAACCTGATTCCCTTGTGTCTACCCCAGCGCTTAGAACAGTGCTCTGCACATAGTAAGCGCTTAACAAATACCAACATTATTATTATGAGATTTACTGAGAAGTGACACCAGCCCCTGATACTCAATAATAGTGGGCAGCAGCATAGCCTAGTGGAAAGAGTACGGATCTGGGAATCAGAGGACCTGGATTCCAATCCTCATTCTATCGCTTGCCTGCCGTGTGACCTTGGGCAAGTCGCCTAACTTCCCTGTGGCTCAGATTCCACACCAGTAAAATGGCAATTCAATGCCTGTTCACCCTTCTACTTTGGTTGTGACCTCTGTGTAGAGCAAGGACTGTGTCCAACCTGATTATCTTACACTTAGCCCGTGCCTGGCACACAGTAAGCACTTCATAAAATTAAATTATTGCATAAGATTAAGGTTTTGGGACAAAGGCCATAAGAAATTGACGCAGTTTTTTTCAGTTGTCTAAATCATATTTTTCTCCAGCAGCTCTTTGTTCCAGCAGACAGGTGAATTAAGCAGGTAAGCAGTATCTGGTGTTTTGTGTTCTGGCAAGTACCCAACAAATGAATTAGCCATGTATTTCATAGTACCTAGTAGACGCCAAGCTACTTTAAACCTAAAAAGCTGACCAAGTTGGTACTGATTTTGTAACCAGGGAATAATCCCAAAATAAATACAAATCTAGGCAAGCTAGACTAAAGGGAAAAAAAAAAATCAAGGTATGATGTTCTCCCCACTTTACTGACTTTAAATCATCATCATCACTGTATTTATTGAGTGCTTACTCTGTGCAGAGCACCGTACTAGATGCTTGGGAGAGGACACTACAACAGAGTTGGCAGACACGCTCTCTGCCCACAGTGAGCTTACAGTCTAGAGAGGGACTATAAGCCTATTTCATCTTTAATGACGAAGAGGAAAATCTCAGCACCTTTAAAGAATCATCCTGTTCCTGTTAAACTACGAGACTATCTAAAACAGTCACACTATCTTGCTTCAACAAAAGTCACTATACTTTAGAAGTTAGATAAGAGATGGGGGTAATATTGGGGGTGAGAGCAGCTGGAAAGAGACAGAGACACTGTGCTTCCCTTCTTTACTGTGGGGAAATGTCTGTCCAACAGTTTCCCAAAAGTTCCTAATTTACACCTAAATCTGCTCCAGCTATTCCACCTGGCTAGTAAGAAGGCTACAGCCACACATCTTAGGACGGATGTCCAGAAGGACAACCACCATGACCCAGTAGAAGGAGCAAGGCCTAGGGAAAGGGGCACGAGCCTGTGAGCCAGAGGACCTGGGTTCTAATTCCAGCTCCGCCACGTAGCTGCTGGGTGAACTTGGACAAGGCACATCACTTCTCTGTGCTTCCGTTCCCTCATCTGCAAAATGGGGATTCGATACCTGTCCTCCCTCCTACTTAAAACCGTGCGCCCCATGGGGGACCTGATTAGCTTGTATATCTATCCCAGCATTTAGTACCGCGATGGCACTTGGCGTGTAACAAACACCACAATTATTAAGTAGCACCCCCATTTCTCCAAGCATCCCATGGTCAACTGCAGGCCCCAGGCCTGGCTCACTCAATCATACTTAGTGAGTGCTTACTGCGTGCATAGCACCGTACTAGGCCTCTGGGAGCAATAAACAAACACAGCCCAGCCCACGACAAGCTGTGTCACTGCTCCTAATCTTCTGTATGATTATTATGTTACTGGTAAAGTGCTTATTATGTGCTGTATGGATCCCGAAAGCTGGACAGAGAAAAAACAGATAGAAAGAACATGGATTCTTTTGAAATGTGGTGCTGGAGAAGGCTTTTGCAAATACCACGGATGGCCCAAAAAACAAACAAATGGATTTTGGAGCAAATCAAACCAAAGTGGCCTTTGGAAGGCCAAATGACTTGACTTGAACTAGCAAATTTTGGACATCATCAGGAGGACACATTTTCTGGAGCAGACACTGATGCTAGGAAAAGTCCATGGAAAATGTAGAAGCAGCAGAGTGGCAGCTAGATAATAATAATAATGTTGGTATTTGTTAAGCGCTTACTATGTGCCAAGCACTGTTCTAATCACTGGGGTAGATACAAGGTATTCAGGTTTTCCCACGTGGGGCTCACAGTCTAAATCCACGTTTTACAGATGAGGTAACTAATGCCCAGAGAAGTTAAGTGACTTGCCCAAGGTCACAGAGGAGACAAGCGGCAGAACTGGGATTAGAACCCGTGACTTTGGACTCCAAAGCCCGTGCTCTTTCCACTAAGCCACACTGCTTCTAGAGACTGTAACAACGATAATGGAAGAACCATTAAAAAGGTTGCAGATTATGGCAGAGGACAGGACTTTCTGCAGAAAGTCTACCCGTGGAGTCACTATGAATCAGAAAAGACTCGACGGCACTTAAAAATAATAATTACGTGCAAGGCGCTGTACTAATCGCAAATCAGGTTGGACAGTCCCTGTCCCACATGGGGCTCACAGTCTCAATCCCCATTTTACAGATAAGGGAACTGAGGCCCAAAGAAGTAAAGTGACTTGCCCAAGGTCACACGGCAGATAAGTGGCAGAGGAGGAATTAAAACCCATGACCCAGGCCCGGGCTCTATCCACTAGGCCATGCTGCTTAAAGAGCTATACACACAGTAAGCGCTCAATAAACACAACTGAATGGAGCAGTGACCGATGCCTGGCTGCCCTGGAGGAGGCCACCAGAGGATGAGACCGTTCAATAAATATTATTGCTACTGCTGCTATGATGACAAACACTCCTCACTCTTGGCTTCAAAGCTCTCCGTCCCCTTGCCCCCTCCTACCTCTCCTCCCTTCTTTCTACCGCCCACCCCGCACTCTCTGCTCCTCTGCCACTCACCTCCTCACCGTCCCCCGTTCTCGCCTATCCCGCCGTCGACCTCTGGCCCACGTCCTCCCGCTGTCCCGGAATGCCCTCCCTCCTCACCTCCGCCAAACGAATTCTCTTCCCCTCTTCAAAGCCCTATTGAGAGCTCACCTCCTCCAAGAGGCCTTCCCAGACTAAGTCTCCTTTTCCTCAGCCCCCACTCCCTTCTGTGTCACCTCGACTCTCTCCCTTTGCTCTCCCCCCTGCCCCACAGCACTTATTTATACGTCAATAATTGTATTTATTTACATTGATGTCTGTTTACTTGCATTATCTGCCTCCCCCTCTAGGCTGTGAGCTCATTGTGGGTAGGGACTGTCTCTCTTTATTGCTGTGCTGTACTTTCCCAAGCGCTTAGACCAAGCTCTGCACACAGTAAGTGCTCAATAAATATGACAATGAACGAATGAATGAGAGGGAGAGAGATGGTGGGTGGGAGAGGAGTCAGGCAATAGCTCTGACGGGACAGACAACGGCAGGGAGCCGGCAAACCACCGGGACCCGGCACATCCCGAAGAAGCAGAGACGCAGAGAGGGAGCGGGGCTTAGCAGAAAGAGCCCGGGATTGGGAGTCAGAGGTCTGGGTTCTAATCCCGGCTCCGCCACTTGTCTGCTGCGTGACCTTGGCCAAGCCACTTCACTTCTCTGGGTCTCAGTGATCCCATCTGTCCAATGGGGATGAAGACTGTGAGCCCCACGTGGGACAACCTAATTGCCCTGTATCGACCTCAGAGTTTAGAATGGTGCTTGACACATGGTAAACGCTTAACAAACACCATCATTATTATTATTATTATTATTAATAAAATGGGGATGAAGACTGTGAGCCCCATGTGGGACCATCTGATTACCTGACATCTACTCCAGCGTTTAGAATGGTGCTTGGCACATAGTAAGCGCTTAACAAATACCATTATTATTTTTATTAAAATGGGGATGAAGACTGTGAGCCCCATGTGGGACAACCTAATTACCTTGTATCTACCTTAGGGTTTAGAATGGTGCTTGACATATAGTAAGCGCTTAATAAATACCATTATTATTACTATTATTAAACTGGGGATGAAGACTGTGAGCCCCACGTGGTAGTCACCTGATTACCTTGTATCTCCCTCAGTGCTTAGAACAGTGCTTAGCCCATAGTAAGCACTTAACACATTCATTCAATCACATTTATTGAGGGCTTATTGTGTGCAGAGCACTGTCCTAAGCACTTGGAAAATACAATTTGGCAAGAAATGGAGACACTCCTTACCCAACAACAGGTTCACAGTCTAGAAGAGGGGAGGGGAGAGACAGACATGAAAACAAAGCAAGTAGACAAGCATCGATAGCATCAAAATAGATGCTATTTATCTAATAAATACTATTGAATGAAGAGTCCAGTGCTCTGCACACAGTAAGCACTCGATAAATACGATTGAATGGAGAGTCCAGTGCTCTGCACACAATAAGCGCTCGATAAATAGATTGAATGAATGACTAGTCCAGTGCTTTGCCCATGGTAAGCGTTCAATAAATATGACTGAATAAATGAAGAAAAGGGGGGGGGGGGGGACAGATCACCAAACCAAAGGAAAGGGAAGCACAGAGTAATTGTCTCTGTGGGACACCGGCAGGCGGGCCCAGGTGCGGTCCCGTGCGGTGCGATGCGGTCCAGCCCCGAGGACTGGGAGTCCTGACAGGCCTCTCCCCCTCCTCCAGGGCCCACAGCCCCAAACAGGAACCTCCCTTCATCCAGTTGTATTTATTGAGCGCTGACTATGTGCAGAGCACTGTCCTAACTGCTTGGAATGGAGAAGCAGCGTGGCTCAGTGGAAAGAGCCCGGGCTTGGGAGTCAGAGGTCATGGGTTCTAATCCCGGCTCCGCCGCTTGCCAGCTGTGTGACTGTGGGCAAGTCACTTCACTTCTCTGGGCCTCAGTGACCTCATCAGCAAAATGGGGATTAAAACTGTGAGCCCCACGGGGGACGACCCGATCACCTTGTATCCCCCAGCGCTTAGTACAGTGCCTTGCACATAGTAAGCGCTTAACAAACACCATTATTATTATTACAATTGGGCCACAGAGAGACCATCCCTGCCCATCAACGGGCTCACAGTCTAAAAGGGGGAGACAGACAACAAAACAAGTAGTCAGGCATCAATGCCATCATTCATTCATTCAATCGTACTTATCAAGTGCTTACTGTGTGCAGAGCACTGTCCTAGGCGCTTGGGATATAGAACTTGACAACAGAGAGACCATCCCTGCCCCACGATGGGCTCACAGTCTAAAAGCGGGAGACATACAACAAAAGAGTTTGGCATCCATACCATCAGGATAAATAGAATCATTGATATACACACATCATTAATAAAATAGAGTAATAAATAATGTAGAAATATATATATATATACAGGCATCATATATATAGAATCATCGGTATATGCACGTCATTAATAAAAAAATAGAATAAATAACATGTAGAAACATAATAATAATAATAATGTTGGTATTTGTTAAGCGCTTACTATGTGCAGAGCACTGTTCTAAGCGCTGGGGTAGACACAGGGGAATCAGGTTGTCCCACGTGGGGCTCAAAGTCTTAATCCCCATTTTACAGATGAGGGAACTGAGGCACTGAGAAGTGACTTGCCCAAAGTCACAAAGCCGACAAGTGGCCGATCTGGGATTCGAACCCATGACCTCTGACTCCAAAGCCCGTGCTCTTTCCACTGAGCCACGCTGCTATCCCAATCATATATATAGAATCATCATATATATAGAATCATTGATAAACGTACATCATTAATAAAATAAATAGGGTAATAGATAACATGTAGAAATATATATATACAGAGACATCATATATATAGACCATCATATATGGGGGGGGGGAGAGAGAAGATAGATAGATAGATAGATAGATAGATAGATAGATAGATAGATAGATAGATAGATAGATATACACACACACACACACACACACACACATATATACACACACACACATATAGAGAGAGTATATACATAGTCTCTGTGTATACACACATGTATATACACATATACATATAGAGACTATATACATAGTCTCTATGTATGTATGTGTATACACACACACATACATATACACACATATATGCATATATATAGACGAGAGAGACTATATAGAGAGACTATATACAGTCTTTCTCTATATAGACTATATAGACTAGAGAAACAATACACATATAACCATATATTCATTTATATAGACACACACACACACACATAAAAACACAGACACCACATATATAGACCTATACACATACACACACTACACATATAAACCTATACACATACACACTACATACACAGGCATCACATATACAGACCTATATATGCAGGCCCACATATAGACCTATACACAGATACACAGACCCATATGTCGACCTATATATAGGCATATAGACCTGTATATAGACATATAGACCTATGTGTGTGTGTGTGTATATGTATATACACACCCCTGTATATACATGTATACCTACACACATATACACATACAGTATATATATAGACATCGTATATGCAGACCATGATATATGTGTCTCTATATAGAATCATCGATATACGCACATCACTAAAATAAATAGAGTAGTAAATCAGCTGCAGAACTGCCCATACAGCCGTCATTAGTTAAATGAGTAGGGCAGTCAATAAGCTGTCGAAATGTCCACAGAGCCATCATCAGCCAAATGCTCCGGATGGTAAATAAGGCGCAGGACTGTGCAGCGCGGCGGGCGGGGGGGGGGCGGGGGCGGGGGCGGGGGCAGGGGAGGCCCCGGCGGGCCGCTGACCTTGGGCCTCTGCGGAGGAGACGAAGGTGAAGTCCCCGGAGGGGGGCGAGTAGAGCGGAGGGGGAGAGGCGGGGGCGGCCGGCTGCATCTCCCCGCCGGCCCGGGACCGGACTCCCCAGCCGCCTCCCACCGGAACGGACCGGAACGGACCGGAACGGACCGCCTCCACCGCCGCCTCTGCGCAGGCGCACACACCCTCGCGCAGGCGCAGACGCCGCCGCGCCCGCCGGAGGAGACGCTCCCCGCACGGCAACGGCCCTAAGCGCCGGGTCCCTCCTCTTTCCCCCCCCCCTCCGTAACGCCGCTCCCCATTGGCCCCCGCCTCGGCCCGCCGCAGAAGGCGGCTTTTGATTGGTGGAAACGGTCGGGGAGGGAGGAGCGGATTGGTGGAGGAAGTGATGGAGGGGGAGGGGGGGAATGATGACCTTTGACCTGTATCTCCGCCCGCCTCCCGTTCAGAGGCAGCCGGGCCTGGGGGCGAGAGATCGCACTGGGGAGGCGTAGGTCGGGGGTTCGAATCCCGCCTCTGCCACTTCATTCATTCAATAGTATTGATTGAGCGCTTACTATGTGCACAGCACTGGACTAAGCGCTTGGTCGATTCTATTTATTGCCGTTGTTCTTGTCTGTCTCCCCCGATTAGACGGTAGACCCGTCAAAGGGCAGGGACTGTCTCCATCTGTTACCGATTTGTCCCTTCCAAGCGCTTAGTCCAGTGCTCTGCACATAGTAAGCCCTCAATCAATACTATTGAATGAATGAATGAATGAATGAATGTACAAATGGGTAACAGATAGAGGCAGTCCCTGCCCATTGACGGGCTCACCGTCTAATCGGGGGACACAAGTGGGGGATGCCACTTGTAAGTCACTTCACTTCTCTGGGCCTCAGTGACCTCATCTGGAAAATGGGCATGAAGGCTGTGAGCCTCAAATGGGACAACCTGATTACCCTGTATCTACCTCAGCGCTTAGAACAGTGCTCTGCACGTAGTAAGCGCTTAACAAATGCCAACATTATTATGTGGGTTCTAATCCCGCCTCTTGGCTGCTGGGTGACCTTGGGCAAGTCGCTTAAAATAAAAATAAATGGTGGTATTTATTAAGCGCTTACTCTGCCAAGCACTGTTGAGAAGCAGCGTGGCTCAGTGGAAAGAGGTCATGAGTTCAAATCCCAGCTCCGCCACTTGTCAGCTGTGTGACTCTGGGCAAGTCACTTAACTTCTCTGTGCCTCAGTTACCTCATCTGTAAAATGGGGATTAAGACTGTGAGCCCCACGTGGGACAACCTGATTCCCTTGTGTCTACCCCAGCGCTTAGAACAGTGCTCGGCACATAGTAAGCGCATAACAAATACCAACACTGTTCCAAGCGGTGAGGGATACAAGGTGATCACGTTGTTCCACGTGGGGCTCACAGTTTTAATCCCCATTTTACAGATGAGGGAACTGAGGCACAGAGAAGTTAAGTGGCTTGCTCGAAGTCACATTGCTGGCAAGCGGTGGAGCCTTGATTAGAACCCACGACCTGATTCCCAACCCCAGGCTCTTTCCACTGCACCACGTTGCTTCTCTAAAGAAGTGTCAGAAGTGGGATTCGAACCCACACCTCCATTTGGAGACCAGAATGGAGGCCCAGACTTCTCTTCTCTGGGCCTCAGTTACCTCATCTCTAAAATGGGGATGGAGACTGTGAGCCCCACGTGGGGCAACGTAATGAGCTTGTATCTACCCTAGCGCTTAGAACAGTGCTTGGCACATAATAAGTGCTGAACAAATTCCAAGTGCTTAGTACAGTGCTCTGCACATAGTAAGCACTCAATAAATATGATTGAATGAGCAAATACCATTATTATTATAATTGTGACATTTCTTAAGTGTTTACTATGTGCCAGGCCCTGTACAAAGCACTGGGGTGGTTACAAGCAAATCAGGTTGGACACAGTCCCTGCCCCATATAATAATAATGATGGTATTTGTTAAGCACTTA
This sequence comes from Ornithorhynchus anatinus, assembly GCF_004115215.2. Classification (NCBI taxonomy): domain Eukaryota; kingdom Metazoa; phylum Chordata; class Mammalia; order Monotremata; family Ornithorhynchidae; genus Ornithorhynchus; species Ornithorhynchus anatinus. Next base: position 69,372,064 of record NC_041728.1, on the reverse strand, counting down.
CTATGTGCCAAGGACTGTTCTAAGCGCAGGGGTAGATTCAAGGTAATCAGGTTGACCCACATGGGGCTCACAGTCTTGATCCCCATTTTACTGATGAGGTAACTGAGGCACAGAGAAGTTAAGTGACTTGCCCAAAGTCACACAGCAGATAGGTGGCAGAGCTGGGAGTAGAACCCATGACTCCCAAGCCCAGGCTCTTTCCATTAAGCCATACTGCTTCTCTGTTATATTTTACCTAATCAGTCAGTCATTTGTATAGAGCGCTTACTGTGTGCAGAGCTCTGTTTCATTGAGCATTTGTTCATTTGATATTCTTTGATCCTGAAGCTCTTCCCAGTGGCATTAGGGAAACACGGGTTCCCTGGCTCTGGCCATAAAGACCATCAAGGATCAGTCCCTGATGTTGAAGGAAACCTGGAGCGAAGGAGGCACTCAGCAGCTTTTTCCTTACTATTCCTCCTCCCTCCTGTCCCACAACAACCCAGTCCACACACTCCACTCCTCCAGCGTCTACCTGCTCGCTCTATCTCCATCTCGTCCGTCTTGCATATGACCCTTGCTCAAGTCCTCCCTCTAGCCTGGACCTAATAGTAATAAAACTGTGGTATTTGTTAAATGTCTACTCTATGCCAGTCATTGTACTAAGTGCTGGGGTAGATACAAGTTAATCAAATTGGACACAGCCCTGTCCCACATGGGGCTCACAGTCCTAATCCCCATTTTATAGATGAAGGAACTGAGGCACAGAGAAATGATTTGCCCAAGGTCACACAGCAGACAAGTGGTGGAGTTAGGATTAGAACTCAGGTCCTTCTGAATCCCAGCCCCGTCCTCTGTCCAGTAGGCCATGCTGCTTCCTGTCTGACATACCATCATGATTACTAAAATCATACCTCCTCCAGAGGCCTTCCCCTGATAAAGTCCCCATTTCCCCAATTATCCCCACCCCACCCACCCCACGTCTGCTTCACCCATGCCCCTGGGTCTTTATCCCCTGAGCACTTTGCTTCTCTCCCCACCTCGGCCCACAGCACATATGTACCTCTCCTTATACTCTGCCTATTTCCTTTCCTGTCATTCAATTTAGTCTGTGTCTCCCCCTCTAGACCATGAACTCCTTGAGGGCAGGAATCATGTCAGTCACTCAATCATATTTATTGAGCGCTGTCTGCAGAGCACACTACTAAGCGCTTGGGAGAACACAGTATAACAATATAACGGACACATTCGCTGTCCACAGTGAGCGTACAATCTAGGGGAGTAGACAGCTTTAATATAAATAAATTACAGATTTGTAGATGAGTGCCGAGGGGCCGGGAGGAGGGGGATGAACAACGGGAGCGAGTTAGAGAGACAGAAGGAACTTGAAGAAAAAGAAAAGAGGGTTTAATCAGGGAAGGTCTCTTGGAGGACATGTGCCTTCAATAAGGCTTTGAAGGGGAGGAGAATAATTGTTGGATATAATGAGGGAGGACTTGTCTACGAACTCTATTGTATTGTACTCTCCCAAGTGCTTAGTACAGTCCTTGGCCCACTGGAAGCGCTCAGTAAATACCATTGATTGACTGGTTGATGGATTGATAATGTTGCCTTGTTTTTGTTTTGTTCTGTTTTGCTCTGCCGTCTGTCTCCCCCGATTAGACTGTGAGCCCGTTATTGGGCAAGGATTGTCTCTATCTTTTGCCAAGTTGTACATTCCAACCGCTTAGTACAGTGCTCTTCACATAGTAAGAGCTCAATAAATACTATTGAATGAATGAACGAATGAATGAATGAATGCTAACTCTAATAGTTAAACCTGTTGGTGTCCCGTCCTCTCTTGGGCCTCTCTGGTCCAGGCTAGCCGTTTGCATGTTCGGTGGCACCAGTTTGAAGCACAGGGGGTGAAGGTGTCCTACCCCCAACCCAGCTCCTGGTTGCTGGACATGGCCTCATCACCTGAACTCTGCTCTCTTGGCTTTCAGAATTTCAGTTCTCCAAGAAGGTCCCTGGCCGGGCCGCCTGGAGGGCCTTGAGAGGAAATGGCCGACTCCACCATTGGAAATGGAAATGCTGCTTTGCGGACGTCTGAGGACCAGAACGAGGAAGGAAGGCAGGGGCAGCCAAGGCCACTGAGATTGGGTAAATCTAGCTTGGCCGTGCTGGTGGGCCTGACCACTGTGATGCAACCTGATGTCCCGGGTCATCAAACCTGCCTCCCGGGGAGTGGGGGGGGGGGTGTGTTGGGTGGACTGGAGGGGCAAAAATAGCTGAGACTGGGAGGGGAGCAGAGTTGGGGTGAATGTCTCTGGCCTGGAACGCTCTCCCTCCTCAAATCCGACCAACAATTACTCTCCCCACCATCAAAGCCTTATTGAAGGCACCTCTTCAAGAGCCCTTCCGAGACTAAGCCCCTCTTTCCTCTTCTCCCACTCCCTTCTGCATCACCCTGACTTGCTCCCTTTATTCATCCCCCCTCCCAGCTAGAGCACTGTAGTAAACACTTGGGAGAGCGCAATATAACAGAATTGGTAGACCCGTTCCCTGCCCGCGAGGAGCTTACGGTCTAGAGGGGGAGTCAGACATTAAAAAAAGTACATATGTGCTGTGGGGCTGAGGGTGGGAGTGAATAAAAGGCACAAATCCAAATGTAAAGGAAATGCAGAAGGGAGAGGGGACTAGGGGAAATGGGAGCTTAGTCGGAGAAGGCCTCTTGGAGGAGATGTGATTTTATTAAGGCTTTGAAAACACACAAGCTCTCTCTCTCTCTCTCTCTGTCCCTGGGTGTTTGGATTAGATCTTTCTCTGGACTAGATTTTCCCTGGTCTGCTTTGCTACAGTTTCCCTACCTACCGGAAGATGGCAGATCAGTTTCATCCCTCTGTTTCCTCCTTTGTTGTGGTTTAACCTTTTCCCCTCAAAATCCTGAAAAGCCGCTGAAAAAAGAAAACATCGATGATGAGGTGTGCTCCCCAAGTCTTTAGGGAGTAATCTTAGGCTCTTATTACACTTTTTAGTTCAGACATACCGTTTAAGGGATTTGCCAAAGTAACCCGGCCAGAATCTTCATATCAGGAAGCAGGTTGGCCTGGTGGATAGAGCACGGTCCTGGGAGCCAGGAGGACCTGGGTTCTAGTCTCAGCTCCCCTACTTGTCTACAGTGTGACCTCGGACCAGTCACTTTATTTCTCTGTGCCTCAGTTCCCTCATCTGAAAATGGGGATTAAGACTGAGAGCCCCGTGTGGGTCAGGGACTGCTTCCAACCTGATTATCATGTACTTACCCCAGCACTTAGCGCAGTGACTGGCACATAGTAAGTGCTTAGCAAATACCATTAAAAAAAAAAGGAGGGACTGCCTCAGGTTCCCAGGAAAATGGTCATTGGGAACCCCCAAATTCCTGCTTGGGGCAGAGTGGTGGGAATGGTGGCTGGCAGAGAAAAAAAGATTATGATATTTGTTAAGCGCTTCCTATGTGTCAAGTGGTGTTCTCAGCTCTGCGGGAGTTACAGATTAACCAGGTTGTACTCAGTCGCTGTTCCATATTGGGCTCACACTATTAATCCTCGTTTTCTTACAGATGAGGTAACGAAAGCACAGAAGAAGTGAAGTGATGTGCCCAAGGTCTCACATCAGAAAAGAAAATGAAAGAGAGAGAGAGGGAGGCAGGCTGACGTCCCTACCCCCACCTCTTGGGGCCACGGTCGACTCCTTCAAGGATCCAGCGTCACACGACTGCCTCAAGCCTGAAAGAAGAGGAAGAGTCTGCTTCCATGAGCGGGCACTTCCGGGGGAGGGATAAACTTGCTGTCTGTCTCTTGATCATAAGAAAAATAATAATAATCAATACTTAAGGTATTTGTTAAGCGCTTACTATGTGTCAGGTAGAGTACTAAGTGCTGGAGTGGATACAAGCAAATCGGGTTGGAAAAAGTCCCTCTTCCCACAGACTCAACCTCCATTTTACAGATGAGGTCACTGAGGCCCAGAGAAGTGAAATGACTCGCCCAAGATCAAACAGCAGACAAGGAGTGGAACTGGGATTAGAACCCATGACCTTCTGACTCCGAGGCCCATGCTTTATCCACTAGACCATGCCACTTCTCAGCATCACCTCATCTGTAAAATAGGGATGAAATACCTCTTCTTCCTTCCTCTTGGACTATGAACCCCGTGTGGAATACCTGATTATCTGGTATCTACCCTAGCTTTCGGGTCAGCATTTAGCACATAGTAAGTGCTGAACAAATATCACCATTATTATTATTATCACTGTTGCTGAGCGGAGAAGAGCCAACAGGTCAAGTGCTCTGAGTCTTTGTGTGTGTTTGTGCACAGTTGAGGATATGTGAATGATTCCTTGTACCTGAGGGAGTGTGTGTTTCCACCTCCGGCTGGGTATTTGTCTAGGTCTCTCTAAATCTCCATTTCTTTTTATCTCTTTCTCCGTTTGCATCTCTGTCTATTTTGTCATTTTTTTTTCCTTTTTCATTCCTCCCTTATACTGGCCATGCCCCCATGGAAGCCCCAAAGAAGCCCTGTCTCTCCTTCCTCGCCCCCGTCCTGTAAGACAGTCATTTGTATTTATTGAGCGCTTACGTTGTATAGACCACTGTACTAAGCACTTGGGAGAGTACAGTACAACAATAAAACAGACACATTCCCTGCCCACAATGAGCTTACAGTCTAGAGGGGGAGACAGACATTAATATAATAAATAAAATTACAGAAATGTTCATAGGCGCTGTGGGGCTGAGAAGGGGAATGAATAAAGGGAGCAAGTCAGGACAACGCAGAAAGGCATGGAAGAAGAGGAATGAAGGTTTTAGACGGGGAAGGCCACTTGTAGGAGATGTTCCTTCAAAAAGACTTTGAAGTGGAGGAGAGTAATTGACTGTCCGGCTTTGAATCTCAGGAATCATCCGTTTATGCATGGGTCCAAGCCCGCTGATGGTGTCAGATGTTTATTCATAATGATGGTATTTGTTAAGTGCTTACTATGTGCCAAACATTGTTCTTAGCGCTGGAGTAGATACAAGGTAATCAGGTTGTCCCACGTAGGGCTCATGGTCTTAATCCCCATTTTACAGATGAGGTCACTGAGGCACAGAGAAGTGAAATGACTTGCCCAAAGTCACACAGCTGACAAGTGGCAGAGGCAGGATTAGAACCCATGACCTCTGACTCCCAAGCCCAGGCTCTGTCCACTAAGCCAAGCTGCTTCTCAGATTTATTCCGTTAGCCCTACAAATCCTTTGCAGAGATCTCCATGTTGCTCGCCAAACTTCTTCTGGATTTGATGTACAGCCAAGATAGAGAAGCAGTGTGGCCTCTTGGGTAGAATACGGGCTTGGGAGTCGGAAGGAGCTGGGTTCTAATCCTGCCTCCACCACTGTGTGACCTTGGACAAGTCACTTCACTTCCTCTGTGCCTCAGCTACTTCATTTGTAAAACGGGGATTAAGACAGTGAGCCCCATGTGGGATATGGACTGAGTCCAACTTGATTTGCTTGTATCTACCCCAGTGCTTAGTACAATGCCTGGCACAAAGTACTTAATAAATACCATAAAAAAAGTTTGGGTGAAAATGTTGGCATGCAATTTTCCTAAGATGCAGCAGATGGCAGAATAGGTTTGTGCCTCACTTTTATTTTCGGTTATTGTCCAAGCTACTTCGTCCAAAGTACATGGTATTGGACAGAAGGAAATTTCTAAGGATTTTTAAATAGTTTATTAGAGAACAACAAAAAAAATCTATTCACACATTATCAGTTGCTCTGAGTAATTCTTGGCGATGGAAGCTTCATGGCTTGATTCATTCATTCAATTGTATTTATTGAGCACTCACTTTGTGCAGAGCACTGTACTAAGCGCTCAGGAGAGCACAGTATAACAACAGACGCGTTCCCTGCCATAATGAGTTTACAATCGAAAGGGGGCGACAGGCATGAATATTAATGAATGTAATCAATAAATTAATATAAATAAATTCCTGGAGGAAAGAGAACAGACCCGGGAGTCAGAGGCCCTGGCTTCCAGTTCCAGCTCCGCCACTTGCTTTCTTTATGACATTGGTTGAGTCACTTAACTTTTCTTATCCTCAGTTTCCTTATCTATTAAATGGGGATTAAATGCCTTCTTTTCCTCCCTCTAAGACTGTGAGCCCCATGAGGGTCAGGGACTGTGTCTGATCGGATCATTTTGGATTTATCCTAGTGCTCAGTACAGTGCTTGGCCCAGAATAAGCACTTAACAAATGCCACACATTATCATTGTTATTATTATTATTCGATATAAGTGCAGTTTATAATGTGTTACACCTTGGCCCACCTGCTTTCTCATCGCCCTCTGTGCCTCAGTGGGAACTGTCCAACGGAGTGAGAGACTACAAGTCATCCCAGGCTACGGGTGGGGGTGAGATGGTTCTTGTTTCAGGGCCGAGGCTCGACCGACGTCCTCCCGGGTAGATCCTGCCACTTTCATCTTCACCCCAAGTGCTTACAGCAGTGTTCTGCACACAGTCAGCACCCAGAAAATACCAATGAGCGATTGATTCATCATCATCATCATCATCATTCTTCAATAGCTACTATCACTATTTCTTGTCATTGGCCAATTCCATTTTGGTCCCCGCTCTGCGGAACTCTTCCACCTTAACGGACTTTGAGCATCATCTGAGTCGATCAGCCAAACAATCAATCAATGGTATTTATTGAGCGTTTATTGTGTGCGAGCACGTACTAAGCCCTTGGGAGAGTACAACTCAGCAGTGCTGGTAGTCACATTCCCTGCCCACAGCGAGCCTAGAGGGGGAGACAGACATTAATATAAATTAATGATTTCTATTTTCTAATCTTTTAGACTGTGAGCCCATTGTTGGGCAGGGATTGTCTCTGTTGCCGAATTGTACATTCCAAGCGCTGTGTACAGTGCTCTGCACACAGTAAGCGCTCAATAAATATGATTGAATGAACGAATGAATAATCCAAAATCCTGGAGACAATATTTCAAGAATTACTGTTCACAGAGGACTGCACCCCAGAGGCTCATATCCAAGAAGTCACACTAATTAATGTCTGTCTCTCCCTCTAGACTGCAAGCTTGTTATAGGCAGGGAACATTTCTACCAACTCTATTGTGTTCTCCAAGTGCTTAGTACAGTGCTCTGCACATAGTAAGCACTCAATAAATACCTTTGGTCAGTCTATTGATAAGATCACAAACAGTGATGTTATGGAATGTAGCCTGACTCCTAGCACTGAAGCCACACTCCCCTTTACACAGTTACAGTGGGTGAGGCATGTGAGAAGAATGAGCCGCAGCAGGAGGGGTTGCCCACCCATCTCTCCATTAAATAAAAACACTTCACCATTGGTTTTAAAGCACTCCATCCACCATTTTCTCCCCTCCTACCTCACCTCGCTGCTCTCCTTCTACAACCTAGCCCACATGCTTGGCTCCTAACTTTCTCACTGTGCCTTGTTCTTGTCTATCTCACTGCTGACTCTCTCGCCCACATCCTACCTCTGGTCTAGAATGCCCTTCTTCCTCAAATCCAACAAACAATTACTCTCCCCCCCCATTCAAAGCTTTATTGAGGCACGTCTCCTCCAGTCTCCTCTTCCCTGACTAACCCCCCTCCTTCTCCCAGTCCCTTCTGTATCACCCTGTCTTGCTCCCTCTGTTCTACCCCACTCCCAGTCCATAGCACTTATGTACATATCTGTCATTTACCTTTTATATTAATGTCCGTCTCCATCCTCCTCTGGACTGTAAGCTCGTTGTGGGCTGGGCAGGGAATGTGTCTGTTTATTGTGGTATTGTACTCTCCCAAGTGCTTTGGTAAAAGCACTGTACTCAATAAATGCAATTAAAATGATACCTGCTGTATGGAGATCCAAGATTGTGAAACTGAAAGCAAGGAGAGCAGAGGAAAAGCTTTAGGGGCATGGTAAAACAAACCATTATGTATCATGGCTTCATGGAAAGAGCACAGGCTTGGGAGTCAGAGGGAGTGGGTTCTCATCCCGGCTCTGCCACTTGTCAGCTGTGTGACTTTGAGCAAATCACTTAACTTCTCTGTGTCTCAGTTACCTCGTCTGTAAAAGGGGAATAAGACTGTGAGTCCCACGTGGGATAACTTGATGACCTTGTATCTACCCCAGCACTTAGAACAGTGCTTGGCACATAGTAAGTACTTAACAAATACCATCATTATTATTATGACTACATCCCAGCGGAAAACTGGGAGTCAGTTGCCAAAGACAGACCAGCATAGCACACTGCTATCGAGAAAAAAGTGACTCTCTTTGAGCAAAAGCTTCCTGTGGAACGAGAGGCAGAGAGACAAAAGAGAAAACAGAGCCAGGTACTGCACATGTTAAATCTTACACTTCAAGAAGGGACAGTCTTTTTGTGTGCAAAATGTAGCCAGGACTCTGGGTCCTGTATTGGCCTCTTCACCTGAATGCACGCTCAAGGTAAACTTCACCAGCAGTGGTGTCGTCTTCTGAACCAAGGGACAAAAACAGCATGGCTCGGTGGAAAGAGCCCGGGCTGGGGAGTCAGAGGTCATGGATTCAAATCCCACTCCGCCGCTTGCCAGCTGTGTGACTTTGGGCAACTCACTTCACTTCTCTGGGCCTCAGTTACCTCATCTGTAAAATGGGGATTAAAACTGTGAGCCCCACATGGGACATCCTGATCAGCTTATATCCCCTGAGCGCTTAGAACAGTGCTTTGCTCATAGTAAGCACTTAACAAATACTACCATTATTTATATACTTCCAGAAAAAGGCACAATCCAAGCTGATTTCACAATGAGGGTGCCTAAATTGTCTTTGGCTTTCAATGCCGCTTTGCTCAGCTTTCCTGCTGCTGTTTGATCTTTGCCTTATCTTATGCCGTCGAGTTGTTTCCGACCCTTAGTGACACCATGGACACATCTCTCCCGGACCGACCCGCTCTCCATCAGCAATCGTTCTGGTAGTGGATCCAGAGAGTTTTCTTGGTCAAAATACAGAAGTGGTTTACCACTGCCTCTTCCACGCAGTAAACTTGAGTCTCTGCCCTCGACCATGCCTCTGCTGCCCAGCATGGGTGAGTTTTCATTTGTAGCAGATTGCCTTCCACCCACTAGCCACTGGCCAAGCTAGGAATGGAATGGGCAGGCCTCTGCTTGACTCTCCCTCCTGTAGCCAAGACTGGTAGAATATTGGAAACTCTCCAGGTGCGATCCTGAGAGGGGTATTTGATCTAGGGGTATTTGATCTTTAGAGGCCCTTTTTTTCTTCTCTCTTCTTCTTTCTCTTCTTCCTCTACTTCCTCCTCTTTCTCGTCTTTTTCTTCTTCATAATAATAATAATAATGATAATAAAAATCGTATTAGCACTGGGGTAGATACAAGATAATCATATCAGACACAGTGCCTGTCTGACATGGTATTTGTTAAGCCCTTACTTTGTACCAAGCACTGTACTAAGCACTGGGATAGATTCAAGTAAATCGGGTTGGACACTGTCCCTGTCCCACATGGGGCTCCCAATCTCAATGCCCATTTTACAGATGAGGTAACTGAGGCAAGGTAACTGAGGCACAGAGAAGTGAAGGGACTTGTCCAAGGTCACACAGCAGACAAGTAGCGGAGCCAGGGTTACAATCCACAACCTTCTGCCTGCCGGGCCTGTGCTCTATCTCCTATACCATGCTGCTTATAGTCTAAGGGGGAGGGAGAATAGGTACCGAATCCCCATTTTACAGTTTAGGAAACTGAGGCACAGACAAGTTAAATGACTTGCCAATGGTCACACAAGAGGCAAATAGCAAAGCCAGGATTAGTACCCAGTTCTTCCGACTCTCAGGCCCATGCTCTTTCCACTAAGCCGTTCTGATTCATTCTGCAGTTTGCACTCCATATACTAGTGAGCCACCAGACCACTGCTAACTAAAATACCGTGTTAACAGATATGTTTAATCAGAGTTTCACCATTCTCCAAAATATTTAGGCAGAATTTTTTTTGAGCCTTGGGCAGATTCTGTACCTCCCCTATTCCTATCAAATGCCCTTGGTCTGGCAAGGATTTTTATGCAACTCAAGAGAGAAGGGACAAAATCTTACCCGAATCTCTAAACAGCCCTCACGGACAGCAGGATACTCCCCCTACCACCTCCCAAGTGACTGGAATGTGGCGAGTTCAAAAATGCTTCGGGTGCAGAGGATTGCTCCGATAATTACGCCATCGCTAGACATGGATTCTCAAAACCCTCAAACACCAGTGAATTTTCACAGCTTGAAATTGCTCTAAGCCTGCGTTTCATTTTCACTGATTCATGGTAGGCTACAAAGGGTCTGTGTTCTGCAACGGAGTGGTCAGCGAGGTTCACCTTCCTTCTGAAGACCCGGCCCAAGAGAAACCACTCTTGATGTCACAGAAGTTCAGTCCGAGGTCACGTCCCGGGTGGCGTTCCTAACCTGGGTGGTCCTCTTTGGTGGGTGGTCCCCTTTGGTGAGACGTCCTTTCCTCTCCTGAAGAGAGAGGGGTGCTCATTCCTCCCTTCTCCCAGTTCTGCAGGTTTTTGAAGTCCTGCAGGAGATTGCAGCGTAGGAGGAAGTCAAGACCTTGGCCGCTGCCACTCATAGGGGCGGTGCTCGCCCTGACTGGGGCTGGAGAAAGGAGGATCAAAGGAACCTCAGCCCCAGCTAGGAAAGCGACTCCGCCCAGAGCCCCGATAGCCACAAGTTCAAATCGGCCCAGCTTCGATACCCCATCTGTCCCTAGCTCTTGGTCTCAACCACTTGGGCCTTTCCTCTTGAGTTGGCTATCACATGCTGCTCAGCCATTCTGGGGGCCCGTGTTCAGGGGTGCTTTCAGCACCCGGGGGGAAGGGTGCAGAGCCGTGCGCGAGTCAGATGCATCCCAAAGCCCACCCAACAGCAGAGCAGCTGCTGGCCAAGTAAAAGCCCGGCATGGCTCTCCAGTGAACGCTGAGCTGTGTCAGCAGAGGCAGGTGGGAACTCAGCCAAGGGGAGGCTGAAGAGGAGGAGAGAGAGGCTTCTGGGAAATGGTGGGGTGCACAGGGGGTGAGGGGACATAATAGACTCTTTCTTACTCAAAGGTTCTTTCAGCTCAGGGTCTGCTTTGGAATTGCAAACAGTCTCAGGCCTAGAAACAGCTGGACAAACAGCTCTAAGCCCCCTGTGGCTGGGCATTAAGGTCCACAAGGCTCTTTAGAAGGGAAGGGAGAGGAAGAGGCCCAGCCAATTTTCCCTTTTTTCTTCAGATGTAACAGACTATCAGTGAAGTGCACTTTGAGCATCTTTCTGGAGAGATCAGATTTAGTGCAACAGACTGTTGTGTCTCGTCTTATGCCGTGAAGTCATTTCCACCCATAGTGACTCCATGGATGCATCTCTCCCAGAACGCCCCACCTCACCTGCAATCGTTCTGGTAGTAGATCCAGAGAGTTTTCTTGGTAAAAATACAGAAGTGGTTGACCATTGCCTTCTTCCACGCAGTAAACTTGAGTTTCTGCCCTCAGCTCTCTCCCAAGCCGCTGCTGCCCAGCACAGATGAGTTTTGACTTGTAGCAGATGGCCTTCCACTCGCTAGCTGCTGGCCAAGCTAGGAATGGGATGGAATGGGTAGGCCTCTGCTTGACTCTTCCTCCCGTAGGTGAAACTGGTAGAGGACTGGAAACTCTCCAGGTGCCATCCTGAGATGGGGGCAACAGACTGTACCCTAAATACTTTTTAAAATAGTATTGAACAGGCACTAATCAATCCATACATCAATCATGTTTATTGAGCATTGTGTGCAGAGCACAGTACCAAGCTCTTGGGAGAGGTCAAAATAACAATGTGACAGAAACATTTCTTGCCCACAGCAAGCTTACATTCTGGCATCAATAAAAGGTTGTCACGTTAGCCACAGTCCCTGTCCCACATGAGGTTCCCTGTCTTAATCCCCATTTTACAGTTGAGGTAACTGAGGTACAGAGAAGTGAAGTGACTTGCCCAAGGGCATACAGCAAACTAGTTGTAGAACCAGTTTTAGAACCTAGGTCCTCTGACTCCCAGGCCCATGCTCTTTCTACTAGGCTACACTGCTTCTCGATTAAATTCAGTATTATACTTGGATATAAAAGTTTGACAATGGAGAAACCTTAGTAAAAAAGCCCAAGGATTGTAATTAATGGGACTCAGCTCCTCCCTGTAATTGACAGATCACCTTTGTCCCCCCACAAGGCTTTATAGTTCACATGTCATCCAATTTACAGGCAAAGAGAGCATCCTATGGGAAAGAGGCAGTTCTAATTATAGGTTTGATTTCTGGAGGAAGAAACTCAAACACAAAAGAAGACTTGGAAACAGCACTCGGTGAGTTGGGTGTGGGATGGAGAATGACTCAAAGCTTTCAACAGTGGTGGGAGAATGCCAGGGAATGCCAGGGAATGCCAGGGAAGGCCCTGATGAATAGGACAGGAAGAAGACCTCATAAAGGCCAAAACCTCACCCATTCCCATCCTCCCCTTCACGACCCATCCCAACCGTGAGCATTCAAGTTGCTGTACAATTTCTCTTGCTGCGGTTGAGTGTCATTCGGAGGATCATCAATGCCCTCTTATTATAATAAGCCCTTACTGTATTTCAAGGACTGTTCTAAGGACTGGGGTAGATGCAAGTTAATCAGTTTGGGCACAATCCCTGTCCCACACTGGCCTCACAGTATAAATAGGAGGGAGCCTGTCTGCTGTCCCACCGGTGACATTTAGTCTTAAACCCAGAACTTGTTATTTTTTCATATTAATGTCTGTCTTCCCTTCTAGAGCACTTATTTATTGAGTGCTGCTTGGGAGAGTACAATACAACAGTGAAAAGACACATTCAGAATCCCTGTCCACTATGATCTTATAGTCTAGAGGGGGGGAACAAACATTAATATAAATAAATTACAGACATGTATATAACTGCTGTGGGGCTGGGAGGCGGGGATGAATAATGGGAGCAAGTCAGGGAGACCCAGAAGGGAGTGGGACAAGAGGAAAGGAAGTCAGGGAAGGCCTCTTGGAGATGTGCTTTCGATAAGGCTTTGAAGTGGGGGAGAGTAATTGTCAGATATGAGGAGGGAGAGCGCTCCAGGGAAGAGGCAAGGGGTGAGGGGTTGGTGGCGAGATAAATGAGATTGAGGTATAGTGAGAAGGTTAGCAGCAGAGGAGCAAAGTGTGTGGTCTGGGTTGTAGTAGGAAAGTACTGAAGTGAGGTAAGAGGAGGCAAGGTGATGGAGGGCTTTAAAGCCAAGGGTGAAGAGTTTCTGTTTGTTGTGGAGGTGGATGGGCAACCACTGGAGTTTTTTGAGGAGTGGGGAAACATGTCCTGAACTTTTCTGTAGAAAAATGATCCAGGCAGAAGAGTGAAGTATGGACTAGAGTGAGGAGAGGCAGGAGTCTGGGAGTTTAGCAAGGAGACTGATGCAGTAATCCAAGGGAAGATAGGATAAGTGACTGTATTTACATGGTAGCAGTTTGGACGGAGACAGCGTTTCGCAGCAGGAGAGTCTGGATGACATTGTGAAGATTTACATATAATCCAGTGAAGTTTCCATTCCAAGGATTGCAGTCCAGACATGGTGGATTTAGGTAAAGCCATGTAAGCCGAGACTCCCCGCCTTCAAGAACCTTATGATCCAGCGGGGTCGATAGACACCCCCCCGCCCAAAAAAAATAAATTGCAGGAAGGAGGAAGCAGGACAGCTGATTTTTGAGGACTCCTACCTCATGCAGAAGATGGGAAGTTGGTGGGATGGGAGATAAGGAGCCAGGCAGGCGCTAGTCAGAGCGGCCGCTTGGGAGTGCAGCTACTGAGACCAGTTCCTATCTCTGAGGACAAGTGGTGAGAGTCCCAACCACTTCCAACAACAGCACCCGTGGCAGGAGCAGTGCCTGAGAAGCAGCACGGCCTAGTCGATAGAGCCCGGGCCCGGAGGTGAGAAGGCCCTGGGTTCTAGTCCCAGCTCCGCCACTTGTCCGCTGTGTGACCTTGGTCAAGTCGCTTCACTTCTCTGCACCTCAGTTACCTCCTCTGTCAAATGGGGATGAAGAGTGTGAGCCCCACGTGGGACCTGGACTGTGTTCAACCTGATTAACTTGTATCTACTCCCAAACTTAGTACAATGCCTGGCATATAGTAAGATCTTAACAAATATCATGACTATTACTATTAACATTATTATTATTACTAAATGCCATAAGAAAGTGGCAGAGTATACCTATAACTAGGACGAGGGCAAGACGAGAGACTGTAAGCTCGCTGTGGACAGGAAATCTATCTGCTTATATTGTACTCTCCCAAGCACTTAGTACAGTGCTCTGAATATTGTAAGCTCTCAATAAATACAACTGAATGAATGAATGATGGCCACGCCATGTAGCCTGGGGTCAGTTAGAACTGGATTCATTCATTCAATTGCATTTATTGAGCACTTACTGTGTGCAGAGCACTGTACTAGCACTTGGAAAGTACAATTAGGCAACAGGTAGAGACTATTCCTACCCAACGAAGGGGTCACAGTCTAGAACAGTCTAGGGAGACAGACAACAAAACAAAACAAGTAGACAGGCATCAATATCATCAAAGTAAATAGGACCATAGATAAATGCACATCAGTAATAAAATAGAGCAATAAATATGTACAAATATATACAAGTGCTGCAGGGAGGGGATGGGGGTAGAGCAGAGGGAGGGATTGGGGCAATGGGGAGGGGAGGAGGAGCAGAGGGAAAGGGAGGGCTCAGTCGGGGAAGGCCTCCCGGAGGAGGTGAGCTTTCCGTAGGGCTTTGAAGAGGGGAAAAGAGTTAGTTTGGCGGAGGTGAGGAGGGAGGGCATTCCAGGACAGCGGTAGGACGTGGGCCAGGGGTCTATGGCGGAATGGGCGAGAACGAGGCACCGTGAAGAGGTTAGTGGCAGAGGAGCAGAGTGTACAAGGTGGGCTGTAGAAGGAGAGATGGGAGGTGAGTTAGGAGGGGGCAAGGTGATGGAGAGCTCTGAAGCCAAGACTGAGGAGTTTTTGTTTCATGCTAAGGTTGACAGGCAACCATGGGAGGTTTTTGAGGAGGGGAGTGACATGCCAGAGGGTTTCTGCGGAAAGATAATCTGGGCAGCGGAGTGAAGTATAGACTGAAGCAGGGAGAGACAGGAGGATGGGAGATCAGAAAGGATGACATCACCCAATCTGTGTCAGAAGAAATTAGGCGGTGGTCAAGGAGGGGATTGCCATGCAGGCCTGAAGGGGGGGATTTTTTTTTTAATGGTATTTGTTAAGTGCTTGCTATGTGCCAGACTCTCTTCTAAGCACTGGGATAGACTCAAGATAATCAGGTTGGACACAGTCCTGTCCCACATGGGTCTCACAGTCTAAACTTCCATTTTACAGGAGCGGGAACTAAGGCCAGAGAAGTGAAGCGAGTTGTCCAAGGTCACACAGCGGACAAGTGGTGGAGCTGGCATTAGAACCTAAGTCCTTCTGACTCCCAGGCCCAGGCTCAATCCACTGAGCCAGGCTGCTTCTCTTCTTTGTTTTCTTGAGTGTATCATGTTTTTGCGTGTTTGTTCTCTTGCAGATGTCTTCTTGAGAGTGTTCTTTAGTGGTCTCTTGGGAGTCTTTGTGCGCAGATGTTTCCATAAATTTCCGTGAGGGTTTTTTATACACGACTTTTAGAAGAGGGTGGCCCTTTATCCAGTTTTATATGGGCGAGTTTTGTTTTCAGGTGGTCTGATCCTTGCCTGGTACTGGTGTGGTTCGGGTTGCTTTCATGTGTGGTATTTCTATTGTGAGCTCCTACCAATCTCTGGCTTGGCTCTTGACGTTTGGAAGGGGAGCCAGGTGCCCAGAGGAGTCTGGAGGGGCAACGTAATGGGTCTGGGGCAAGAAGCTAAGGGAGATGTCAGTAGGGACCCCCACAGAAGCACTCTAATGCTTTGTGGGCTTCATCAAAGGCTTCTATATGATGTTGTAAAGTTAAAGGACAAGCCAGCTACAATGCACCCGATACCATGCTCCTCTTTTATGTCTCACCTGGCAGAGGGGTGCCCTGGGACTTGAGAGAGTCATTGGTGGCACCCTATTTCTGAATGGAAATTTTTGCATGAGTTGCTTCCCTACAGCATTCTTTTATGACTATGTTTACTATCATTCTGGTTGAGTTTTAGAATGCTTTTTCTTGCCCATTTCTTTCAGTGAATATCTCGTGCAAAGGAATTTCAGCAAGTGTTTCCTAGGAGAATGTTTGTGATATGTGCTTCATGTGCCTGCTTTTTTATGGTATTTGTTAAGTGCTTATTATGTGTCAGTTATTTTACTAAATGTTGGGAAGGTACAAGATAATCGGGTTGAAAACACATGTATATAGTTGTAAATTATTTATTTATATCCATTTATGTCTCCTCCTCTAGACTGTAAGCTCATTGCAGGCAGGGAATGTGCCTGCTTATTGTTAATGTTAATGTTGGGATTTGTTAAGCGCTTACTATGTGCCGAGCACTGTTGTAAGCGCTGGGGTAGACACAGGGGAATCAGGATATCCCACGTGGGGCTCACGGTCTTAATCCCCATTTTACAGATGAGGTAACTGAGGCACAGAGAAGTTAAGTGACTTGCCCACAGTCACACAGCTGACAAGTGGCAGAGCTGGGATTCGAACTCATGACCTCTGACTCCAAAGCCAGTGCTCTTTCCACTGAGCTACGCTGGTTATACTGTACTCTCCCAAGTGCTTAGTGCAGTGCTCTGCACACAGTAAGCACTCGATAAATTCAATTGAATGAACGAATGAATACAAGTCCAGGCCTCCCATGAAGCTCACAGTCTTAATCCCCATTTTACAGATGAGGTAACTGAAACACCGAGAAGTGAAGTGACTTGCCCAACGTAACACAACAGACATGTGGCAGAGTTAAGTTTAGAACCCAGGTCCTTCTGATTCTCAGGACCGTGCTTGATCCACTAGGCCACACTCCTTCTCTGTAAGTGATTGCTTGCTGTGTGGATATTCTGTTGAGTGGGTCTGAGTGTGTTTCCCAGCATTCAGACCCTA
The DNA here is from genome assembly GCF_004115215.2 of Ornithorhynchus anatinus. Lineage (NCBI taxonomy): Eukaryota > Metazoa > Chordata > Mammalia > Monotremata > Ornithorhynchidae > Ornithorhynchus > Ornithorhynchus anatinus. Next base: position 69,354,997 of record NC_041728.1, on the reverse strand, counting down.
CACTGAATGTTCTCTTGGATGGAGTACAATTTCTGGAAAGATGAATGATTTCACACTAGCCAACAGTGAATTTTTAAGCCATTCTAGGTGATTTGATTTCTCTGCTGGAAAAAATATTTTTAAAATAAATGGAAATTGTTTGGCCATTTTAACACCAATAATTGAAACATCTGTATTCCTTAGGAAATATTGGAAGCTGAAACTTTGACTATCTGTGGCAATAGATTCAAAACTTAACCTCTTATTTGAGTAGATAAATGTTTTATTTCACGATCCTGGCTTTGGCAATTCTAGCTTTCCTATACCTGAACAGGTATCTTCACCAGGAAATTATCCAACTATTTCCCAACCAAGCAAGAGGGTAGAATTGAAGGTAAAATTGCTAATAAAAATGAAAGAACCTTGTAAAATAAAGCACTACCAGGTCTTTTAAATAGTGCTCTGAGTAAGCGCCCAATAAATACGATTGAATGAAAATATACATGACACACTGCAAGTGGCTGTTGACCACATGCTTCAGATGGTGGGGCCTGGGAGTCTGAAGGATTTGGGTTCTAATTCTGGCTTTGCCACTAATTTGCTGTATGACCTTGGGCAAGTCACTTGATCACTCAACTTTTCTGGGCCTCAGTTACCTCTTCTGTAAATTGGGGATTAAGACCATGAGCCCCATGTAGGACAGGGACTGGGTCCAACCTGCTTATCTTATATCTACCCTAGTTCTCAGAACAGTGCTTGACACTTAATAAGTGCTTAATAAATAACATCATTATTATTATTAGGGAAAGGGAAGGGCAGGGATTGTGTGGCTGACAGGCTGGGTGGGGATGCAAAGTTAAAAAAAAGCCTCAACCTGATTCCTTCAGCTAGTAAAAGCTACCACACTGTCACAGGAACAAATTCAAAACAGCTTCTAAGAGTGCTTGAATGGAAATACAGTATACACAGTTTATGAATAATATGGAGGTGGCATTCTTGAGGAACCCCGTGTCAACAAAAACTTGCTTTGCAGTGCTCATCCTAGATCCGCAGCCAGGTTTGTGCATGCAACGGTTTCTTCCAACACCCTGTCGCGTAATTTGCGACACACACTGTCAGAAAAAAGCTCCCTAATTCTGCTGTCCTGTTTAAGCCTAGCGAAGACGTGTGCTCTGGCAGAAATCAGTGTACAGAATGAGTCATTCGGGATGTCCTAATCAGGAGAGATCACAACCTACGAGCCATCGAATTGAGTTTTGCAACCTGTGAAAAGGAGCCCCTTGTTGAATGGAGAAAGTCACTGTTTACATAGGACAGGATATTCCGTTAGACCGCAAAAGTGAACCAAATAATTCCCCTGGTTTAGGGACATGAAGGAAAATGTGCTGTCGGCCATTTGGTGGCATTGTAACTGTGCTGACTTACCTGGGTTAGAGCCAAGCGGGGCTCTAATCTTCTAAAGCCCGTTTCTTATTGGGGAACTGCCAACCGAGTCGGTGGAAAATCGTACCTGGTTCCCAGTATTTCCCAAACAAGAAAGCAGAAACCAACTCAGGCTTTTCCATGGGAAATTATTTCTTAGAGACTAGGCAAGAGATATTTTTTCTCATCCCACCCCATTTCCAAATAGCTAGAGAAGAAAAAGAGAAATGCTCTGTGGCAAGACCAACTTCTAGATGGTTTGTCAGCAAAAGAAATGTTGAAAATACTTCCTCTTGAGCTCGACGTGGGCGGGAATGTGTCCTGCCAACTCTGTGGTATTGTATTTTCTCAGGTGCTTAGTAGAGTGCTCTGCACATTCGTAAGCATTCAATAAATGCCTTTGATTGACTTCACTATCATTTGATTCTCCCATTTTGAAGCGGGTGTAAGATCATCGACTGAGGTGTTATAATAATGATAACGGGGGTATTTGTTAACTGCTTATTACCTTATGCCTTAGAAATAGCTTGGCTTAGTGGATAGAGCATGCACCAAGGTGTGGGGGGGGAGGGTCAGAAAGACCTATGTTCTAATCCCGACTTCGCCAAATGTCTGCTGTGTGACCTTGGGCAAGTTACCTAACTTCTCTATGCCTCAGTTACCTCATCTGTAAAATGGGGATGAGTGTGATCCCCAGGAGGGACAAGGGCTGTGTCCAACCTGATCAATTTGTATCTATCCCAGTATTTAAAACAGTGGTTGGCATATAGTAAGTGCTTAACAAGTACCATAATTATTGTTATTCTTATTATTATCTGCCAAGCCCTGTACAAACTGCTGGGGCAGACACCAAGTAATCAGATCAGACCCAGTTCCTGTCCCATATGGGGTCTACTGTCTAAGAAGAGCAGATATTCAATAAATATTCATTCAGTTGTATTTACTGAGCATTTACTGTGTGCAAAGCTCTGTACTGAGTGCTTGGAAGAGTACAATATAAATATGATTGACTGACTATCCAATTCCCATTTTATAGATGATGAAACTGTGGTCCAGAAAAGTTATGACTTGCCCAACCAAGATCACACAGCAGACGAGTGGTGGATGCGGCATTAGAACCCAGGTCCTCTTACACTCAGGTTTGGTTTTTTAAAATGGTATTTAAGTACCACAGTGCCAGGTACTGTCCTAAGTGATGAGTGTTTTTTCTACTTGGCTGCACCACCGAGGCCAAGGGAGTATAAAACACCCAGAAATCATCACACTGTCCTAGTTTCTGACCCATTTGTCTCATCCACATAACTTGACTTTACACACACTTTCCAAGATCCGTTTTTTTTCAGTCAATCAATGGTATTTATTGAGCGCTTACACAAGGAGCTTACTTTCTAAATGCAGAAGTCCCGCCCATTGCTATCACCAAGGCTTCTGTCTCCTGTTGTGAGTCACCTGTCTTATGGAAGACAGAGCGAGGAACTCAGTAAGCTCACTGTGGGCGGTTAACCTGCCTACTAACTCTGTTTTGTTGTACTCTCCCCAAAGCTTAGCACAATGCACTGCACACATTAAGCACTCAGCAAATACCACTGATTGTTGATTGATTTCTGCAGGAAACCTGCAATGCCTCAGTGCAGAGAAAGTAAGCACAGTGAAGGAACACCAAAATCAAGTCAACAGACATTGATTTATGAGGCGTTATTGCCGCATTGTTAAATGTCAGTGACTCCAAAGCACGGTTCTAATCCCAGCTCTGTCCCTTATCTGTGGTGTGACCTTGGGCAAGTCACTTCACTTCTCTGTGCCTCAGGTCCCTCATCTGACTGTGAGCCCTATGCAGGACAGGGACTGTGTCCAACACGATTAGCTTGTATCTACCCCAGCGCTTAGTACATTTCCGGGTGCATAGTAAGCGCTTCACAATACCATATGAAACTTTTTTTAAAGTGAAAAGAGGAACTTGAAATGAAGATGACTAGTCTGGTTCAGGCCAAGGCCCCACCTCAGGTCCAGAGGGTAGCAGGATAGCAGGACAGAAAAGGGAATGGAAGACTAAAGTAACCAGGAACTAATCAGAATCTGAGGTGCCAGATTGAGAATCCCAGAATCTTTGTCCAATATGAAGTGACTTTAAAAACATCCCTAAAATCACATCTCCTCCAAAGGGTCTTGCCAGACTAAGCCCTTTATTTCCCCATCCTCCCTGCCCTCTTCATGAACTATGCAACTGGCTGTGTATCAATCAATCCATCAGTCAATCAGGTGGACTTTTTGAGTGCTTACTATATGCAGAACACTGTTTTAAGTGCTTGGGAGTGTACAATATAACAGAGTTGGTAGACACTGTGTACCCACGTGTACCCATTAATCACTTTGATAGTCACCCCGGCCCCACAGCAGCAAGCTCCTTGTGGGCTGGAGAATGTGGTATTGTTCACTCCCCAACATTTAGTAGAGTGTTCTGCACACAAGTGCTCAATAAATAGGACTGATTTACTAATAGATTGATTTGCTCCTTTGAGTCATTCTTGCTATTTTTTTTTTTTTAACTCCTGGGACCCATCCTCTCCTCAAGGATCAATTTGAAAGCTTCATATTTAGGTTTTGATTTCTGCAGTGCTGCACTTTGTAGGGTTTATTAATCTTTAGCCACTGAGGTGATATAACTGATCATCACCAAAACACTGACCAGAAGTCTCCCCATCTTCAAAGTCCATATCTCCTCCAGGAAGCCTTCCCTGACTAAGCTCTCATCTCCCTACCTGATTCTCCCTTCCTTCTGCTCCACCTGTGCACTTGCGTCTTCACCCCATAAGCACACAGGTATGAAGCGCCATGGCCTAGTGTGTAGAGCACAGGCATTCGAGTCAAAAGGACTTGGGTTCTAATCCCAGTTCTGCCACTTGTCTGCTGTGTGACCTTGGGCAAGTCACTTAACTTCTCATTGCCTCAGTTCCCTCATCTGTAAAATGGAGAAGACTCTGAGCCCTTTGTGGGACAAAAACTGGACAAACCCAAACCGATTACCTTGTGTCTACCTCAACACTTAGAACTGTTCCTGGCACTTAGTAAGTGCTTAACAAATACCACCATTATTATTATTCACCCCACCTCCATCTTTACAGCACTTATGTATGTAACCTTAAATTTGGTGGCTTCCCCTACCTGTAATTTACTTTAATAATAGTAATAATGTTGGTATTTGATAAGCGCTTACTATGTGCTGAGCACTGTTCTAAGCGCTGGGGTAGACACAGGGGAATCAGGTTGTCCCACGTGGGGCTCACAGTCTTAATCCCCATTTTACAGATGAGGGAACTGAGGCATCGAGAAGTTAAGTGACTTGCCCAAAGTCACACAGCTGGCAAGTGGCAGAGCCGGGGTTCGAACCCATGACCTCTGACTCCAAAGCCCGTGCTCTTTCCAGTGAGCCATGCTGCTTCTTGCTTCTTTAATGTATTCCCCTCACTGAAGTGCAAACAACTTGAAGGCAAAGATGGTATCTACCCTACTGTATTGTACTCTCCCAAGTGCTTAGCACAGTGCTGTGCATACAGTAAGCTCTCAATAAATACCACTGTTTGATTGATCGATCAGAGACATAGCCAAGTTATAAGTTTTTTTTTATGGTATTTGTTAAGTGCTTACTATGTATACGAAGCTCTGGGGTAGATTCAAGCTAATCAGGTCGGACACAGGTCCATGTCCCACATGGGGCTCACAGCCTCAATCCCCATTTTACAGATGAGGTGACTGAGGCCCAGAGAAGTGAAGCGACTTGCCCAAGGCCACACAGCAGACAGGTGGCGGACCCTGGATTCAAACGTAGGTCCTTTTGACTTCCAGGCCCTTGCCCTATCCACTAGACCATGCTGCTTCACTGCAAAAATCACCCCCTTAACTTTAACTTTACCTTCAATCTCAAATCATAGCTCCAACCCTAACCCTGAGAAGCAGCAAAGGTTAGGGGGAGTGGGGATCAGGAGACTTAGGCTCTAGGCCCAGCTCTACCACTGGCTTGTTGTGTGATATTATACAAATCACTTAACTTCTCTGTGCCTCAGGTTCCCCATCTGTAAAATGAGGATTATTAACAATACCTCCTTTTCCCTTCCTTACGGGGATGCTATGAGGATAAAATGAGATAACTGGTGTGAAATTGTTTTGGAAAGATGAAAACACTCTACCAATCCCAGTTATTGACACTGTTATTATTTTTCTTCTTATTAGCATCCCCATCTGGTCGATGGCATGCAGAGACCAGTTGGGAAGGAGGTGGTTGTGCAAGAGAGATGGGGTTTGAGCTGCTGAGCACCTCTGTTACGAGGCTCAGCCTTTAGAGGGAGCAGGGTCCCTTTTCACTGAACTGCCTCTTCTGAGGAAACATATCCAACGTGAAACACGGATCATCGCCATTGATCCAACCAGACCCGCTTACAGCCCATCGCTTTACCTCTGCCAAAGCGATGGGTGGGAGGGAACTAGCGCTTAGCAGGTGGGTGGTAGAGCCCCTGGAATTTCAGGGTCTCAGGAGATGGCTTGAAATGCCTCGGTTTTGCCTGGGCTTCCGATTCCCCTCAGATTCCCCTAGCTACCATTTTCAGGGGAGTGGTGGTTTCTATCCATTGAATTTTTTTTAACGGCAACTGTTATGCATTTAGTATGTGCCAGACACTGTACCAAGCACTGGGGTAGGTAAATTAATCAGATTGGACACAGTCCCTTTCCCACATAGGACTCACAGCCTTAATCCCCATTTTACAGATCAAGTAACTGAGGCCCAGAGAAATGAAGTGACTTGCCCAAGGTCGCACAGCAGATAAGTAGCAGAGCTGGGATTAGAACCCACGTCCTTCTAGCTCCCAGGCCTGTGCTCTATCCAATAGGCTAAGCTGCTTCTCTAATTCTCACAGGATCTCAGCTGATAGCTTACGTCAGGCACTTCATCTGTATTTGACACTCTGAACTATTTCACAGATCACTCATTAATGGACTGTGACTCTCACAATGGATAGCTGGAGAAATAGCACCTAGTGGAAAGAGCATGGACCTGGGAATCAGAGGACCTGGGTTCTAATCTTGGCTCTGCCATTTGCCTGCTGCGTGACCATGGAAAAGTCACTTAACTTCTCTGGGCCTCAGTTTACTCATCTGTAAAATGGGGATTCAATACCTTTTCTTCCTTCTACTTAGACTGTGAGTCCCAAGTGGGACAGTGACCGTTTTTGACCTGACATACCCTATCGTGTAGAACAGTGCTCGACACACTGTAAGAGCTTAACACATATAATGATAATAAAAATCTTTCTGAATGAGACTGGGGGTGTGCAGGAGGGCTCCCAGAAGTTTCCAATCAGTAGTCATTTTTTAGGGACCAAGAGGTACGTCCTAAATAATCCATCAATGATCCCATTGGTTAAGCACTCACAATAAAGAAAGGACCACGTCAAGCTCTGGGAACACTACTGGGAGATTAATTCAGGCCCAGTCTCTGGTTCCCAAAGGTTTGTAGTCTAGAAGGCAGTGTGCAAAGTCAGGGAGGACAGCCACACAGGGAAAGAGAACAAAAAGAAAACAGTCTCAAATGCATAAATTCAAAACGACGACAACAGCAGCAAATAACAGCTGGGTGCAGGTGAGGAGAATTAGTCTTTAGACTCCTCGGCTCTTCTCTTTCCCAGAACTTACTACAGTGCTCTCTGCTCACAGTAAATGCTTAATAAATACTATTACTGCAAGCTCGCCTTTAGACTGTAGGCTCTTTATTGGCAGGGAGCATGTCTACCAACCCTGTTACACTGTAATAATAATAATGATGTTGGTATTTGTTAAGCGCTTACTATGTGCAGAGCACTGTTCTAAGCGCTGGGGGAGATACAGGGTCATCAGGTCATCCCACGTGAGGCTCACAGTTAATCCCCATTTTACAGATGAGGTAACTGAGGCACAGAGAAGTGAAGTGACTTGCCCACAGTCACACAGCTGACAAGTGGCAGAGCCAGCATTCGAACTCGTGACCTCCAACTCCCAAGACCGGGCTCTTTCCACTGCGCCACGCTGCTTCCCTGAACTCAGTACTCTCTGAAACGCTTAGTATGGTGCTCTGCACAAGGTAAATGCTCAATAAATATCACTGATTGATTGATTGGTTGCTATTACTACTTCTACCAGTAATTCTACTCTTCACCCCTCCAGTCTAGCCTACCTCAAACAATCAATAGTATTTATTAAGCACTTGCTGCAGGCAGAGCGCTGTAACTAAGACTTGGGAATGTACAGTAGAAATGAGTAGATATGATCCCTGGCCTCATGGAGCTTGCAATCTAGCAGGGGAGACAAAAACTAAGGTAAATGAGAGATAGGAGAAAATTACAGAGGATAAAAGCATGCGCATAAGGGCTACTGGGGGTTGTCAGTACCCAAGTGCAAAGGTGATATAGAAGTGCTAAAGTGGCTGTTGGAGGATATAAAGTGGGGAGACTAAAAAACAATCATCAAAAAGCCTTGTGGAAGAGATGTGATTTCAGAAGGGCTTTGAAGATGTGAAGAGCAGTGAACCGTTGGATGTGTCAAGGGAGGAAGTTCCCGGCAAAATGGAGAGGGAGAGAAGGAGGGAGGACAAGAGCACGAGGTTGGAGTCTGGAGAGATGAGAATAAGACGAAGTGAGTGAGTTAACTCGAGAGGAATGAAGAATGTGAGCTGGGATGTAGCGTGAGAAGAGATAGAATAAGTACTGGGGAGAGAGCCGACTGCCTGAAAGCCAGCAGTCAGGAGTTTCGGCTTGTCGAGGAGAGGAATAGGTGGCCATTTTTGAGGAGTGGGGGGATGTGGGCAGAAAAGAAAGGTAATTTAGAACAATGATTCAGCAGCAGAGTAAAATATGGCCTGGAGAGAGGAGAGGCAGGAGATGAAAAAGGAGGCAGATGCAGCAGCTGGGATATTCAATCATTCATTCAATCAAATTTATCTAGCGCTGTGTGCGGAACATTGAACTAAGCACGTGGGAGAGTACAATACAACAATAAGCAGACATATTCCCTGCCCACGATGAATTTACAGTCTAGAGCCCGGTCGGGTGTGGTCCATTTGGATGGAGAGGAAGGGCAGATTCATGAAATGCTGGGGGAATAAACTACCTGTTTTTAGGTGATAAGAGATAGGTGTGTAAGAGGGTAGATTTTAAAGGTAGATTTTAAGAGGTGGGTGATCTCCTCTTGAGCCATCCTGGAGAAGGATGAGAGAAGTGGATGTTGGGGTGGGGAAAACTGGGTAGGTGAGGAGGTGGGGAAAGCTGGGTAGGTGAAGGGGAGCTCATGCCTGATGATTTGAATTTTTCAACAAGGTTTGTCAACAGGGACAAGAAAGTGGTGAGCTTAAAGGCCGGGAATAATCAACGGGGCCAGTGGGTATGGGAGTCTGCAAGAAGAAGTAGTGTTGTTGAGCAGAAGAGAAGATGGAGCTAAAGCAAATAAGGATGAATTGGAAGTGGCTGAAACTGACCTGGTGCCTGGACAAGCTCAGGAGCCGGGGAAGACTGCAGAGTGGACGTGGGGCTGGGGGCTGGGAGGCTAGCTGGATGGGGGGAGGGCAACAAAGGAGCCATGAAGAGGCAAGGGAGTCTAATTTGGAGGAGAGGCACAGTTGAGGATGGTGACTTGTAGATTATCCAAAGCACTGCAATCTTTCCCGTATTTTCAACGCTGAAAGAGGGACTCAAATGTCAGTCAATCGTATTTAATGGGTGCTTACTGTGTGCAGAGCAAAAGTACTAAGCATTCGGGAGAATGCACTATAATTCTATAACAGACACATTCCCTGCTCACAATAAGCTTCCAGTCTAGAGGGTCCTGGACACATACTCACACATACGTGCGTGCACACACATATGCAGGCACATGTGGCACATCTTGAAGACAAGTCTCCCCCAAGAAGCCTTCCCTGACTAAGCCCTCCCCTCTTCTTCTCCCAGTCCCTTCTGTATTGCCCTGACTTGCTCCCTTCATTCATCCGCACTACACTTCTGTATATATCTGCATGGTACAGATATATACAGAATACTCTTTGCTTTGCACTCAGTAAGTGCTCAATAAATACGACTGAATGAATGACTAAACAAATGAACATGCACAGACACACTCCCACATTTTCAATGTTGAAATAAGGAGTGTGTCTGTGCACAAAATAGTTGTCCTTCATTTTTGAAGATGACTTTGCTGACATTGGAGGACCTAACAATACCAGTGAGTGTGTCTGAAGAGACGATATGGCTGAGACGGACACTCACTTCTACCTAGTTTGCACATGAGTAGATCTTTGCAAGGCTAATGGTTTCCCCGCCTCCCCTCTATTGCTGAGGTCTCCCGTGTCACGTTCAGACTTTTTTTGCTCACATTGTTGGGAGAGGATGATTTTGGGAGGTTCTGGGACTTGGGGTGGGTAGGAGAGAAGTCCCGAGAGGGAAAATTGACTCCAAAATAAAAACTTTGGAGTGTTTAGTACAGTGCCTGGCATATAGTAAGTGATTAACAAATACCATTAAAAAAATCTGAGGGCTGGAAAAAGCTGGAGATACACTGGAAGGGAATGTGGACACTTTCTGTCACATCAAGGGACATCTCTTTCCAGAGCAGGAGTTACTGCTAATTTCCCAGCAAGGGCCAGGTGGGTAATGAGAAGGACGACCCCTCTAGGGGAGTCAGTGTCACCTTGCCTCCCCATCCCTGGGCTACTGTGAGACAGTTACAGCAATGATGTTCCATGTCCAAGGGTGGCCCCTCTGTTAGCCTGCTGGGCGACTTCTTTGGACCTCAGTTTCCTAGCATGGCTCAGTGGAAAGAGCCTGGGCTTCGGAGTCAGAGGTCATGGGTTCGAGTCCCATCTCTGCCACTTTTCAGCTGTGTGACTGTGGGCAAGTCACTTAACTTCTCTGTGCTTCAGTTACCTCATCTGTAAAATGGGGATTAATTGTGAGCCTCACGTGGGACAACCTGATTACCCTGTATCTACCTCAGCGCTTAGAACAGTGCTCTGCACATAGTAAGCGCTTAATAAATACCAACATCCTCTGCATAATGGGCATTCTAAACCTATTCAATACCCTCTGGACTGTAGGCTCATTGAGGGTAGGGAATGTGTCATTATGGTGAACTCTCAAAGCGCTTAGTACAGTGCTCTGCACACAGTAAACACTCAGTAAATCTGATTGACTGACTGATGGAGTCAGTGTCACCTTGCCTTCCTGTCCTTGGGCTATCCTGAGGCAGTCACAGCAATGATTTTCCACGTCCCAGACGGGAATCAAGAAGCGCTTTCAGAGGGTAAACAGTGAGCAACACGGCCTAGTGGATAGATCACGGACTTGGAATCCAGGCTCCGCCACTTTGTCTGCTGTGTGACCTTGGGCAAGTCACTTAACTTTTCTGTGCCTCAGTTGCCACATTTGTAAAATGGGGATTAAGACTGTGAGTCCCACGTGGGACATGGACTGCATCCAACCTGATTAGCTTCAATCTATCCCAGAGGAGGATGATAAAGTAAATAATAAACCAATAAAGCAGACTGTTTCTAGGACCAATAGATTCTGACATCTAACTTACTGCCCAATTCCTTCTCCTGGCTCCTCCCCCTTTGTTTGTTTGTTTAGGGTATTTGTTAAGGACTTACTATGTGCCAGACACTGTACTAAGTGCTGGGGTAGATAGAAGCTAGTCAAGGGACTGTGTCCAACCTGATCATCTTCTTTCTCTCCCAGTGCTTAGAACAGTGCCTGGCATATAGTAAACGCTTAACAAGTATCATAACCATTATTATTGCTATTGTAAGCGCCTCGATGATGGGGATTAGGTCTACTTGTAGAGAATGTGTTCCTTATAGGCGGGGATCATATCTACCAGTTCCGTTGTATTGTATGCTCCCAAGAGCCTAGTCCATTTCTCTGCACACAGTAAGCACTCAATAAATACCATTGACAGATTGACCGATTACCAACTTACTTGTATTTTCCCCAGTTGCTTAATATGGTGCTCTGCACACAGTAAGTACTCAACAAATACCATTGATTGATTGATGATGAAGTATATTGTATTTTCCCAAGTGCTCAGTAAGTACTGTGCATGCAGTAAGCACTACTAAATACCACTGAATGATTGGTGATGAGCAACTCTACCCAATCGCTTAGTACAGTTTTCTGCAGGGTCTTCAATAAAACCATTGACTGCTTGATTGATGACCAACTCTCTATTGCATTCTCCCAAGCACTTAGTACAGAGCTCTGCATACGTGACTGCTCAAAAAATAATACCATCGATGGCTTGATTGATAGATTGAGTCAGAGGACCTGCAGACCAGCAGGCTGAAGATTAGGAGAAGCAATGAGGCTTAGTGGAGAGAGCAGGGGCCTAAGAGACAGAAGGACCTGGGTTCGAATTCCACTCCATCAAATGTCTGTTGTGTGACCTTGGGCAAGTCATTTCACTTCTCTGGGTCTCAGTGATCTCATTTGTAATTTGGGATTAAGACTGTGAGCCACCTGTGGGACAGGGACTGTGTCCAACCTGATTAACTTTATCTATCCCAGCACTTAGAACAGTGTTTAGCACATAGTAAATGCTTAACAAGTACCACAATTATTACCATAATTATTAATTATTATTTGCAGATCCCTGGGGGTAGTAAGCACTTAATTGCCATAATTATTACCATTATTATCATTATTCACAGATCCCAGGGGGGAAACCAGACAGAAAGTGAGAGACAACAAGAGGAAAAAAAAACCTCAGTCAAGCAGCAGGAAGATATCCTCTATCTCCAAGTCACTGAGATGAGACCGCAATCCCTCAAAGGGGCAGTAACCCTGCGTGTGGGGACTTAATAAGAACACAGTGCCATCAGCCAGCCTACTACATTGATCTAGTGAAAGAAAAAGTGCTTCCACCGCTCCGCTCCAGCCAAACCACAGATCTTTGGCAGCTCCCATCCTCAAAGACAACAAAGACACATTCAAAGGCTCAGGCGGCTTTCCTGGCACTGTACACCTTTAGCTGAGGCAGTCAGTCACGCTATGCTCGTTCACTGGTCTAGCAGTCAAACCCGGCTAATATACTAACGGCTGAGGACACTGAGAATCCTCCCAATGGCAAGAGGGATGGGGTTCTACATCCCCAAGCCCTTCCCACTCCCCTCTGCAGCGGGATAGGCGGAGAGCACGACAAACCCTTCTCCCAGTAGGGCAATAACTCCACGCTACCTCCGGTGGCCTTTCCTTAGTTTTGGATCTAATAATAATTGTGCTATTTGCTCAGCATTTCCCAAGTGCCAAGGACTGTACTAAGCGCCGGCTAGATATAGGATCATTGGCTCGGAAACAGACTCTGGGAAACAGCGTGGCTAAGTGGAAAGTGCTCTGCACATAGTAAGCGCTCAATAAATACTATTGAATGAATGAATGAATGAAAGAACGCGGGCTTGGGAGTCGGAGGTCATGGGTTTGAATCCCGGCTCTGCCACTTGGCAGCTGTGTGACTGCGGGCAAGTCTCGGTGCCTCATCTGTAAAATGGGGATGAAGACTGTGAGCCTCGCGTGGGACAACTTGATTACCCTGTATCTCCCCCAGCGCTTAGAACAGTGCTCTGCACATAGTAAGCGCTTAACAAATACCAACATTATTATTATGGGGCTCATAGTAGAAGAGGAAGGGAGAACAGACATTTTATCTCCATTTTACAAGTGAAGTAACTAAGGTATAAGTTAAGTGATTTGCCCAAGGTCACGCAGCAGGGTAAGGGGCAGGGCTGGGTTGAGAACCCAGGAGAATCCTAACTCTGAGTCACACATTCTTTCCACTAGACTGCACCGCTTCTCTACAGGTCTCTTCTCTTTGCTTGCTTCTCTCTTTTATTATGGGAAGGGATTCCTTTGTAATTGTCCAGGACATGTCTGCCCCACACCAGCAATGATGGTTTCCTTACCTCACAGAGTCAGTTAATAATTAAACTTGACATCTGTGCTGGGGCCTTAAACTCCACAGAGTGGTGCCCCTAATTTAATCAAGCAGGACATAGAAATGCACAGAAATAATTCTATCCAGGAATACGTGAAGGGAAATGAACACATGTACTAACAACACACACATATACACCCCCCCCCAGATATCTACCCACACATGTACTCTCACATGCACAAACACACTCGCATGTACACACAGGCTCACATGTAGACTGTGAGCCCGTCACTGGGCAGGGATTGTCTCTATCTGTTGCCAAAGTGTACATTCCAAGTGCTTAGTACAGGGCTCTGCCCATAGTAAGTGCCCAATAAATGCTATTAAATGAATGAATATACACACACACACACACACACTCCACTCATTCATACTTGTACCAGATCATTGTCTGCAAGCCAATATGATCATGCATACTTGCACCTCCACATCTACATACCCACACCATTACATAGACACACACTCAAACACACACAGTCAAGGGAGACAGCATTGCATAGTGGGAAGAACAAGGACTGGGAGGCAGGAGATGTCGTTATGATCCTAGTTCTGCTACTGGTCTGCTGTATGATCTCTAGTATATCAGAATGCCTCTTTGGCAAGATCCCTCATCTGTAAAATGGGGGTAAGATACTCGCTATCCCTACTTCTTAGATTGTGAGTCCTGTGCGGGACAGGAACTGTGTCTATTCTGATTATTTTGTAGTAATAATAATCATCCTGATATTTGTTAAGCACTTCTGCCTGCCGGACACTATACTAAGCGCTGGGATGGATATAAGAAAATTGGGTTGGATGCAGTACCCATCCCACAGGGACACAGTCTTAATCCTCATTTTATAGATGAGGGAACCGAGGCCCAGAGAAGTGAAGTAACTTGGCCAAGGTGACACAGCAGACAAGTGGCGGAGCCGGGATTAGAACCCACGGCCTTCTGATGCTCAGGCCCGTACTCTATCCGCTACACCATGCTGCTTCCCCTCAGCACTTAGTATTGTACTTGGCAACTAGGAAGCATTTAATGAATAAGGTAATTATCACGATTATGTATACAGGCACTCACACACAGACACAGACACACATACACTGGTGTGCGTTCAAACATCTATGCCGAGCGGGTACTTGAGTTCAGTGAATAGAGTCTGGAATTTGGGCTTGCGCCCTGAGTCTCGCCTTCCTTTCCGGGACCACCTCAGAGTTGGAAGCATTGCTGAGGCGGCAGGAGACTATGGCTTCTCCAAGTCCCTGAGGAGACTCTGGAGCCAGCAAGCTTATTTGTGTTTCTGGAGTCTCAAAATAAATTAAGAGCAATGTCGGACCCACACCCTCCTTTTCCCCTTCCACTGCTCTTCCTGCTTCTCTTCTTGCTTCTTCTCTGATTTTCCTACTTCTCCCTGCTGTGACTGGCAAGGGCTTCCTCTGTGGCTACCCTTAGATGGGGAAATTAAAGATCATCTGGCCCCTTCCCTCCAGACATGGGAATGAAGACTCTTCAGGTCAGATGTTTCCTTAAAGCTCTCCCAGGATGGACACTCCACCCCTTCACCCAATGTCAGTCAGTCAGTCAGCCCGTTGTATTTACTGAGCACTTACTCTGTGCAGAACTCTGTTCTAAGCTCTAGAGAGAGGACAATACAACAATAAACAGACATAATCTCTGTCTGAAGAGAAGAGTCTAGAGGGGGAAAGGAATTGTCTCCTCATTGCTCTGTGGACAGACAATTCTCCTTTTTGAGGGACCCCATGAAAGGAGGGGATGTGCTGTGGCCTCTCAAGACTCGGGGGAAGGTCAGAATTGCCCTTGAAATATGGGACAGATCTGAAGAATCTTCTCACTCCCAATCTTATTGAACTTCATCCTGTCTCTGAGGACCTTGCTTTCTAATTTAATTCATCGTGGTCACTCTGAATTTTATTCCCATTTCCACCGGTTATGAGCCTTGCCCAATTCTGTGGACTCTGTACAAAGGGGTGAGACAATGCGAAACTCCTTCATTCAAGTCATGGAATAAATTTATGTGTGGTAGGAATGTATTCATTCAGAAGGACTGATTCAGAAGCAGTGGTGCCTAGTGGTTAGAGCAGGAACCTGGGAGTCTGAGGCCCTGGGTTCTAATCTTGCTCTGGCCCTTGGCAAGTCACTTCACTTCGCTGCTCCTTCTCTGCTGGGTGACCTTGGGCAAATCAATTAAAGTCTGTACTTCAGTTTCCTCATCTGTAAAATGAGAAAATAGCTGTTCTTCCACCAACTTAGACTGTGAGCCCCATCTGGGTCAGGGACTCTGTGTTCGACCTGATCATCTTATAACTACTCCAGCGCTTAGTACAAGGCTCAGCTTGGCTCAGCGGAAAGAGCCTGGACTTGGGAGTCAGAGGTCATGAGTTCGACTGCCGGCTCTGCCACTTGTCAGCTGTGGGACTGTGGGCGAGTCACTTAACTTCTCTGTGCCTCAGTGACCTCATCTGTAAAATGGGGATTAACTGTGAGCCTCACGTGGGACCACCTGATTACCCTGTATCTCCCCCGGCACTTAGAACAGTGCTCTGCACATAGTAAGCGCTTAACAAATACCAACATTATTAAGGCTCGGCACAAAGGAGGCGCTTAACAAATACCATAATTATTAGCATCCCATTCTACATATCGATCCAGGTTGTCACCAAGACATTGATAACTACCCCCTGGGTCCCACCTCTGAGTCAGCTTGAGCTCACCTAGTGGTACTATGATTAGGAACATACTTTACTAGAAGCTTAGCGGAAAGAGCACAGGCTTGGGTGTCAGAGGTCATGGGTTCTAATCCCAGTTCCTCAACTTGTCTGCTGTGACTTTGGGCGAGTCACTTCACTTCTCTGTGCTTCATTTACCTCCTTTGTAAAATAGTGATTAAGACTGTGAGCCCCATGTGGAACAACCTAATTACCTTGTATCTACCCCAATGCTTAGAACAGTGCTTGGCACATAGTTAGCACTTAACAAATACCAACATTATTATTAGGGAAACAGCATGGCTCGGTGGAAAGAGCACGGGCTTGGGAGTCAGAAGTCATGGGTTTGAATCCCAGCTCTGCACTTGTCAGCTGTGTGACTGTGGGCAAGTCACTTAACTTCTCTGTGCCTCAGTTACCTCATCTGTAAAATGGGGATTAATTGGGAGTCTCACGTGGGACAACCTGATTACCCTGTATCTACCCAGTTTAGAACACTTACTTACTTACTTACTGCACTTTACTTACTGCATGTAGTAAGCGCTTAACAAATGCCAACATTATTATTATTATTATGACCTGGTAGATGTCATATGGGAACTTCTGAAGTTTGTAAGGATTGTTTAACCTGCCTCCTTAACAAAGAAGCCAATTACATCGACCTATATCCGCCTCTGAATGGATCATCTTCTTGAAGCGTACTCAGCACAGCACAAATCTCTCCACCCTTCGAAAACCACCATTGGTTTCCCGTGTCACTCCACATCAAGCATGAATAGCATCAATATAAATAAATAGAATTATAGATGTATGCACATCAAAACAATTAAACAGCATGTTCAGCTTCAAGGCTGCCTGCCAACAATCCATTCTCGGTATCTGCTCTCTTCACCAGCTTCTTCCCAGCAATCTCTCTTCGTTCCTCTTCAACTAGCCTTCTAACAGTACCTCATTTTCTAGTCTATGCTGTTAATAATAATAATTGTGGAATTGGTTAAATGCTATGTGTCAAGCACTGTATTAAGCGCTGGGCTAGTTACAAGGTGATCAGGTCCCACAAGGGGCTTCACAGTCTAAGTAGGAGGGGGAGCAGGTACTGAAAACTCATTTTGCAGATGAGGGAACTGAGGCACAGAGAAATGAAGTGACTTGCGCAAGTTCACACAGTAGACAAGTGGTGGTGCTGGGACTAGAACCCAGGTCCTCTGACTTCCAGGCCAGTGCTCTTTCCACTAGGCCACTACTGTTCTGCCTGCCTTGAACTCCCTCCCCTTCTAATGTGACAGACAAAAGCTCTCTTCAACTTCAAAGCCCTCTTAAAATCCCACCTCTTCCAATGAACCCTCCCTGATTAACTCCCAACAGCCAAAATTACATCACCTCAGCAATCACCTCAAGTACCGACATATTTATTTACACCCTTTAACTGCATTTATATATATATGCATATACAGCTGTGAGTTAAATATTTATTTAGATTATGTATGCATATCCATCTTTACAGCTAAATATTTATTTAGATTACTGGATTTGTAAATACTTCTGTGTCAGCCTCCTCCACTAGAGAATAAACTCCTACGTGTGTAAAAAAACTTGCCCAGTGGATCCTTCACACTCTTTCTAGTGCTAAGCAGAATGCACTGCAACCATGGTGCTCAATATATACCATTACTAAGACTTCTGTCTTCAGGACATCCCAACCTGGATGTTTCACTGACACCTCAAATGAAAAATATCCAGAACAGAACTTTCTATCTTCCCAATTAAACCCTGTATTCCCCCCTATGTTTCCCAACTCTGTCTTACCAACTCTTATATTGTATTTCAATAGACTGCAGACTCGTGCAGAGCTGAGATTAGAACTCATGACCGTCCAACTCCCAGGCCTGGGTTCTGGCCACTATGCCACACTCTTCGGGCTGAGGGAGGGGTGAATAAAGGGAGCTAATCAGAGTGACACAGAAGGGAGAGGAAGAAGAGGAAATGAAGGCTTAGTCTGGGAAGACCTCTTGAGGAGATGTGCCTTCAATAAGGCTTTGAAGTGGGGAGAGTCATTGTGTTTCTGGTATGAAGAGGGAGGGGGTTCCAGGCCAGAGGCAGGATGTGGGCCAGGGATCCGCAGTGAGACAGGCGAGATTGAGGTACAGTGAGAAGGTTGGCGTTAGAAGACAGAAGTGTGTGAGCTGGGTTGTAGTAGGAGAGTGGTGGGGTGAGGTAAGAGGGGGCAAGGTGATTGAGTTCCTTAAAGCTGATGGTAAGGAGAGTTTCTATTTGATGTAGTGGTGGATTGGTAATCACGGAAGGTTCTTGAGGAGTGGGAAAACATGGACTAAAAGTTTTTTTGTAAAAAAATGATCCAGGCAGCAAAGTATGGACTGGAATGGCGAGAGACAGTGAGAAGATGAACTTGGGAGGAACAGTAAGTGCGAAACGGGGTGTAGTAGGAGAAGAGATTCAATAGATAAGAGGGAGAGAGGGGAAAGTGCATTGAAGCCAATTGTCAGGAGTTTCTGTTAATGGGAAAGTGATATTTTCTGCCTGCACAACTTATTGTGGGAACCAATTCTATATTCTTCCACCTGCTGTGTGTAAATGAGTTCCAGAAGTTATAGAGTTTATTGGGTCTAAACACCATGCTTACATAATCAATTCAGGGTCACTCTCTTTCCCACTGTCCTTTTCCCACTGGGGGCCCACCAAATGGAGGAAGAAGTGAGGAACTCATTCAGTACAGAGGAATTATCCTTCAATAGAAGGAACTCCTTGCAGGAGATATCACTGGAGAGAGAAGCCTGTGTCACAGATTGAGAAACTCGCGGAGGGCTCAGAAAGTGCTTTGTTCATTCATTTATTCATTAAATCATATTTATTGAGTGTTTACTGTGTGCAGAGCACTGAACTAAGCACTTGGAAAGTACAATTCAGCAATAGAGAGAGACAATCCCTGCCCACAATGGGGTTATGGTCTAGAAGGGGGGAGACAGACATCAAAACAAGTAAAGAGGTATCAATAGCATCAATATAAATAAATAGAATTATAGCTATATTCACATCAAAACAACTAAACAGGCATTAACAAAATAAATAGAATTACAGATATGTACATGTATACACAAATGCTGTGGGGCGAGGGGGAGGACAGAGTAAAGGGAGCAAGTAGGGGTGACGGGGAGAGGAGGGGGAGCTGAGAAAAGGGGGCTTAGTATGGGAAGGCCTCTTGGAGGAGGTGAGTTTTCAGTAGGGATTTGAGGAGGAGGGACATTCCAGGCCAGAGGTAGGCCTGTGGCAAGGGGTT
This sequence comes from Ornithorhynchus anatinus, assembly GCF_004115215.2. Taxonomy (NCBI): domain Eukaryota; kingdom Metazoa; phylum Chordata; class Mammalia; order Monotremata; family Ornithorhynchidae; genus Ornithorhynchus; species Ornithorhynchus anatinus. The sequence continues at coordinate 69,335,595 of NC_041728.1, read as the reverse complement.
GGCGGCAGGACAGGCGAGAACAAGGCACAGCGAGAAGGTTAGCAACAGAGGAGCAGAGTGTGCAGGCCAAGATGTAGAAGGAGAGAAGGGAGGTGAAGTAGGAGGGGGCAAGGTGATTGGAGAGGTTTGAAGCCAATAGTGAACAGTTTTTGCTTGTTACGGAGGTTGATAGGCAACCACTGGAGACTTTTGAGGAGGAGATTGACATGCCCAGAAAGGTTTCTGTAAAAAGATAATCCGGGCAACGGAGTGAAGTATAGACTGAAGAGGGGAGAGACAGGAGGATGGGAGATTAGAAAGGAGGTGGATGCAATAATCCAGTCGGGATATTATGAGAGATTGTACCAGCAAGGTAGCAGTTTGGATGGAGAGGAAAGGGTGGATCTTGGCGATGTTGTGAAGGTGAGACTGGCAGGTTTTGGTGACGGAATGGATGTGTGGGGTAAAATTCATTCAATCGTATTTATTACTATCTGCACTTACTATCTGCAGAGCCCTGTACTAAGCGTTGAAATGTACAATCCGGCAATAGATTGAGACAATTCCTGCCCAACAACGGGCTCACAGTCTAAACGGGGGAGACAGACAACAAAACAAAACAAGTAGTCTGGCAAGAGAGTGGAGTCAAGGATGACACCAAGGTTGCAGGCTTGTGAGAAGGGAAGGATGGTAGTGCTGGACAGTGAGGGGAAAATCAGAGGTCAGGGTTTGGGAGGGAAGATAAGGAGCTCTGCCTTGGACAAGCTGAGTTTTAGGGGGCGGGAGGACATCCAAGGCAGGAGGAGATATGAGCCTGGAGGGAGGGAGAGAGAACAGGGGAGGGAACGAATGAATTCACCAAGAGAGTGAGTATAGATGGAGAATAGAAGGGGTCCAAGAACTGACCCTTGAGTTAGGGGATGGGAGGGGGAGGAGGAGCCCACAAAGAAGACTGAGAATGAAGGGCCAGAGAGATAAAAGGAGATCCAGGAGAGGATGGAATCAGCAAAGCCAAGGATGGATAGCGTGTTGAGGAGAAGGGGATTGTCAATAGTGTCAAAGGCAACAGAGAGGTCGAGAAGGATTAGGATGGAGTAGGAGCCATTGGATTTAGCAAGAAGGAGGTCACTGGTGACCTTTGAGAGGGAGGTTTCTGTGGAATGGAAGGGACGGAAGCCAGATAGGAGAGAGTTGGAGGAGAGGAATTCAAGGCAGCGAGTGTAGATGACTTGCTACAGGAGTTTGGAATGGAAGGGTAGGAGGAAGATGGGGCGATAACTGGAGGGGGGGCTTTGGGGTCAAGGGAGGGTTTTTTTTAGGATGAGGGAGACTTAGGCATGTTTGAAGGCAGAGGGGAAGAAGTCGTTGGAGAGTGAGTGGTTGAAGATGGAATTTAAAGAGGGGAGGAGGGAAGGGGTGAGAGTTTTTATAAGGTGGGAGGGACTGGGGTCTGAAGGGTATGTGGAGGGGGTGGCCCTTGAGAGGAGGGAGGAGATCTCTTCTGAAGATACTGCTGGGAAGGATGGGAAAGTAGAAGAGGGGGGTTGAGAGGATGGGGTCTGGGGGGGATTTTGGGGAGATCAGACCTGATGGTGTTAATTTTCCTAATGAAGTAGGTGGCCAGATCGTTGGATGTGAGGTATGGAGAAGGGGGAAGAACAGGGGGCCTGAGGAAGGAGTCAAATGCCTGGAACAGCTAGCCAAGGTGATGGGCATGGGTGTTAATAAGAGAAGAGAAACAGTTTTGTCTGGCAGAGGAGATGGCAGAGTTAAGGCAAGAAAGGATGAACTTAGATTGGACATGGCTGGTCTGGTGTTTAGATTTCTGCCAGCAACGTTCAGAAGCTTGAGCATAAGAGCGAAGGAGGTAGACAGTGGGGGTGGATCCAGGGCTGTGGGTTAGTGGTGTGAGAGCGACAAAGGGATAGGGGAGCGAGTGAGTTGAGTTGCGTAGAGAAGGTGGAGTTGAGAGCATCTATTTGGTCATCAAGAGTGGGTAAAATGGGTAGAGAGGCTGGGTGGGTTGTGATGCTCTGAGAAAGATGAATGGGGTCGAGAGAGGGGAGGTCTCTGTGGGGGAGTAGTACAGATTTATAGGGAGGAGGAGTGTGAGAGAGGAGGCTGGTGAGAAGGTTGTGATCAGAGAGAGGGATTTAAGCCCTGGAGAATGAAGCATTGCTACATACTCGTTTGTGGGGACTATCTAATCATTATAATAATGCTATGTGTTCAGTGCTTACAGCAGTGCTGGGGTAGATAATAGGGTCAGACACAGACCCTGTCTCACATGGGGCTCCAGTCTAAGGGGGAGGGACAACAGGTATTAAACCCCCATTTTACGGATGAGGAAACTGAAGCACAGAGAAGTTAACTGACTTGCAGGGAGTCAGAAGGACCTGGGTTCTAATCCTAGCTCTGCCACTTGGCTGCCATGTGGCCTTGGGCAAATCACATCACTTCTCTGTGTCTCAGATGCTTCTCCCGTAAAAATGGGGATTAATAATAATAATAGCTTATTAAACGCTTGCTATGTGCCAAGCACTGTTCCAAGTGCTGAGCTTAGAGAAAAGTTAATCAGGTTGGGCACAGTCCCTGTCTCACATGGGACTCACACTCTTAATGAGAAGCCACAAGATGTAGTGGATAGAGCATAGGCCTGGGAGTCAGAAGGCTATGGGTTCTAATACCAGCTCTACCACATGTCTGCTGAGTGACCTTGGGCAAGTCACTCAACCTTTCTGTGCCTCAGTTATCTCATCTGTAAAAAATGAGGATTAAGAGTATGAGCCCACTGAGGGATAGGGTCTGTGCCCAACCTGATTACCTTGTATCTACCCAAGTGCTTAGAGTAGTGCTTGGCACATAGTAAGTATTTAATAAGTACCATTATTATTACAATAATCATCCCCAATTTTCAGATGAGGTAACTGGGGCTCAGAGAAGGTAAGTGACTTGCCCAAGATCACACAGCAGACATGTTGCAGAGCCGGAGATGGCACCCAGGTCCTTTTGACTCCCAGGCCTTTGCTCTATCCACTAAGCCACACTGCTTCCCTAGGACCGTGAACCCCATGTGGGATACGGACTTTGTCCAACTTAATTAGCTTGTATCTCCCGCAGAGCTTTAGCAGAGTCTCTGACACAGTAAACACTTAAAATATACTATAAAAAAAAAAGGGCAAGCAGCTTTGAAGTTCACCTGGGTTATCTGTTACTTTCAGCTTCCAGGGGACCAAGGAGTAAAAAGCTATGCCCTGTGGCCAGGAGTTCAGAAAGAGCTGCCGGTCCACGGAGGCCTTTTGACCTGAGGCCAGTCAGACCTGTGTAAAGGAACAGGAGAGCTTGACCTCCTCTGCCCTCTCTGACCCGAGGGAAGGAAGGGAAAGAAGACCCAGGAGGAGAAGGGAAACGTATGTGTGTGGGGGTGGGGGGCCAGCTGCCTTCTGGCTCATGCCTTATTCACTCACGAACCTGCCCGCCTCAGGATGGATCATGGACAGGGAGGGACATGACAGTCAATCTGCCCAAGTTTCCACCTGGCAGCAGCAGGCGATCAAGACCACTGAGCAAAATGCATAATGACAACTGTGGCATTTGTTAAGCCCTCACTATGTGCTGAGCACCATACTAGGCACTGGAGTAGATCCAAGATAATCAGGTCAGACACAGTCCCTGTCCCGCATTCTAAAGAGGAAGGAAAACAGGTAATGAATCCGCATTTTACAGATGAGAAAACAAAGGCCCAGAGAAGTGAACTGACTCGCCCCAAGTCAAAAAGCTGGCAAGTGGAAGAGATAGAGAAGTAGCAAGGTGTAGTGGATAGAACACAGGCCTAGGAGAAAGAAGGTCATGGGTTCTAATCCCGTCTCCACCACATGTCTGCTGTGTGACCTTGGGCAAGTCACTTCACTTCTCTGTACCTCAGTTACCTCATCTGTAAAATGGGGACTGAGAAAGTGAGCCCTAAGTGGGACAGGGACTGTGTCCAACCTGATTTGCTGGTGCTCACCCCAGTGCTCAGTACAGTGCCTGGCACATAGTTAGTGCTTAACAAGTACCATGATTATTCTTATTACGATCATGGGATTAGAACCCAGGTCTTCTGACTCCCAGGCCCAACCTCTTTCCACTGGATGGAATGTGGCTTTCATTAATCTTCAATGAGAAGCAGCGTGGCTCAGTGGAAAGAGCCCGGGCTTTGGAGTCAGAGGTCATGAGTTCAAATCCCGGCTCTGCCACTTGCCAGCTGTGTGACTGTGGGCAAGTCGCTTCACTTCTCTGTGCCTCAGTTACCTCATCTGTAAAATGGGGATGAAGTCTGTGAGCCCCACGTGGGACAACCTGATTCCCCTGTGTCTACCCCAGCGCTTAGAACAGTGCTCTGCACATAGTAAGCGCTTAACAAATACCATCATTATTATTAATCTGGTCTAACGAGCATGATTCTCCTAGGACTGTGGGTAACCAATAGTTGTAAGAAAAGGAAGCTTCAGGGTTATGGCTGTAAAGTTTTGGTCCCTCAAGTCTCTTTGTTCTGGTTACCCCTGTTTACTCCAGTGTTTCGAGAACACGAGGTCTTGGAAGTCTCCAACTGAGCACACCAGTTTCACATGCTAACAGTGGGTAACTTTAAAAAAAACACACCAAAATCCCCTTAGGGAAAGGGCAGAGGGGCCAGGCAGAGAAATGCTTGGGAGGAAGGCTTATGCCTGGGAGACTATTAGAGGGTTCTGGAGAGACAGGGGATGGATGGATCCAGGGATGTGGATAGATGGATGGAAAGGGTCAGAGAAAGTGGGTGAAACAGTCCTGGAGAGGGGCAGAAGGAAGTGGGGGGTAAGTAAGGGCAAGAGAGGAAGCATAGGAGGTGAAAGAAGGGAAGAGAGAGTTCCATCAGGAGATTGGATGATAGACTGTAAGCTTTTTGTGAATCCTGAACATGCCTATCAGTTCTGTTGAATTGTACTCTCTCAAGCACTTAGTACAGAGCTCCCCACACAGTAAATGCTCAAATAAACTTGTGTGTTGTGTGGCCTTGGGCAAGTCACTTCACTTCTCTGTGCCTTAGTTACCTCATCTGTAAAATGGGGATTTAAGACTGTGAGCCCTCTGTGGGCCCAGGACTGCGTCCAACCTGATTTGCTTGTATCCCCCCTGCAGCGCTTAGTACAGTGCCTGGAACATAGTAAGTGCTTAACAAATACCACTATTATTATTATAAACATGATTGATTGACACCCGTAACTGAAAAGATGGAGTGGCGACTGGAAAGATGAGCCAGATTCCCTGTTAATTTTAGGTGCTTAGAACAACAAAATCCATCTTGATTCCCTCTAGACTATAAGCTTGTTGTGGCCCAGGAGCATGTCTACCAACTCTTGTATTCCTCCAAGTGCTTAGTACAGTAAGTACTCAATAAATACCATCGATTTATTGATTGAGTGATTGTCCACCTTCCCGCTGCAGTGATTTAGCGACTAGCACAATGATCTTCTGAAAGGGGTGGGTTATTAAGCCACTGTTATCCTTGGTATTTTTATCATCATTACCATCATCATCATCAACAACAGTTTTTCTTGTACCGGCTGCAAACAGAGCAGTGCTATGGGAGATTTCTGTGAACAGAACACTGTACAGAGGGCCTTGGCTGCCTACCTTAGAAGGAGACAAAATAATCCATCTCCCTCATGGCATTTACGGTCTAACGGGGAAGGCAAGCAGAGCCATAGCGAGCAGCGGTGTGGCCTAGCGGAAAGAGTACGGGCCCGGGAGTCAGATGAACTGGGCTTTAATCCTCAGCTCCACCACTTGCCTTCTGGGAGACCCTGATCAAGCCACTTTAACTTCTCTGGGCTTCAGTTTCCTCATCTGCAAAATGGGATTAAGTATCTGTCCTCCCTCCTCCTTAGACGGTGAACCCCTCATGGGACAGGGACTGTGTCCGTTCCGATCATCTTGTATCTCTACTAGCAGTCAGTACAGTGCTTGAGAGATACCTCAGTCATTATCATTATATGATAAACATTCCATTGGAAAATCAATAAAATAAACCTGAAATTGAAAGAGAAATCTGCAGCACAAACACAGTTCCCCTGTTTCCTCCTCGTCTCGTTGGAACATCGTGTGCTCTGGGATCAGATTCATTAGCACAATGTAATTTCAGACCGCAGAGTGGTACAAGCCAAATTGCCCCTCTCCGCCTCACCTTTTACTTTTCAGCAATAAATGCAGGAGTCAGTGACTGTTGGATTAAATCTCTCCCCGCGGGAGTCTTGTCCGTGATCTGCCTGTTTGTCTGTGCCCCCTCCCTAACGCACATACCATTCACCGCAGTCTGAAAACCTCAAATTAAGTCAGAATGTGAAAATGTGCTCTAGGAGCCAAGCGAGGGGCCAGGCAGACGGTTTCCATCATCTACTCAAATTTTTCAGAAGACTGAGACCAGGGTCACGGCTAAGCGGCCTGACCCTGGAGAGCCGGAGCTTGCTCAGGGGAAGCAGATCAGGGCCGGAGAAAGAAATGGATTTGCTTTCTCTGGGGCCAGCCTGCTTCAGGGCCTTCTGACTTCCAGGCCTGGGCTCTATCCATTAGGCCATGCTGCTCTGGTTCCAAGTGGAAGCTGCTTTCATGACATCACCACCACCAGTATCAGACTGAATACGTCTTCTGGAGGTGAGGGTCGGGGGTAGTCCCGGATGGAATATTTATTTATTACTTTAATAAACATGAGCATTTATTTCAATAAATAATTATTATCTATGTATATTAACGTTCACCTCTCCCTCTACAGTGGGTCTTTGGGGTCAGGGAAAGTGTCTCCCAACTCGGTTATACTGTACTCCCACAAGTGCTTAGTACAGTGCTCTGCACACAGTAAGCGCTCAACAAATACCAATTATTAACTGATCGACGTGTTATGCCAAACACCTGGCATAATGTGATGACATCACATGTGCAAATCCAACCCCCACTTATTCTTAGATGGTGAGGCTTGGGAGGGTCAGTGGTGAGTCCAATTTTCTCCCGGGGATTTTTTTCCTCAGTGTTTAGCACAGGACCTTGCACACAATAGGTGTTCGATAAATACTACGTAAGCCCACTTTTGATTGATCCCGGAGCGTTTCTTGGGGAATCCCTGACTCCCACACTTGTTCTGGAGCTGTTTCATTGCCCTCCAAGGTCCGACCGAACTCCAGCACAGCATCAGAGTGGCAGAACTCTGCAGCAAACGTGGAGGCACAGGGAGGCTCCAAATAAGAAATTAAAACCTGGGCCATCAGAGCTTCTGGTTTCACTCCGGTTCCGGCAGAGGACAGGTGAGCTGAAAACCAGACTATCTAGTATAAACCTGGATGATTGGCCACCCTATTACCTAGGAGGCAGAAAGAACTATAAAAGCAGTGTTCCCTAGTGCTTAGAGCAGGGGGCACCTGAAGTTAGAAGGACCTAGGTTCTAATCCCAGCTCTGCCATATGTATAACCTTGGGAAAGTCACTTCACTTCTCTGGGCCTCAGTTACCTCATCTGTAAAATGTGAGCCCTACATAGGACAGGGACTGTGTCCAACCTGATTATCTCATAACTATCCCAGTGCTTAGTACAGTGCCTGGCACTTAGCAAGCACTTAACAGGTACCATAAAAAAAATAGATGGTCTTTGACCTTGGGGAGGAAATATTAGCTTAAATCAGAGTGTTAGAAAGATGCAAAGCCGTTCATTCCTGCTCCCTATGGGATGCTCAGAATACGAGTCCCAGGACAAGAAAGAAGAGGTTTTTTTCTTTTTAAATGGTATTTAAGAGTTTAATATGTACCAGGCACTTTTCTAAGTAGATACAAGCTAATCAGTCCCTGTCCCACACAGTCCCTGTCCCACACAGATGAAGTAACTGAGGCTCAGAGAAGTGAAGTGACTTGCTTAAGATCACGCATCAGACAAATTGCAGAGCTGGGATTAGGACCTAGGTCTTTCTGTCTCCCAGACCTGGGCTCTATTCACTAGACAACACTGCCTATCAGATAATAATAATAACTGTAGTATGTTTTAAGTGCTTACTATGTGTCAAGCACTATACTGAGCACGGGGATAGATACAAGATAATCAAGGCCCCCCATGGGGCTCACAGTTTAAGTAAGAGGGAGAACAGGTATCAATTCCTCTGGATGAGGGAAATGAAGCACGGAGAAGTGAAGTGATTTGTCCAAGGTCATACAGCAGGCACGTAGCGGAGCTAGGATTAGAACCCAGGGTCTCTGACTCCCAGGCCCATGCTCTTTCCACTAGCCATGCTGCTTCTCAGAGAACTGATGTGACTTTGAAACACAGAATAATAATAATTATGGTATTTGTTAAGCATTTATTATGTACCAGGCACTGTACTAAACACATCTTGCCTCCTCCCTAGCAGGTAGTGAGTTCTCAGCAAGTCTCCTTCCCTCCTAGATGGAACTTTCTGTATTCACTTTGGGGAAGTGACACCACAACCCGGGGCCAGAGCTGAAAAACACTGCTCCTTCTGGCTTCCTGAAGGGTTTTGGCTCGAGCCTGGAAGTCAGAAGGACTTGGGTTCTAATCCACACTCCGTCATTCATCTGCAGTGTAATCATGGGCAAGTCGCTTCACTTCTCTGGGCCTCAGTTACCTCATCTGTGAAATGGGGATTAAGACTGTGGGCCCCACGTGGGACATAGACTCTATCCAACCTGATTAGCTTGTCTCTATCCCAGCACTTAATACAGTGCCTGGTACATAGTAAGTGCTTAAAAAATACCACAGTTACCCGAGGCAGCTGGGATTTCTCAATGAGAGTCCCGGCTTCTCTCTCGGTAGCTTTCCTGGCTCAGGGGTTGTGCTAATCCTCTCTCTCAGCCACACTGCCAACAAAACAAACATAGAGAAAACCAGGACCGATGACATTCTAGGGTTTGGTACCCTGGGAAGTGACATGGAGGAGAGTGGGTGTTGGGGGTGTGGGGAAAGCTGGTTTGCCAGGGAATCATAAGGTCATGGATCCTGTGGGAAAACTGGGAATCGGGTTCCCAGTTTGGGAAGGCTCACGGTGGGAGTTGGGGGGAAGGAGTGGGAATGGATAATAGTAATAATAATTGTGGTATTTGTTAAGCTCTTACTATGTGCCAGGGATTGTACTAAGCATTGGGGTGGTTACAAGCAAATGGGGTTGCTCACAGTCTCAATCCCCATTTTACAGATGAGATAACTGAGGCATAGAGAAGTAAAGTGATGTCCAAGGTCACCCAGCAGACAAGTAGCGGAGTGGGGATTCGGATCCATGGTCCTGGCATCTACTGCCGGGATGGAGGGGACTAGAGGTACACAGGGCCTTTGACAAGACCAAGCCCAGGGGGTCCCAGGAACCCGTGTGGCTCAGAGTCTTCTAATGATAATAATTATGGCACTTGTTCAGTGCTCATTATGTGCCAAGCACTGTTCTAAGCGCTAGCGTAGATACAAGGTGATCAGGTTCGAAGCAGCCCCTGTTCCACATGGGGCTCACACTCATCCCCATTTTACAGATGAAGTATCCAAGGCCCAGAGAGGTTAAGTGACTTGCCCAAAGTCACAGCAGATATGTGGCAGAGCCAGGATTGGAACCCAGGTCCTTCTGACTCCCAGGTCTGTGCTCTGTCCACTAAGCCACGCTGCTTCTCTTCTGGAACAATATGCTGGGGAAGGGCCAGACAGAGCCAAGTATCTCATTCAGCACCACTGCCAGGGGAACCGGGCCACTTAACGAGAACAAACAGCAACGGGAACAATGGGTGGGTGGAACAAATACTCAGCAAAGGCGCGTTCCAGTGGGATCTCCGTGCCACTTAACTTCTATTCAGATCGGATGAGTCAAGGTTTAGAAGTCTCAGTGTAGCTCAGCACAGAGCAGTTAGCACGAGCTCAGGCAAATAATCGAGTCGTGTTCCTTAGACGATCAGAACAACCACACGAAGGGGAAATGCCTTTGCAAGCCAAGGGATCATGGGCCGGGGAGTTGATCTTAACTGTCCTTCTGTTTCATTTCAGCCAACGTGAAGGGTTTGGGTGGATCAGGGGATGCGGTGAAGTCTGCCCCTCTACCAGCTAACTTCACTATTCTATTCAATAGTATTTATTGAGCGCTTACTATGTGCAGAGCACTGTACTAAGCGCTTGGGATGAACAAGTCGGCAACAGATAGAGACAGTCCCTGCCGTTTGACGGGCTTACAGTCTAATCGGGGGAGACGGACAGACGAGAACAATGGCACTAAACAGCGTCAAGGGGAAGAACATCTCGTAAAAACAATGGCAACTAAATAGAATCGAGGCGATGTACAATTCATTAACAAAATAAATAGGGTAATGAAAATATATACAGTTGAGCGGACGAGTACAGTGCTGTGGGGATGGGAAGGGAGAGGTGGAGGAGCAGAGGGAAAAGGGGAAAATGAGGCTTTAGCTGCGGAGAGGTAAAGGGGGGATGGCAGAGGGAGTAGAGGGGGAAGAGGAGCTCAGTCTGGGAAGGCCTCTTGGAGGAGGTGATTTTTAAGTAAGGTTTTGAAGAGGGAAAGAGAATCAGTTTGGCGGAGGTGAGGAGGGAGGGCGTTCCAGGACCGCGGGAGGACGTGACCCAGGGGTCGACGGCGGGATAGGCGAGACCGAGGGACGGCGAGGAGGTGGGCGGCAGAGGAGCGGAGTGTGCGGGGTGGGCGGTAGAAAAAGAGAAGGGAGGAGAGGTAGGAAGGGGCAAGGTGATGGAGAGCCTCGAAGCCTAGAGTGAGGAGTTTTTGTTTGGAGCGGAGGTCGATAGGCAACCACTGGAGTTGTTTAAGAAGGGGAGTGACATGCCCAGATCGTTTCTGCGGGAAGATGAGCCGGGCAGCGGAGTGAAGAATAGACCGGAGCGGGGCGAGAGAGGAGGAAGGGAGGTCAGAGAGAAGGCTGACACAGTAGTCTAGCCGGGATATAACGAGAGCCCGTAATAGTAAGGTAGCCGTCTGGGTGGAGAGGAAAGGGCGGATCTTGGCGATATTGTAGAGGTGAAACCGGCAGGTCTCGGTAACGGATAGGATGTGTGGGGTGAACGAGAGGGACGAGTCAAGGATGACACCGAGATTGCGGGCCTGCGGGACGGGAAGGATGGTCGTGCCATCCACGGTGATGGAGAAATCTGGGAGCGGACCGGGCTTGGGAGGGAAGATGAGGAGCTCAGTCTTGCTCATGTTGAGTTTCACTGATGGAGTCTGCAGAAGATGCAAGAGTAGAAAGATAACTGTGGTATTTGTTAAGTGCTTATTATGTGCCAGGAATTGTACTAAGCGCTGGGCTAGATGCAAACTAATCAGGTTGGATACTCAGTGGAAAGAGCCCAGGCTTGGGAGTCAGAGGTCATGGGTTCGAATCCAGGCTCTGCCGCTAGTCAGCTGTGTGACTGTGGGCAAGTCACTTAACTTCTCTGTGCCTCAGTTACCTCATCTGTAAAATGGGGATCAAGACTATGAGCCTCATGTGGGACAATCTGATTACCCTGTATCTACCCCAGAGCTTAGAACAGTGCTCTGCACATAATAAGTGCTTAACAAATACAACATTATTATTATCCCACAAGGGGCTCACAGTCTTAATCCCCATTTTACACATGAGGGAAGTGAGGCACAGAGAAGTGAAGTGACTTGCTCAAGGTCAACACAACACACAAGCGGCAGAACCGGGATTAGAACTCAGGTCCTTCTGACTCCCAGGCCCATGCTCTATCTGCTAGACTGTGTTGCTTCTGCAGCTACAGAAGTCGCAGGTGTCAGACTGTCAGTCAATTGACTGAAGTCGACATAAAGTTGGAGAAGATGGCTGGATGTTAAGAAGCAGCATGATCTAGTGCATAAAGCACAGTCCTGGGAGTCAGAAGACCTGGGTTTTAATCCCACCTCTGCCTGTTGCCTGCTAAGTGACCTTGGGTGAGTCATTTGACTTCTCCTGTTCTCCCTCCTACTTAGGCTGCATGCCACTTGTGGGACAGTGACTGTGTCCCATCTAATTTACCTGTATCTACCCCAGCACTTACCACAAATGGTAAGCACTTAAACAGCCTTTTTTTGTTTTTTTATTAAGTGTGATCTAGTGGAAAGAGCATGGGACTCGGGTTTGGAAGACCTGTGTTCCAACTCCGCCACTGGTCTGCTATATGATTTTGGGCCAATCACTTGTCGTCCCTGTGCCTCAGTTTCTTCCTCTGTGAGTTGGAAATGAGATACCTGTTTTCTCTCTCCCCTTCAGACAGTAGCCGGTCTGTTTGTATTGAATCTACCACAGCAGTTGGAGCATAGTAAGCACTTAGTATAAATGAATATTTACTCTTTTGTGACATAAAGTTGTCTCCAGGCTCCAAGCTAAATCACTACTTAGCGGAAGCAGCATTACTTAGTGTAAAGAGCCCAGGCCTGGGAGTCAGATGAGCCGGGGTCTAAGCTCAGCTCTGCCAAATGCTTGCTGTGTTACCTTGGGCAAGTCATTTAACTTTGCTGTGCCTCAGTTTCCTCAATTGTAAAATGGGAATTCAATACCTGTTCTCCCTCCTATTTAAGATTGTAAACCCCACGCAGGGCAGGGACTGTGTCCTACCTAATTGACTTGAACCTCTCCCAGCTCTTAGAACAATATTTGACCCACAGTAAGCACTTAACAAGTACCATAAAAAAAACCACTCTTGGATTTTATTTTCAGGCAGAGGGAGAGTTACCCTGGACTTTCCATTGTGGTTGGCCCTGGTTTCTGACCCTTTTAACCACATGAAAATAGGTGTGTGATCTTAGCAATCCCCTTACATTTGAACTGAGAATTGCTCTTCTGTTCCTTACTGCTTTGTCTTCACTATCTCAATTCTATCACTTCTCAAGTCTGGGCAGGAAAAACACTAGGCAATATCATTTAGAGATCTAATATTTGCATTCAGGATTTGAAAAATATTCGTATATTATATTCAGAGCCTATTTATATTCAAAATGTGAATTCAGAATTCAGATGTCTTTTGGGAGGATCACCAACTGAGGCCCCTGTGTAGTGTGGCCTAGTGAATACAACACGGGCCTCAAAGTCATAAGGTCCTGGGTTCTAATCATGCCTTTTCCACTTGTCTGCTATGTGACCTTGGGCAAGTCACTTAACTTCTCTGGGCCTCAGTTCCCTCATGTGAGCCCTATATGGGACATGGACAGTGTCCAACCTGATTAGCTTGGATCTACCCAGCACTTAGTACAGTGCTTGGCACATAGTAAGTGCTTAATAATACCATTTAAAAGAAAAAGGTCATCTACTCTGTGGGCCAACAGGAGTTGGACAGTCAGAGGTCGCACCTGGGCCAAGAGGAGCTGGATAATCAGCGGTCACACCCTAGGTAACCAATTTCCAGGACAGGTGTACAAATCTTAGGCAAAGCAGAGTTACATTTAGCCAAATTTTCATTCCATAGAGTATATCCAGATAGTTTGCTGGAGGGAGATAGGATCTAACATGAGAACCAAATGATACTGTGCACCTGAGACTGAATTTGCAGCTCTAACATGGCACCGAGAATCCAGATAGACTGTCTAGATGGATGCCAATTCACTAGGTAATGCATTTGTCTCTAGAAATTGGTCCTAATTTGGTGGTGGGCTATCGGCTCTGATTGGCTGTGTGACCGATTCCTTGAAAAAACCCCTTACCTCCTGGGCTTCACTGTCCTGGTCCGTTCCTTGGAAGCTGTGCCCCTTCTGCCCCTGCAGCTGCTTGGGTGGACAAGTTATAGAAAGGATTTTACTCCAATTGCAGACTGAAAGTGTTTCCTGCCTGACATGCACATCTTTGATGTCCTCCATTTAGAACCAGATGTTTGTGAAGAGTAGGAAGACACTGTTTCACAAGCATTAGAAGGAAACATCAATTTCTAATAAGGGAGGAATCGTGCAAGAGGCCCCCAAGCCACAGTAGCATGCTAGAACAGCCTACTACCACATATAATCCAGTGTGAACACCACGCACAGAGACCAAAACCACAGAGACGGTCACCAGTAAAGCATTCGTTTCGAAATGTGGCTGCAACGTGTGAGACCTCATCTTGGCTTCAGGACTGGGTAAGAACCAGAAGAGCTGTGGGGTTGTTGTGAAGCGGCATGGCCCAGTGGATAGAGCCCGGGCCTGGGAGTCAGAAGGACCTGGGTTCTAATCCTGGCTCCGCTTCTTGTCTGCTGTGTGTCCTTGAGCAAGTCACTCGACTTCTCTGTGCCTCAGTTACCTCATCTGTAAAATGACGATTAAGACTGTGAGCCCCATGTGGGACAGGGACTGCGTCCAACCTGATTTGCTTGTACCCACCTGTGCTTAGTTTCCCGGCTCCACCACCTTTTTGCTGTATGACCTTGGACAAGTCACTTGACTTCTCTGTGCCTCAGTGACCTCATCTGTAAAATGGGGATTGAGACTGTGAGCCTCACATGAGACAGAGACTGTGCCCAACCCTGTCCTCTCCCTGACTTTCCCATCACTGTGGGCAGCACTACCATCCTTCCCGTCTCACAAGTCATCTTGACTCTGCTCTCTCATTCATTCCACACATCCAATCCGTCACCAAAACCTGCCAGTCCCACCTTTACAACATTGCCAAGATCCGTCCTTTCTTCTCCATCCAAACCGCTACCACATTAGTACAATCACTCATCATTTCCCGACTGAATTACTGCATCGGCCTCCTTTCTGACCTCCCAATCTCCTGCCTCTCCCACTTCAGACTATACTTCACTCTGCTGACCGGATTATCTTTCTGCAGAATTGCTTTGGGCATGTAACTCCCCACCCTCAAAAATCTCCAGTGGTTGCCTATCAACCTTCACATGAAGCAGAAACTCCTTACTATTGGCTTCAAAGCTTTCCATCATGTTGCCCCCCTCCTACCTCACCTCCCTTCTCTCCTCCTACAGCCCAGCCTGTACACTCTGCTCCTCTGCTGCTAACCTCCTCACTGTGACTCATTCTCTCCTGTCCCGCAGTCAACTCCTGGCCCACGTCCTACCTCTGGCCAGGATTGCCCTCCCTCTTCAAATCCTCCAAACAATCACACTTCCTCCCTTCAAAGCCCTACTGAAGACTCAACTCCAAGAGGCCTTCCCAGACTAAGCTCCCCTTTTCCTCAGCTCCCCCTCTCCTCCCCATCGCCCCGACTCACTCCCTTTACTCTACCCTCCTCCCTGCTCTGGAGCACTTGCATATATATGTACATATTTATAATTTTATTTATTTACATTCATGATGTGTATATAGCTATAATTTTACTTATATTGATGCCTATTTACTTGTTTTGATATCTGTCTCCCCCTTTCTAGCTGTGAGCCCATTGTGGGCAGGAATTGTCTCTGTTGCTGAATTGTTTCCAAGTGCTTAGTATAGTGCTCTGCACACAGTAAGTGCTCAATAAATGCTATTGAATGAATGAATTTGACACTCCAGTGCTTAGTACAGTGCCTGGCACATAGTAAGTGCTTAACAAATACCACAGTTATTATTATTATTACTGTTACAATATTTGGCACTTAGTAAATGTTTAACAAAGACCATTATTATCATCATCATCATCATCATTACTGTTATGACAGAAAAATCTTCTCCCATCCAAAACACCAAATTCTCTCCAAAATTGGGTCTGGGGTAAGCCACTGGCTTTAAAGGGGACAGGAGGGACAAGGTCTACAGGGTCTCTTCCTCTCTTCCACCCTAATCAGACCAGTCAGGATGTATTTCCCTTCTTCCACTAAAAAGGTATCTTTTCTGAATCACTCCAAGTCGTGCCCTTTGTCAGCCCTTCTTGAACTCGATGCGGATTAAAACCCCATTGATATATGGAGAAAGCAGGCTAGGAGTTTGCAAACAAGACTGAGCCCAGCAAATCACTGTCTCTGTGAGCCAGCATCCTGAGGAATTGCCATTGTGGCCAAGTGGTCACACCAGATTAAGAGTGAGTTCTTCCGGAATCCTGCCTCTCCTCTGCCTTTGTCTTTTCACACCACCTACAGTTTAGTTTTCCTAGCTAGGAAATGTAAAACTGCTCCTAGGAGTAGTAATAGCATTTATTAAGCGCTTCCTGGGGGCAGAGCACTCAACTATATCCATACCCAAACTACTTGAGGACCAAATAGACATTCTCAACATCACCTTCTCTACTGAACTCAACTCACTCGCTCTCCCATTCCTTAGTGGATCTCATACCACTGACCCACAGCCCTGGATCACCGGCACAGTCGACCTCCTTAGCTCCTGGCCTTGAGCCGCAGGGCACTAATGGCGGAAATCTAAATATCAGGCTGACTCTATCCACTTCAAGTTTATCCTTGCATGTTTAAATCTGCCCTCTCCTCTGCCCGGCAAAACTATTTCTCTACCCTTATTGACACCCATGCCCGTTGCTCTCTCCAGTTGTTCCAGACATTAAACTCCGTCCTCAGGCTCCCTGTCTATTCCTTGTCCCCAATGAGCTTTATTACTTTATTAAGAAAATTGACACCATCAGGTTTGAGGTTTCTAAAATCACCCCTCCCCGATCCCTCTCCCTTCATCTCTCCCTTCATCTCTCCCATCCTAGTAGTTTCTCTAGAGGAGATCTTCTGCCTCCCCTCAGAAGCTACACCCTCCACCTGCGCATCCAATCCCTTACCTTCACACCTTATCAAAACTCTCACCCCATCCCTTCTTTCCTCCCTAACAGCCATCTTCAACCGTTCACTCTCTACTTCTTCCTTGCTGCTTTCAAACATGCCCATATCTCCCCTCTCCTAAAAAAAAACCTTCCTTGATGCTTGGCTCCCTCCAGTTACCCCCCTCTCCCCCATTCTTCTCCAAATTCCTTGAGCTAGTTATCTACACGTGTTTATTTCAAATTCCTCTCCTCCAAGTCTCTCCTTGGCCCCATCCAATCTGGCTTCTATCCCCTTTACTCCATAGAAACTGCCCTCGCAAAGGTCACCAATGATCTCCTTCTTGACAAATCCAATGACCTCTACTCCATCCTGATCCTCCTCTACCTCTCAGCTGCCTTTGACAATGTCAACCACCCCCTTCTCCTGGAAATGTTATCCAACCTTTGCTTCACTTACTCTGTCCTCTCCTTTTATCTCTCTGGTTGTAATGAACTCAGTCTCCTTCACGAGCTCCTCCTCTGTCTCCCACACCCTAACTGGAGGAATCCTTCAAAGTTCAGTTCTGGGTCCCCTTCTATTCTCCATCTACACTCACTCCCATGGAGAACTCATTCACTCCTATGGCTTCAACTACCACCTCTATGCAGATGATATTCAATTCTACATCTCCAGCCCTGATCTCTCTACCGCTCTCCAATCTGGCATCTCCTCCTGTCTTTAAGATATCTGTACTTGGATGTCCTCCATCGCCTCAAACTTAACATGTCCAAAACAGAGCTCCTTATCTTCCCATCCAAACCTTGTCCTCCCCTTGACTTTCCATCACCGGAGAGATGGCTCCACCATCCTTCCCATCTCACGAACCCATAACCTTGGCATTATCCTTGACTCCTCTCTGTCATTCAACACTGATATTCAATCTCTATTTATTTATTCTGTTTATTCAGCTATTTTCATCTGGATGCATTTGTGCTATAATTTATCTCTTCGTTCTTTCTTCTCCTCCCACTCTTCCAAAATAATTTATGTCTGTTTCCCCTGTTGGACCGTGAGCCCCTTGAAAACCAAAAAAAAATGTATTTTGCTTCTGTTGTACTTTCCTAAGTTCTTAGTGCAGTACTCTGAACTCAAGACACTCACTCATTCGTGTTTACTGAACACTTGCTATGTGCAGAGCACTGTACTAAACACTTGGGAGAGTGCAACGTAATAGAGATGGTATACACAATCCCTTGCCCAAAGATCCACTAGCTGATTAGCAGAAAAATGTGGAACTTGGAGACAAGTGGCAGAGTCCCAGAACTGCCACTGGTCTGTTGTGAGAACTTTGGCAGGTCACTTTGCCTCTTTGGACCTCAGTTTCTTCATTGGTAAAATGGGGATAAGTTGGATTGTGAGGCCAGTAAGGGAGAGGTGCTTACTCTGAACAGAAAACCCTGTGTCTCCCCTGGTGCTTAAAACATCATGAGCACTTAAAAAATGCCATTATTATCAACATATTAGGAATATCAAGAATAATATATTATATTAACAATTATATTGCAATTCCTTAATATCATATTAACATTACTCTTTTAAGATTAGTATTAGTAAGATAAATTTTAGGGTCTTAAAGAAAAAGTCTGGTGCTCCAAGGTATCTCTCGCAGCACTGATGTTCAACCATTTGATTCATTAGATGGCTAATCGCCACTGAAGAAGTAAGAAAAATGGTTTCGCTTCTGGTCAGGGACCAAAGTATTTATGTGTCTGTCCAAAAACTGTTCCAAACCCTGAACTCCAATTCAGCACCCTGACAAAGGGGTTAATTCAGATCCTGTAAAATCTAACTTGCTTCTCTTCTAAGCTTAAGCTGATTCTCATATGGTCTTGAGATGACATGACCCAAGTTTGTTGGTTAAAGAAGCTCCTTTGGGTTCCCCAGGTTTAATGTAATCTACTTAGATGGGACAGGGTAAATATTGTCCGAGCTTGTTGCCTGGTAGGTTTCTGGGCTACCACTGGTGAAGGTCATGGTTCACCGGTCCTCTCTGTGCCGGGCTACCGATGAACTCTGAAACTGCTCAAGGAACAAAGGCAGAGCAAAGGCACCCGGGTTATGGGAAATGTGGCCCACAGCCTTGGTTCAGGGTGACTGACGGAGAAAGAAGGAAAGTCAGGCTCCAGTAATTTTAATGACAGATCTTGTTAAGGT
The DNA here is from genome assembly GCF_004115215.2 of Ornithorhynchus anatinus. NCBI lineage: Eukaryota > Metazoa > Chordata > Mammalia > Monotremata > Ornithorhynchidae > Ornithorhynchus > Ornithorhynchus anatinus. Next base: position 69,316,772 of record NC_041728.1, on the reverse strand, counting down.
TAAAAAAACAGCTCTGCCATCCTGCTGTGATTTCATCTACAGAGCAGCCCTGCGGCCCCTTCCATTCCAGGCTAGGCCAAAGTGTGGTGCCTTGTTAGGTTCAACAGTGATTATTCTGGAGGGCAGCTGCCAGAGATCAGCTCTCCTCAGAGAGTAGCTTAGAGGGCAGTTCTCCGAAGACAGCTCTCTCAGAGGGCAGTTCTCAGAGAGCAGCATTTCTCAGAGGGTAGCTTAGAGGGCAGGACTCCTCAGAGGGTAGTTTTCTTAGAGAGCAGTTCTCCCCAGGGGCAGTCTGAGACACAACTCTTACGGTCAGTCTGAGGCTCTGCCTAGTTACGGTCATCCGGCCATCACTGCTAGGTCCTCTCCTCATCACCTTGGTCACGAGTCATGTCTGTCACGCTGGCTTCACTTTCTGCCTGGGGAGAGGTGTACTATGGGGATTTTGCATTAGCTTTTCAGACTACGAAACTTTGATGGTGGGCAAGGGGGGCAGGGGAAAAGGGGAAAGGTTGATGTGAACAGAACCATGGGCCTTGCCTTGTAATTCCTGCAACTGTGCCTCCAAGGTACAAGTAACAATTTTACGAGAAAGACGAATTGCTGGAGAACGATTATTTTGCTTTTGATATCATGACCCCTTTATCTGTACCCAAGGAGAAGAAACAGACTCTGTTCTCTGTACTTCCCTTTTTTCCCCCCTCAACACATACACCAAGGTAGAGGTATCAGGGCATCAGATTGAACACCTAAGAAACCATTAGTCAGTGCCGTTTAATAACAAGAGTGCTGTTGTTTCAGGGAGCCAGAATCACTCCCTGTCAGGAGATCCTGGATAACCCTTAGGGACCTCAAAGGTTCCTGAGAAATCCAGTTTTGAAAAAAAAAAAAATGGATGTTGCTATAAATGGCTGGAAAGCATTTTGCAATGGTATGACTAATGACAAGACTAATGATAAGCAAAATCAGATGTAGTCTAACCACTCCACAGCTGAATCTGAGCTGTATTGGAGAGAGGGAGTAAAGCAAGTTTTCACAAAGGAGGAAGGCCAGCTGGAAGCAGTTGAACTGGCCCATAAGGCAAGGAGGCATAGATCTGGTGACCACTCAGTTGTGGGGTTGAGAGTCTTCCTGTTCGGGGCCTCATTGATCATCCCGGAGTGGGCTGTCTTCCTTGCCTTAAACTGTTCTTAGGGGAACGAGAGAGTTCACTTGAATTTGCTTTCCGGGTAGCGCAGGGCTGAAATGAAGCTCGATGGAGCTGAAGCCCTCCTTTCGGAGCCGTCAGATTGACTGGCGCTTTTCCGTCCTGTTGCACGTCCTCCATTTTTATTCTATACTTGTGGCATAGCGTGCAACGGCAAGAGTCTTGGGTCTGAGTCAGCCAGCTGGGAACAGGATGAATTCCAATAACCGAGCCACAGAATGAATGGGGAGAAAGTACTCGGCAGTGAATCAGAAGCCAAAAGTTTTAAATGATGGTTACAAAAGGCATCAGCTTTCAGAGAGAGGAACACCCTGCTGAGAAAGGCCTTTCAAGAAGAAGAAACAGTTCGATCTAATCTGTCAAGCCCGTTTCAGAAGCAGGAAGAATGGGGGTTGGGTGTCCTGTCTCTTCCCGTTGATCATTTGGTCATGTTCCCCACCTCCTGCCTGGAACTCCCTCCCCCTTCACATCTGGCAGACCACTGCTCACCCCATCTTCAAAGCCCCAAATCACATCTCCTCCAGGAAGTCTTCCTTGACTAATCTCTCACCTCCCCATCCTATTTTCCCCTCCCTCCCATGGTCACCCACGCACTTGAATCTGTACCCTTTAAGCACTTTAGTACTCACCTCCTCCACTAAGGTACATAACTTTATACGTAGTCGCTCCCCCCACCTATAACTAATCAATCAGTGATATTTATTAAGCACTTACTGCATGAAGAGAAGCCCTTGGATGAGTACAATACAACAGAGTTAACTGACCTGTTCCCTGCCCGCAATGAGCTTAAAGTCTAGAGGAACATTAACTTAGTTTAATGTCTGCCTTCCATTGTGGTCTCCTTGAGGGAAGGGATCATGTTTCCTTACTTTATTATGTTTCTCCAAAATCTTAGTACAGTACTCTGCACCCTCAGTAAGTGCTGAATAAATACCACTGTTGGTTTGATTGATTCTCACTGTGGGGAAGAGTCATTGCTTTCACTCTCATTGCTTTTGGAGTTGAACGCCCAGACTTTTTTTTAAATGGTATTTGTTAAGGGGTTACTATGGGTCAGGCACTGTACTAAGTTCCGGGGTAAATACAAGCTAATCAGGTTGGATGCAGTTCATGTCCAGCCTGGGGCTCACATTCTTAATCCCCATTTTACAGAAGAGGTAACTGAGGCCCGGAGATGTGAAGTGACTTGCCCAAGGTCACACAGCAGACAAGTGGAGGCCAGGTCCTTCTGACTCCCAGGCTTGTCCTCTATCCATTAGGCTTCCCGATCTAAGTCTTTGACAAGATTGGAGAGTTTCCCACAGGCCTGAAAAGACCCCATATCATACCTTTCTTATCTGTTTGCTGGTCAAAACCCCTTTTCATTCCACACTCTATCCTGCTTGTTTTCTCCTTAAAGATCCCATCCTCTTTCACTCATGCATTTAAAATGAATACTGAAATTTCCTGTATGGTAGAAAAATGTTGTGAACCAGAAATTATCAATAAATAAATCAGTGCTATTTACTGAGGGCTTATTATGTGCAGAGCACAGTATTAAGTGGTTGGGAGAGTACAAATCATCCTTTGTTATTATTATTTTAGTTAAGCACTAACTAAAATGTCAAGCACTGTTCTAAGTGCCAAGGTAGATAGAAGTTGATCAGGTCAGATACAGAACCTGTCCCACATGAGGCTCACAGTCCAAGTAGGAGGGAGAATAGGTATTGAATCCCCATTTTACAGATGAGGAACAGAGAAGTCAAGTGACTTGTCCAAAGGTCCCAAACATCACATATGACAGTGACCCTGCTCAACCCTCTTGAAGCCCTGAACAGCAAGGGAAATCATCTTAAAAATCTACCTCACTGGGATTTGCTCTGATTCTGCCTTAAACTGTAAGCTTGATGTGGGCAGGGAATGTGTCTCTTATTATATCGTATTCTCCCCAGAATCTAGTACAGTGTTCTACACACAGTAAGAGCTCAATAAATACGATTCAATGAATGAGTAAAATGGTCAATATGGGAAAGCGGGAACAACTCCTCCAAGCCACTGCACTCCCATTGGTCAGTGACCTCATGCAAGCCACAAAAATTGTACTTGAAGCAAGTTAATTCACCTCCCAAAAGGAACCATGTATTCCCTTCCTGCCAGCTGAATTAGGTTATTGAGTAACTTGAAAATTTCTGATTAATCCCATGTGGTTTTCTGTTTAACTGCATCAGAAGTGTCCCAGCTGATGTCTCCTTTTCTGTCCCCCCAGAAGTATGACTCAAGGACAATCTGCTTCCCTAGAATCCCTTACAGCTGCCTGGTTACCTCGGTGACTGGGGAGATGAATTTCTGGTAGAAACATCCCAGCACTCAGGATCAGTAATAATAATAAAATAGTGGTATTTGTTAAGAACTTAGTATGTACCGAGCACTATTCTAAGCGCTGGAGGAGATACAAAGCTATCAGGTTGTCCCAGGTGGGGTTCACAGTCTTAATTTCCATTTTACAGATAACTGAGACACAGAGAAGTTAAGTGACTTGCCAGAGCCCCACAGCTGCCAAGTGGCAGAGTCGGGATTAGATCCCATGACCTCTGACTCCCAAACCTGTGCTCTTTCTGCTAAGCCATGCTGCTTCTCTAGCCAGGTCTTCCCCTCGACCCCACCTTTCCCTGCATTGGATATGATGCTGCTTCTCAGCTTCGTGGTCAGAAACCTCTGGTCTTTCTTCCAGCAAAATGGTCATACCTCATCCATAATGAGTGGCTCCAGCCATAGAATGACAACTGTGATATTTGTTAAACCTTACTATGTGTCAAGTACTATAGTAAGCACTGGGGTAGATTGATAGAAGATAATCAGGTCGAACACTATCCCTTTCTCATCTCACTGTCTGAGTAAGAGGGAGAACAGGTACTGAATCCCCATTTTACAGATGAAGAAACAGGCACAGAGAAGTGAACTGACTTGCCTAAGGTCACACAGCAGTAAGTGACAGAGTTGGGATTAAAACCTAGTTCTTCTGTTTCCCAGACCTCTGCATTTTCCACTAGGCTACTCCAGTCCTCAAAGATGATGGCAGTTTCCCCTTAGTTTCAGTTCTCATAGTACGGTTCTCCCCGACCTACTCTGGTTTTTCCAAAGACGGTTTCTAGCATCGCTTACAATCCTGTCCCCTATTTTGGGTGCCACAATATACAGTTCTGAACAAACTGATATTTTTTGTATTCTCTCAAGTGCTTAGTACAGTGCTCTGTACATAGTAAGCACTCAATGAATATCATTGAGTGATTGATTTGGTGGCTGGCCCAACAACCTATCTACTGTTTCAAATTCCCCACGCTTTTGCACACCCCTGTGAGATACACACACTTGGCCTACGTACCTCTCACTTGGTCTCAGGTTGGGCTTCACACAATGTAGATCTAGTCGCTGGGTTCCATGTTTTTCTCCTGATTCCATGGTGGTGTTTGAAGCTACAATTAGGAGCTGTGGAGTTTTTGTTGATGATGATGATGGAGCCTACAAGTATTTGTATTTGGATTAAAAGAACAGGAAGTAAAGCTGATTTTATGGTACTCATTAAGCACTTACTAAGTGCCAGATATTGTACTAAGCTCTGGGGCAGATACAAGTTCATCAGGTTGGAGACAGTCCCTGTCCCACATAGGGCTCACAATCTTAATCACCATATTACAGATAAGTAATTGGGCCCCAGAGAAATGAAGTGACTTACCCAAGGCCATAAAGCAGACTAGTGACAGAGCCAGGATGAGAACCAGTGTCCTTCTGACTCCCAGGCCCGTGCTTTCTTCACTAGGCCATGCTATGTCTCTTATGTTCTCTTCTGTTCCTTGTCTATGCTCCTTGCTTAATCAAGCTTATCAAATGCCCATTGTTGGGTAGGGATTGTCTCTATTTGTTGCCAAATTGTACTTTCCAAGTGCTTAGTACAGTGCTCTGCATACAGTAAATGCTCAATAAATATGAGGAATAAATGAATGAATATTTAGTGCAGGCTGACAAGACTTAGCATCATCTAAGATCACAGAGGCTGAGAAACTAATGAGAAGGTAGGGAAAACAATCACTGGGAGCTCTGCAAGATGGATGGAAGTTGCTGTCCTTTGCTTTTAACTGTTTCCTTGAAAGCACCTGGTGTGACCAATCAGCACCTCATCTGCCCTCAATTGCTCTCAGCCTTCATTCCAACAGACGTCTCACTGAGCCCCTCAACCACTTGGGCCAGGCTAACATTAAATAAGCAAATTTGAAATGGTTGGAAATCACCAGCAACTTGAGCCCAAGATATTCCATTGTGTTTTGCTTGGGGAGTAGCCGGTGAAATTAAAGATTCTTTTAATCAATCAATGGTATTTATTGAGCACTTATGTGTGCAGAGCACTGTACTAAGCACTTGGGAGAGTACTATACAACAGAGTTGGTTGATACATTCCCTGCCTATAATGAACTTTTTGTTTTGTTTGTTGATGCCCGAGTTTTACCTGGCAACAGTCATTAGTAGTAATTCATTCATTCACTCATATTTATTGAGCCCTTATGTGTGCAAAACATTATACTAAACTCCAGGGAGAGTACAATATAACAACAAACAGACATAATGACTGACATCATCAGCTTTGCAACATTAAACTCCTCACTTTTTCTTTTCATGACATGAATCAACTGGTAGTTAGGAAGACTAGTGGGTTTAGCTGACCCTATCTTTCCCCCCAAATCCCTGCTTTTATTTCCCTGAAACTCTTTTAAATAGGAATTTCTCTGAATTTCCCTTGGCTTCCTCTTCACCTCTTTATCCTTTTCCCTGGCAGACAGAAATGACACATGAATATTTCAAGGTCAAAGGGTGTGTGGGTGGTAGAGGAAGAGAGAAAAACCAGTACTTTTGACTATCAGTCCAATGCCTACTGCTCTACCTAACATCATCTTTGACATCACCAGCCCTAGGGTTCTTGCCTCAGAGTTTTGGTGCTGCAATTCTGTTCAGTTTTTTTCTTTCCTGGCTTTAGGGAGGGTGATGCATTTGTATGATGGAAAGGTTCTGGGGACTGGTTGTCTTGCCATTGCTTGTGGGTTCAAGAACCAGCATTTCATAGTTTTTGGACAGAGGCATAATGTTAATGCCAACCTACTCACTGTACCTTGATCTCATCTATCTCATCACTGACCCTTATGCCACATAATAATAATCATCATAATAATAGTGGTATTCATTAAGCACTTACTATGTGCCAGACACACATGGGCGGGGGGGACGGGGAGACAGGCAAATTGGGTTGGACACAGTTCTTGTCCCACGTGGGGCTCACAGTCTCAATCCCCATTTTACAGAGGAGGCAACCGAGGCAGAGAAGTGAAGTTACTTGCCCAAGGTCCCACAGCAGACAAGTGCAGAGCCGGACCTAGAACCCATGGCCTTCTGACTCCCAGGCCTGAGCTCTATCCACTACTCTATCTAGCACTTCCCACAACCTCCCTCCACCCTGGAACTCCCTCCCCATTCCTATATAACAGACCACCACTCTCCCCTTCCTCAAAATCTTATTCAAAACCTTATTTTAAACCTTTTGCCTCCAGGAGGACTTGCCTGATTTCCTCATTTCCCTTACTTCCTCTCCTCTACACTTGTAAAAGTCCCCATTAAGCACTCGTTATTCATCCCACCTTCAGCCCCACAGCATTTATGTACATACCCATAAATGATTTTAAGGTCTGCATCACACTCTGGGCTGTAAATTCCTTGATGGCGGGGTACACGTCTACTAACTCCGTTGTACTCTCTCCCACACGCTTAGCAGTGTGCTCTGTACATAGTAAATGCTCAATAAATACCACTGATTGACTTGATCCCTTTTAGACTTTGATCATAAGAAATAGCTGTCTCACATAAAGAAACTGGGCCTTGGAGAGATGGGGCTTCCAAGCAAGAGCCCTTTCTCTACCTTTCATTCCAGGAGCTGATGCTCTAAGAAAGAACTACCCTTCGGTCTGAAAACAGAGCCCCATTTGGGTCCAGATCTCCCAGAGGCCTGGAAGAACAAACTGAAGTTCAGCTCTTTGAATGTGTAGGACTGTTTCTCAGAAAAGATAGGGCTGGGAGGGGCTTCTAATTCATGCCCCTCCTTCAGGAGAGGTCATCTAAAACCAGCCTAGGCAGATGGCTAATTAGTGAGCTGTCGAGGAGGTAGCCCACTTCTGCCTTCATTTACATAGGCATCTTTACTTTTCAGATAGGGGGAATGTTAAAAATTCATTTGGGGATTTAGACTAATTCAGTATAATCAAATAATGATAGTGATTTAACAATAATCCCAGTCCAAACCCTGCTTGATAAACAAAAAACCCCAACCCATTGTTGCTTATTGATATTGCTGCTCCTTTAAACAGATATGTGTCAAGAAGGACTCAGAGAAGATAAGTAACTCTGAGGGTCCACCAAAAGAATTGAATGAGAGAATTGAAGTAAGCAAAATAAAGCCAATTATTAATTCATCTTCTGGAATGATTATACATATATAAATTCAACATTTTTTATGTACAGATTCTATTGAGAAGTCAGAATTGTAGACAGAACATGACATTTAAAAAGGAGTTTTTAAAATTTCATTAAAATAGAATTGGATATTTTTAGCTATTGTGTGCATTGTTATGATGTGTGGAAACCAGTTGAATCTGTGATACAAGAATAATATGAATCACAACAATTGTTTGAGAGTCCAGAAGATGTCTAATGTCGAATTAGATGCTTAAACGTGGGACAGGGACTGTGTCCAACCCAATTTGCTTGTATCCACCCCAGTGTTTAGAACAATGCCTGCCACGTAGTAAGAGCTTAACAAATACCATTTTTTATTGTTTTAAAGTAAATTCTTACGCTCAAAGCTCAAGCTTTTCCACTGATTTACAATAAATCTATCAGGCAATTAAGACCAATCCCCTTTAGCCCCTGCTTCTTTTCTCTGGAAAAGTAAGCGTCTACTCCAGCTGACATCTTAGATGTCACTTAGAGGACATCTAGATCTTAGATATCAGCTGGAGTTAGAAAACTTCAGCATTCAGGGGAAGCACTGTCTATTTGTGTATCTTCAAAATGTCTTTTTCCCCTGAGAGGAAAGAACTTGAATTGATTCTTAGTTTTGCTTTTCTAAGAAAAAAAAAAGCTCGGTCCTGAAAACCACCAATTAACTACTTTGATGAAGGAGAAAAAATTACTGGTAGAATGACTGCCAAAAATATTCTCAGGGAAAAAGATTTAAGTGATAATGTATCCTTGCTTTCTCCTCAGTTGTTTACTGCATTATATGACATTTGGCATTGACACTTGGATTAGCACCCTTTATTCATTATTTATCTCTAATTTATTTATATTAATGCCAGTCTAGACTTTACAGGACCTCTTAGGGTTGCACCTGGAGAGTTTCCAGTCCTCTACCAGTCTTGGCTATGGGAGGGAGAGTCAAGCAGAGGCATAGCCATTCCATTCCTAGCTTGGCCAGTGGCTACCGAGTGGAAGGCAATCTGCTACAAGTCAAGACTCACCCGTGCTGGGCAGTAGCGGCATGGGAGAGAGTCGAAGGTGGAGACTCGAGTTTACTGTGCGGAAGGCGGCAATGGTAAAGCACGTCTGTATTTTTACAAAGAAAAGTCTACGGATCCACTACCAGAACGATTGCTGATGGAGAGAGGGGTATGGTGTTGCTGTGGGTCAGAAACAACTCAACAGCATATGACAAAACAAGACTAGACTTTATGGGGGCAGAGCATGTGTCTACCAACTTTGCTATAGTGTACTTTCCCAAATGCTTAGTACAGTGCTCTACACACAGTGAGCACTCTAAATATGATTGATTAATTGATTGATTTGGCTCCTGTGTCAATTCTGACATGGATTCTGGGAACTCTCACGATAGGCAACCCCTGAGGGATAGATACAACTGAATTTACTAGGCTTTTATTCTGAGCCTCAGGGACACAGCTTTTGGGACATAGACTCAATGTTTGCAGCAAAAAAAAATTGGTGAAACACATTAAGACACATCTTCTTTCTCATAGAGCGAGTGCAGTAGTAGGTGGGCCAAAGGATGAAAATAATTTGGATTTATGTGGGTTCAGGATTAGAGTTCAGTAAAATCTTGTTCCTTCACAATTCAGGGAAACCGAAAAAGTAATTACACATTTAAAGCATTTGAACTCTATTTCCTGTTAATTCTTGGAGAAAATATGGGAGTAGCCTTGAATGGTCCTAATTGTCAGTAGAGGGAGAAAGTCACGGAAATGCCATTTTGTTTACATTTTTCTCTATTCCTCTCATCCTGATGGGGATGGTTCGTTGCTGCTGTCTCAACTTAGGCTGCCTTGAACTTGTTCTGAAAGATTTGTAGTGTGGTTTCTGCCCAAATAGGACAGCAAACTTCACAGCTTCACCCCAACTTTCTGAACCATTCAGGCATTGGATCTCCCCCATGCTGCGAAGCAGGATGGCCTACTGGATAAAGCATGGGCTTGAAAGCCAGAGGACCTGGGTTCTAATTTTGACTCCAACACTTGCCTGTTGTGTGATCTTGGGCAAGTCACTTAACTTCTCTGGGCCTCAGTTTCCTCAACCGCAAAGTGAGGATTCAATACCTGTTCTCCCTCCTACTTAGACTGTGAGGCCCACGTGGGACAGGGACTGTATCCAGCCTAACTCATATCTACCCCAGTGTTTAGAACAGTGCTTGAAACATAGTTAAGCGCTTCACAGATACCATAGAAAAAAAAAACTCTGGAGGTCCCCAGGTCTGCAGGGATGTGACCTGAGACTTGGCCTCTCCTGGCATTCCCACCACTTTTCATGAGGGGATTAGCGCCCAGTGCTTAGAAAAGTGTTTGATACATAGTAAATGCTTAACAAACGCCACACACAAATAAATCTCTATAATAATTGTGGTACTTGTTAAATACTTACTACATGCCAAGCACTGATCTAAGCACTGGGGTAAATACAAGTTTCCCAGGTTGGATGCAGTTCCTGTCCCACACGGGGCTCACACTCATTCATTCATTCATTCAATAGTATTTATTGAGCATTTACTTATGTGCAGAACACTGTACTAAGCACTTGGAATGTACAAATCGGTAACAGATACAGTCCCTGCCCTTTGATGGGCTCTACAGTCTAATCGGGGGAGACAGACAGACAGACAGACAAGAACAATGGCAATAAATAGAATCGAGGGGAAGAGCATCTCATTAAAACAGTAGCAAATAAATAGAATCAGGGTGATATACATCTCATTAACAAAATAAATAGGGTAATGACAAAATAAATAGAGTAATGAAATAAATAGGGTAATGAAATAAATAGGATAATGAAATCCCCATTTTACAGATGAGGTAACTGAGGCCCAGAGAAGCGAAGTAACTTGCCCAAGGTCACACAGCAGACAGGTGGTGGAGTTGGAATTAGAATCTAGATCCTTTTAACTCCCTGGCCCATGCACTATCCCCTAAGCCACGCTGTCTAGACCTGAAGAGATTCATTCATTCAATAGTATTTATTGAGCGCTTACTATGTGCAGAGCACTGTACTAAGCACTTGGAATGAACAAGTCGGCAACAGATAGAGACAGTCCCTGCCGTTTGACGGGCTTACGGTCTAATAGAGGGAGACGGACAGACAAGAACAATGGCAATGAATAGAGTCAAGGGGAAGAACATCTCGTAAAAACAATGGCAACTAAATAGAATCGAGGCGATGTACATTTCATTAACAAAATAAATAGGGTAATGGAAATATATACAGTTGAGCAGACGAGTACAGTGCTGAGGGGATGGGAAGGGAGGGGGGAGGAGCAGAGGGAAAGGGGGAAAAGAGGGTTTAGCTGCGGAGAGGTAAAGGGGGGATGGCAGAGGGAGTAGAGGGAGAAGAGGAGCTCAGTCTGGGAAGGCCTCTTGGAGGAGGTGAGTTTTAAATCTGAGACCCAGCTTCTCCTCACACTTCTACCACCTGTTATGAGGAGATCACGCAGTAAATGCTTAACAAATACCATAAAAAATAAACAAACTCTGGAGGTCCCCAGGTCTGCAGGGATAATACTGAGACTTGGCCTCTCTCCGCACTCCCACCACTTTTCAGGAAGAGACAACATGCCCAGAGCTTAGAACAGTTAGAACAGTGTTTGACATGGAATGACTGAGAAGCAGCATGGGCTAATGGTTAGAGTATGGGCCTGGAGGTTAGAAGGACCTGGGTTGTCTTCTGTGTGACTTTGGACAAGTCACTTCACTTTTCTGGGCCTCAGTGGCTTCATCTGTAAAATGAGGATTAAGACTGGGAATGTCATGTGGGATAGGGACTGTGCCCAACCTGATTAGCTTGTATCTAGCCTTGCATTTAGAACAGTGCCTGGCAAATAGTAAGTGCTTAGCAAATACCCTTAAAACACACACACACACACACACACACACACACTCACACCCCCCCCCCCATAGTAAGTCCTTTTTGTCTTGTCTTATTCCGTCGAGTTGTTTCTGAGCCATAGCGACACACTGGACCCATCTCTCCCAGAACACCCTGCTCTCCATCTGCAATCGTTCTGGTAGTGGATCCAGAGAGTTTTCTTGGTAAAAATACGATCCGGTTTACCATTGCCACCTTCCGCGCAGTAAACTCGAATCTCCACCCTCAACTCTCTCCCATGCTGCTGCTGCCCAGCATGGGTGAGTTTTGACTTGCGGCAGATTGCCTTCCACTCACAATGTACTGCCCAAGCTAGGAAGGGAATGGGTAGGCCTCTACTTGACTCTCTGTTCCATAGCCAAGACTGGTAGAGTACTGGAAACTCTCCAGGTGCAACCCTGAGAGGGTAGTAAGTGCTTCACAAATACCATAATAAACAAACCCTGGAGGTCCTCAGACCTGCAGGGATGAAACCTAACACCCGGGCTCTCCCTCAACTCCCACCACTTTTCGGAAGGGATCATGTGTTTGCCGCCATCAGAGCCACCACAAGGGAAGATCTGGCCACAGCATTTAGTCCGTTCCAGATGTTGGGAACGTCTGGGACCTCTAATGCCTCAGGAAGGAGGTTGGTCGTGAGCAACTGCCGGTGGTTTGAAGTCAACTGTTTCTGCTGTGGTTTTGTCTTATGGTCACTCTCCTTTGTTTTTGAGGCTTGGAATTTCTCCATGGGCTTCCTCTTCTGTAGATGGTCAGTTCTTTGAGGGCAAGGACTGTCTGCTCATTTTCCCTGTATTTTCCAAGCGCCTAGTCACACTTGGTTCCTAATAAATAACTGCGATGCTGATGATGATTATGATTTGTGACCCTTCAAGCTATCAGACTGCAGAGCATTCTAGGGATCTAATTTCCTTTTCGAATGATATATTATCCTCATGGGGGATTAAAAAATAAAAGCTCTTTCAGGATGAAACCCTATCTGGGTGCCTACAGAAGGTAAGATGGTTCTTTGAAGCTGTGTGTGCAATTAATAGGTCTTTACTGTATAGGAAACATATTGGGATATTTCTACTATGCCATTCAGTAAGCTGAACCTATTCAGGGAACTGTGTAAGGAAAGAGGCCCCAAACCTGCTTGTGCATGAAGGACATGTTTGTTTTGGCCTAAATTCTCAAAATGAATTGACCACACTGATAAAATTATCTAGATAATCATCCACTCTGGATAGCCTCTAGGTTTTGTCTGAGTAGACACTGACTGACTGTCGGAAAACACAACAAAAGGCCTTGGTTATCTCCCATGTACATTATCGTGGGGCTTTTTTTTTGCTCCTTTTCTGGCTTACTTGGGGCCACCATTATGCAGTGTGCTACTCGTTTCATGACTTGGGTCAGCAGTATTGCTTTCTTTAATTCATTTTTCAAAATTCTATCAATTAAAAACATATGGAGAAATGCCCTTCTCAAGTATCTTGGGAAAGTCATGCTTTGCCAGGGCTTTCTTGGCTTGCTTAATAAGAAAGCACTTCATATTTGTTTAACTTCCACGATCCGGATGGAGCATCTTTCCAAAACATGGATGACTCCAATAATCCGTTTGTCATTCCTGTGTAGCCGCTAATGGGCAGATGTCATCATCTCCATCTCACTGATGATGAAATTGAGGCACTCCACAGTGATGTTAATTTACTCGCACGAAGTCGCATTACAAGGTAGTGGTGGAGATGGAATGAAAATGCCTGTCACGACCTTCACATCGTGCCTCTCAGAGACACCCTGGAGATCAAGAGGTCTCTGCCATGAGCACGGCTGGCTCGGAAATCCTTGAGACAAAAAACAATTTTCATTCTTCCTTGGCCCACGCATCTACTTCTATTTGGGAAAAACATTCCGCTTTGCGTTTCAAATCCGTAGTTAATGATCTTGGCCTTGACTTTAGTGATCCTTTGGCTTTATTACATATGAAACTTTGATGAAACAGCACCCACAGTTCAGTGGATTTTTTTTCCCCCATCAAACCCAGGAGACCTAAATTTGCTTTGGGACTTCTCCCACGCGGTCATGTAATTAGTCACGTAAGTGGCGGGGCAAAGCCCACAGCCATGAGGTAATCGTGGCTGATTACCTCGCTTGCGCTGTTTCCCCAGCATACTCACACACAACATTTGGGCATTATGCTGGTTGGTATCTCTCTCTCTTTTTTTTGCTTCAACTCCCAACAGCCCCAGCTATGTCATAGAGAATGGAGACACCTTCACGGACTGTTGGCTGCGCGTTGGCCAAGCTTTGTAGCAGGCCGTCAGACCAGAAAGGAGCCTGGTGCAGCTACCTTAATCAGCATCCCATCTGCGGGGTCATCGGGATATTTCAGACAACCTTCAACTCTCATTAGTAGAGCCCGTTCCACCGGTCAGTCCTTATCTTTTGTAACTTTTGCGGCTGCATCCTGGGAAAGCCTCTGAACTGGTTGGCGCTTTTTCCCATGGGTCGGTCTGCGGTAATGAGCCACCGAGTGACATGTCCTTTACACTTCCAGGCAGTATATGTTGGTCTTTTAACCTTTTATGTTTGAATTTTCTTCTTTTATCCCTGGCTTCTACCATGTAAAACTCATTATTCCTAATGGGCTGCGGCAATTAGGGCCTTCGCGCTGTTGATTGTAGCCATTTGGAGCAGTGAAAGGGGTCCGTCCAAGAATAGGCGCCTTTCTCTTATATAAACAATGCGATGCATAGCTCGGTCCGCGACTGAGAACGGCTAACGGCGGTGCCTCTCCGCTCCCATGGGTGAACCCCCAACGGACTTCTGTGTTCATGTGCCCTCTTCAGACCCCTGCCGCCAACTCCTGGAAAGCATTTAAGCGAGCACTCAAGTTTAATGGTCCCCTTGGCATGTGAGCGCCCAATTTAATAGGGGATCGGGGTCGGCCCTTGGACTTGGGGGGAAAGGGCGCGTTTGAGAAAGGCAGTTCATAACTCCTTTTGCAGTAAAGGTATCAGGCCTCATCCGACAAGGGTTTTGTGGCCCCCTCTGGAGATATTTGAAGAAGCTTCCAGTGCCGTGACTTTGTGATTCCACGATTCTCATGTGCCACTGAAGATCAGACTCTGGAAATCTGGGTTTGAGCTCCTCAGGACTGAAATCTTGTTGGCTCTTTACGGGCCTGGAAATGCAGACTCAGACCTCTGGAGAAGTGAGTCCGAGAGGGCCAACTGGAAGGCTTCATTAGAATAGCATGTGAGAGGCTTAGGGATGTTAGAATATGGACTTCTGGAATCATAATTTCCAGAAAGGGTGATGGGAAGCTAGGCTGGGAATACTTTAAATTGGGTATATTCTCAGGGTCCACTGCCCACAGGAACTTAACCACCTAAGCCAACAGAGACTTAGGCTTCTGATGTATCAAGGGCCAGTTTGGTAATGTCAAAAGCACTAAGGGGGGAATTAAAAATCATTTTATTTGGGGCTTTGAAAAGGCAATGGGGCCTTATTTCAGATCATAGATGTTTAGGATTTATCATAATAGTGGTATTGTTAAGGGCTCTCTATGTACCAGGCACTGTACTAAGGGTTGGGGTGGATACAAGCAAATGAAGTTGGACACAGTCCCTCTCCTAAATGGGGCTCACAGACTCAATCCCCAATTACAGATCAGGTAACCGAGGCAAAGAGAAGGGAAGTGACTTGCACCAAAACCTTCAGGGCCCCCAAAATGGAAAAAAGACTGTTAAGCCTTTCCTTCAGAACACAGTTAGTTTTTCCTGAGAGCGGTCCTTGAATATTATACCACAGAGTCTGCCTACTCTAAACAGATGCAAGAAAAAGTCCCCATATTAATCTGGCTGCTTAGGGAAATAATACTTCACAAAGACCCTCAAATATGCGCCTCATAAATTAAGGAAGTTCATTGTTAAAGCATTCTGTTTACTGATATGATGAATTATTGTTCCGAACAGTGTTAGCCCACTCATGGAACTAGTCTTCCAGGAGGTGCAATTTACAAACTCATGTCCCCTGGCCTCGTTGATCTTTCTCCTTCCCTAAGAGAAACGGTCCCCATGCCAATTAGGACCTTTTTGCAGTCCGAGGGCCTTTTGGGTAAGGCATAAACTTCACCATACAGTTTCTTCTCATAATAAGTGCGGTATTTGTGTAATGTGATTCCCATCTGGGACAGGGACTGTGTCCAATCTGATTCATTTGTATCTACCCCAGCGCTTAGAACAGTGCTTCACAAATACAATAATACAATAATAGTAATAATGACAATAATCTTTGTCAACAAGGAGTTTAAAACCTACTGGGAGAAGCAGACATAGAATGATTTACAAATAATGATAATTAAAATTGTGGTATTTGTTAAGTGCTTGCTATGTGCCAGGCATTTTACTAAGCACTGGGGTGGATACGTGGGACAATCTGATCACCCTGTATCCCCCCAGCGCTTAGAAC
This sequence comes from Ornithorhynchus anatinus, assembly GCF_004115215.2. Taxonomy (NCBI): domain Eukaryota; kingdom Metazoa; phylum Chordata; class Mammalia; order Monotremata; family Ornithorhynchidae; genus Ornithorhynchus; species Ornithorhynchus anatinus. The sequence continues at coordinate 69,300,676 of NC_041728.1, read as the reverse complement.
AGTGCTTTGCACATAGTAAGTGCTTAACAAATATCCCCATTATTATTGGTATTATATACGAGCAAATCAGGGTGGACACAGTCTCTGTCCCATGTGGGGCTCACAGTCTCAATCCCCATTTTACAGATGAGGTAACTGAGGCCCAGAGAAGTAAAGTGACTTGCCAAAGGTCACACAACAGACAAGTGGCAGAGCTGGGATTAGAACTCATGGCCTTCTGGCTCCCAGGCTTGTGCTCTATCCACTACAGCATCGGCCTTGCAAATTCATCATTTCTGAAGTTATAGGACTGCAGTTTTCAAGTATTTGATCGCAGTTAAACTGCACCATCCGTATTTTTAAAAAATAACCAGCATTCTTTTTCTTCCAGACCAAGCTCAGACTCAGCTTTCAGAATTTTTATCCTTTTTCCCTTCCCCAGTACTTAATACCATGTTTTGCACACAGTAAGCACTCTACGAATGCAATTAAATGATAATCAATACTAATAAAGCATGGCTTAGTGGAAAAAGCACGGGTTTGGGAGTCAGAGATTGCGGGTTCTAATCCCGGCTCCACCGCTTGTCAGCTGTGTAACTTTGGGCAAGTCACTTAACTTCTTTATGCCTCAATTCCCTCATCTGAAAAATGGGGATTAAGACAGTGAACCCCATGTGGGACATGGACTCTGTCCCACCTGATTAGCTCGTATCTACTCCAGAGTTTAGTACAGTGACTGGAACCTAGTAAGCACTTAACAAATACTATAGGGGAAAAAAGAGTAAGGGCTCAAAAAATACCAGGGATCAATTGATTGATTGACTGATAGACCTTTGTTTTTCCTGCCTTTGCAGGAGCTTGGTTGGATGAAAGGATAAAGGGAGACTTTCTTGACTCTCAGTCTGATAAAACCCTGAAATGTACTTCTAAGGAATGTCAAGGGGTCCCCCATCACTGAAGTCCCTTAAGAGAAAAGAAGGGAATCATCTGCCCTGGACGGTTGAATCTTTTACCGGCTTGGAGGCAGGAGGGGTGGAACAGTTGACCACATGGAGACCCACTCAGTTCTAGGACTTTGTGATTTCTCCAAACAAGGCATACTGAGTTCAGGTCATATTGGTTCAAGACTATTTCTGTGTGTCCAAAAATACAAACGAATACATCTGAAATCAGACTCCCCTGTTGTTTCACCTTCATGAAAGAAAAATGGGTGAATATTCAGCTTAGCTTTTTATTTTGAAGCCAGAGCGATGCAGCTGTCTTTGGAAGGACTAAGGATTCTTTGAAGTTAATGGATTTTCATTCTCCTCATCAAGCTAAGGAGGACTCAACCTCTCCCCTTGACCTTCCTCAGATTCTCCAGGGGCCAGATCAGATTTCTAAAAATCAGGTGAAGGACCTTGGACTTCTGGATGGATCCCATCCAGTTGGAAGACACCTCGAGGGAATGACTGTAACTCAGGACTTGTCCGACTCTGCTTTTTTCTATCTCTTTTCTTTCCCTGGATTTCAACCTGGTTACCCTCCCAAATGTGAGTGGAGTGGTGTAAATGCAGAAGCACCTTTGGAACATATTTATGAGTGTGTGTATACAAGTGTGTGTGTGTGTGTGTGTCTCCTATCTTAAAAAAACCCGCCTCTGACCCTACAGCTCCCTCCAGTTATCACCCCATCTCCCTCCTTCCATTCTTCTCCAAATTCCTTGAGCCACTTGTCTACAACCACTGTCTCATTCTTCTCCTTCAATTTTCTCCTTGATCCCCTCTAATCTGGTTTCGGTTCCCTTCACTCCACTGAAACCACCCTCTCAAAGGTCACCAGTGATCTCCTTCTTGACAAATCCAATGTCCTCTACTCCATTCTAATCCTCCTCGACCTCTCAGCTGCCTTCAACACTGTGGACCACCCTCTTCTCCTGGGTACGTTATCCAACCTTGGTTTCACTGCCTCTGTCCTCTCCTAGTTCTCCTCTTATCTCTCTGGCCGCTCATTCTCAGTCTCCTTTGTGGGCTCCTCCTCAGTCTCCCACCCCCTAACTGTGGGGGTCCCTCAAAGTTTGGTTCTGGGTCCCCTTCTATTGTCCATCTATACCCACTCTCTTGGAGAGCTCATTTACTCCCATGGCTTCAACCATCACCTCTATGCCCAAATCTACATCTCTAGCCCTGATCTCTCTCCCTCTCTCCAATATTGCATCTCCTCCTACCTTTAAGACATCTCTACTTGGTTGTCCTCTAGTCTCCTCAAACTTAACATGTCCAAAACAGAGTTCCTTATCTTCCCACTCCAATCTTGTCCTCCCTCTGACTTTCCCATCGCTGTAGACGGCACCACCATCCTTCCTGACTCACAAGCCTATAACCTTGGCATTATACTTGACTCCTGCCTATAACCTTGGCATTATCCTTGACTCCTCTATTTCTCATTCAACCCACATACTCAATCCATCACTACATCCTGTCGGTTCCACCTTCACAACATTGCTGCAATCCACCCTTTCCTCTCCATCCAAAATGCTATCACATTAATGCAATTACTCATCCTATCCCGCCTGGATTACTGCATCAACTTCCTTTGCTGACCTCCCAGCCTCCTGTCTCTCCCCACTCCAGTTCATACTTCACTCTGCTGCCTGGGTCATCTTTCTACAGAAACGTTCAGGACATGTCACCCCACTCCTCAAAAAACTCCAGTGGTTTCCCATCCACCTCTGCATCCAACAAAAGCTCCTTACCATTGGCTTTAAAGCCTTCCACCACCTTACCCCCTCCTACCGCACCTCAAATTATCTCCTTCTACAACCCACCCTGCACATTTTGCTCCTCCAGTGCTAATCTTCTCACTGTGCCTCTATCTTGCCTGTCTTGCCACCAACCCCTCACCACGTCCTGCCTCTGGTCTGGAATGCCCTCCCTCCTCAAATTCAACAGACAATTACTCTTCCCCCTTTCAAAGTGTTATTGAAAGCACAACTCCTCCAAGAGGTTTACCAGATTTCTTTCTTCATCTCCCACTCAGTTCTGCATCAAACCCAAGCTTTTTCCTTTGCTCTTTCCCCTCTCCCAGTCCCACAGCACCTAAGTACATAGAGAAGAAGCGTGGCTTAGTGGAAAGAACCTGGATTTAGGAGTCAGAGGTTGTGGGTTCTAATCCCAGCTCTGCCATTCATCAGTTGTGTCATTTTGGGCAAGTCACTTAACTTCTCTGTACTTCAGTTACTTCATCTATAAAATGGGAATTAAGACTGTGAGCCCCATGTGGGATAACCTGCTTACCTTGTATCTACCCCAGCATTCAGAACAGTGCTTGACACATGGTAAATACTTAGCAAAAGAAATTATTATTATTATTATCATTATTACTTCTGTAATTGTATTTATTTTATTGATCTCTCTCCTCCTCCCTAGACTGTAAGCTCATTGTAGGCAGGGAATGTGTCTGTTTATTGTTGCATTATGGTCTCCCAAGTGCTTAGTACAGTGTTCTACACACAGTAAGTGCTCAATAAATACGATTGAATGAATGAATGAATCATCATTAGTATTTCTGGAGCTCCTACTGTGTGGAAATCACAGCGCTGACTCCATCTTGTATGTAAGAACACTAGGTTGAGCTGGACATCTACTGTGTGCAGAGCATTGTAGTAAGGCAGCTACTATATACACAGGATGGAAGTAGGGACCTACTGGGTGCAAAATGCTATACTGAGTGCCTTATTTGGCAGAGCCTTAATAATAATAATAATGTTAAGCATTTATATGTCAAGCACTGCTCTAAGCCCTGGGATAGCTACAAGCTAAGCAGGTTGGAAATTGGCCCTGTTTCACATGGGGCTCACAGTCTTAATCCCCATTCGACAGATGAGGTAACTGAGGCACAGAGAAGTGAAGTGATTTGCCCGAAGTCACACAGTGGGCAGGTGGCAGTGTTGGGATTATAACCCAGATCCTTCTGACTCCTAGGCCCATGCTTTATCCTCTAAGCCATGCTGCTTCTCTTGCCTTGGGCAACTGCTGTGTGCAGAATACTGTTTGCTGGGCACTGTACTAGGCACTGATCCCCACAAAACCATGAAGAGAACTCTCTGATTTTTTTAACAGAGAGTTCTCACCTCCATTGGAAGGGGGAGTGTGAGGACAGAAGTAAAATTGGATTCTGTAACCATATTCAAGGGGAAAAAAAGCTTGAGAGATCTAATTCTTGGGTTAACCAAGATAAGAAGTAAGAACTAGGGTCTGTGGGTGAGAACAAACATTTCAGGGTAGCAAGATTCCATTATCCTTGACTTCTCCCTTGCCCTGGCTGAACAAATTATCCTTTTCTCCCTCCTCTCTCCCTGCTCATCTAAATATCAATCTCTAGCTTCCCACTCATTTTTATTTCAAAGATCAGAAGCAGTGTTCTAGAGAGGGGCAGAGTTACAGGATCGGGCCTGTGGTTATAATTGTGGAATTTGTTAAGCTCGTACTACATGCCATGCCCTGAATTAATTAATGGGGTAGATATAAAATAAATTAGATTGATCACAAGTCCCTTGTCCCACTTGGGGCTCACATTCTAAGGGGAAAGGGAAACAGGTATTTAATCCCCATTTTGCAGATGAAGAAACTGAGGCCCAGAAAAGTCACTTGCCCAAAGTCACACAGTTGACAAGTGGAGGATCCGTGATTAGAACCCATGACCTCTGACTCCCAAGCCTGGGCTCTTTCCGCTAGTCTGTGAGGCATCCTAGTGGTAAAAACTGTATGGGCTGCACTGTTGGGGTGTTGACACTGTCGGGGGATTATAATTCAACACAACAAACCGAGCACTTTGTTAGTGAACGTCTTTAAATTTATGACTCAGAATTGAAGACTTTTTTCAAGTGTTTTGTTCATAAATTGCTGGATTATATGGGACTTTTTCCCCTTTGATTGTTTATAGTTAACATCTTCTAAAACACAGTGGTCAAGTACTTCTTTCTAGTGTTTTTAAAAGCCAGCTGGGAAATACACTGTCCCTTCTAGGGCATCAGAGGCTGGGGAGAGGTGAACTTGTCTCTTATTTTAATGGTCAGATTCTCTCAGGGAGGCCAGAAATATACCTATATCATCATCTGGCAAAATAAAGCAGGCAGGAAATATGTTTATAGTTGTATTATATTCTCTCAAGTGCTCAGTACAGTGCTCTGTACATAGAAAGCACTCGATAAATACAGTTGACTGACTTACTGACTGATAATAGTATATTTTTGACCAAAAGGGCGTTTTCTACTCAAAACACCATGGATTATTTCCCAAAAAGTGAAAAGTGAAATTTTTGTGAAAAGGACATTCACTCTGACAGTGTAGGAACAATTTGGGGAGAATAGTTTCCTCATCTTGGATCAATGAAGATTGGTTAATAAAAGACTGTGGTTGCAATACATATAAAATGAAGTAATAGCAGTAGCGGGCATATTCAGTTGGTCAGTCATTTATTGAGCACTTACTGTGTGCAGAACACTTTACTAAGCACTTGGGAGAGTATAACAATAAACATTCCCTGCCCACAGTGAACTTACAGTCTAGAGGGGGAGACAGATATTAATATAAATAAATAAATTACAGATATGTGCATAAGTGCTGTGGGGCTGGGAGGGGGTGAATAAAGGGAGCGAGTCAGGACGATGCAGAAGGGAGTGGGAGAAGAGGAAAGGAGGGCTTAGTCAGGGTTTAGTCCAAGAGGCCTTCAGTAAAGCTCTAAAGATGAGGAGTGAGAGTAGTTGTCTGTTGGCTATTCATTCATTCATTCAATAGTATTTATCGAGCACTTACTATGTGCAGAGCACTGAACTAAGCGCTTGGAATGGACAATTCAGCAACAGATAGAGACAATCCCTGCCCAGTGACGGACTCACGGTCTAAACATGAGGAGGGAGGGTGTTCCAGGCCAGAGGCAGGATGTGGGCGACAGGTCAGAGGTGAGACAGACAAGATCGAGGTACGGTGAGAAGGTTAGCATTAGAGAAACAGTAGTAGAAGTATTTATTGAGTCCTCAATTGGGGTGCTCCTCTATATTAGGAGTAGCTCGGGAAATACAGAATTACAAAGTGACACCTTCCCAGCCCTCAAGGAGCTTATACTCTAATGGGGAAGAAAAACATAAAAAATATTTACAAAAGTGCCAAAATAATTAAAGCGGCTAAATATACATGAGTGTTAAGAATGGAATCAATAAGTTCATGCTAGAATAGGCTGAAAGGCTGATTAAGGTTTGGGGTACTGGGAATTGGAGAAAGCTTGTTGGAGGAAGTGACATTTTAGGAGGGGTTGGAACATAGGGAGAGCAGCGGTCTGTCTGATTTGGGGAGGGAAGGACTTCCAAGTCGGGGAACAGTGTGAATGAGAGGATTGAGGCAGGATTATCCAGAGTGAGGTGTGCTAGAAAGTTGATTTGGGTGGAGCGAAGACAGCGGGTTGGGGAATTGTGGGTGAAGAGAGCAGCTGGGAAAGGTCGGGCCAGATGGGGGAGCCTGGAAGCCAGTTGTGAGGAGAGACTTAGCAAAGCCTCAGAAAGAGGATCGGTGCAGTAGCAATGTGTAGGTGTGGGGAGGTTGGAGCCTGGGAGAGCAACGAGGAGGCTAATGACATATCTAGCCAAGGCAAGACAAGATCTTGTTCCAGGGTGGGGACAGCTTGGCGGAGAGGAAAGGGCAGATCTGGGAGATGATATAGATGGAAAACCCTTAACTGTATTTCTAGAAATGCTAAGCATCCACTTTCCACTAAAGAGGAAAGAAACACTTTTGTTCTACACATGTTTCAAGTATGATGTTATCTCATATGATTGTAGGAATTTCATGATAGTCTTATTCTTTACCTCACTTTGTTTCTTTTATATTAAAATCACTTCCATCTGGGGAGCCAAAGTGGGGCAGCCTCTAGTAGGAGAGAGGACAGGAGCAGCTTTTTGAGGACAGAGTGAAGCTCCTTCTGAAGGATGCTTAGATAAAGCTGGGCACTGCTGGAAGACAGCAGCAACAGGCAGATAAGGCTGACCCTAGACTCCAAGATGGACGGAACCTTTGGGAAGATGGTTATAGGAAGAGTCAGAAATCCAAAAACAGGACCGGGTGATTCAAAGGCTGAATAGGACTGGACCACAAACAAAAAAGATCTTCGGATGGGCACCGTTTGAAAGGAGTGGCTAGTGTTGGTATCTCTCTTTTCAGTTACACCAGCAAGGAAGGGTGAAATCTGCCAAGGACGGTTCTTTGTTTTCTTCTTGTCTCTTCTTCTTTCTTTGTATGGTATGTGCCAAACACTATGCTAAGTGCTGGGGTGATACACGGTAGTCAGGTTGGACACAGTCCATGTCCCACTTGGGGTTCACCATCTAAATCCCATTTTACAGATGAGTTAGCTGAGGCACAGAGAAGTGACGTGATATGCCCAAGGTCACACAACAGACAAGTGGCAGAGCTGGGATTAAAATCGAAGTCCTTCTGACTTTCAGGCCCATGCTGTATCCATTAGGCTATGCTGCTTCTGATAGCAGAGATCCTGTGACCCTTGTTAAGTTTCTATGTGGAATACTTTCTGTGGCTTTTTCAAGAAGCAGACAGAAGTACAGAGGGCAGGCAAGCTGTGCTTTAATGTGACTGCTGGGGATTGTTTATGAAGGTTCAGATCTTTCAGGGAAAGGTTGGTGATTGACCTAAGATCATGAGGACTGTCTTCATTCAAATACCTGAAAAGTGAGCTGAGATTTCTGATGCCAAGAAATTAATCAACGGGATGAAGAGAGGGCTTACTGTGGTCAGAGCACTGTATGAAACACTTAGAAGAGTAAAAGTGCAGAGCACTGTACTAAGCATTTAGAAGAGTTCGATCCAAATGAGTTGATAGGCATTATCCCTGCCGTCAAGGAGGTTAGAGTGCTCCTCTGACTTTCTGAGTGCAGGGGCCTCTTGTTTTGCCTTGGGTCCATTGTGCCATGGAGTCATCCACTCCCACTGCCATCGGTGCTCCCTGCAGGAGTTAAGTGATGGCTCCCAGTCAGGAGACGGAGTGGAGAAGAGCTTCCTCTGTCTGCCTGCCATCTCATTCCCGGGAGGGGTGAGCTCCGCTGTCTCCAATGATTCCCAGAGAAAAAGCTTAGGGATAGGGCTAATATGCTAGTGTCGACTCATCTCTCTTATTCAACCCTCATATTCAATCTCTGTCAGTCAATCAATCGTATTTATTGAGTACTTACTGTGCGCAGAGCACTCCACTAAGCATTTGGCCACCAAATCCTGTCAGTTCAACTTTTACAGCATCGCTAAAATCTGCCCTTTCCTCTCCATCAAAATGGCTACATTAATCCCAGTACTTATCCCAACCCTCCTTGACTCCTGAATCCACATCTTCGCTGACCTTCCTGGCCCCTGTCTCTCCCCACTCCAGTCCATACTTCACTCTACTGCCCAGATTGTTTTTCTTAAAAAAAATTCAGTCCAGGTTTCCCCACTCCTCAAAAACCTGCAGTGGTTGGCCACCCATCTCTACATTAAACAGAAACTCTTCACCATTGTCTTTAAAGCACTCATTCACCTTGCCCCTCCTATTTTACCTTGCTGACTTCCTATTACAACCCATCCTGCACATTTCACTTCTCTATCACCAACATAGTCAGTGTACTTCCATCTCACTTATCTTGCTGCTCACCTCTAGCCCACATCCTGCCCCTGGCCTGGAACTCACTCCCCCTTCATATCCAACAGACCATCATTCTGCCCATTTTCAAAATCTTATTAGAATCACATCGTCTCCAAGGGGCCTTCCCTGACTAAGCCTTCATTTCCCCTACTCCTTCTCCCTTCTAAATCACCTTGAACTCGCATCTGTACCCTCTATTCACACCACCCTAAGATCCACAGCACTGATATACATATCCATAATTTATATTAACATCTGTCTCCCCCTTTAGACTGCAAATTCACTGTGGGCAGGGAACTTGTCTACTAACTCTGTTATACTGTACTCTCCTAAGTGCTTAATACAGCGGAAGCACTCAATAATACGACTGATTGATATCCCTTGAACATTCGCTCAAATGTCCAGAAGGAACACCAGTAGAGGAAGGGAGTGTTGAGGTTGACATGGGCTGCCACTGATTAGGATCAACTTTCTTCAAAAGGAGAAAGGAACAGTGCTGCTGGTGGTTTGGGTGTTGTTTACCATTGTCAGTGGTTACGAGAAAACAGTTTTGCTTTTAAAAAGCAAACAGATCACATATAAAAAAATCCTGCATTAGACTAGCTCCGAAGGAGAAATTTCAGAGTACTTCAAGAAAGTCATTCTGGTTTTCACAGACCGGAGACAGTGAGATAGCAGAGTTCTTCCTTGACCGGTAGTAGCCTTCTCACCCAGAAATGCCCTGGGTTCTAATCCTGGTTTCTCCATTTGTCTGCTGTTTGTCTTTGAAGACTTTGAAGTGACTTTGAAGCAAGTGCCTTCATTCTCTGGGACTCAGTTACCTCATCTATAAAATGGGGGATTAAGACTGTGAGCTCCACAGGGGACATGGACTGTGCCCTACCTGGCTAGCTTCTATCTCAGCATTTCATACAGTGCCGGGCACATAGTAAGTACTTAACAAGTACCATAAAAAAAATAAATGCCCATGCAGACCTTGTGTTTGTCCCGCTAACTTCTCCCCTTCCAAATCTCTGGCGTCACTTCATCTCCTTTGTTTCATTCCTTCATCAGAGCATGTGCTGGACTCATGGGAGGCCAGATTGACTGAAGACATCCCTCCCAATCTTGTGTTCTTCTGATCTGGCTTTCTTTTGCTTTGACTCTTCATACAGTGGCTCTCGCTAGGCCAACTCACGGCTCTCAGGAAAGAGGACTTGAAAAAGAAAATCTCCAAATTATCAATGGCGCCTTGGAGGAAGAATGGATTCCCGTGCCAGGATGAACTCAGTAATTGATCCCAGTGCCAGGTACACAGTGAAAACAAATAAGAATGAACAAACCACAAAATCAAATGCACATGTCTTGCATTGTGCTTCAGAGGCCACTAAACACCAACTTGGGTATTCTACCCAGAGGAGCCAATTCCAGAATCAGGGACCCTCCGCAGAGAAAAGGCTGCCTGTCGGAGATCCTGGAAAGTTCACTCGACAATGCCACCACTCAATGGAAAAAAAAAGACTAGATCATAAGCTCCTTGTGGGCAGAGAACTTGGCTATCAACTCTTTTATACTATACTGTCCGAAGTGCTTAGTACTATGCTCTGCAAACCATAAGTGCTCAATAAGTACCTTTTTATTGTATTTGTTAAGCATATACTATGTGTCAAACACTGTTCTAAGCACTGATATAGATACAAGGTCTGGCTCCCAGGACCATGTTCTTTCCACTAGGTTAGGCTGCTTCCCACAGTTGATTGAAAAGAGAATTTCAGTTCATTTTAATGTTGGCTTCCATGCCTGGTTTGATGAAAAGAAGGAACTCCATTGCTGATCCTCCTTGATCTTTGCCTCTCTGTGGAGACTGGCTCTATTCCTTAACAAGTATCCCTGGTGGGTAGGTGAGCACTCTGCATACTGGGAGTTAGAAGTAAATTATTGTTGATGAACTGAGGAAATTTGTGGCCAAAACAGGGCCGCATGCTAAAGATTGGGTTGGAAATGAGTCAATCCATCAGTTGTATTTATTGAGGGCTTACTGTGTGTAGAGCAATGTACTAAGCCCTTAACTGGTACATGAGCCACCTCTGCCATGAAACCAACCCATCTCCCTTCCAGCCAAAAGACCTCACCTCCACGGCGAGATCAACTCCGAAGCACCTCAGCTATGGAGCTGGATCCCGCACTCCAAGCTGGCAAGTCCTGAGGAAAATCAAAAAGGAAAAGGAGGCCGGGGAACGGCAGACTCTAGGACCCGAGGGTGGATTTTCTGTCCAAGTACCAGTGATGGGCGGCGGAGATTTTACGCTGGTGTTAACTTGGGGGAGAGGAGTTCTGTGGATTGACTGCCTCAGATAGGAAGGGAGTATGTGGAAGAGTAAGTAGATTAAAGTTCAGAGCTCCAGGCAACTCATGGAGTACATCATTAAGGGAATAAGAGTGATAGGGAGGCTTGGGAACATGGGCCATTGATTCAGCACAATTTCTTTAACGTTCCACCTCCCTGGGAGTGGTAACAATGGACACCCTCTCCCTTTCACCCCAAGAGGGCTTCCTCTCCTTGGGCTTCTGAAGGACTGCAACGAATAGAAGGAGAGGAATGGGGCTATAGGGCATGGTGGGAGAGGGACTGTGTCCAATCTGATTACCTGATATCTCCTCTAGGGTTTAGCCCAGAGTTTGGCACACAGTAGGCACTTCATAAATGCCTTCATTATTATTCGATAATAATTCAATAGAGAAGCAGTGTGGACTGGTGGACAGAGCATGGGCCTGGGAGTTAGAAAGACCTGGGTTCTAATCCCAGCTCCACCATTTGCCTGCTGGGTGACTTTGGGCAAGTCATTTCACTTTTCTATGCCTTAGCTACCTCAACTGTAAAAGGGGGATTAAAACTGTGAGCCCTATGGGGTCATGGACTGTGTCCAAATTGATTACCTTCTATCTATCCCCATGCTTGGTACAGTGTCTGACACATAGTAAGTGCTTAATAAATACCCCCAAAAATCAAAAGCATTTGTAGAGCACCTAATAAATGTTGATCACTCTATTAAGCACTCGGGAGAGTACAGCAATAGCAAGTCACGCATTCCCTAGCTCCAAAGAGCGGGCTATCCAAAGGAGGAGGCAGACAAAAATTGATTTACAGAAAGTGCAAGCTGGAGGAAGAACAAGTATGAACCAAGAAGCAGCACAGACACACCAGGATGAAAGAGCTGAACAAAAACTGAGGGTGTAGATAAACAGCTACATTAAACAGACATAAATGAGACTATCTGTATATACAATTACCTAAGAACACGAGGATCCTGGATGTGCTTTTGCCAACCCAGAAGTAACAGGTGTATGTTACATCATATGTGTTACACAGTTTACCCACAGCAATGATGTCGTGTGAAACCTTTTATAGAAAAATGCAGTCTTCCTGCCCACTCCAGAGGAATTGGATTCCCCCTCCCAATTCCCTCTGAATATGAGTACTGCCCTGAGTGCTGCCTTGAGATGCAGGATTCGATGGTAAAGGCTAAAGTGGCAGGAGGCCACTGGATATAAAGGCATTCAATGCTGCAGCGGTATTGAACAGGGGGTAGACTATCTGAAAACCATACTGTCCAGTAGCATGGCTCAGTGGAAAGAGCCCAGGCTTGGGAGTCAGAGGTCATGGGTTCAAATCCCAACTCAGCCACTTGTCAGCTGTGTGACTTTGGGCAAGTCACTTAACTTCTCTGGGCCTCAATTACCCCATCTGTAAAATGGGGATTAAGATGTGAGCCTCACATGGGACAACCTGATCACCTTGTATCCTCCCCAGCGCTTAGAACAGTGCTTTGCACATAGTAAGCGCTTAACAAATGCCATCATCATCAGCAACAAATGGATTAAATGGTCATCTGACATGACACCAGTCTGGGCAATGCTCCTTCCTACTCTTCCCAGAAGTAATGGTGGCTCTGGGCTCTCTCTTTGGCCTCAGGACTCAGGTAGACAGCTGTGGGGATATTCTGGGTCCTATTTCACTCCTCACCTTGGTTACAGAGCTCTCAGATGTGGGGGTCTCAGTCCTGGGTAAGGTGGGGGGCGGTGCAGGGAACAAGTTTTCCAGGTGCCCCCTCTTCAGGTTGCCTCCAATCAGGGGACTTAGCTTTTTGGGCAATGTGGAAAGAGGTCTCAAGCAGAGCCAAGATAACAATGTCATTTTTGTCCCCTACCAGGGCTTCCTGAATTCCGCCCCCCCCCTCCAGTTCCTGTGAGGTTTCTTTTACAGCCACTGGCCTCCAGGTATGGGTTGTAGAATCCTCTCCCTGAGGAGATCCAGAGAACAAGACAGGGGCCCTGGGGCAGAGGGAGAGAGCTGGCCTCAGAGACTGCCACGTGGCTCTGGAGAACCTGAGAGGCCAGCTTGCAAAAGCTCTAGCCCACCCTCCCACCCTCTGACACCATCCAAACAGCAGCAGAAACACTGAGATGGCCTGCCCTGGGCCAGGCTCTGCTAGTGGATGACTCGTGGTGGTCGTGGTAGAGACAGGGACGACAGTGATCGTGATGGCAGTGACCAGTGGTGGTTGTAGTGGTGGTGTGATGGGAGAACTTGCACCTTTTCTGCTCTCTTTGCCCTTCTCTTTCCCCCTTTTTCCATTTATTCCCTTCTTCCTTGCTTCTCTTTTTTCTCCTCACCCCTTTTTTCCTGTAAGAGCCTGCCCACCTTACATGACTGAGAATCCCCAAAGTGCTAATTAATCCAGTCCTGGGTGGCCTCCACTGGGTGTCACAAGACCCTGATGTTGACTTCAAGATTCTACATTCCCCCCTCATCCCCCTGGCACCACCTCTTCAGCCCAGCCCCCTCCTCACTGTCACTCCAGTTGGGTCCTGCGATGTCACATTTGGAAACAATTTCAGTTTGTACCCTAGGCAGTTCCCTGCCTTTCCACTTTGTTGGTTCTCACTGTGGCTCGGCCTCCTGGCTTTAAGGAAGCTTTGCTCTTTTAATGCCACTGTAAGATGGTGTCTATTATTCAGAAAGAAAATTAATTCAAAATTGAAATGGAAGGGGAGAAATGCATTTCTTCCCACAAAATAAATGTGTTTTGAATCTAGGAAGCTATGTGGTCAAATGTTCCTCAGAAGCACATACTAGTGGTTTTCTAAAAACTTCCTTATGCAACAGGGTAGCAAAAGTTAGGTGGATTGGGAAAAGGGCCTTTTTAAGGTAGTCCCCAATGAAAAGGTACTTGGTGGAATAGAGCAAGCGAATTGCTGTCCTTTGGAGAGTTGAAGAGAGGAAGATGGTGAGCAAAGAAGGTAGAAGAAGCAACATGTCCTAGTAGATAGAGTACGGACCTGGAGTCAGAAGCACCTGGATTCTAATCCCGGCTCTGTCACTTGTCCTCTCTGTGATCTTGGGCAACTCACTTCACTGTTTTTTTGCCTCAGTTACCTCATCTGTAAAATGGGAATTAAGATTGTGAGCCCCATTTGGGACAAGGACTGTGTCCAACCTGATTAACTTGTATCTACCCCAGCACTTAATACAGTGCCTGGTGCATAGTGAGTGCTTAACAGATACCTAAAAAAACTCCAGAACAGTATAAAGGTTCAGTGAAATCCATCAGGGTGGGAGACCAGTTGGTAGCAATCAGTAACCAAAAAGGTATGGCTCTTTCTGAACTGCAGCTACACCAGAAAAATCATGATAGCAAGTGGTGGCATAGAAAACAATGCTTGGTCTTGCCACTAGTGAAGGCAACAGCCCAGCAAAGGATGCTGTCTGTGTGAAGAGGGGAGGGACCTGTTCAGCCAGTACTCATCAGTCCTTTTTTTAAAAAAATGGTATTCGTTAAATGCTTACTTTGTGCCGTGCACTTTACTACACACTGGGGTAGATGTAAGATAATAGGGTTGGACATAGTAACTGTCCCACATGGGGCTCCCAGTCTTAATCCCCATTTTACAGATGAGGTACAGAGAAGTAAAGCAACTTGCTCAAGGTCACACAACAAGTAAGTGGTGGAACGGGGATCAGCACCCAGGTCCTCCTGACTCTTAGGCCCATATTCTTTCCACTAGGCCATACCTCTTCTCTGGGGTGGGCCTTCTAACCCCGCCCGCACTCGCAGATGCTGCAATTTTATTGTTAGGATGCTTTGGTTACAACTGAACTCTTGATGACCTAGATGGCTCCTGGTTCCCTTTACCGCTGGACTTGATGGACTCCATTATTTGTCATTTAGGCCATTTTTATATTTATATTATTTCATCTTTCCTTTGTGTCTCTCGCCAAATCCTTCCCCACCTCATTCTTACATTGTGAGCCATTGGAGGGCCAAGGACCAAATCTAATTCACACCTGGTTTTTTTTTTGTCCTGGTGCTCTGCAAACAATAGGTGCTTAATAAATACTATTATTACTACTACTGTCAGTCAATCGATCAATCATATTTATTGAGTCTTTACTGTATGCTGAGCACTGTATTAAGCACTTGGGAGAGTACAGTATAACAGAATTGGTAGATGTTCTCTGCCCACAAGGAGCTTACAGTCTAAAGGGGGAGACAGACATTAATATGAATAAATAAATGGTGGATATGAACAGAAGTGCTGTGGGGCTGAGGGAGGGACGAATAAAGGGTGAAAATCTAAGTGCAAGGATGACGCAGAAGGGAGTAGAAGGAAAGAGGGCTTAGTAGGGAGTAGAGTCATCTTCGATGAGAAAACAAGAAAACTAGTAGCCATTTCCTGTATGGATAAGCAGTCTCCAAATTTTTTTTTGCCACAAAAAAGCCAAATCTCAGTAGTAGCATGGCCTTCCCCACTCATTGGAGCTACACTGCCAATCACTCATTGCAGCTACACTGATCTACAGTAGCCAATTATCTGGGAAATTCAGGCTTTCATGGGCACATAGATGTTCCTTCCATTCTCTTCCTCCGGCTTGAAATTCTCTCTCTCATCAGTTTGACACGCAATGGCTGTCTCTACATTCAAACCCTCCTAAAATACCACCTCCTCCAACATGCCTTCCCTGACTGACTCCCAACACCCCAAGTCATATTGTTTCACCTGCCACCTCTAGCATTTATGTACTTATTTATTGCTATCCTCAGCACCTGTGTATATAGGTTTATTCAGTTGAACATTCAATTGTTTTTGCTGGTTTCTCTATTTGCAAACATTCCCTCCACCCTCCAGTTAGGTGTAAGCTTCTTATGGGTAGGGAATGGGCTTGTTGGGTACTCTCCCAAGCCTTAGTACAGTGCCTTACACTCAATAGGTGCTCCGTATCTATGAGTACCACTACTGTGAGTACTTCTAGTAGGGAGTCCAGAATAGTGTACTCCACATTTCCTGGGGGATTCATTTCTCCATTCATCCATAGGACACATCTACCTGCCTGAACTGAGGACCCTCTACTTTTTTTTGTGGATGTTATTTGTTAAGTGCTTACTAAGTGCCAGACAGTATTCTAAGCCTGAGGTAGATGGAAGCTAATCAATGTGGACACAGTCCATATCCCACATGGGGCTCCCAGTCTTATTCTTCAGTTTATAGAGGAGGTAGCTGAGGGACAGAGAAGCTAAGTGCTCAGAAAATAGGATGGATTGGATGAATGACTTACACATATGTCAAGTGGCAGAGCAGGGATCAGAACCCAGGGCCTTCTGACTCCCAGGTCCATGGTCTACCCACTAGGCCACCTACTCCTCTCCTTCTTCTCCGGGCTGAGGACAGAGTCAGGGTCCAGTCTGGGACGAGTATAAGTGAGCGTGTCTCAGCTCAAACAACCTCCTGCTGGCATCCAAGCTTCTTTTTTTGCCTCGTGCAGTTTCTGCTTTTGCTATGGAAGAGCATGGGATTGGTAGTCAGGAGTCCTGGGAAAAGAGTAGCTGTTTTTTCAGTTTCTTTTCCTATGGAAAGAGCTACTAGATTCCATCAAAGCTCTTCCATCATGGCACAAAAATTCTCTCACCTCCTGCATCACTGGCACAGGGACTCAACAGGTAGATTTTCCCACCAATCAGGTCCTGCCTGAGGGAACCAATTAGAGGAGGGCAAGATTTTAACTGGCTGCAACTGAAGAACAAATGTTACCTGGAAGCTATCACCTCTTGCAGGAGTCATATATTAACAGGTTACTTCCCTTTCCTGTTCTTGCCGCTTTCCTAGTTGTCTTCTTCAAGACATAATCAGGTTTCCTTACCTGGGCCAGCTTAGACAACAGCAACAACAATCTGGTGGGAACAAGAGAAAAAGTTTCAATTACTAGTTCCAGAAAATGGCCCTTCAGGTGTGCCAATCCAAGGGATTGTGTGTTAAGGTAATCTGATATAAAGGAATAGAATGACTAATTTTTGTTAGTGGTATTGGGGCTTCGTGTGGGGTCATATGAGGTAGAGTGCCATCCCACACATTTTCAAGAAGACTGAAATGATCCAATGGTTTCCCAAGAGTTAACTTGAGGCCTCTGGAGAAACCATCACTTCGATCTTCTCCAGCCACAAACCCATTCTGCTTCTTGTTTTCTATCATTTCAAGTACTAGGTTAAAGACTTCATGGATTTTTCCTTCTTATTCCCTTCTGAGGTCTTTTTTCAACATGGTAGATGTTGAACTTCAAAGTGGCAGGAAAATTTACTTTCCTGAAAATTAATCTATCATCCCACAAGTACCTGCAACCCCACAAACTGGACTGCTTTCTCCTGTGCAAACAGTATTGGGGCCATCTGTGTAGCAAAAGTAAAATGGGTGAATTCTTTCCCCTTGTCCATTAATCTAACTATCAATGGTATTTATACAGCACTTACTGTGTGCAGAGCACTACACTAAGCACTTGGGAGAGAAGCAGCGTGGCTCAGTGGAAAGAGCCCGGGCTTGGGAGTCAGAGGTCATGGGTTCAACTCCCGGCTCTGCCACTTGTCAGATGGGTGACTGTGGACGTCACTTCACTTCTCTGGGCCTCAGTTACCTCATCTGTAAAATGGGGATTAAGACTGTGCACCTCACGTGGGACAACCTGATGACCCTCTATCTACCCCAGCACTTAGAACAGTGCTCTGCACATAGTAAGCGCTTAACAAATACCAACATTATTACAATGCAACAGAATTGGTAGAAATGATCCCTGCCCACAGGGGGTTTACAGTTTAGAAGGGGAGACAATCATTGGACAAGATGATGGATATGTTCAAAACTGCTGTGGGGCTGAGGATGGGGTGAGAAGCAGCATGGAGTAGTGGATAGTTTTGGTTTTTTTAAATGATATTTATTAAGCGCT
Organism: Ornithorhynchus anatinus; assembly: GCF_004115215.2. Classification (NCBI taxonomy): domain Eukaryota; kingdom Metazoa; phylum Chordata; class Mammalia; order Monotremata; family Ornithorhynchidae; genus Ornithorhynchus; species Ornithorhynchus anatinus. Next base: position 69,282,786 of record NC_041728.1, on the reverse strand, counting down.
GACTATGTGCCAGGCACTGTACTAAGCACTGGGATAAATACGAGTTTATCAGGTTGGACATACTTCATGTCCCAAACAGATCTCAGTGTCTTAATAATAGTAATAATAGTAATAATAATAATAATACTGGTACTTGTTAAGTGCTTACTCTGCGCAAAGCACTGTTCTAAGCACTGGGGGGATACAAGGTGATCAGGTTGTCCCACATGGAGCTCACAGTCTTAATCCCCATTTTCCAGATGAGATAACTGAGGCACAGAGAAGTTAAGTCTCTTACCCAAGATCACACAGCAGACAAGTGGTGACGCCAGGATTAGAACCCATGACCTCTGATTCCCAAGCCCGTGGTCTTTCCACTAAGCCATGCGGCATCCCCATTTTACAGATGAGGTAACTGAGGCACAGAGAATTGATGTGACTTGCCTAAGGTCACACTACAGATGAGTGGCAGAGTGGCAGAAGACCTTTTGACTCCCAGTTCCACCCTCTATTGACTAAGCTATGCTATAGATGTATAGATGTTTGGATATACATATATGTACTGTGTCCAACCTGATTAACTTGTATCTACTCCAGTGCTTAAAACAGTGCTTGGGACATAGTAAGCGCTTAGCAAGTACCATAAGTAAATTAAATCACATACAGGTACAGTATGTCTCTCTCTTTCTCTCTTTCTCTCTCTATATATATCATGCACACCTGGGAGTCAGAAAGTTGTGTGTTCTTATCCCGGCTCTGCCACTTGTCTGCTGTGTGACCTTGGGCAAGTCACTTCACTTCTCTGGGCCTCAGTTACCTCATCTATAAAATGGGGATTGAGACTGTGAGCCCCATTTGGGACAAGGACTATGTCTATCCCGATGTGCTTGTATACACCCTGATGTTTAGTACAGTGCCTGGTACATAGTAAGTGCTTAACAAATACAATTATTATTATAAGTGCTTGAAGAGGAATAGATCCAAGTGTTCAGGTGACTGGTTGATTTGAGTTAGAATGGGGTTGGAGCTGAGACCCCTCTTTATTTTCTGATAGATTCTTTGAACAAAAGGCCAGGCACATAAAAGCCTAATAACCTTTTAACTCTAAGCGAACATGCCTTGTTGACATACTGTTTTTCGGCTCTTTCCCATGACAGGTCGCTCCTCTCTGAGACCCTGCCAAGCCACCATGCAAGTTGAGTCAATACATTTTGGATATGAGCTCATCGCAGACGGAAAGAAAGAAATTTAAACAAAAGCTCACTATGGAAATGGACAGTGGGGTCTTCCAGATGAAGTCTCAGCTCATATTTCTTGGAGCTTGGAGAAGCGCCGGTGGGTTTCAGCATTCAGCTGCATTCCCCGTTGGATTGAAATGATGCAGTCAGCATCTTCTTGTAGACTAAACAAAACCAAATTCAGATTCATTTAGAGGAGTCAAAGAGAGAGAGATTATTTACTACTTTTAGGCACTGTAGATTGCATTTTGTGAGAATGTGTGTATATATATGCATATATATATATATTTACATAGAGAGTATGTCTATAGATGTTTGGACATATGTACATGTATGTATAACTAAACATCTATAGACATATTCTATATGTATGTGATTTACTTTAATTATGGTACTGTTTAGACGTTTACTATGTCCCAAGCACTGTTCTAAAAGCTGGAGTAGATACAGGTTAATTAGGTTGGGCACAGTATATATATGTATATCAAGCATGTATATATCTATAGGACGGCTGAGTCGATAGAGGATGGAGCTGGGAATCAGAAGAACCTGGGTTCTAGTCCTGGCTCTGCCACTCATCTGTTATGTGACCTTGGGTGAATCGCATCAATTCTCTATGCCTCAGTTACCTCATCTGTAAAATGGGGATTAAGACTATGAGCTCTGTGTGGAACATGAAGTAGGTCCAATCTGATTCGCTTGTATTTATCCCAGTGCTTAGTACAGTGTCTGGCACATAGTCAGTGCTTAATAAATACCACTAAAACTCCCCCAAAAAATAATTATGTAGGATGTGGTGATAAATAATGTCACAGCCTTAAGGAACTATTTGGAATGGGGCTGAGTTGGTCTGAAAATACCAGACTAAAGCAGGGCTTCCTGCTTGTTCTGCCTGCCCCTACGGGAAGAGGATGAGAAAAAAGGGTGAGGTCATCTCAGCTGAGGCATTCTATTTTTGGCCTTGTGAGGCCTCCAAGCAGTGAAACCCCTGCACCTATTCATCAGGCAAAATAGGTCTATGGAGTGTCAGATTAGGGCACAGAGAGACTGGAGAGGGTAAACTTCCCCGCCCCCTCCCCACTACCAATCCTTCTTTCCCCAAACTGAGGTTTAGTGAAGAAGATCATTCATGGCATATTCAGGCTCACAACTGTCTAGACTGACTCAGCTAAAGGAAGGAGACTAATGAGACAATGTGGTGAAGCGGACTGGGCAGGGAACCAAGAGACCCGGATTCCATTTCCAGCTCTGCACTGGCCTGATGGCTGATCTTGGGCAACTACTTAATCTCTCTGTGCCTCAGTTTCTCATTTATAAATGGGGATAATAATTCTGGCTTCTCCCTTCCTGACAGGTTGCTGTAAAGGTAAAAGGAGAAAATTCATGCTAAAGTGTTTTGGAAAAATAAAATGCTGTACAGGATATTTTCCAAGTGCTTAGTACAATGCGTTACAACCAGTGAATATTCAATAAATGGTACTTTTATTACTACTAACTACTATGACTGCTACTTACTCTTATTCATGCCTAACAGTCTACCAGGCCCAAGGAAGCAAGAGAGCAGTCTCTGAAAGAGAAACACTTTAAAGAAAGAGGTTTATGAAACTTGGAGCCCCCCCCATATATGGGATGCCATGGTGAAGGACATATTTAAGACTTTAAAACCCACTCAGACAGAAAGCATTCATTCAGCAGGGAGGGAAGAAAAGCTGGTATTATGTAGGCATTGAACAGGTTTTTGTCTTCTAAGAAAAAGATCCCAGAGCTGTAAATTTTCAGAACCAAGCTTACCCGTGCAAGTGGGGTATGATGGGAAAGACTCCGCCAGGGCTCCCCGCCAGAGCTGAGAGATGGTGAACAGCTGTTTGGTGGTAGCTGGGGGCAGACCAGCTGTTTCAAAATGCTCCTCCCTCCATTTAAGTTTATTCATTTGCTCTCCTACTGTCAGCTGTAGTCACCTCAGTTTTTTATCTTTTTTTAATAGCAATTATCAAGTGCTCATTGTGCCAGGCACTGCATCAAACACTGGGGTAGATACAATCTAATCATGTTGGACACTGTCCATGTCCCACATGGGGAATCACCATATTAATCCCCATTTTGCAGATGAGGTAACCAAGGCACAGAGAAGTGAAGTGACTTGTCCAAGGTCGCACAGCAGACAAGAGGCAGAGGTAAGATTAGAATCCAGGTCCTTCTGACTCCCAGGCCAGTGCTTCCACTAGGCCGTGCTGCTTCTCGCTTCTCAACAATTATTTCAGTGGTTTCCTAAAGGTAAATGAAGTAGCTAAGATTTATTTTCAGCACTTAGTATAGTGTGTTCTGTGCAGGGTAGGTGTTTAATAAATACAATCACTACTGCTGTGGAAAGTCAGAATGACCCAAGCCCTGGGTCCTGTAGTTTTAACTGAGGAAATAGCACCCTTACCCACAGCTTGTGACTAGGAAAATGGGGCTTTTAAGACTCTAAGAAAGTCCCTTTTGGAATATTTTGAGTTAAATGAGGCTGCTGGAGGTCAACATTGGGTTTCTTCAAACATAAGGACAACCTAATACATCTACATTTTGGATTTGGGAGATGCTGTCCCTGGCAGTGAGAGTTTGCAAATGCAGTTGAAGAGATTGCTATGTGATTCACAGTTCCCCTCATAACAGAAACATGTGAAAATGGTCCCTTTTGGGTTGCTTCATTTGCTTCTTGCAGTTCCAGGAACCAGTCTGAATTCTGCACAATCTTCTTGAAAGCCTCCGTTTTAAGTCACCACATTTCTAATTCCTACAGGTGTGGCTGATCTCTCTATTTCAGTTCATTCTTCTGTAGCGTGTATTTTCACTTTGAGCTTAGGGTAGAACTCTACTGGGGAACGCCCAAGAGCGCAGCTCCGTCTTGATGGACCTTGATGTAAAGTTGGGAAGAAATGGTTAGGCAGCAAGCACACCGAATTGATCGAGGAATGATACTTCAGTGAGTTTTCCTTACTGCTAGTTTTGTCAAGAACGTAACTTCTGCAGTACTGGAGAACTGATTGTAATTCTGTTGCCCAATTATCCCCAGATGTGCCATATATTGAAGATTTTCTTTAATTGTCTTTATTAATTTATTTTTATGAATATTAGCAATAATAATAATAATGTTGGTATTTGTTAAGCGCTTACTATGTGCAGAGCACTGTTCTAAGCGCTGAGGGAGATACAACGTGATCACGTTGTCCCCCATGAGGCTCACAGTCTTCATCCCCATTTTACGGACGAGATAACTGAGGCACAGAGAAGTGAAGTGACTTGCCCACAGTCACACAGCTGACGAGTGGCAGAGCCAGGATTCGAACCCATGACCTCTGACTCCCAAGCCCGGGCTCTTTCCACTGAGCCAGTAAGCTCTTACTATGTGCCAAGCACTGTGCTAAACCCTGGGGCAGGTACAAGAGAGTCCGAGGCAGGTACAGTCCCTGTCCCATATGGGGCTTGCAGTCTGAGGTAGGGAGAGTAAGCATTTTAATTCCCCTTTACAGATGAGAAAACGGAGGTACAGAGAGGTTAAGGGACTAGCCAAAGATGACATAGCAGGTCCATTGACAGAAATGGGATTAGTCCCCCCTTTTTCTTTGGGCTATTATTACTTTACTATTTTCCCTAGTCCTAATCTTTTTTAAGTCTGTCTCCCCCTTTAGACTTCAAGCTCCTTGTGGGCAGCGAACATGCTCACCAACTCGGTTGTTTCGTTCTTTTCTAAGTGCTTAGTCCAGTGTTTTGCACGCAGTAAGTAAATACTGATCGACTGAGTGATTAATGATCAGATTTGGCCTGAAACTGCTATGGGTGCCTGTGGGATGAATCAGGTGAAGTGAAGCAGTCAGGTGAAGTGAAGCAGCTTGGCCTAATGGAAAGAGCACAAGTCTGGGAATCAGAGGACCTGGCTCCTAATCTCGGTTCTGCCACTTGTCTGCTGTGTGGCCTTGTGCAAGTCACTTAACTTCTCTGAGCCTCAGTTACCTCCTTTGTAAAATGGGGTTAAATCTTCTCCCTTCAAGTCAGACTGTGAGCCCTATGCGGGACAGGGACTGTGTCCATCTGATTATCTTGTATCTACATCAGGACTTAGTGCTTGGCACATAGTAACGAATGCCATAAAAATGTGATGGTCACCTCATCTCAAGATCTGCCCTCTTCACTAATATGACTAATATGACTAATCCTGGATCATTTGAAGAGGGGGAAGAAAATTCAATGCTCAACTATTGAATCTATGGACCCTAGGCTGAGATTTTTCCTCCTATAAATGGCATTTGGTCCATAATGTAATTCATTAAAATCAACCCTACATATGGAAGTTACCAAGAGGCCACGCACTGAATTTTATTTCCAATTTAGTTTCAACCCTGCCCCACTAAATAAAATGGATTTCCAACCTAATGATCAGTCTCATGCCATACTGGCCAGTAATGATGAATAAGAAAGGACTCGCTTTCATTCTTATATTTAAGGGTTTGCTTGTAATCAACTAAAATGACTAACTCCCACAATAAACAATCTATGTATATTTCTATAAAGCATTTATTTTATCCTCATTGTTTTAAGTCCCTCCAGCTCAAGAAACATCTCACCAGACCACAGCTGTTCGGGTAGCTTGCCGCTGTCTATTTTCTTTACGGGCCTTGTCTGCCAAAGGTGTGATGTGACAAGAATTGCTTTGATGCTAGTTGATCGGATATGTTCTAGGATCTCATTGTTTGTGATCCTGTTTTATAGCATGATCTAAGTACTGCACATGAATACACTGGTGGAACCACTTTAGACATCACAGGCGGTGTCTGTGGCACCCAAGTGAAGCTGATGAAACTACTTGAGAATTCAGATTTGGTGCCTGTGGTATGAAGAGACCTCACAGCCCTATGGAAGGGTGGACATTTTAATTGCTCAATGCACTTTCTATTTGGCCTGAAACTTGCAGTGCCATTAAAACCGTACTTTGTCTTTCAATCTCCAAAAAGGCCATGAGGGTTTTTTTATTTGATTTTTAACTTACGTATTTATCTTGCCTCTGCGGCAGAATTTATTGTCAGTGTTCGGTGTCTCCAAAAGGGAATTTTGTTTTTTTCTGGTTTTTCTTTGTTTCTCCTTCTTAATGGAGCTTTTGATGACAAAGAGCCACTCCTTTCTGTCTACCTCTCTAAATCGTAATATCATTATGGGCAGGGAACATATCTGCTAATTCTGCTGTATTGTAATCTCCCAAGCGCTTAGTATAGCACTCTGCACATAGTAAGCACTCAAATCAGACAGGGGCCTGGTCCGGTAGGGGACAACTGACACAACGTTGGGTCGGATCTAAAATCCCTCTTGGTTCCTACACAGGATTCTAGGGTCCCCTACTTACCTATGGGATAGCCTGGTAGATTTTTTCAATATAGAAACAATGCAGCCAGGCATCTTGTGATATTTTGATAAAATGCCATAATTGATGCACTAGGATTCTATGGTCATCCTGATTCCCCTGTGTCTACCCCAGCGGTTAGAACAGTGCTTGGCACATAGTAAGCGCTTAACAAATACCAACATTATTATTATGGTCCTTGGCTTGGAATGAAGTCCTCAAACAGTTCTGCCTTGAAGGATGTTTTGCAGAGAGTCCTAGAATTCCAGAGTCTAAAGTGATCTCAAGAGATCATCTGATCTAGCCCCCTGCCACAGGCAGGTGAACACCTAAACCACCCAGGAAAAGTGGGCATCTCTTTACTTAAAGCTTGCCAAGGATCTTCCTTGGTAACCAACTCCAGTATTTGGCTACCTTGACAGGAAATTCTTCCCTTTTTTCAACCAAATTTTTCTTGCTTTAAGTTTATTCATTCAATCATATTTATTGAGCGCTTACTGTGTGTAGAGCACTGTACTAAGCACTTGGAAAGTAAATTAAGCAACAAATAGAGACAACTCCCACTCAACAACAGGCTCTTTAAATCCATTTCATTGTTAAGGCCTTTATAGAAATGGAGACCACCTGTTCCTTCTCCCTTCCTATCTTATAATAATAATAATGTTGGTATTTATTAAGCGCTATGTGCAGAGCACTGTTCTAAGCGCTGGGGGAGATACAGGGTAATCAGGTTATCCCACATGAGGCTCACAGTTAATCCCCATTTTACAGATGAGGTAACTGAGGCACAGAGAAGTTAAGTGACTTGCCCACAGTCACACAGCTGACAAGTGGCAGAGCTGGGAGTCAAACCCATGACCTCTGACTCCGAAGCCCAGGCTCTTTCCACTGAGCCATGCTCCTACTATCACCCAGCAAGCACTCTTCACTCCTCTAACACCAACCTCCTCAATGAACCACAATCTCATCAATCTTGCCAACAACCCCTTGGCCACATCCTACCTCTGGTCTAGAACTTGCAATTTAAAAAGACTTGCTGTAGTCCTGAACTTGGTTTAGTAATGAATTTTACAAGGAGGGTGGTAAACAGTGTGAATTTATAAATCATCCAACCTGCCCAATATTTACTTTGAAAGGCTGTTGTTTGAGGAGGTTAGGTGAACAAGCCGGTGAAACAAATACAACTTTGGGCTAGTAAATTTTGGGAAACACTGGACTGTATTCTCCCAAGCCCTACTCCAGTGCTCAGTGCAAATGGGTGCTGATAATGATGCTGATGATGAGACTATATTTATATCTATATATATATATATATACACATATATATATATTTATGGTATTCAAAAAGTGATTTCTATATGCCAGGCACTACATTAAGTGCTGAGGTAGATATAAGTTAATCAGATTGGACACGGTCCATGTCCCATATGGGGCTCACAGTCTTGATCCCCATTTTACAGATGAGGTAACTGAGGCCCAGAGAAGTGAAATGACTTGTCCAAAGTTACGCAGTAGACAAGTGATGGAGCTAGGAATAGAACCCAGGTCCTTTTGACTTCCAGGCTCACGCTAAATCTACTGGGTCACACTGTTTTTCATTATTTATATTTTATTAAGAGAAATGATCCCGCGTCACAACACCCACTTTTTACAGACCAGGACAGACTGGCTAGAGATAGAGAGGGAGGGCTTTGCCAGCAGAATGCCATTCTGCTGTAACGCGTGGATGAAATCAAGAAAGGAATTTTCCTTGGGGTGTGGGGATGGGACAGCATACCTGCTCCCAGTTAGTCAAAGATAAAAATAATAAAAATTGTGGCATTTGTTAAGCCCTTAGTTTGTGCCAGGCACTGTTCTAAGCACTGAGATAGAAACCAGCAAATCGGGTTGGACACAGTCCCTGTCCAACAAGGAACTCACAGTCTCAATCCCTATTTTCTGGATGAGGTAACTGAGGCCCAGAGAAGTGAAATGACTTACCTAAGGTGGTCCTTGCAGCATGACATAGTGGATAGAGCATGGGATTGGGATTCAGAAGGTCATTGGCTCTAATCCCGGCTCTGCGCCTTCTCTGCTGTGTGACCTTGGGCAAGTTACTGCACTTCTCTGGGCCTCAGTTACCTCATCTGTAATATGGGGATTGAGCCCCACGTGGTACAGGGACTGTATCCATCCTGATTTGTTTGTATCCACCCCAGCACTTAGTACAGCACCTGGCACATAGTAAGCGCTTAACAAATACTATAATTATTAATACTGTTATGCTACTTTCTCCTGAGTTTTTGGGAGGAAAGCAAACCAGGAACAGACTCTTCTCCCACTGGAGACATTTGGCACACAGCCCTCTCTCTCAAATGGTCAGTTAAAGACCACAGTTGGACCATTTATCCACTGTTCCATCCCAGGGGTTCCAGCTAGGATAGAATGCTTGAGGGCTACACCTTTCCTCGCTCTGGTGGTCTCCGGGGAAACTCAGGGTCAGCACCCAAACCCCAGAGCGCACACTGGCCCCTACACAAACCATCATCTGTTTTTGCTGTGGACGAAGCCTCCAGGAAATCATTAACCTTTGACCGATTTTACCAATTTCTCTTGAAAACAGATTCATTACGCCCCAGTGTTTTTCCCTAAGCTGTCCAATGTAAACACAAATCCAATCTGTCCAAGATACTACAGTTCCAACCACCAAGAGGTTCTCTGGCTTCCTGAAGATTACATCCAGTCTATGAGGAGAAAAAAAAAAGCATTTGATGTAAACATGCTACCACTGAGGCCTGCAGTTCTGCTAGGTGATGAAGAGCTGGAGTGATTCCTTGGGCACTACCATGCCTCTTTCTACAGAACAAATTTGTCTCTTCTTCTACACTGTGGGCTGCCTCGACCCAGGAAAAAATAATATTATTAATAATGATGGTATTTGTTAAGCACTTACTATGTGCGAAGCCCTGTTCTAAGCGCTGGGGGGATACAAAGTAATCAGGTTGTCCCACGTGGAGCTCACAGTTTTAATACCCATTTTCCAGATAAGGTAACTGAGGCACAGAGAAGTTAAGTGACTTGCCCGAAGTCACACAGATGGCAAGCAGCGGAGCCGGGATTAGAACCCATGACCTCTGACTCCCAAGCCCGGGCTCTTTTCACTGAGCCATGCTGCTTCTCACATGGCCCCTCACATCTCCTCTGGTGAGAACTGAGGATCAGAGATGAGAGAGGGCAAACGCTGTGACCTCAAGAACACTGCACAATTGTGTGAACAAGCAAGGAGCCTGCCTGGGCTCACGGAAACCTTCCTCCTGCTCCCATGGAGGGAATCTTTCAACACTCTGTTTGTGAAGCTCCTCACCCACGTGCTAGGATCCAGAAAGCCCTGTGCCTGACCCAGTAACTGAGGTTTATCTAAATGGAATGCTTATTTTTAATAATTTGGTCTCACTGTTTAAACAGGATAAGTGGAGAAAGTTCAGCCAAATATTTCTTGCAGAAGAAATGGTACTTTACCACGGAAGGTTATGCTGGAAGAATGAATTTATTCAGGATCGTACGAAACCAGCCAGCACTTTCCCATTAAGTCCAGTCAGGCAGCCGAGGCAAAGGGCCAGTTGTGAGTTCATCCTACTATCTTAATTTCTCTGAATTGCTCATTAGCATTGATCTCTGTCAGAAACGGAAGGCTAGGGGACATCTTGGATACTCTGATTGGTCCTTCTCTCTCACCTCTCCATTTAACTGCGCTCAGTACACAGCTGGTTTGGGCTATGACCTCCCCCACCCCCACCACCCCAATCTTTCTCATCAAAAACGCCACCACGCCAATCACTGAATTGACCCATCTGGTACCCCAGGCTCCAACTCTGAGATCAGAGGGGTTTCCTCTCTCTCTTTCCCATGTTCGTTCCTCAGCCTCTCGTTGACCTCGCACTACAGAAGAATTTCCAAAAGAGTAGTCGTATTTATGAAACCGTCAGCTTAAAAATCATGAAGCTTAGTGATGGTTTATGATATTTCCTCAGAAGATATCAACAATTCGCAGCAACAGCTGGGTTTTATCCACGCAGTCTTTTCACGCCACTGGGGCTGGCACAAAACACCGATAGAATTGACTGTTATTGGGCAGGGATTGTCTCTATCTGTTGCCAAATTGTACATTCCAAGAGCTTAGTACAGTGCTCTAAATATAGTAAGCGCTCAATAAATGTGATTGAATGATTGAATGAATAGAGTAAGGCTGTTAGAGCTGGGGAGACCTGCCGGCTAGAGTCCGGTGAAAACTCCAAATTCTCGTTTGAAACTTGTGGGAATAAATTTGGCTGAAGCAGTGATCAAGCAACTACAATTGTATGTGCTTAATAAGTATCTAGACTGTAAGGTCCTGGTAAGCAGAGACTGTGTCTACGGACTCTGTTGTATTGCACTCTCCCAGGTGCTTAGTATAATCTTCTGGCTTGGTAAATTTTCGATAAATGCCATTTATTGATTGATGTGCCATAACTAACGAATCAAATGGGCTAAGTCTTAGTGTGCCCTGTTCTGTTTTCAACGCAGTGCATGGAGAATTTCTTTGGTTAAGCACAGATCCAGTCTCACAAATTATCCAGGTAATTAAAGCCTGAAAATATCAGTCCATCAATTGTGCTTATTGAGCATTTACTGTATGTAACAGAGTCAGTAGACTCATTCCTTGCCCACAGAAAAAATTCACCTTGGACTGAATTATCCAAATATTTCCATTAGCGACCTTTCATCTGCCAGAAATACCTGGATGATTGAGGTCTGGTGGAATATTTTTCAGGATGTAAAATTCAGGTAATTTTCCACTGAAAGCCCAGCTTATGTGAAGGGAGGGAGCTAAAAGTCTTGATCCAGCTGGAAAAGTCCAGTGGAATAAGGAAGGCTTGGAGAATGAGCTTGTTTTCTGGATGCTGTTGCCCTGTTTCTTCAGAACTACTGAGACTGAGGGATACTCAGTCCCACAGAGATTCTGTGGAAAAAAGGCTCCCAAATTTAAGGGACAGCAGGTAGTGAAAAAGGCAGAGAGGGACTAGCTCTGAAGTCTAAATATAAGCAGTTGGTTATTCCCTTTATTTAGGACGTGGGGTTAGAAGCAGTGTTTCTGTGAAAGGAGAGAATCCTCCAGCTGGAAACGCAATTCAAGTGTAGGTCGATCGGAGAACAGTAAGGATGGACAAAACGCCAGCGTTCAGTGTGGATCCAGCCCTTGATTCCACCACTCCATAAGCCAAACTATAACCAGCTCCACTCTCTGTTGGTGAGCACAACTTCCAGGGAAGTCAGTCATTGGGTTAGAAGGGCAGGAAAACCATCCAGGAGTAGTGGTAGTAATAATACTTATTAAGTTCTTACTATGTGCAGAGCACTGTCCTAAGTGCTAGGAAAGACTACACAGGTGCTTATGAGAAGTGTGGCCTACTGGATAGAGCATGGAACTGGAAGTCAGAAGGACCTGGGATCTAATTCCAGCTCTGCCACTTGTTTGCTGTGTGACCTTGGGCAAGTCATTTCACTTCCCTGTGCCTCACTTACCTCATCTGTAAAATAGGGATTAAGAGTGTGAGCCCCATGTGGGTCAGGGACTACATCCAACCTGATTATCTTGTATCTACCATAGCCTTTAGTACAGTTTTTGTACATAATAAGTGCTTAACGAATAACATTAAAAAAAAGAATAAGACATGGTCCCTGAGTCTCTCAGGGCTCACCATCTAAAAGTGTCCCAAAGGTGGCTGCTTCTCCTTCTTCTCTTCCTCTTCTTCCTCCTACTTCTCCTCCTCCTCCTCCATTCCATATCAAGCACTTTGGAAAAAATACACACAGGTTAATCACATGGGACAGGGACTGTATCCAATCCGGCTAGCTTGTATCTACCCCGGTGCTTAGCACAGTACCTGGTACATAGTAAGCACTTAACAAATACCATTAAAAACCAAAAAAGGAATTAGATATGATTCCTACATCTCCAGGGGCTCACCATCTAAAAGTCTGCCAACTCCTAATTCTTTGTCCGATCCACTTTAGGCAAGTTTTTCAATCTTTGAGCAGGTAAAGGTCAAAGTAAGCTCACTGTGGGCAGGGAATGTGTCTTTTATATTGTTATATTACACTCTCCCAAGTGCCTAGTACAGTGCTGGGCACAAAGTAAGAGCTCAATGAATACGATTGATGAAAGGTGGAAAGAAGAATGAAGGACTTGAGCTCAGGTTGATGTGATCTAGGAAGACGGGAATGCCTCAAGGAGTATGTGTTTCTCCCTGGCATGGGAAGAGGATTTCAGAGTGCCCTATGGAGCCTGGAAAGGAACTGGCTTAAGGGGATAAGGACAGTATATTCTATTAATAGTAATTGTGGTGTTACTTAAACTCTTATTACGTGCCAAGCACTGTACTAAGCACTGAAGTAGATATGAGATAATTAAGTCACAGTTTCTGTCCCATGTGGAGCTCTCAGTCTCAATCACTATTTTCCAGATGAGGTAACTGAGGCTCAGAGAAGTGAAGTAACTCGCTCAGGATCACACAGCAGACAAGTGATGGAGCAGGATTAGAACCCAAGAACTTCTGACTCCCAATCCCTGGCTCTTTCCACTGTATGGGGAGACCAAGGGGAGGGGCGGGGGTAGAAGCTGCTGGCTTGGAGCAAGCCAGATGAGATTGACAGACTGGCAGAATTCAGCTGGAGGTTGTACTTATCTCACCCTCCGGCACCCACTTTCATTCATTCAGTTGTATTTATTGAGTGCTTACTATGTGTAGAGCACTGTACTAAGCGCTTGGGAGAGTATGATATAAAAATTAAACGGACATATTGGCTGCTGTCCACTTACAAATGCAAATTAGATATCTTTTTTACGTGCACTGTAGGGTGTCCAGTACAGCACGGTCCCATGTAGGTACTTACTAAGCACTTTTTGTTGTTGCTGCTGCTCCTGAAAAACATAAAGCTTGCTACTCTTCTCACTCATCTGCTCAGAAAAAAAGGAAGTTTTTCCTCCTATGAACCACCTATGTCCTCAAGTTGCCCTGACCATAAAACTACTATGATAATTCTATTGCTAGGAAGTCAACATTTAACTGTCTTTTGAAAATGGAACAGGGCACAAAAGATATTTATGCTTCTCGAGGGAGGAGGAAGTGGGGAGGAGGAAGAGGGCAGAAGAAGGGAGGAGAAGAGAAGAGAAGGGTAGAGGAAGAGGAGGAGGAGGAAATAAAATACAAAGACAGGGTCTCTCAGATTGGCTGTATGAGCCTCACTAGGGATTACATCAGTTCTTGCATAGGAAGTTGCTATTGATTCTTGCTTCATTTCTCTTCTAGGAGAACATTCAGAGTTGGTCATTTATTTGCTGAGTATTCCCAAGGATTCCCCTCCCAATTACTCAATCAAATGATCAGTGGTATTTACTGAGCCTTTTCATCTGTGGAGCCTGTTACTCAGTGGTTGGGAGAGTACAACAGAGTTGGTAGATATGATCCCTGCCCTTAAGGAGCTTATAGTAGAGGGGAAGAGATACATGTTAAAATACACTGTAGGCAGGGGAAACAACTAGGTATGTCTATCAGTCAGTGGCATATAATAATAATAATAATAATGATGGCATTTGTTAAGCACTTACTCTGTGCCAAGCACTTCTAACCGCTGTAATGATGCTATTTGTTTAGCACTTACTATGTGCCAAGCACTTTTCTAAGTGCTAGGGTAGGTACAAAGTAATCAGGTTGTCCCACATGGGACTCACAGTCTTAATCCCCGTTTTACAGATGAGGCAACTGAAGCACAGAGAAGTGAAGTGACATGACCAAAGTCACAGAGCTGACAAGTGGCAGAGGCAGGATTAAAACCCATGACCTCTGACTCCCAAACTCGTGCTCTTTCCACTAAGCTAGGCTGCTTTACTTTATGGTCTGGAGTGCCAGCTGGGCATGAGACTTCCTGAGAGAGAATGGAAGGAACTGGAAGTGTAGCCTAGGATCTGTGTCTGCCCGTATCCTTCATTAGACTGGAAGCTCCTTGAGGGCAGGACTGTACCTTCTCATTTGGGATTCTTCCACCACACAGCAGGCATCCAGCGGCTGTTCAGGCTAATGAGAAGCATTGTGGCCTAGTGGAATGAGAATGATCCTGGGGGTCAGAGGACCTGGGTTCTAATCCCAGCTCTGCCACTTGCCGTGGGAAAGTCTCTTAACTTTCCTGTGTGTCTCAGTTTCCTCATCTGTAAAATGGGGATTCATTACTCGTTTTCCCTCTTACTAAAATTCTGAGCC